>NC_138976.1:130230647-130855647 GCF_964341445.2 Mesoplodon mirus | reverse complement strand
CTTCAAGTAAGAGGGCGGCCTGAGTGGAAAGGTGAGAGTTTGGGCAGCTGTGCAGACAAAGAAGGCGCCCTTTGGCCTGGGCCTAAAAACTTGTGACACTCCACTGGGCCTGCTGGGCTCTGAGGGCCCTGCCCTAGGCCCCCTGCTCCCCTGCCCTTTGTTCAGTCACAGCAGAAGTGGCCACACCCACTCCCACAGTGAGGGCAGTGTTCCAACCTCCCACAGCCCCGATCCCTCTCTGCAGGTTACCATGGACTACAGAGGCTGCATTCTGAGGCCAGGGCGTTCCGAGAATGCCAAGGGCACACATGATGACCTTAACTGATTTCCTCTTGTGTCAGTGTTGGTAAACTTTAGGAGCTAGGAAATGGTCCACTTTACAGAAATGTTCAAATTTACTGGCATTTCATATATTCTCTGCTCTAACATTGTCCTGACTCTTTCTGTATATTCTTTTCTTATGTTTTGGTTTTCCTTAATCAAAGTGTGTCTTTTAAATCTTTTCAAAGAAGATTCTTTGGACTTACTAAATCACCTGAATTTTATACGTTTTCTGTTGTATTAAGTTCTGCTCATATCTTTATTTATCTTTTCTCTATGTTCTCAGGGTTTATTGTTTTCATCTTCTGATGTCAATTAAAACACTTGGATAATCATTTTAATAAATCTTTTTACTTATAAAGATTTGAACTTTTGAAGATTCCAGCTTACTTGTACGTGTCTAAGGGTCAGGTCCTCTCCATTGTTGCTGGCCTAAGGCTTAGTTCACCATACAGCAATGTATATATTGACCTATTTTCCCCTCGACTTTCTGTGATTCCCTACATCTCACCTTTCTTTGCAGACAAGCCATTTGAAATACCCTTAACTTATTTCACAGCCAAGAAGTCTTTGAAATAATGTGTATTTTTTAGAGAAATCTTCTTATATAATTAGGCAGAAAATCTGACCTGCCATAGTTTTCAAAACAGCATAATTTCACTCTTCTCAATGATTAATCTGTTGTATTACACAACCTTGGAGTATTTAGCTTTATCAATGACATGTCCTTGAAAAATGTTTTAGAGATCCTACCAGTCTTTGAAAACATCCTTGTGCCTTGTTTCAGTTCCAGTTTTATGTATATTTTCTGCCTTGCACCCGATTATTCCTACATCTGATGGATGGCCTAGGGAATCTAATTCTGGTATTGATGGTTTTGGCTGATTGTCTCCCCTTGTAGCTGCTTTCTTCAATATTGTGTAAATTAAGATCATGAGCTCATGTTTAGCTAAACATCTGACCTTGTAAGAGGCTTAGGTGTGAACGCTCGTAAGTTTCAGCAGAGAGTCGGCAATGATTTATTTGTGTCCCTCCAATGAGTGGCCCGCAAGGACCCCGTTTTCTACAAGTGTTGGTCCAATACTCCCTCTAGAGGCAGGGGACTCAGACAGGGCTGCTTTGCGGCCCCCGATCTGGGGCAGGGGCAGTGGGCGGCCTGTGACCCGGGCAGGAGCCTCTCCGCGTGTGTCCCAGGGACCCATCTGCCTGCGAACTTCGGTCACCTGGCAGGAAGCTACGATGCCCAGACCTATGCTTAGCTGTGCAGTGCGGTGTACTGCGCGGACACGTTCCACACACACTTCAAGTAAGAGGGCGGCCTGAGTGGCAAAGTGAGAGTTTGGGCAGCTGTGCAGACAAAGAAGGCGCCCTTTGGCCTGGGCCTAAAAGCTTGTGACACTCCACTGGGCCTGCCAGGCTCTGAGGGCCCTGCCCTTGGCCCATTGCTCCCCTGCCCTTTGTTCACTCACAGCAGAGATGGCCACACCCACTCCCTCAGTGAGGGCAGTGTTCCAACATCCCTCAGCCCCGCCCCCTCTCCGCAGGTTACCATGGACTACAGAGGCTGCATTCTGAGGCCAGGGCGTTTCGAGAATGCTAAGGGCAGACATGATGACCTTAAATGATTTCCTCTTGTGTCAGTGTTGGTAAACTTTAGGAGCTAGGAAATGGTCCACTTTACAGAAATGTTCAAATTTACTGGCATTTCATATATTCTCTGCTCTAACATTGTCCTGACTCTTTCTGTATATTCTTTACTTATGTTTTGGTTTTCCTTAATCAAAGTGTGTCTTTTAATTCTTTTCAAAGAAGATTCTTTGGACTTACTAAATCACCTCAATTTTATACATTTTCTGTTGTATTAAGCTGTGCTCATATCTTTATTTATCTTTTCTCTATGTTCTCAGGTTTTATTGTTTTCATCTTCTTATGTCAATTAAAACACTTGGTTATTCATTTTAATAAATCTTTTTACGTATAAAGTTTTGAACTTTTGAAGATTCCACCTTACTTGTACGTGTCTAAGCGTCAGGTCCTCTCCATTGTTAATGGCCTAAGGCTTAGTTCACCATACAGCAATGTATATATTGATTTATTTTCCCCTCGACTTTCTGTGATTCCCTACATCTCACCTTTCTTTGCAGACAAGCCATTTGAAATACCCTTAACTTATTTTACAGCCAATAAGTCTTTGAAATAATGTGTATTTTTTAGAGAAATCTTCTTATAGAATTAGGCAGAAAATCTGACCTGCCATAGTTTTCAAAACAGCATAATTTCACTCTTCTCAATGATTAATCTGTTGTATTACACAACCTTGGAGTATTTAGCTTTATCAATGACATGTCCTTGAAAATTGTTTTAGAGGTCCTACCAGTCTTTGAAAACATCCTTGTGCCTTGTTTCAGTTCCAGTTTTATGTATATTTTCTGCCTTGCACCCGATTATTCCTACATCTGATGGATGGCCTTGGGAATCTAATTCTGGTATTGATGGTTTTGGCTGATTGTCTCCCCTTGTAGCTGCTTTCTTCAATATTGTGTAAATTTAGATCATGAGCTCATGTTTAGCTAAACAGCTGACCTTGTAAGAGGCTTAGGTGTGAACGAACGTATGTTTCAGCAGAAAGTCGGCAAAGATTTATTTGTGTCCCTCCAATGAGTGGCCCGCAAGGACCCCGTTTTCTACAAGTGTTGGTCCAATACTCCCTCTAGAGGCAGGGGACTCAGACAGGGCTGCTTTGCGGCCCCCGATCTGGGGCAGGGGCTGTGGGCGGCCTGTGACCCGGGCAGGAGCCTCTCCGCATGTGTCCCAGGGACCCATCTGCCTGCGAACTTCGGTCACCTGGCAGGAAGCTACGATGCCCAGACCTATGCTTAGCTGTGCAGCGCGGTATACTGCGCGGACACGTTCCACACACACTTCAAGTAAGAGGGCGGCCTGAGTGGAAACGGGAGAGTTTGGGCAGCTGTGCAGACAAAGAAGGCGCCCTTTGGCCTGGGCCTAAAAGCTTGTGACACTCCACTGGGCCTGCCCGGCTCTGAGGGCCCTGCCCTTGGCCCCCTGCTCCCCTGCCCTTTGTTCAGTCACAGCAGAGAGGCCACACCCACTCCCTCAGTGAGGGCAGTGTTCCAACCTCCCTCAGCCCCGAGCCCTCTCCCCCTGTTACCATGGACTACAGAGGCTGCATTCTGAGGCCAGGGCGTTCCGAGAATGCCAAGGGCAGACATGATGACCTTAAATGATTTCCTCTTGTGTCAGTGTTGGTAAACTTTAGGAGCTAGGAAATGGTCCACTTTACAGAAATGTTCAAATTTACTGGCATTTCATATAATCTCTGCTCTAACATTGTCCTGACTCTTTCTGTATATTCTTTACTTATGTTTTGGTTTTCCTTAATCAAAGTGTGTCTTTTAAATCTTTTCAAAGAAGATTCTTTGGACTTACTAAATCACCTCAATTTTATACGTTTTCTGTTGTATTAAGTTCTGCTCATATCTTTATTTATCTTTTCTCTATGTTCTCAGGGTTTATTGTTTTCATCTTCTGATGTCAATTAAAACACTTGGTTATTCATTTTAATAAATCTTTTTACTTATAAAGATTTGAACTTTTGAAGATTCCAGCTTACTTGTACGTGTCTAAGGGTCAGGTCCTCTCCATTGTTGCTGGCCTAAGGCTTAGTTCACCATACAGCAATGTATATATTGACCTATTTTCCCCTCGACTTTCTGTGATTCCCTACATCTCACCTTTCTTTGCAGACAAGCCATTTGAAATACCCTTAACTTATTTCACAGCCAATAAGTCTTTGAAATAATGTGTATTTTTTAGAGAAATCTTCTTATAGAATTACGCAGAAAATCTGACCTGCCATAGTTTTCAAAACAGCATAATTTCACTCTTCTCAATGATTAATCTGTTGTATTACACAACCTTGGAGTATTTAGCTTTATCAATGACATGTCCTTGAAAAATGTTTTAGAGATCCTACCAGTGTTTGAATACATCCTTGTGCCTTGTTTCAGTTCCAGTTTTATGTATATTTTCTGCCTTGCACCCGATTATTCCTACATCTGATGGATGGCCTTGGGAATCTAATTCTGGTATTGATGGTTTTGGCTGATTGTCTCCCCTTGTAGCTGCTTTCTTCAATATTGTGTAAATTTAGATCATGAGCTCATGTTTAGCTAAACAGCTGACCTTGTAAGAGGCTTAGGTGTGAACGCTCGTATGTTTCAGCAGAAAGTCGGCAAAGATTTATTTGTGTCCCTCCAATGAGTGGCCCGCAAGGACCCCGTTTTATACAAGTGTTGGTCCAATACTCCCTCTAGAGGCAGGGGATTCAGACAGGGCTGCTTTGCGGCCCCCTATCTGGGGCAGGGGCAGTGGGCGGCCTGTGACCCGGGCAGGAGCCTCTCCGCGTGTGTCCCAGGGACCCATCTGCCTGCGAACTTCGGTCACCTGGCAGGAAGCTACGATGCCCAGACATATGTTTAGCTGTGCAGCGCGGTATACTGCGCGGACACGTTCCACACACACTTCAAATAAGAGGGCGGCCTGAGTGGAAACGTGAGAGTTTGGGCAGCTGTGCAGACAAAGAAGGCGCCCTTTGGCCTGAGCCTAAAAGCTTGTGACACTCCACTGGGCCTGCCGGGCTCTGAGGGCCCTGCCCTGGGCCCCTTGCTCCCCTGCCCTTTTTCAGTCACAGCAGAGATGGCCACACCCACTCCCTCAGTGAGGGCAGTGTTCTAAACTGCCTCAGCCCCGCCCCCTCTCCGCAGTTTACCATGGACTACAGAGGCTGCATTCTGAGGCCAGGGCGTTCCGAGAATGCCAAGGGCAGACATGATGACCTTAAATGATTTCCTCTTGTGTCAGTGTTGGTAAACTTTAGGAGCTAGGAAATGGTCCACTTTACAGAAATGTTCAAATTTACTGGCATTTCATATATTCTCTGCTGTAACATTGTCCTGACTCTTTCTGTATATTCTTTACTTATGTTTTGGTTTTCCTTAATCAAAGTGTGTCTTTTAAATTTTTTCAACGAAAATTCTTTGGACTTACTAAATCACCTCAATTTTATACATTTTCTGTTGTATTAAGCTGTGCTCATATCTTTATTTATCTTTTCTCTATGTTCTCAGGGTTTATTGTTTTCATCTTCTTATGTCAATTAAAACACTTGGTTATTCATTTTAATAAATCTTTTTACTTATAAAGTTTTGAACTTTTGAAGATTCCTCCTTACTTGTACGTGTCTAAGGGTCAGGTCCTCTCCATTATTGCTGGCCTAAGGCTTAGTTCACCATACAGCAATGTATATATTGACCTATTTTCCCCTCGACTTTCTGTGATTCCCTACATCTCACCTTTCTTTGCAGACAAGCCATTTGAAATACCCTTAACTTATTTCACAGCCAAGAAGTCTTTGAAATAATGTGTATTTTTTAGGGAACTCTTCTTATATAATTAGGCAGAAAATCTGACCTGCCATAGTTTTCAAAACAGCATAATTTCACTGTTCTCAATGATTAATCTGTTGTATTACACAACCTTGGAGTATTTAGCTTTATCAATGACATGTCCTTGAAAATTGTTTTAGAGATCCTACCAGTCTTCTACAACATCCTTGTTCCTTGTTTCAGTTCCAGTTTTATGTATATTTTCTGCCTTGCACCCGATTATTCCTACATCTGATGGATGGCCTTGGGAATCTAATTCTGGTATTGATGGTTTTGGCTGATTGTCTCCCCTTGTAGCTGCTTTCTTCAATATTGTGTAAATTTAGATCATGAGCTCATGTTTAGCTAAACAGCTGACCTTGTAAGAGGCTTAGGTGTGAACGCTCGTAAGTTTCAGCAGAGAGTCGGCAAAGATTTATTTGTGTCCCTCCAATGAGTGGCCCGCAAGGACCCCGTTTTCTACAAGTGTTGGTCCAATACTCCCTCTAGAGGCAGGGGATTCAGACAGGGCTGCTTTGCGGCCCCCGATCTGGGGCAGGGGCAGTGGGCGGCCTGTGACCCGGGCAGGAGCCTCTCCGCGTGTGTCCCAGGGACCCATCTGCCTGCGAACTTCGGTCACCTGGCTGGAAGCTACGATGCCCAGAACTATGCTTAGCTGTGCAGCGCGGTGTACTGCACGGACACGATCCACACACACTTCAAGTAAGAGGGCGGCCTGAGTGGAAAGGTGAGAGTTTGGGCAGCTGTGCAGACAAAGAAGGCGCCCTTTGGCCTGGGCCTAAAAACTTGTGACACTCCACTGGGCCTGCTGGGCTCTGAGGGCCCTGCCCTAGGCCCCCTGCTCCCCTGCCCTTTGTTCAGTCACAGCAGAAGTGGCCACACCCACTCCCACAGTGAGGGCAGTGTTCCAACCTCCCACAGCCCCGATCCCTCTCTGCAGGTTACCATGGACTACAGAGGCTGCATTCTGAGGCCAGGGCGTTCCGAGAATGCCAAGGGCACACATGATGACCTTAACTGATTACCTCTTGTGTCAGTGTTGGTAAACTTTAGGAGCTAGGAAATGGTCCACTTTACAGAAATGTTCAAATTTACTGGCATTTCATATATTCTCTGCTCTAACATTGTCCTGACTCTTTCTGTATATTCTTTTCTTATGTTTTGGTTTTCCTTAATCAAAGTGTGTCTTTTAAATCTTTTCAAAGAAGATTCTTTGGACTTACTAAATCACCTGAATTTTATACGTTTTCTGTTGTATTAAGTTCTGCTCATATCTTTATTTATCTTTTCTCTATGTTCTCAGGGTTTATTGTTTTCATCTTCTGATGTCAATTAAAACACTTGGATAATCATTTTAATAAATCTTTTTACTTATAAAGATTTGAACTTTTGAAGATTCCAGCTTACTTGTACGTGTCTAAGGGTCAGGTCCTCTCCATTGTTGCTGGCCTAAGGCTTAGTTCACCATACAGCAATGTATATATTGGCCTATTTTGCCCTCGACTTTCTGTGATTCCCTACATCTCACCTTTCTTTGCAGACAAGCCATTTGAAATACCCTTAACTTATTTCACAGCCAAGAAGTCTTTGAAATAATGTGTATTTTTTAGAGAAATCTTCTTATATAATTAGGCAGAAAATCTGACCTGCCATAGTTTTCAAAACAGCATAATTTCACTCTTCTCAATGATTAATCTGTTGTATTACACAACCTTGGAGTATTTAGCTTTATCAATGACATGTCCTTGAAAAATGTTTTAGAGATCCTACCAGTCTTTGAAAACATCCTTGTGCCTTGTTTCAGTTCCAGTTTTATGTATATTTTCTGCCTTGCACCCGATTATTCCTACATCTGATGGATGGCCTAGGGAATCTAATTCTGGTATTGATGGTTTTGGCTGATTGTCTCCCCTTGTAGCTGCTTTCTTCAATATTGTGTAAATTAAGATCATGAGCTCATGTTTAGCTAAACATCTGACCTTGTAAGAGGCTTAGGTGTGAACGCTCGTAAGTTTCAGCAGAGAGTCGGCAATGATTTATTTGTGTCCCTCCAATGAGTGGCCCGCAAGGACCCCGTTTTCTACAAGTGTTGGTCCAATACTCCCTCTAGAGGCAGGGGACTCAGACAGGGCTGCTTTGCGGCCCCCGATCTGGGGCAGGGGCAGTGGGCGGCCTGTGACCCGGGCAGGAGCCTCTCCGCGTGTGTCCCAGGGACCCATCTGCCTGCGAACTTCGGTCACCTGGCAGGAAGCTACGATGCCCAGACCTATGCTTAGCTGTGCAGTGCGGTGTACTGCGCGGACACGTTCCACACACACTTCAAGTAAGAGGGCGGCCTGAGTGGCAAAGTGAGAGTTTGGGCAGCTGTGCAGACAAAGAAGGCGCCCTTTGGCCTGGGCCTAAAAGCTTGTGACACTCCACTGGGCCTGCCAGGCTCTGAGGGCCCTGCCCTTGGCCCATTGCTCCCCTGCCCTTTGTTCACTCAGAGCAGAGATGGCCACACCCACTCCCTCAGTGAGGGCAGTGTTCCAACCTCCCTCAGCCCCGCCCCCTCTCCGCAGGTTACCATGGACTACAGAGGCTGCATTCTGAGGCCAGGGCGTTTCGAGAATGCTAAGGGCAGACATGATGACCTTAAATGATTTCCTCTTGTGTCAGTGTTGGTAAACTTTAGGAGCTAGGAAATGGTCCACTTTACAGAAATGTTCAAATTTACTGGCATTTCATATATTCTCTGCTCTAACATTGTCCTGACTCTTTCTGTATATTCTTTACTTATGTTTTGGTTTTCCTTAATCAAAGTGTGTCTTTTAATTCTTTTCAAAGAAGATTCTTTGGACTTACTAAATCACCTCAATTTTATACATTTTCTGTTGTATTAAGCTGTGCTCATATCTTTATTTATCTTTTCTCTATGTTCTCAGGTTTTATTGTTTTCATCTTCTTATGTCAATTAAAACACTTGGTTATTCATTTTAATAAATCTTTTTACTTATAAAGTTTTGAACTTTTGAAGATTCCACCTTACTTGTACGTGTCTAAGCGTCAGGTCCTCTCCATTGTTAATGGCCTAAGGCTTAGTTCACCATACAGCAATGTATATATTGATTTATTTTCCCCTCGACTTTCTGTGATTCCCTACATCTCACCTTTCTTTGCAGACAAGCCATTTGAAATACCCTTAACTTATTTCACAGCCAATAAGTCTTTGAAATAATGTGTATTTTTTAGAGAAATCTTCTTATAGAATTAGGCAGAAAATCTGACCTGCCATAGTTTTCAAAACAGCATAA
Source organism: Mesoplodon mirus (assembly GCF_964341445.2). Taxonomy (NCBI): domain Eukaryota; kingdom Metazoa; phylum Chordata; class Mammalia; order Artiodactyla; family Ziphiidae; genus Mesoplodon; species Mesoplodon mirus. Next base: position 130,846,568 of record NC_138976.1, on the reverse strand, counting down.
TTTCACTCTTCTCAATGATTAATCTGTTGTATTACACAACCTTGGAGTATTTAGCTTTATCAATGACATGTCCTTGAAAATTGTTTTAGAGGTCCTACCAGTCTTTGAAAACATCCTTGTGCCTTGTTTCAGTTCCAGTTTTATGTATATTTTCTGCCTTGCACCCGATTATTCCTACATCTGATGGATGGCCTTGGGAATCTAATTCTGGTATTGATGGTTTTGGCTGATTGTCTCCCCTTGTAGCTGCTTTCTTCAATATTGTGTAAATTTAGATCATGAGCTCATGTTTAGCTAAACAGCTGACCTTGTAAGAGGCTTAGGTGTGAACGAACGTATGTTTCAGCAGAAAGTCGGCAAAGATTTATTTGTGTCCCTCCAATGAGTGGCCCGCAAGGACCCCGTTTTCTACAAGTGTTGGTCCAATACTCCCTCTAGAGGCAGGGGACTCAGACAGGGCTGCTTTGCGGCCCCCGATCTGGGGCAGGGGCAGTGGGCGGCCTGTGACCCGGGCAGGAGCCTCTCCGCGTGTGTCCCAGGGACCCATCTGCCTGCGAACTTCGGTCACCTGGCAGGAAGCTACGATGCCCAGACCTATGCTTAGCTGTGCAGCGCGGTATACTGCGCGGACACGTTCCACACACACTTCAAGTAAGAGGGCGGCCTGAGTGGAAACGGGAGAGTTTGGGCAGCTGTGCAGACAAAGAAGGCGCCCTTTGGCCTGGGCCTAAAAGCTTGTGACACTCCACTGGGCCTGCCCGGCTCTGAGGGCCCTGCCCTTGGCCCCCTGCTCCCCTGTCCTTTGTTCAGTCACAGCAGAGAGGCCACACCCACTCCCTCAGTGAGGGCAGTGTTCCAACCTCCCTCAGCCCCGAGCCCTCTCCCCCTGTTACCATGGACTACAGAGGCTGCATTCTGAGGCCAGGGCGTTCCGAGAATGCCAAGGGCAGACATGATGACCTTAAATGATTTCCTCTTGTGTCAGTGTTGGTAAACTTTAGGAGCTAGGAAATGGTCCACTTTACAGAAATGTTCAAATTTACTGGCATTTCATATAATCTCTGCTCTAACATTGTCCTGACTCTTTCTGTATATTCTTTACTTATGTTTTGGTTTTCCTTAATCAAAGTGTGTCTTTTAAATCTTTTCAAAGAAGATTCTTTGGACTTACTAAATCACCTCAATTTTATACGTTTTCTGTTGTATTAAGTTCTGCTCATATCTTTATTTATCTTTTCTCTATGTTCTCAGGGTTTATTGTTTTCATCTTCTGATGTCAATTAAAACACTTGGTTATTCATTTTAATAAATCTTTTTACTTATAAAGATTTGAACTTTTGAAGATTCCAGCTTACTTGTACGTGTCTAAGGGTCAGGTCCTCTCCATTGTTGCTGGCCTAAGGCTTAGTTCACCATACAGCAATGTATATATTGACCTATTTTCCCCTCGACTTTCTGTGATTCCCTACATCTCACCTTTCTTTGCAGACAAGCCATTTGAAATACCCTTAACTTATTTCACAGCCAATAAGTCTTTGAAATAATGTGTATTTTTTAGAGAAATCTTCTTATAGAATTACGCAGAAAATCTGACCTGCCATAGTTTTCAAAACAGCATAATTTCACTCTTCTCAATGATTAATCTGTTGTATTACACAACCTTGGAGTATTTAGCTTTATCAATGACATGTCCTTGAAAAATGTTTTAGAGATCCTACCAGTGTTTGAATACATCCTTGTGCCTTGTTTCAGTTCCAGTTTTATGTATATTTTCTGCCTTGCACCCGATTATTCCTACATCTGATGGATGGCCTTGGGAATCTAATTCTGGTATTGATGGTTTTGGCTGATTGTCTCCCCTTGTAGCTGCTTTCTTCAATATTGTGTAAATTTAGATCATGAGCTCATGTTTAGCTAAACAGCTGACCTTGTAAGAGGCTTAGGTGTGAACGCTCGTATGTTTCAGCAGAAAGTCTGCAAAGATTTATTTGTGTCCCTCCAATGAGTGGCCCGCAAGGACCCCGTTTTATACAAGTGTTGGTCCAATACTCCCTCTAGAGGCAGGGGATTCAGACAGGGCTGCTTTGCGGCCCCCTATCTGGGGCAGGGTCAGTGGGCGGCCTGTGACCCGGGCAGGAGCCTCTCCGCGTGTGTCCCAGGGACCCATCTGCCTGCGAACTTCGGTCACCTGGCAGGAAGCTACGATGCCCAGACATATGTTTAGCTGTGCAGCGCGGTATACTGCGCGGACACGTTCCACACACACTTCAAATAAGAGGGCGGCCTGAGTGGAAACGTGAGAGTTTGGGCAGCTGTGCAGACAAAGAAGGCGCCCTTTGGCCTGAGCCTAAAAGCTTGTGACACTCCACTGGGCCTGCCGGGCTCTGAGGGCCCTGCCCTGGGCCCCTTGCTCCCCTGCCCTTTTTCAGTCACAGCAGAGATGGCCACACCCACTCCCTCAGTGAGGGCAGTGTTCTAAACTGCCTCAGCCCCGCCCCCTCTCTGCAGTTTACCATGGACTACAGAGGCTGCATTCTGAGGCCAGGGCGTTCCGAGAATGCCAAGGGCAGACATGATGACCTTAAATGATTTCCTCTTGTGTCAGTGTTGGTAAACTTTAGGAGCTAGGAAATGGTCCACTTTACAGAAATGTTCAAATTTACTGGCATTTCATATATTCTCTGCTGTAACATTGTCCTGACTCTTTCTGTATATTCTTTACTTATGTTTTGGTTTTCCTTAATCAAAGTGTGTCTTTTAAATCTTTTCAACGAAGATTCTTTGGACTTACTAAATCACCTCAATTTTATACATTTTCTGTTGTATTAAGCTGTGCTCATATCTTTATTTATCTTTTCTCTATGTTCTCAGGGTTTATTGTTTTCATCTTCTTATGTCAATTAAAACACTTGGTTATTCATTTTAATAAATCTTTTTACTTATAAAGTTTTGAACTTTTGAAGATTCCTCCTTACTTGTACGTGTCTAAGGGTCAGGTCCTCTCCATTATTGCTGGCCTAAGGCTTAGTTCACCATACAGCAATGTATATATTGACCTATTTTCCCCTCGACTTTCTGTGATTCCCTACATCTCACCTTTCTTTGCAGACAAGCCATTTGAAATACCCTTAACTTATTTCACAGCCAATAAGTCTTTGAAATAATGTGTATTTTTTAGAGAAATCTTCTTATATAATTAGGCAGAAAATCTGACCTGCCATAGTTTTCAAAACAGCATAATTTCACTCTTCTCAATGATTAATCTGTTGTATTACACAACCTTGGAGTATTTAGCTTTATCAATGACATGTCCTTGAAAATTTTTTTAGAGATCCTACCAGTCTTCTACAACATTCTTTTTCCTTGTTTCAGTTCCAGTTTTATGTATATTTACTGCCTTGCACCCGATTATTCCTACATCTGATGGATGGCCTTGGGAATCTAATTCTGGTATTGATGGTTTTGGCTGATTGTCTCCCCTTGTAGCTGCTTTCTTCATTATTGTGTAAATTTAGATCATGAGCTCATGTTTAGCTAAACAGCTGACCTTGTAAGAGGCTTAGGTGTGAACGCTCGTAAGTTTCAGCAGAGAGTCGGCAAAGATTTATTTGTGTCCCTCCAATGAGTGGCCCGCAAGGACCCCGTTTTCTACAAGTGTTGGTCCAATACTCCCTCTAGAGGCAGGGGATTCAGACAGGGCTGCTTTGCGGCCCCCGATCTGGGGCAGGGGCAGTGGGCGGCCTGTGACCCGGGCAGGAGCCTCTCCGCGTGTGTCCCAGGGACCCTTCTGCCTGCGAACTTCGGTCACCTGGCAGGAAGCTACGATGCCCAGAAATATGCTTAGCTGTGCAGCGCGGTGTACTGCACGGACACGATCCACACACACTTCAAGTAAGAGGGCGGCCTGAGTGGAAAGGTGAGAGTTTGGGCAGCTGTGCAGACAAAGAAGGCGCCCTTTGGCCTGGGCCTAAAAACTTGTGACACTCCACTGGGCCTGCTGGGCTCTGAGGGCCCTGCCCTGGGCCCCCTGCTCCCCTGCCCTTTGTTCAGTCACAGCAGAGGTGGCCACACACACTCCCACAGTGAGGGCAGTGTTCCAACCTCCCTCAGCCCCGACCCCTCTCTGCAGGTTACCATGGACTACAGAGGCTGCATTCTGAGGCCAGGGTGTTCCGAGAATGCCAAGGGCACACATGATGACCTTAAATGATTTCCTCTTGTGTCAGTGTTGGTAAACTTTAGGAGGTAGGAAATGGTCCACTTTACAGAAATGTTCAAATTTACTGGCATTTCATATATTCTCTGCTCTAACATTGTCCTGACTCTTTCTGTATATTCTTTTCTTATGTTTTGGTTTTCCTTAATCAAAGTGTGTCTTTTAAATCTTTTCAAAGAAGATTCTTTGGACGTACTAAATCACCTGAATTTTATATGTTTTCTGTTGTATTAAGTTCTGCTCATATCTTTATTTATCTTTTCTCTATGTTCTCAGGGTTTATTGTTTTCATCTTCTGATGTCAATTAAAACACTTGGTTAATCATTTAAATAAATCTTTTTACTTATAAAGATTTGAACTTTTGAAGATTCCAGCTTACTTGTACGTGTCTAAGGGTCACGTCCTCTCCATTGTTGCTGGCCTAAGGCTTAGTTCACCATACAGCAATGTATATATTGACCTATTTTGCCCTCGACTTTCTGTGATTCCCTACATCTCACCTTTCTTTGCAGACAAGCCATTTGAAATACCCTTAACTTATTTTACAGCCAATAAGTCTTTGAAATAATGTGTATTTTTTAGAGAAATCTTCTTATATAATTAGGCAGAAAATCTGACCTGCCATACTTTTCAAAACAGCATAATTTCACTCTTCTCAATGATTAATCTGTTGTATTACACAACCTTGGAGTATTTAGCTTTATCAATGACATGTCCTTGAAAAATGTTTTAGAGATCCTACCAGTCTTTGAAAACATCCTTGTGCCTTGTTTCAGTTCCAGTTTTATGTATATTTTCTGCCTTGCACCCGATTATTCCTACATCTGATGGATGGCCTTGGGAATCTAATTCTGGTATTGATGGTTTTGGCTGATTGTCTCCCCTTGTAGCTGCTTTCTTCAATATTGTGTAAATTAAGATCATGAGCTCATGTTTAGCTAAACATCTGACCTTGTAAGAGGCTTAGGTGTGAACGCTCGTAAGTTTCAGCAGAGAGTCGGCAATGATTTATTTGTGTCCCTCCAATGAGTGGCCCGCAAGGACCCCGTTTTCTACAAGTGTTGGTCCAATACTCCCTCTAGAGGCAGGGGACTCAGACAGGGCTGCTTTGCGGCCCCCGATCTGGGGCAGGGGCAGTGGGCGGCCTGTGACCCGGGCAGGAGCCTCTCCGCGTGTGTCCCAGGGACCCATCTGCCTGCGAACTTCGGTCACCTGGCAGGAAGCTACGATGCCCAGACCTATGCTTAGCTGTGCAGTGCGGTGTACTGCGCGGACACGTTCCACACACACTTCAAGTAAGAGGGCGGCCTGAGTGGCAAAGTGAGAGTTTGGGCAGCTGTGCAGACATAGAAGGCACCCTTTGGCCTGGGCCTAAAAGCTTGTGACACTCCACTGGGCCTGCCGGGCTCTGAGGGCCCTGCCCTGGGCCCCCTGCTCCCCTGCCCTTTGTTCAGTCACAGCAGAGATGGCCACACCCACTCCCTCGTTGAGGGCTGTGTTCCAACCTCCCTCAGCCCCGCCCCCTCTCTGCAGTTTACCATGGACTACAGAGGCTGCATTCTGAGGCCAGGGCGTTCCGAGAATGCCAAGGGCAGACATGATGACCTTAAATGATTTCCTCTTGTGTCAGTGTTGGTAAACTTTAGGAGCTAGGAAATGGTCCACTTTACAGAAATGTTCAAATTTACTGGCATTTCATATATTCTCTGCTCTAACATTGTCCTGACTCTTTCTGTATATTCTTTACTTATGTTTTGGTTTTCCTTAATCAAAGTGTGTCTTTTAATTCTTTTCAAAGAAGATTCTTTGGACTTACTAAATCACCTCAATTTTATACATTTTCTGTTGTATTAAGCTGTGCTCATATCTTTATTTATCTTTTCTCTATGTTCTCAGGTTTTATTGTTTTCATCTTCTTATGTCAATTAAAACACTTGGTTATTCATTTTAATAAATCTTTTTACTTATAAAGTTTTGAACTTTTGAAGATTCCACCTTACTTGTACGTGTCTAAGCGTCAGGTCCTCTCCATTGTTAATGGCCTAAGGCTTAGTTCACCATACAGCAATGTATATATTGATTTATTTTCCCCTCGACTTTCTGTGATTCCCTACATCTCACCTTTCTTTGCAGACAAGCCATTTGAAATACCCTTAACTTATTTCACAGCCAATAAGTCTTTGAAATAATGTGTATTTTTTAGAGAAATCTTCTTATAGAATTAGGCAGAAAATCTGACCTGCCATAGTTTTCAAAACAGCATAATTTCACTCTTCTCAATGATTAATCTGTTGTATTACACAACCTTGGAGTATTTAGCTTTATCAATGACATGTCCTTGAAAATTGTTTTAGAGGTCCTACCAGTCTTTGAAAACATCCTTGTGCCTTGTTTCAGTTCCAGTTTTATGTATATTTTCTGCCTTGCACCCGATTATTCCTACATCTGATGGATGGCCTTGGGAATCTAATTCTGGTATTGATGGTTTTGGCTGATTGTCTCCCCTTGTAGCTGCTTTCTTCAATATTGTGTAAATTTAGATCATGAGCTCATGTTTAGCTAAACAGCTGACCTTGTAAGAGGCTTAGGTGTGAACGAACGTATGTTTCAGCAGAAAGTCGGCAAAGATTTATTTGTGTCCCTCCAATGAGTGGCCCGCAAGGACCCCGTTTTCTACAAGTGTTGGTCCAATACTCCCTCTAGAGGCAGGGGACTCAGACAGGGCTGCTTTGCGGCCCCCGATCTGGGGCAGGGGCAGTGGGCGGCCTGTGACCCGGGCAGGAGCCTCTCCGCGTGTGTCCCAGGGACCCATCTGCCTGCGAACTTCGGTCACCTGGCAGGAAGCTACGATGCCCAGACCTATGCTTAGCTGTGCAGCGCGGTATACTGCGCGGACACGTTCCACACACACTTCAAGTAAGAGGGCGGCCTGAGTGGAAACGGGAGAGTTTGGGCAGCTGTGCAGACAAAGAAGGCGCCCTTTGGCCTGGGCCTAAAAGCTTGTGACACTCCACTGGGCCTGCCCGGCTCTGAGGGCCCTGCCCTTGGCCCCCTGCTCCCCTGTCCTTTGTTCAGTCACAGCAGAGAGGCCACACCCACTCCCTCAGTGAGGGCAGTGTTCCAACCTCCCTCAGCCCCGAGCCCTCTCCCCCTGTTACCATGGACTACAGAGGCTGCATTCTGAGGCCAGGGCGTTCCGAGAATGCCAAGGGCAGACATGATGACCTTAAATGATTTCCTCTTGTGTCAGTGTTGGTAAACTTTAGGAGCTAGGAAATGGTCCACTTTACAGAAATGTTCAAATTTACTGGCATTTCATATAATCTCTGCTCTAACATTGTCCTGACTCTTTCTGTATATTCTTTACTTATGTTTTGGTTTTCCTTAATCAAAGTGTGTCTTTTAAATCTTTTCAAAGAAGATTCTTTGGACTTACTAAATCACCTCAATTTTATACGTTTTCTGTTGTATTAAGTTCTGCTCATATCTTTATTTATCTTTTCTCTATGTTCTCAGGGTTTATTGTTTTCATCTTCTGATGTCAATTAAAACACTTGGTTATTCATTTTAATAAATCTTTTTACTTATAAAGATTTGAACTTTTGAAGATTCCAGCTTACTTGTACGTGTCTAAGGGTCAGGTCCTCTCCATTGTTGCTGGCCTAAGGCTTAGTTCACCATACAGCAATGTATATATTGACCTATTTTCCCCTCGACTTTCTGTGATTCCCTACATCTCACCTTTCTTTGCAGACAAGCCATTTGAAATACCCTTAACTTATTTCACAGCCAATAAGTCTTTGAAATAATGTGTATTTTTTAGAGAAATCTTCTTATAGAATTACGCAGAAAATCTGACCTGCCATAGTTTTCAAAACAGCATAATTTCACTCTTCTCAATGATTAATCTGTTGTATTACACAACCTTGGAGTATTTAGCTTTATCAATGACATGTCCTTGAAAAATGTTTTAGAGATCCTACCAGTGTTTGAATACATCCTTGTGCCTTGTTTCAGTTCCAGTTTTATGTATATTTTCTGCCTTGCACCCGATTATTCCTACATCTGATGGATGGCCTTGGGAATCTAATTCTGGTATTGATGGTTTTGGCTGATTGTCTCCCCTTGTAGCTGCTTTCTTCAATATTGTGTAAATTTAGATCATGAGCTCATGTTTAGCTAAACAGCTGACCTTGTAAGAGGCTTAGGTGTGAACGCTCGTATGTTTCAGCAGAAAGTCTGCAAAGATTTATTTGTGTCCCTCCAATGAGTGGCCCGCAAGGACCCCGTTTTATACAAGTGTTGGTCCAATACTCCCTCTAGAGGCAGGGGATTCAGACAGGGCTGCTTTGCGGCCCCCTATCTGGGGCAGGGGCAGTGGGCGGCCTGTGACCCGGGCAGGAGCCTCTCCGCGTGTGTCCCAGGGACCCATCTGCCTGCGAACTTCGGTCACCTGGCAGGAAGCTACGATGCCCAGACATATGTTTAGCTGTGCAGCGCGGTATACTGCGCGGACACGTTCCACACACACTTCAAATAAGAGGGCGGCCTGAGTGGAAACGTGAGAGTTTGGGCAGCTGTGCAGACAAAGAAGGCGCCCTTTGGCCTGAGCCTAAAAGCTTGTGACACTCCACTGGGCCTGCCGGGCTCTGAGGGCCCTGCCCTGGGCCCCTTGCTCCCCTGCCCTTTTTCAGTCACAGCAGAGATGGCCACACCCACTCCCTCAGTGAGGGCAGTGTTCTAAACTGCCTCAGCCCCGCCCCCTCTCCGCAGTTTACCATGGACTACAGAGGCTGCATTCTGAGGCCAGGGCGTTCCGAGAATGCCAAGGGCAGACATGATGACCTTAAATGATTTCCTCTTGTGTCAGTGTTGGTAAACTTTAGGAGCTAGGAAATGGTCCACTTTACAGAAATGTTCAAATTTACTGGCATTTCATATATTCTCTGCTGTAACATTGTCCTGACTCTTTCTGTATATTCTTTACTTATGTTTTGGTTTTCCTTAATCAAAGTGTGTCTTTTAAATCTTTTCAACGAAGATTCTTTGGACTTACTAAATCACCTCAATTTTATACATTTTCTGTTGTATTAAGCTGTGCTCATATCTTTATTTATCTTTTCTCTATGTTCTCAGGGTTTATTGTTTTCATCTTCTTATGTCAATTAAAACACTTGGTTATTCATTTTAATAAATCTTTTTACTTATAAAGTTTTGAACTTTTGAAGATTCCTCCTTACTTGTACGTGTCTAAGGGTCAGGTCCTCTCCATTATTGCTGGCCTAAGGCTTAGTTCACCATACAGCAATGTATATATTGACCTATTTTCCCCTCGACTTTCTGTGATTCCCTACATCTCACCTTTCTTTGCAGACAAGCCATTTGAAATACCCTTAACTTATTTCACAGCCAATAAGTCTTTGAAATAATGTGTATTTTTTAGAGAAATCTTCTTATATAATTAGGCAGAAAATCTGACCTGCCATAGTTTTCAAAACAGCATAATTTCACTCTTCTCAATGATTAATCTGTTGTATTACACAACCTTGGAGTATTTAGCTTTATCAATGACATGTCCTTGAAAATTTTTTTAGAGATCCTACCAGTCTTCTACAACATTCTTTTTCCTTGTTTCAGTTCCAGTTTTATGTATATTTACTGCCTTGCACCCGATTATTCCTACATCTGATGGATGGCCTTGGGAATCTAATTCTGGTATTGATGGTTTTGGCTGATTGTCTCCCCTTGTAGCTGCTTTCTTCATTATTGTGTAAATTTAGATCATGAGCTCATGTTTAGCTAAACAGCTGACCTTGTAAGAGGCTTAGGTGTGAACGCTCGTAAGTTTCAGCAGAGAGTCGGCAAAGATTTATTTGTGTCCCTCCAATGAGTGGCCCGCAAGGACCCCGTTTTCTACAAGTGTTGGTCCAATACTCCCTCTAGAGGCAGGGGATTCAGACAGGGCTGCTTTGCGGCCCCCGATCTGGGGCAGGGGCAGTGGGCGGCCTGTGACCCGGGCAGGAGCCTCTCCGCGTGTGTCCCAGGGACCCTTCTGCCTGCGAACTTCGGTCACCTGGCAGGAAGCTACGATGCCCAGAAATATGCTTAGCTGTGCAGCGCGGTGTACTGCACGGACACGATCCACACACACTTCAAGTAAGAGGGCGGCCTGAGTGGAAAGGTGAGAGTTTGGGCAGCTGTGCAGACAAAGAAGGCGCCCTTTGGCCTGGGCCTAAAAACTTGTGACACTCCACTGGGCCTGCTGGGCTCTGAGGGCCCTGCCCTGGGCCCCCTGCTCCCCTGCCCTTTGTTCAGTCACAGCAGAGGTGGCCACACACACTCCCACAGTGAGGGCAGTGTTCCAACCTCCCTCAGCCCCGACCCCTCTCTGCAGGTTACCATGGACTACAGAGGCTGCATTCTGAGGCCAGGGTGTTCCGAGAATGCCAAGGGCACACATGATGACCTTAAATGATTTCCTCTTGTGTCAGTGTTGGTAAACTTTAGGAGGTAGGAAATGGTCCACTTTACAGAAATGTTCAAATTTACTGGCATTTCATATATTCTCTGCTCTAACATTGTCCTGACTCTTTCTGTATATTCTTTTCTTATGTTTTGGTTTTCCTTAATCAAAGTGTGTCTTTTAAATCTTTTCAAAGAAGATTCTTTGGACGTACTAAATCACCTGAATTTTATATGTTTTCTGTTGTATTAAGTTCTGCTCATATCTTTATTTATCTTTTCTCTATGTTCTCAGGGTTTATTGTTTTCATCTTCTGATGTCAATTAAAACACTTGGTTAATCATTTAAATAAATCTTTTTACTTATAAAGATTTGAACTTTTGAAGATTCCAGCTTACTTGTACGTGTCTAAGGGTCACGTCCTCTCCATTGTTGCTGGCCTAAGGCTTAGTTCACCATACAGCAATGTATATATTGACCTATTTTGCCCTCGACTTTCTGTGATTCCCTACATCTCACCTTTCTTTGCAGACAAGCCATTTGAAATACCCTTAACTTATTTTACAGCCAATAAGTCTTTGAAATAATGTGTATTTTTTAGAGAAATCTTCTTATATAATTAGGCAGAAAATCTGACCTGCCATACTTTTCAAAACAGCATAATTTCACTCTTCTCAATGATTAATCTGTTGTATTACACAACCTTGGAGTATTTAGCTTTATCAATGACATGTCCTTGAAAAATGTTTTAGAGATCCTACCAGTCTTTGAAAACATCCTTGTGCCTTGTTTCAGTTCCAGTTTTATGTATATTTTCTGCCTTGCACCCGATTATTCCTACATCTGATGGATGGCCTTGGGAATCTAATTCTGGTATTGATGGTTTTGGCTGATTGTCTCCCCTTGTAGCTGCTTTCTTCAATATTGTGTAAATTAAGATCATGAGCTCATGTTTAGCTAAACATCTGACCTTGTAAGAGGCTTAGGTGTGAACGCTCGTAAGTTTCAGCAGAGAGTCGGCAATGATTTATTTGTGTCCCTCCAATGAGTGGCCCGCAAGGACCCCGTTTTCTACAAGTGTTGGTCCAATACTCCCTCTAGAGGCAGGGGACTCAGACAGGGCTGCTTTGCGGCCCCCGATCTGGGGCAGGGGCAGTGGGCGGCCTGTGACCCGGGCAGGAGCCTCTCCGCGTGTGTCCCAGGGACCCATCTGCCTGCGAACTTCGGTCACCTGGCAGGAAGCTACGATGCCCAGACCTATGCTTAGCTGTGCAGTGCGGTGTACTGCGCGGACACGTTCCACACACACTTCAAGTAAGAGGGCGGCCTGAGTGGCAAAGTGAGAGTTTGGGCAGCTGTGCAGACATAGAAGGCACCCTTTGGCCTGGGCCTAAAAGCTTGTGACACTCCACTGGGCCTGCCGGGCTCTGAGGGCCCTGCCCTGGGCCCCCTGCTCCCCTGCCCTTTGTTCAGTCACAGCAGAGATGGCCACACCCACTCCCTCGTTGAGGGCTGTGTTCCAACCTCCCTCAGCCCCGCCCCCTCTCTGCAGTTTACCATGGACTACAGAGGCTGCATTCTGAGGCCAGGGCGTTCCGAGAATGCCAAGGGCAGACATGATGACCTTAAATGATTTCCTCTTGTGTCAGTGTTGGTAAACTTTAGGAGCTAGGAAATGGTCCACTTTACAGAAATGTTCAAATTTACTGGCATTTCATATATTCTCTGCTCTAACATTGTCCTGACTCTTTCTGTATATTCTTTACTTATGTTTTGGTTTTCCTTAATCAAAGTGTGTCTTTTAATTCTTTTCAAAGAAGATTCTTTGGACTTACTAAATCACCTCAATTTTATACATTTTCTGTTGTATTAAGCTGTGCTCATATCTTTATTTATCTTTTCTCTATGTTCTCAGGTTTTATTGTTTTCATCTTCTTATGTCAATTAAAACACTTGGTTATTCATTTTAATAAATCTTTTTACTTATAAAGTTTTGAACTTTTGAAGATTCCACCTTACTTGTACGTGTCTAAGCGTCAGGTCCTCTCCATTGTTAATGGCCTAAGGCTTAGTTCACCATACAGCAATGTATATATTGATTTATTTTCCCCTCGACTTTCTGTGATTCCCTACATCTCACCTTTCTTTGCAGACAAGCCATTTGAAATACCCTTAACTTATTTCACAGCCAATAAGTCTTTGAAATAATGTGTATTTTTTAGAGAAATCTTCTTATAGAATTAGGCAGAAAATCTGACCTGCCATAGTTTTCAAAACAGCATAATTTCACTCTTCTCAATGATTAATCTGTTGTATTACACAACCTTGGAGTATTTAGCTTTATCAATGACATGTCCTTGAAAATTGTTTTAGAGGTCCTACCAGTCTTTGAAAACATCCTTGTGCCTTGTTTCAGTTCCAGTTTTATGTATATTTTCTGCCTTGCACCCGATTATTCCTACATCTGATGGATGGCCTTGGGAATCTAATTCTGGTATTGATGGTTTTGGCTGATTGTCTCCCCTTGTAGCTGCTTTCTTCAATATTGTGTAAATTTAGATCATGAGCTCATGTTTAGCTAAACAGCTGACCTTGTAAGAGGCTTAGGTGTGAACGAACGTATGTTTCAGCAGAAAGTCGGCAAAGATTTATTTGTGTCCCTCCAATGAGTGGCCCGCAAGGACCCCGTTTTCTACAAGTGTTGGTCCAATACTCCCTCTAGAGGCAGGGGACTCAGACAGGGCTGCTTTGCGGCCCCCGATCTGGGGCAGGGGCAGTGGGCGGCCTGTGACCCGGGCAGGAGCCTCTCCGCGTGTGTCCCAGGGACCCATCTGCCTGCGAACTTCGGTCACCTGGCAGGAAGCTACGATGCCCAGACCTATGCTTAGCTGTGCAGCGCGGTATACTGCGCGGACACGTTCCACACACACTTCAAGTAAGAGGGCGGCCTGAGTGGAAACGGGAGAGTTTGGGCAGCTGTGCAGACAAAGAAGACGCCCTTTGGCCTGGGCCTAAAAGCTTGTGACACTCCACTGGGCCTGCCCGGCTCTGAGGGCCCTGCCCTTGGCCCCCTGCTCCCCTGTCCTTTGTTCAGTCACAGCAGAGAGGCCACACCCACTCCCTCAGTGAGGGCAGTGTTCCAACCTCCCTCAGCCCCGAGCCCTCTCCCCCTGTTACCATGGACTACAGAGGCTGCATTCTGAGGCCAGGGCGTTCCGAGAATGCCAAGGGCAGACATGATGACCTTAAATGATTTCCTCTTGTGTCAGTGTTGGTAAACTTTAGGAGCTAGGAAATGGTCCACTTTACAGAAATGTTCAAATTTACTGGCATTTCATATAATCTCTGCTCTAACATTGTCCTGACTCTTTCTGTATATTCTTTACTTATGTTTTGGTTTTCCTTAATCAAAGTGTGTCTTTTAAATCTTTTCAAAGAAGATTCTTTGGACTTACTAAATCACCTCAATTTTATACGTTTTCTGTTGTATTAAGTTCTGCTCATATCTTTATTTATCTTTTCTCTATGTTCTCAGGGTTTATTGTTTTCATCTTCTGATGTCAATTAAAACACTTGGTTATTCATTTTAATAAATCTTTTTACTTATAAAGATTTGAACTTTTGAAGATTCCAGCTTACTTGTACGTGTCTAAGGGTCAGGTCCTCTCCATTGTTGCTGGCCTAAGGCTTAGTTCACCATACAGCAATGTATATATTGACCTATTTTCCCCTCGACTTTCTGTGATTCCCTACATCTCACCTTTCTTTGCAGACAAGCCATTTGAAATACCCTTAACTTATTTCACAGCCAATAAGTCTTTGAAATAATGTGTATTTTTTAGAGAAATCTTCTTATAGAATTACGCAGAAAATCTGACCTGCCATAGTTTTCAAAACAGCATAATTTCACTCTTCTCAATGATTAATCTGTTGTATTACACAACCTTGGAGTATTTAGCTTTATCAATGACATGTCCTTGAAAAATGTTTTAGAGATCCTACCAGTGTTTGAATACATCCTTGTGCCTTGTTTCAGTTCCAGTTTTATGTATATTTTCTGCCTTGCACCCGATTATTCCTACATCTGATGGATGGCCTTGGGAATCTAATTCTGGTATTGATGGTTTTGGCTGATTGTCTCCCCTTGTAGCTGCTTTCTTCAATATTGTGTAAATTTAGATCATGAGCTCATGTTTAGCTAAACAGCTGACCTTGTAAGAGGCTTAGGTGTGAACGCTCGTATGTTTCAGCAGAAAGTCGGCAAAGATTTATTTGTGTCCCTCCAATGAGTGGCCCGCAAGGACCCCGTTTTATACAAGTGTTGGTCCAATACTCCCTCTAGAGGCAGGGGATTCAGACAGGGCTGCTTTGCGGCCCCCTATCTGGGGCAGGGTCAGTGGGCGGCCTGTGACCCGGGCAGGAGCCTCTCCGCGTGTGTCCCAGGGACCCATCTGCCTGCGAACTTCGGTCACCTGGCAGGAAGCTACGATGCCCAGACATATGTTTAGCTGTGCAGCGCGGTATACTGCGCGGACACGTTCCACACACACTTCAAATAAGAGGGCGGCCTGAGTGGAAACGTGAGAGTTTGGGCAGCTGTGCAGACAAAGAAGGCGCCCTTTGGCCTGAGCCTAAAAGCTTGTGACACTCCACTGGGCCTGCCGGGCTCTGAGGGCCCTGCCCTGGGCCCCTTGCTCCCCTGCCCTTTTTCAGTCACAACAGAGATGGCCACACCCACTCCCTCAGTGAGGGCAGTGTTCTAAACTGCCTCAGCCCCGCCCCCTCTCCGCAGTTTACCATGGACTACAGAGGCTGCATTCTGAGGCCAGGGCGTTCCGAGAATGCCAAGGGCAGACATGATGACCTTAAATGATTTCCTCTTGTGTCAGTGTTGGTAAACTTTAGGAGCTAGGAAATGGTCCACTTTACAGAAATGTTCAAATTTACTGGCATTTCATATATTCTCTGCTGTAACATTGTCCTGACTCTTTCTGTATATTCTTTACTTATGTTTTGGTTTTCCTTAATCAAAGTGTGTCTTTTAAATCTTTTCAACGAAGATTCTTTGGACTTACTAAATCACCTCAATTTTATACATTTTCTGTTGTATTAAGCTGTGCTCATATCTTTATTTATCTTTTCTCTATGTTCTCAGGGTTTATTGTTTTCATCTTCTTATGTCAATTAAAACACTTGGTTATTCATTTTAATAAATCTTTTTACTTATAAAGTTTTGAACTTTTGAAGATTCCTCCTTACTTGTACGTGTCTAAGGGTCAGGTCCTCTCCATTATTGCTGGCCTAAGGCTTAGTTCACCATACAGCAATGTATATATTGACCTATTTTCCCCTCGACTTTCTGTGATTCCCTACATCTCACCTTTCTTTGCAGACAAGCCATTTGAAATACCCTTAACTTATTTCACAGCCAATAAGTCTTTGAAATAATGTGTATTTTTTAGAGAAATCTTCTTATATAATTAGGCAGAAAATCTGACCTGCCATAGTTTTCAAAACAGCATAATTTCACTCTTCTCAATGATTAATCTGTTGTATTACACAACCTTGGAGTATTTAGCTTTATCAATGACATGTCCTTGAAAATTTTTTTAGAGATCCTACCAGTCTTCTACAACATTCTTTTTCCTTGTTTCAGTTCCAGTTTTATGTATATTTACTGCCTTGCACCCGATTATTCCTACATCTGATGGATGGCCTTGGGAATCTAATTCTGGTATTGATGGTTTTGGCTGATTGTCTCCCCTTGTAGCTGCTTTCTTCATTATTGTGTAAATTTAGATCATGAGCTCATGTTTAGCTAAACAGCTGACCTTGTAAGAGGCTTAGGTGTGAACGCTCGTAAGTTTCAGCAGAGAGTCGGCAAAGATTTATTTGTGTCCCTCCAATGAGTGGCCCGCAAGGACCCCGTTTTCTACAAGTGTTGGTCCAATACTCCCTCTAGAGGCAGGGGATTCAGACAGGGCTGCTTTGCGGCCCCCGATCTGGGGCAGGGGCAGTGGGCGGCCTGTGACCCGGGCAGGAGCCTCTCCGCGTGTGTCCCAGGGACCCTTCTGCCTGCGAACTTCGGTCACCTGGCAGGAAGCTACGATGCCCAGAAATATGCTTAGCTGTGCAGCGCGGTGTACTGCACGGACACGATCCACACACACTTCAAGTAAGAGGGCGGCCTGAGTGGAAAGGTGAGAGTTTGGGCAGCTGTGCAGACAAAGAAGGCGCCCTTTGGCCTGGGCCTAAAAACTTGTGACACTCCACTGGGCCTGCTGGGCTCTGAGGGCCCTGCCCTGGGCCCCCTGCTCCCCTGCCCTTTGTTCAGTCACAGCAGAGGTGGCCACACACACTCCCACAGTGAGGGCAGTGTTCCAACCTCCCTCAGCCCCGACCCCTCTCTGCAGGTTACCATGGACTACAGAGGCTGCATTCTGAGGCCAGGGTGTTCCGAGAATGCCAAGGGCACACATGATGACCTTAAATGATTTCCTCTTGTGTCAGTGTTGGTAAACTTTAGGAGGTAGGAAATGGTCCACTTTACAGAAATGTTCAAATTTACTGGCATTTCATATATTCTCTGCTCTAACATTGTCCTGACTCTTTCTGTATATTCTTTTCTTATGTTTTGGTTTTCCTTAATCAAAGTGTGTCTTTTAAATCTTTTCAAAGAAGATTCTTTGGACGTACTAAATCACCTGAATTTTATATGTTTTCTGTTGTATTAAGTTCTGCTCATATCTTTATTTATCTTTTCTCTATGTTCTCAGGGTTTATTGTTTTCATCTTCTGATGTCAATTAAAACACTTGGTTAATCATTTAAATAAATCTTTTTACTTATAAAGATTTGAACTTTTGAAGATTCCAGCTTACTTGTACGTGTCTAAGGGTCACGTCCTCTCCATTGTTGCTGGCCTAAGGCTTAGTTCACCATACAGCAATGTATATATTGACCTATTTTGCCCTCGACTTTCTGTGATTCCCTACATCTCACCTTTCTTTGCAGACAAGCCATTTGAAATACCCTTAACTTATTTTACAGCCAATAAGTCTTTGAAATAATGTGTATTTTTTAGAGAAATCTTCTTATATAATTAGGCAGAAAATCTGACCTGCCATACTTTTCAAAACAGCATAATTTCACTCTTCTCAATGATTAATCTGTTGTATTACACAACCTTGGAGTATTTAGCTTTATCAATGACATGTCCTTGAAAAATGTTTTAGAGATCCTACCAGTCTTTGAAAACATCCTTGTGCCTTGTTTCAGTTCCAGTTTTATGTATATTTTCTGCCTTGCACCCGATTATTCCTACATCTGATGGATGGCCTTGGGAATCTAATTCTGGTATTGATGGTTTTGGCTGATTGTCTCCCCTTGTAGCTGCTTTCTTCAATATTGTGTAAATTAAGATCATGAGCTCATGTTTAGCTAAACATCTGACCTTGTAAGAGGCTTAGGTGTGAACGCTCGTAAGTTTCAGCAGAGAGTCGGCAATGATTTATTTGTGTCCCTCCAATGAGTGGCCCGCAAGGACCCCGTTTTCTACAAGTGTTGGTCCAATACTCCCTCTAGAGGCAGGGGACTCAGACAGGGCTGCTTTGCGGCCCCCGATCTGGGGCAGGGGCAGTGGGCGGCCTGTGACCCGGGCAGGAGCCTCTCCGCGTGTGTCCCAGGGACCCATCTGCCTGCGAACTTCGGTCACCTGGCAGGAAGCTACGATGCCCAGACCTATGCTTAGCTGTGCAGTGCGGTGTACTGCGCGGACACGTTCCACACACACTTCAAGTAAGAGGGCGGCCTGAGTGGCAAAGTGAGAGTTTGGGCAGCTGTGCAGACATAGAAGGCACCCTTTGGCCTGGGCCTAAAAGCTTGTGACACTCCACTGGGCCTGCCGGGCTCTGAGGGCCCTGCCCTGGGCCCCCTGCTCCCCTGCCCTTTGTTCAGTCACAGCAGAGATGGCCACACCCACTCCCTCGTTGAGGGCTGTGTTCCAACCTCCCTCAGCCCCGCCCCCTCTCTGCAGTTTACCATGGACTACAGAGGCTGCATTCTGAGGCCAGGGCGTTCCGAGAATGCCAAGGGCAGACATGATGACCTTAAATGATTTCCTCTTGTGTCAGTGTTGGTAAACTTTAGGAGCTAGGAAATGGTCCACTTTACAGAAATGTTCAAATTTACTGGCATTTCATATATTCTCTGCTCTAACATTGTCCTGACTCTTTCTGTATATTCTTTACTTATGTTTTGGTTTTCCTTAATCAAAGTGTGTCTTTTAATTCTTTTCAAAGAAGATTCTTTGGACTTACTAAATCACCTCAATTTTATACATTTTCTGTTGTATTAAGCTGTGCTCATATCTTTATTTATCTTTTCTCTATGTTCTCAGGTTTTATTGTTTTCATCTTCTTATGTCAATTAAAACACTTGGTTATTCATTTTAATAAATCTTTTTACTTATAAAGTTTTGAACTTTTGAAGATTCCACCTTACTTGTACGTGTCTAAGCGTCAGGTCCTCTCCATTGTTAATGGCCTAAGGCTTAGTTCACCATACAGCAATGTATATATTGATTTATTTTCCCCTCGACTTTCTGTGATTCCCTACATCTCACCTTTCTTTGCAGACAAGCCATTTGAAATACCCTTAACTTATTTCACAGCCAATAAGTCTTTGAAATAATGTGTATTTTTTAGAGAAATCATCTTATATAATTAGGCAGAAAATCTGACCTGCCATAGTTTTCAAAACAGCATAATTTCACTCTTCTCAATGATTAATCTGTTGTATTACACAACCTTGGAGTATTTAGCTTTATCAATGACATGTCCTTGAAAATTGTTTTAGAGGTCCTACCAGTCTTTGAAAACATCCTTGTGCCTTGTTTCAGTTCCAGTTTTATGTATATTTTCTGCCTTGCACCCGATTATTCCTACATCTGATGGATGGCCTTGGGAATCTAATTCTGGTATTGATGGTTTTGGCTGATTGTCTCCCCTTGTAGCTGCTTTCTTCAATATTGTGTAAATTTAGATCATGAGCTCATGTTTAGCTAAACAGCTGACCTTGTAAGAGGCTTAGGTGTGAACGAACGTATGTTTCAGCAGAAAGTCGGCAAAGATTTATTTGTGTCCCTCCAATGAGTGGCCCGCAAGGACCCCGTTTTCTACAAGTGTTGGTCCAATACTCCCTCTAGAGGCAGGGGACTCAGACAGGGCTGCTTTGCGGCCCCCGATCTGGGGCAGGGGCAGTGGGCGGCCTGTGACCCGGGCAGGAGCCTCTCCGCGTGTGTCCCAGGGACCCATCTGCCTGCGAACTTCGGTCACCTGGCAGGAAGCTACGATGCCCAGACCTATGCTTAGCTGTGCAGCGCGGTATACTGCGCGGACACGTTCCACACACACTTCAAGTAAGAGGGCGGCCTGAGTGGAAACGGGAGAGTTTGGGCAGCTGTGCAGACAAAGAAGGCGCCCTTTGGCCTGGGCCTAAAAGCTTGTGACACTCCACTGGGCCTGCCCGGCTCTGAGGGCCCTGCCCTTGGCCCCCTGCTCCCCTGCCCTTTGTTGAGTCACAGCAGAGAGGCCACACCCACTCCCTCAGTGAGGGCAGTGTTCCAACCTCCCTCAGCCCCGAGCCCTCTCCCCCTGTTACCATGGACTACAGAGGCTGCATTCTGAGGCCAGGGCGTTCCGAGAATGCCAAGGGCAGACATGATGACCTTAAATGATTTCCTCTTGTGTCAGTGTTGGTAAACTTTAGGAGCTAGGAAATGGTCCACTTTACAGAAATGTTCAAATTTACTGGCATTTCATATAATCTCTGCTCTAACATTGTCCTGACTCTTTCTGTATATTCTTTACTTATGTTTTGGTTTTCCTTAATCAAAGTGTGTCTTTTAAATCTTTTCAAAGAAGATTCTTTGGACTTACTAAATCACCTCAATTTTATACGTTTTCTGTTGTATTAAGTTCTGCTCATATCTTTATTTATCTTTTCTCTATGTTCTCAGGGTTTATTGTTTTCATCTTCTGATGTCAATTAAAACACTTGGTTATTCATTTTAATAAATCTTTTTACTTATAAAGATTTGAACTTTTGAAGATTCCAGCTTACTTGTACTTGTCTAAGGGTCAGGTCCTCTCCATTGTTGCTGGCCTAAGGCTTAGTTCACCATACAGCAATGTATATATTGACCTATTTTCCCCTCGACTTTCTGTGATTCCCTACATCTCACCTTTCTTTGCAGACAAGCCATTTGAAATACCCTTAACTTATTTCACAGCCAATAAGTCTTTGAAATAATGTGTATTTTTTAGAGAAATCTTCTTATAGAATTACGCAGAAAATCTGACCTGCCATAGTTTTCAAAACAGCATAATTTCACTCTTCTCAATGATTAATCTGTTGTATTACACAACCTTGGAGTATTTAGCTTTATCAATGACATGTCCTTGAAAAATGTTTTAGAGATCCTACCAGTGTTTGAATACATCCTTGTGCCTTGTTTCAGTTCCAGTTTTATGTATATTTTCTGCCTTGCACCCGATTATTCCTACATCTGATGGATGGCCTTGGGAATCTAATTCTGGTATTGATGGTTTTGGCTGATTGTCTCCCCTTGTAGCTGCTTTCTTCAATATTGTGTAAATTTAGATCATGAGCTCATGTTTAGCTAAACAGCTGACCTTGTAAGAGGCTTAGGTGTGAACGCTCGTATGTTTCAGCAGAAAGTCGGCAAAGATTTATTTGTGTCCCTCCAATGAGTGGCCCGCAAGGACCCCGTTTTATACAAGTGTTGGTCCAATACTCCCTCTAGAGGCAGGGGATTCAGACAGGGCTGCTTTGCGGCCCCCTATCTGGGGCAGGGGCAGTGGGCGGCCTGTGACCCGGGCAGGAGCCTCTCCGCGTGTGTCCCAGGGACCCATCTGCCTGCGAACTTCGGTCACCTGGCAGGAAGCTACGATGCCCAGACATATGTTTAGCTGTGCAGCGCGGTATACTGCGCGGACACGTTCCACACACACTTCAAATAAGAGGGCGGCCTGAGTGGAAACGTGAGAGTTTGGGCAGCTGTGCAGACAAAGAAGGCGCCCTTTGGCCTGAGCCTAAAAGCTTGTGACACTCCACTGGGCCTGCCGGGCTCTGAGGGCCCTGCCCTGGGCCCCTTGCTCCCCTGCCCTTTTTCAGTCACAGCAGAGATGGCCACACCCACTCCCTCAGTGAGGGCAGTGTTCTAAACTGCCTCAGCCCCGCCCCCTCTCCGCAGTTTACCATGGACTACAGAGGCTGCATTCTGAGGCCAGGGCGCTCCGAGAATGCCAAGGGCAGACATGATGACCTTAAATGATTTCCTCTTGTGTCAGTGTTGGTAAACTTTAGGAGCTAGGAAATGGTCCACTTTACAGAAATGTTCAAATTTACTGGCATTTCATATATTCTCTGCTGTAACATTGTCCTGACTCTTTCTGTATATTCTTTACTTATGTTTTGGTTTTCCTTAATCAAAGTGTGTCTTTTAAATCTTTTCAACGAAGATTCTTTGGACTTACTAAATCACCTCAATTTTATACATTTTCTGTTGTATTAAGCTGTGCTCATATCTTTATTTATCTTTTCTCTATGTTCTCAGGGTTTATTGTTTTCATCTTCTTATGTCAATTAAAACACTTGGTTATTCATTTTAATAAATCTTTTTACTTATAAAGTTTTGAACTTTTGAAGATTCCTCCTTACTTGTACATGTCTAAGGGTCAGGTCCTCTCCATTATTGCTGGCCTAAGGCTTAGTTCACCATACAGCAATGTATATATTGACCTATTTTCCCCTCGACTTTCTGTGATTCCCTACATCTCACCTTTCTTTGCAGACAAGCCATTTGAAATACCCTTAACTTATTTCACAGCCAATAAGTCTTTGAAATAATGTGTATTTTTTAGAGAAATCTTCTTATATAATTAGGCAGAAAATCTGACCTGCCATAGTTTTCAAAACAGCATAATTTCACTCTTCTCAATGATTAATCTGTTGTATTACACAACCTTGGAGTATTTAGCTTTATCAATGACATGTCCTTGAAAATTGTTTTAGAGATCCTACCAGTCTTCTACAACATTCTTTTTCCTTGTTTCAGTTCCAGTTTTATGTATATTTACTGCCTTGCACCCGATTATTCCTACATCTGATGGATGGCCTTGGGAATCTAATTCTGGTATTGATGGTTTTGGCTGATTGTCTCCCCTTGTAGCTGCTTTCTTCATTATTGTGTAAATTTAGATCATGAGCTCATGTTTAGCTAAACAGCTGACCTTGTAAGAGGCTTAGGTGTGAACGCTCGTAAGTTTCAGCAGAGAGTCGGCAAAGATTTATTTGTGTCCCTCCAATGAGTGGCCCGCAAGGACCCCGTTTTCTACAAGTGTTGGTCCAATACTCCCTCTAGAGGCAGGGGATTCAGACGGGGCTGCTTTGCGGCCCCCGATCTGGGGCAGGGGCAGTGGGCGGCCTGTGACCCGGGCAGGAGCCTCTCCGCGTGTGTCCCAGGGACCCTTCTGCCTGCGAACTTCGGTCACCTGGCAGGAAGCTACGATGCCCAGAAATATGCTTAGCTGTGCAGCGCGGTGTACTGCACGGACACGATCCACACACACTTCAAGTAAGAGGGCGGCCTGAGTGGAAAGGTGAGAGTTTGGGCAGCTGTGCAGACAAAGAAGGCGCCCTTTGGCCTGGGCCTAAAAGCTTGTGACATTCCACTGGGCCTGCCGGGCTATGAGGTCCCTGTCCTGGGCCCCCTGCTCCCCTGCCCTTTGTTCAGTCACAGCAGAGATGGCCACACACACTCCCTCAGTGAGGGCAGTGTTCCAACCTCCCTCAGCCCCGCCCCCTCTCTGCAGTTTACCATGGACTACAGAGGCTGCATTCTGAGGCCAGGGCGTTCCGAGAATGCCAAGGGCAGACATGATGACCTTAAATGATTTCCTCTTGTGTCAGTGTTGGTAAACTTTAGGAGCTAGGAAATGGTCCACTTCACAGAAATGTTCAAATTTAGTGGCATTTCATATATTCTCTGCTCTAACATTGTCCTGACTCTTTCTGTATATTCTTTTCTTATGTTTTGGTTTTCCTTAATCAAAGTGTGTCTTTTAAATCTTTTCAAAGAAGATTCTTTGGACTTACTAAATCACCTCAATTTTATACGTTTTCTGTTGTATTAAGTTCTGCTCATATCTTTATTTATCTTTTCTCTATGTTCTCAGGGTTTATTGTTTTCATCTTCTGATGTCAATTAAAACACTTGGTTATTCATTTTAATAAATCTTTTTACTTATAAAGATTTGAACTTTTGACGATTCCAGCTTACTTGTACGTGTCTAAGGGTCAGGTCCTCTCCATTGTTGCTGGCCTAAGGCTTAGTTCACCATACAGCAATGTATATATTGACCTATTTTGCCCTCGACTTTCTGTGATTCCCTACATCTCACCTTTCTTTGCAGACAAGCCATTTGAAATACCCTTAACTTATTTCACAGCCAATAAGACTTTGAAATAATGTGTATTTTGTAGAGAAATCTTCTTATATAATTAGGCAGAAAATCTGACCTGCCATAGTTTTCAAAACAGCATAATTTCACTCTTCTCAATGATTAATCTGTTGTATTACACAACCTTGGAGTATTTAGCTTTATCAATGACATGTCCTTGAAAAATGTTTTAGAGATCCTACCAGTCTTTGAAAACATCCTTGTGCCTTGTTTCAGTTCCAGTGTTATGTATATTTTCTGCCTTGCACCCGATTATTCCTACATCTGATGGATGGCCTTGGGAATCTAATTCTGGTATTGATGGTTTTGGCTGATTGTCTCCCCTTGTAGCTGCTTTCTTCATTATTGTGTAAATTTAGATCATGAGCTCATGTTTAGATAAACAGCTGACCTTGTAAGAGGCTTAGGTGTGAACGCTCGTAAGTTTCAGCAGAGAGTCGGCAAAGATTTATTTGTGTCCCTCCAATGAGTGGCCCGCAAGGACCCCGTTTTCTACAAGTGTTGGTCCAATACTCCCTCTAGAGGCAGGGGACTCAGACAGGGCTGCTTTGCGGTCCCCGATCCGGGGCAGGGGCAGTGGGCGGCCTGTGACCCGGGCAGGAGCCTCTCCGCGTGTGTCCCAGGGACCCATCTGCCTGCGAACTTCGGTCACCTGGCAGGAAGCTACGATGCCCAGACCTATGCTTAGCTGTGCAGCGTGGTATACTGCGCGGACACGTTCCACACACACTTCAAGTAAGAGGGCGGCCTGAGTGGAAAGGTGAGAGTTTGGGCAGCTGTGCAGACAAAGAAGGCGCCCTTTGGCCTGGGCCTAAAAGCTTGTGACACTCCACTGGGCCTGCCGGGCTCTGAGGGCCCTGCCCTGGGCCCCCTGCTCCCCTGCCCTTTGTTCAGTCACAGCAGAGATGGCCACACCCACTCCCTCAGTGAGGGCAGTGTTCCAACCTCCCTCAGCCCCGCCCCCTCTCCGCAGGTTACCATGGACTACAGAGGCTGCATTCTGAGGCCAGGGCGTTCCGAGAATGCCAAGGGCAGACATGATGACCTTAAATGATTTCCGCTTGTGTCAGTGTTGGTAAACTTTAGGAGCTAGGAAATGGTCCACTTTACAGAAATGTTCAAATTTACTGGCATTTCATATATTCTCTGCTCTAACATTGTCCTGACTCTTTCTGTATATTCTTTACTTATGTTTTGGTTTTCCTTAATCAAAGTGTGTCTTTTAAATCTTTTCAAAGAAGATTCTTTGGACTTACTAAATCACCTCAATTTTATACGTTTTCTGTTGTATTAAGTTCGGCTCATATCTTTATTTATCTTTTCTCTATGTTCTCAGGGTTTATTGTTTTCATCTTCTCATGTCAATTAAAACACTTGGTTATTCATTTTAATAAATCTTTTTACTTATAAAGATTTGAACTTTTGAAGATTCCAGCTTACTTGTACGTGTCTAAGGGTCAGGTCCTCTCCATTGTTAATGGCCTAAGGCTTAGTTCACCATACAGCAATGTATATATTGACCTATTTTCCCCTCGACTTTCTGTGATTCCCTACATCTCACCTTTCTTTGCAGACAAGCCATTTGAAATACCCTTAACATATTTCACAGCCAATAAGTCTTTGAAATAATGTGTATTTTTTAGAGAAATCTTCTTATATAATTAGGCAGAAAATCTGACCTGCCATAGTTTTCAAAACAGCATAATTTCACTCTTCTCAATGATTAATCTGTTGTATTAAACAACCTGGGAGTATTTAGCTTTATCAATGACATGTCCTTGAAAAATGCTTTAGAGATCCTACCAGTCTTTGAAAACATCCTTGTGCCTTGTTTCAGTTCCAGTTTTATGTATATTTTCTGCCTTGCACCCGATTATTCCTACATCTGATGGATGGCCTTGGGAATCTAATTCTGGTATTGATGGTTTTGGCTGATTGTCTCCCCTTGTAGCTGCTTTCTTCATTATTGTGTAAATTTAGATCATGAGCTCATGTTTAGCTAAACAGCTGACCTTGTAAGAGGCTTAGGTGTGAACGCTCGTATGTTTCAGCAGAGAGTCGGCAAAGATTTATTTGTGTCCCTCCAATGAGTGGCCCGCAAGGACCCCGTTTTCTACAAGTGTTGGTCCAATACTCCCTCTAGAGGCAGGGGACTCAGACAGGGCTGCTTTGCGGCCCCCGATCTGGGGCAGGGGCAGTGGGCGGCCTGTGACCCGGGCAGGAGCCTCTCCGCGTGTGTCCCAGTGACCCATCTGCCTGCGAACTTCGGTCTCCTGGCAGGAAGCTACGATGCCCAGAACTATGCTTAGCTGTGCAGCGCGGTGTACTGCGCGGACATGATCCACACACACTTCAAGTAAGAGGGCGGCCTGAGTGGAAAGGTGAGAGTTTGGGCAGCTGTGCAGACAAAGAAGGCGCCCTTTGGCCTGGGGCTAAATACTTGTGATACTCCACTGGGCCTGCCGGGCTCTGAGGGCCCTGCCCTTGGCCCCCTGCTCCCCTGCCCTTTGTTCAGTCACAGCAGAGAGGCCACACCCACTCCCTCAGTGAGGGCAGTGTTCCAACCTCCCTCAGCCCCGACCCCTCTCCGCAGGTTACCATGGACTACAGAGGCTGCATTCTGAGGCCAGGGCGTTCCGAGAATGCCAAGGGCAGACATGATGACCTTAAATGATTTCCTCTTGTGTTAGTGTTGGTAAACTTTAGGAGCTAGGAAATGGTCCACTTTACAGAAATGTTCAAATTTACTGGCATTTCATATATTCTCTGCTCTAACATTGTCCTGACTCTTTCTGTATATTTTTTACTTATGTTTTGGTTTTCCTTAATCAATGTGTGTCTTTTAAATCTTTTCAAAGAGGATTCTTTGGACTTACTAAATCACCTCAATTTTATACGTTTTCTGTTGTATTAAGTTCTGCTCATATCTTTATTTATCTTTTCTCTATGTTCTCAGGGTTTATTGTTTTCATCTTCTGATGTCAATTAAAACACTTGGTTATTCATTTTAATAAATCTTTTTACTTATAAAGTTTTGAACTTTTGAAGATTCCACCTTACTTGTACGTGTCTAAGGGTCAGGTCCTCTCCATTGTTAATGGCCTAAGGCTTAGTTCACCATACAGCAATGTATATATTGACCTATTTTCCCCTCGACTTTCTGTGATTCCCTACATCTCACCTTTCTTTGCAGACAAGCTATTTGAAATACCCTTAACTTATTTCACAGCCAATAAGTCTTTGAAATAATGTGTATTTTTTAGAGAAATCTTCTTATATAATTAGGCAGAAAATCTGACCTGCCATAGTTTTCAAAACAGCATAATTTCACTCTTCTCAATGATTAATCTGTTGTATTACACAACCTTGGAGTATTTAGCTTTATCAATGACATGTCCTTGAAAAATGCTTTAGAGATCCTACCAGTCTTTGAAAACATCCTTGTGCCTTGTTTAAGTTCCAGTTTTATGTATATTTTCTGCCTTGCACCTGATTATTCCTACATCTGATGGATGGCCTTGGGAATCTAATTCTGGTATTGATGGTTTTGGCTGATTGTCTCCCCTTGTAGCTGCTTTCTTCAATATTGTGTAAATTTAGATCATGAGCTCATGTTTAGATAAACAGCTGACCTTGTAAGAGGCTTAGGTGTGAACGCTCGTAAGTTTCAGCAGAGAGTCGGCAATGATTTATTTGTGTCCCTCCAATGAGTGGCCCGCAAGGACCCCGTTTTCTACAAGTGTTGGTCCAATACTCCCGCTAGAGGCAGGGGACTCAGACAGGGCTGCTTTGCGGTCCCCGATCTGGGGCAGGGGCAGTGCGCGGCCTGTGACCCGGGCAGGAGCCTCTCCGCGTGTGTCCCAGGGACCCATCTGCCTGCGAACTTCGGTCACCTGGCAGGAAGCTACGATGCCCAGAACTATGCTTAGCTCTGCAGCGCGGTGTACTGCGCGGACACGTTCCACACACACTTCAAGTAAGAAGGCGGCCTGAGTGGAAAGGTGAGAGTTTGGGCAGCTGTGCAGACAAAGAAGGCGCCCTTTGGCCTGGGCCTAAAAACTTGTGACACTCCACTGGGCCTGCCGGGCTCTGAGGGCCCTGCCCTGGGCCCCCTGCTCCCCTGCCCTTTGTTCAGTCACAGCAGAGATGGCCACACCCACTCCCTCAGTGAGGGCAATGTTCCAACCTCCCTCAGCCCCGCCCCTTCTCTGCAGGTTACCATGGACTACAGAGGCTGCATTCTGAGGCCAGGGCATTCCGAGAATGCCAAGGGCAGACATGATGACCTTAAATGATTTCCTCTTGTGTCAGTGTTGGTAAAATTTAGGAGCTAGGAAATGGTCCACTTTACAGAAATGTTCAAATTTACTGGCATTTCATATATTCTCTGCTCTAACATTGTCTTGACTCTTTCTGTATATTCTTTACTTATGTTTTGGTTTTCCTTAATCAAAGTGTGTCTTTTAAATCATTTCAAAGAAGATTCTTTGGACTTACTAAATCACTTGAATTTTATACGTTTTCTGTTGTATTAAGTTCTGCTCATATCTTTATTTATCTTTTTTCTATGTTCTCAGGGTTTATTGTTTTCATCTTCTGATGTCAATTAAAACACTTGGTTATTCATTTTAATAAATCTTTTTACTTATAAAGATTTGAACTTTTGAAGATTCCAGCTTACTTGTACGTGTCTAAGGGTCAGGTCATCTCCATTGTTGCCGGCCTAAGGCTTAGTTCACCATACAGCAATGTATATATTGACTTATTTTCCCCTCGTCTTTCTGTGATTCCCTACATCTCACCTTTCTTTGCAGACAAGCCATTTGAAATACCCTTAACATATTTCACAGACAATAAGTCTTTGAAATAATGTGTATTTTTAGAGAAATCTTCTTATATAATTAGGCAGAAAATCTGACCTGCCATAGTTTTCAAAACAGCATAATTTCACTCTTCTCAATGATTAATCTGTTGTATTACACAACCTTGAAGTATTTAGCTTTATCAATGACATGTCCTTGAAAAATGTTTTAGAGATCCTACCAGTCTTTGAAAACATCCTTGTGCCTTGTTTCAGTTCCAGTTTTATGTATATTTTCTGCCTTGCACCCGATTATTCCTACATCTGATGGATGGCCTTGGGAATCTAATTCTGGTATTGATGGTTTTGGCTGATTGTCTCCCCTTGTAGCTGCTTTCTTCATTATTGTGTAAATTTAGATCATGAGCTCATGTTTAGCTAAACAGCTGACCTTGTAAGAGGCTTAGGTGTGAACGCTCGTATGTTTCAGCAGAGAGTTGGCAAAGATTTATTTGTGTCCCTCCAATGAGTGGCCCGCAAGGACCCCGTTTTCTACAAGTGTTGGTCCAATACTCCCTCTAGAGGCAGGGGACTCAGACAGGGCTGCTTTGCGGCCCCCGATCTGGGGCAGGGGCAGTGGGCGGCCTGTGACCCGGGCAGGAGCCTCTCCGCGTGTGTCCCAGTGACCCATCAGCCTGCGAACTTCGGTCTACTGGCAGGAAGCTACGATGCCCAGAACTATGCTTAGCTGTGCAGCGCGGTGTACTGCGCGGACATGATCCACACACACTTCAAGTAAGAGGGCGGCCTGAGTGGAAAGGTGAGAGTTTGGGCAGCTGTGCAGACAAAGAAGGCGCCCTTTGGCCTGGGCCTAAAAACTTGTGACACTCCACTGGGCCTGCCGGGCTCTGAGGGCCATGCCCTGGGCCCCCTGCTCCCCTGCCCTTTGTTCAGTCACAGCAGAGATGGCCACACCCACTCCCTCAGTGAGGGCAGTGTTCCAACCTCCCTCAGCCCCGCCCCCTCTCTGCAGGTTACCATGGACTACAGAGGCTGCATTCTGAGGCCAGGGCGTTCCGAGAATGCCAAGGGCAGACATGATGACCTTAAATGATTTCCTCCTGTGTCAGTGTTGGTAAACTTGAGGAGCTAGGAAATGGTCCACTTTACAGAAATGTTCAAATTTACTGGCATTTCATATATTCTCTGCTCTAACATTGTCTTGACTCTTTCTGTATATTCTTTACTTATGTTTTGTTTTTCCTTTATCAAAGTGTGTCTTTTAAATCATTTCAAAGAAGATTCTTTGGACTTACTAAATCACCTGAATTTTATACGTTTTCTGTTGTATTAAGTTCTGCTCATATCTTTATTTATCTTTTTTGTATGTTCTCAGGGTTTATTGTTTTCATCTTCTGATGTCAATTAAAACACTTGGTTATTCATTTTAATAAATCTTTTTACTTATAAAGATTTGAACTTTTGAAGATTCCAGCTTACTTGTACGTGTCTAAGGGTCAGGTCCTCTCCATTGTTGCCGGCCTAAGGCTTAGTTCACCATACAGCAATGTATATATTGACCTATTTTCCCCTCGACTTTCTGTGATTCCCTACATCTCACCTTTCTTTGCAGACAAGCCATTTGAAATACCCTTAACATATTTCACAGCCAATAAGTCTTTGAAATAATGTGTATTTTTTAGAGAAATCTTCTTATATAATTAGGCAGAAAATCTGACCTGCCATAGTTTTCAAAACAGCATAATTTCACTCTTCTCAATGATTAATCTGTTGTATTACACAACCTTGGAGTATTTAGCTTTATCAATGACATGTCCTTGAAAAATGTTTTAGAGATCCTACCAGTCTTTGAAAACATCCTTGTGCCTTGTTTCAGTTCCAGTTTTATGTATATTTTCTGCCTTGCACCCGATTATTCCTACATCTGATGGATGGCCTTGGGAATCTAATTCTGGTATTGATGGTTTTGGCTGATTGTCTCCCCTTGTAGCTGCTTTCTTCATTATTGTGTAAATTTAGATCATGAGCTCATGTTTAGCTAAACAGCTGACCTTGTAAGAGGCTTAGGTGTGAACGCTCGTATGTTTCAGCAGAGAGTCGGCAAAGATTTATTTGTGTCCCTCCAATGAGTGGCCCGCAAGGACCCCGTTTTCTACAAGTGTTGGTCCAATACTCCCTCTAGAGGCAGGGGACTCAGACAGGGCTGCTTTGCGGCCCCCGATCTGGGGCAGGGGCAGTGGGCGGCCTGTGACCCGGGCAGGAGCCTCTCCGCGTGTGTCCCAGTGACCCATCTGCCTGCGAACTTCGGTCTCCTGGCAGGAAGCTACGATGCCCAGAACTATGCTTAGCTGTGCAGCGCGGTGTACTGCGCGGACATGATCCACACACACTTCAAGTAAGAGGGCGGCCTGAGTGGAAAGGTGAGAGTTTGGGCAGCTGTGCAGACAAAGAAGGCGCCCTTTGGCCTGGGGCTAAATACTTGTGATACTCCACTGGGCCTGCCGGGCTCTGAGGGCCCTGCCCTTGGCCCCCTGCTCCCCTGCCCTTTGTTCAGTCACAGCAGAGATGGCCACACCCACTCCCTCAGTGAGGGCAGTGTTCCAACCTCCCTCAGCCCCGCCCCCTCTCCGCAGGTTTCCATGGACTACAGAGGCTGCATTCTGAGGCCAGGGCGTTCCGAGAATGCCAAGGGCAGACATGATGACCTTAAATGATTTCCTCTTGTGTCAGTGTTGGTAAACTTTAGGAGCTAGGAAATGGTCCACTTGACAGAAATGTTCAAATTTACGGGCATTTCATATATTCTCTGCTCTAACATTGTCCTGACTCTTTCTGTATATTCTTTACTTATGTTTTGGTTTTCCTTAATCAAAGTGTGTCTTTTAAATCTTTTCAAAGAAGATTCTTTGGACTTACTAAATCACCTCAATTTTATTCGTTTTCTGTTGTATTAAGTTCGGCTCATATCTTTATGTATCTTTTCTCTATGTTCTCAGGGTTTATTGTTTTCATCTTCTCATGTCAATTAAAACACTTGGTTATTCATTTTAATAAATCTTTTTACTTATAAAGATTTGAACTTTTGAAGATTCCAGCTTACTTGTACGTGTCTAAGGGTCAGGTCCTCTCCATTGTTGCCGGCCTAAGGCTTAGTTCACCATACAGCAATGTATATATTGACCTATTTTCCCCTCGACTTTCTGTGATTCCCTACATCTCACCTTTCTTTGCAGACAAGCCATTTGAAATACCCTTAACATATTTCACAGCCAATAAGTCTTTGAAATAATGTGTATTTTTTAGAGAAATCTTCTTATATAATTAGGCAGAAAATCTGACCTGCCATAGTTTTCAAAACAGCATAATTTCACTCTTCTCAATGATTAATCTGTTGTATTACACAACCTTGGAGTATTTAGCTTTATCAATGACATGTCCTTGAAAAATGTTTTAGAGATCCTACCAGTCTTTGAAAACATCCTTGTGCCTTGTTTCAGTTCCAGTTTTATGTATATTTTCTGCCTTGTACCCGATTATTCCTACATCTGATGGATGGCCTTGGGAATCTAATTCTGGTATTGATGATTTTGGCTGATTGTCTCCCCTTGTAGCTGCTTTCTTCAATATTGTGTAAATTTAGATCATGAGCTCATGTTTATCTAAACAGCTGACCTTGTAAGAGGCTTAGTTGTGAACGCTCGTAAGTTTCAGCAGAAAGTCGGCAAAGATTTATTTGTGTCCCTCCTATGAGTGGCCCGCAAAGACCCCGTTTTCTACAAGTGTTGGTCCAATACTCCCTCTAGAGGCAGGGGACTCAGACAGGGCTGCTTTGCGGCCCCCGATCTGGGGCAGGGGCAGTGGGCGGCCTGTGACCCGGGCAGGAGCCTCTCCGCATGTGTCCCAGTGACCCATCTGCCTGCGAACTTCGGTCACCTGGCAGGAAGCTACGATGCCCAGACCTATTCTTAGCTGTGCAGCGCGGTATACTGCGCGGACACGTTCCACACACACTTCAAGTAAGAGGGCGGCCTGAGTGGAAAGGTGAGAGTTTGGGCAGCTGTGCAGACAAAGTAGGCGCCCTTTGGCCTGGGCCTAAAAGCTTGTGACACTCCACTGGGCCTGCCGGGCTCTGAGGGCCCTGCACTGGGCCCCCTGCTCCCCTGCCCTTTGTTCAGTCACAGCAGAGATGGCCACACCCACTCCCTCAGTGAGTGAAGTGTTCCAACCTCCCTCAGCCCCGACGCCTCTCCACAGTTTACCATGGACTACAGAGGCTGCATTCTGAGGCCAGGGCGTCCCGAGAATGCCAAGGGCAGACATGATGACCTTAAATGATTTCCTCTTGTGTCAGTGTTGGTAAACTTTAGGAGCTAGGAAATGGTCAACTTTACAGAAATGTTCAAATTTACTGGCATTTCATATATTCTCTGCTCTAACATTGTCCTGACTCTTTCTGTATATTCTTTACTTATGTTTTGGTTTTCCTTAATCAAAGTGTGTCTTTTAAATCTTTTCAAAGAAGATTCTTTGGACTTACTAAATCACCTGAATTTTATACGCTTTCTGTTGTATTAAGTTCGGCTCATATCTTTATTTATCTTTTCTCTATGTTCTCAGGGTTTATTGTTTTCATCTTCTGATGTCAATTAAAACACTTGGTTATTCATTTTAATAAATCTTTTTACTTGTAAAGATTTGAACTTTTGAAGATTCCAGCTTACTTGTACGTGTCTAAGGGTCAGGTCCTCTCCATTGTTGCTGGCCTAAGGCTTAGTTCACCATACAGCAATGTATATATTGATTTATTTTCCCCTCGACTTTCTGTGATTCCCTACATCTCACCTTTCTTTGCAGACAAGCCATTTGAAATACCCTTAACTTATTTCACAGCCAAGAAGTCTTTGAAATAATGTGTATTTTTTAGAGAAATCTTCTTATATAATTAGGCAGAAAATCTGACCTGCCATAGTTTTCAAAACAGCATAATTTCACTCTTCTCAATGATTAATCTGTTGTATTACACAACCTTGGAGTATTTAGCTTTATCAATGACATGTCCTTGAAAAAAGTTTTAGAGATCCTACCAGTCTTTGAAAACATCCTTGTGCCTTGTTTCAGTTCCAGTTTTATGTATATTTTCTGCCTTGCACCCGATTATTCCTACATCTGATGGATGGCCTTGGGAATCTAATTCTGGTATTGATGGTTTTGGCTGATTGTCTCCCCTTGTAGCTGTTTCTTCAATATTGTGTAAATTTAGATCATGAGCTCATGTTTAGCTAAACAGCTGACCTTGTAAGAGGCTTGGTGTGAACGCTCGTAAGTTTCAGCAGAAAGTCGGCAAAGATTTATTTGTGTCCCACCAATGAGTGGCCCGCAAGGACCCCGTTTTCTACAAGTGTTGGTCCAATACGCCCTCTAGAGGCAGGGGACTCAGACAGGGCTGCTTTGCGGCCCCCGATCTGGGGCAGGGGCAGTGGGCGGCCTGTGACCCGGGCAGGAGCCCCTCCGCATGAGTCCCAGGGACCCATCTGCCTGCGAACTTCGGTCACCTGGCAGGAAGCTACGATGCCCAGAACTATGCTTAGCTGTGCAGCGCGGTGTACTGCGCGGACACGTTCCACACACACTTCAAGTAAGAGGGCGGCTTGAGTGGAAAGGTGAGAGTTTGGGCAGCTGTGCAGACAAAGAAGGCGCCCTTTGGCCTGGGCCTAAAAGCTTGTGACACTCCACTGGGCCTGCCGGGCTCTGAGGGCCCTGCCCTGGGCCCCCTGCTCCCCTGCCCTTTGTTCAGTCACAGCAGAGATGGCCACACCCACTCCCTCAGTGAGGGCAGTGTTCCAACCTCCCTCAGCCCCGCCCCCTCTCTGCAGGTTACCATGGACTACAGAGGCTGCATTCTGAGGCCAGGGCGTTCCGAGAATGCCAAGGGCAGACATGATGACCTTAAATGATTTCCTCTTGTGTCAGTGTTGGTAAACTTTAGGAGCTAGGAAATGGTCCACTTGACAGAAATGTTCAAATTTACTGGCATTTCATATATTCTCTGCTCTAACATTGTCCTGACTCTTTCTGTATATTCTTTACTTATGTTTTGGTTTTCCTTAATCATAGTGTGTCTTTTAAATCTTTTCAAAGAAGATTCTTTGGACTTACTAAATCACCTCAATTTTATACGTTTTCTGTTGTATTAAGTTCTGCTCATATCTTTATTTATCTTTTCTCTATGTTCTCAGGGTTTATTGTTTTCATCTTCTGATGTCAATTAAAACACTTGGTTATTCATTTTAATAAATCTTTTTACTTATAAAGATTTGAACTTTTGAAGATTCCAGCTTACTTGTACGTGTCTAAGGGTCAGGTCCTCTCCATTGTTGCTGGCCTAAGGCTTAGTTCACCATACAGCAATGTATATATTGACCTATTTTCCCCTCGACTTTCTGTGATTCCCTACATCTCACCTTTCTTTGCAGACAAGCCATTTGAAATACCCTTAACTTATTTCACAGCCAATAAGTCTTTGAAATAATGTGTAATTTTTAGAGAAATATTCTTATATAATTAGGCAGAAAATCTGACCTGCCATAGTTTTCAAAACAGCATAATTTCACTCTTCTCAATGATTAATCTGTTGTATTACACAACCTTGGAGTATTTAGCTTTATCAATGACATGTCCTTGAAAAATGTTTTAGAGATCCTACCAGTCTTTGAAAACATCCTTGTGCCTTGTTTCAGTTCCAGTTTTATGTATATTTTCTGCCTTGCACCCGATTATTCCTACATCTGATGGATGGCCTTGGGAATCTAATTCTGGTATTGATGGTTTTGGCTGATTGTCTCCCCTTGTAGCTGCTTTCTTCAATATTGTGTAAATTTAGATCATGAGCTCATGTTTAGCTAAACAGCTGACCTTGTAAGAGGCTTGGTGTGAACTCTCGTAAGTTTCAGCAGAAAGTCGGCAAAGATTTATTTGTGTCCCACCAATGAGTGGCCCGCAAGGACCCCGTTTTCTACAAGTGTTGGTCCAATACGCCCTCTAGAGGCAGGGGACTCAGACAGGGCTGCTTTGCGGCCCCCGATCTGGGGCAGGGGCAGTGGGCGGCCTGTGACCCGGGCAGGAGCCCCTCCGCATGTGTCCCAGGGTCCCATCTGCCTGCGAACTTCGGTCACCTGGCAGGAAGCTACGATGCCCAGAACTATGCTTAGCTGTGCAGCGCGGTGTACTGCGCGGACACGTTCCACACACACTTCAAGTAAGAGGGCGGCTTGAGTGGAAAGGTGAGAGTTTGGGCAGCTGTGCAGACAAAGAAGGCGCCCTTTGGCCTGGGCCTAAAAGCTTGTGACACTCCACTGGGCCTGCCGGGCTCTGAGGGCCCTGCCCTGGGCCCCCTGCTCCCCTGCCCTTTGTTCAGTCACAGCAGAGATGGCCACACCCACTCCCTCAGTGAGGGCAGTGTTCCAACCTCCCTCAGCCCCGCCCCCTCTCTGCAGGTTACCATGGACTACAGAGGCTGCATTCTGAGGCCAGGGCGTTCCGAGAATGCCAAGGGCAGACATGATGACCTTAAATGATTTCCTCTTGTGTCAGTGTTGGTAAACTTTAGGAGCTAGGAAATGGTCCACTTTACAGAAATGTTCAAATTTACTGGCATTTCATATATTCTCTGCTCTAACATTGTCCTGACTCTTTCTGTATATTCTTTACTTATGTTTTGGTTTTCCTTAATCATAGTGTGTCTTTTAAATCTTTTCAAAGAAGATTCTTTGGACTTACTAAATCACCTCAATTTTATACGTTTTCTGTTGTATTAAGTTCTGCTCATATCTTTATGTATCTTTTCTCTATGTTCTCAGGGTTTATTGTTTTCATCTTCTGATGTCAATTAAAACACTTGGTTATTCATTTTAATAAATCTTTTAACTTATAAAGATTTGAACTTTTGAAGATTCCAGCTTACTTGTACGTGTCTAAGGGTCAGGTCCTCTCCATTGTTGCTGGCCTAAGGCTTAGTTCACCATACAGCAATGTATATATTGACCTATTTTCCCCTCGACTTTCTGTGATTCCCTACATCTCACCTTTCTTTGCAGACAAGCCATTTGAAATACCCTTAACTTATTTCACAGCCAATAAGTCTGAAATAATGTGTATTTTTTAGAGAAATCTTCTTATATAATTAGGCAGAAAATCTGACCTGCCATAGTTTTCAAAACAGCATAATTTCACTCTTCTCAATGATTAATCTGTTGTATTACACAACCTTGGAGTATTTAGCTTTATCAATGATATGTCCTTGAAAAATGTTTTAGAGATCCTACCAGTCTTTGAAAACATCCTTGTGCCTTGTTTCAGTTCCAGTTTTATGTATATTTTCTGCCTTGCACCCGATTATTCCTACATCTGATGGATGGCCTTGGGAATCTAATTCTGGTATTGATGGTTTTGGCTGATTGTCTCCCCTTGTAGCTGCTTTCTTCAATATTGTGTAAATTTAGATCATGAGCTCATGTTTAGCTAAACAGCTGACCTTGTAAGAGGCTTAGTTGTGAACGCTCGTAAGTTTCAGCAGAAAGTCGGCAAAGATTTATTTGTGTCCCTCCAATGAGTGGCCCGCAAGGACCCCGTTTTCTACAAGTGTTGGTCCAATACTCCCTCTAGAGGCAGGGGACTCAGACAGGGCTGCTTTGCGGCCCCCGATCTGGGGCAGGGGCAGTGGGCGGCCTGTGACCCGGGCAGGAGCCTCTCCGCGTGTGTCCCAGGGACCCATCTGCCTGCGAACTTCGGTCAACTGGCAGAAAGCTACGATGTCCAGACCTATGCTTAGCTGTGCAGCGCGGTGTACTGCGCGGACACGTTCCACACACACTTCAAGTAAGAGGGCGGCTTGAGTGGAAAGGTGAGAGTTTGGGCAGCTGTGCAGACAAAGAAGGCGCCCTTTGGCCTGGGCCTAAAAGCTTGTGACACTCCACTGGGCCTGCCGGGCTCTGAGGGCCCTGCCCTGGGCCCCCTGCTCCCCTGCCCTTTGTTCAGTCACAGCAGAGATGGCCACACCCACTCCCTCAGTGAGGGCAGTGTTCCAACCTCCCTCAGCCCCGCCCCCTCTCTGCAGGTTACCATGGACTACAGAGGCTGCATTCTGAGGCCAGGGCGTTCCGAGAATGCCAAGGGCAGACATGATGACCTTAAATGATTTCCTCTTGTGTCAGTGTTGGTAAACTTTAGGAGCTAGGAAATGGTCCACTTGACAGAAATGTTCAAATTTACTGGCATTTCATATATTCTCTGCTCTAACATTGTCCTGACTCTTTCTGTATATTCTTTACTTATGTTTTGGTTTTCCTTAATCATAGTGTGTCTTTTAAATCTTTTCAAAGAAGATTCTTTGGACTTACTAAATCACCTCAATTTTATACGTTTTCTGTTGTATTAAGTTCTGCTCATATCTTTATTTATCTTTTCTCTATGTTCTCAGGGTTTATTGTTTTCATCTTCTGATGTCAATTAAAACACTTGGTTATTCATTTTAATAAATCTTTTTACTTATAAAGATTTGAACTTTTGAAGATTCCAGCTTACTTGTACGTGTCTAAGGGTCAGGTCCTCTCCATTGTTGCTGGCCTAAGGCTTAGTTCACCATACAGCAATGTATATATTGACCTATTTTCCCCTCGACTTTCTGTGATTCCCTACATCTCACCTTTCTTTGCAGACAAGCCATTTGAAATACCCTTAACTTATTTCACAGCCAATAAGTCTTTGAAATAATGTGTAATTTTTAGAGAAATATTCTTATATAATTAGGCAGAAAATCTGACCTGCCATAGTTTTCAAAACAGCATAATTTCACTCTTCTCAATGATTAATCTGTTGTATTACACAACCTTGGAGTATTTAGCTTTATCAATGACATGTCCTTGAAAAATGTTTTAGAGATCCTACCAGTCTTTGAAAACATCCTTGTGCCTTGTTTCAGTTCCAGTTTTATGTATATTTTCTGCCTTGCACCCGATTATTCCTACATCTGATGGATGGCCTTGGGAATCTAATTCTGGTATTGATGGTTTTGGCTGATTGTCTCCCCTTGTAGCTGCTTTCTTCAATATTGTGTAAATTTAGATCATGAGCTCATGTTTAGCTAAACAGCTGACCTTGTAAGAGGCTTGGTGTGAACTCTCGTAAGTTTCAGCAGAAAGTCGGCAAAGATTTATTTGTGTCC
Source organism: Mesoplodon mirus (assembly GCF_964341445.2). Classification (NCBI taxonomy): domain Eukaryota; kingdom Metazoa; phylum Chordata; class Mammalia; order Artiodactyla; family Ziphiidae; genus Mesoplodon; species Mesoplodon mirus. The sequence continues at coordinate 130,807,304 of NC_138976.1, read as the reverse complement.
CACCAATGAGTGGCCCGCAAGGACCCCGTTTTCTACAAGTGTTGGTCCAATACGCCCTCTAGAGGCAGGGGACTCAGACAGGGCTGCTTTGCGGCCCCCGATCTGGGGCAGGGGCAGTGGGCGGCCTGTGACCCGGGCAGGAGCCCCTCCGCATGTGTCCCAGGGTCCCATCTGCCTGCGAACTTCGGTCACCTGGCAGGAAGCTACGATGCCCAGAACTATGCTTAGCTGTGCAGCGCGGTGTACTGCGCGGACACGTTCCACACACACTTCAAGTAAGAGGGCGGCTTGAGTGGAAAGGTGAGAGTTTGGGCAGCTGTGCAGACAAAGAAGGCGCCCTTTGGCCTGGGCCTAAAAGCTTGTGACACTCCACTGGGCCTGCCGGGCTCTGAGGGCCCTGCCCTGGGCCCCCTGCTCCCCTGCCCTTTGTTCAGTCACAGCAGAGATGGCCACACCCACTCCCTCAGTGAGGGCAGTGTTCCAACCTCCCTCAGCCCCGCCCCCTCTCTGCAGGTTACCATGGACTACAGAGGCTGCATTCTGAGGCCAGGGCGTTCCGAGAATGCCAAGGGCAGACATGATGACCTTAAATGATTTCCTCTTGTGTCAGTGTTGGTAAACTTTAGGAGCTAGGAAATGGTCCACTTTACAGAAATGTTCAAATTTACTGGCATTTCATATATTCTCTGCTCTAACATTGTCCTGACTCTTTCTGTATATTCTTTACTTATGTTTTGGTTTTCCTTAATCATAGTGTGTCTTTTAAATCTTTTCAAAGAAGATTCTTTGGACTTACTAAATCACCTCAATTTTATACGTTTTCTGTTGTATTAAGTTCTGCTCATATCTTTATGTATCTTTTCTCTATGTTCTCAGGGTTTATTGTTTTCATCTTCTGATGTCAATTAAAACACTTGGTTATTCATTTTAATAAATCTTTTAACTTATAAAGATTTGAACTTTTGAAGATTCCAGCTTACTTGTACGTGTCTAAGGGTCAGGTCCTCTCCATTGTTGCTGGCCTAAGGCTTAGTTCACCATACAGCAATGTATATATTGACCTATTTTCCCCTCGACTTTCTGTGATTCCCTACATCTCACCTTTCTTTGCAGACAAGCCATTTGAAATACCCTTAACTTATTTCACAGCCAATAAGTCTGAAATAATGTGTATTTTTTAGAGAAATCTTCTTATATAATTAGGCAGAAAATCTGACCTGCCATAGTTTTCAAAACAGCATAATTTCACTCTTCTCAATGATTAATCTGTTGTATTACACAACCTTGGAGTATTTAGCTTTATCAATGATATGTCCTTGAAAAATGTTTTAGAGATCCTACCAGTCTTTGAAAACATCCTTGTGCCTTGTTTCAGTTCCAGTTTTATGTATATTTTCTGCCTTGCACCCGATTATTCCTACATCTGATGGATGGCCTTGGGAATCTAATTCTGGTATTGATGGTTTTGGCTGATTGTCTCCCCTTGTAGCTGCTTTCTTCAATATTGTGTAAATTTAGATCATGAGCTCATGTTTAGCTAAACAGCTGACCTTGTAAGAGGCTTAGTTGTGAACGCTCGTAAGTTTCAGCAGAAAGTCGGCAAAGATTTATTTGTGTCCCTCCAATGAGTGGCCCGCAAGGACCCCGTTTTCTACAAGTGTTGGTCCAATACTCCCTCTAGAGGCAGGGGACTCAGACAGGGCTGCTTTGCGGCCCCCGATCTGGGGCAGGGGCAGTGGGCGGCCTGTGACCCGGGCAGGAGCCTCTCCGCGTGTGTCCCAGGGACCCATCTGCCTGCGAACTTCGGTCAACTGGCAGAAAGCTACGATGTCCAGACCTATGCTTAGCTGTGCAGTGCGGTGTACTGCGCGGACACGTTCCACACACACTTCAAGTAAGAGGGCGGCCTGAGTGGAAAGGTGAGAGTTTGGGCAGCTGTGCAGACAAAGAAGGCGTCCTTTGGCCTGGGCCTAAAAGCTTGTGACACTCCACTGGGCCTGCCGGGCTCTGAGGGCCCTGCCCTGGGCCCCCTGCTCCCCTGCCCTTTGTTCAGTCACAGCAGAGATGGCCACACCCACTCCCTCAGTGAGGGCAGTGTTCCAAACTCCCTCAGCCCCGCCGCCTCTCCACAGGTTACCATGGACTACAGAGGCTGCATTCTGAGGCCAGGGCGTCCCGAGAATGCCAAGGGCAGACATGATGACCTTAAATGATTTCCTCTTGTGTCAGTGTTGGTAAACTTTAGGAGCTAGGAAATGGTCCACTTGACAGAAATGTTCAAATTTACTGGCATTTCATATATTCTCTGCTCTAACATTGTCCTGACTCTTTCTGTATATTCTTTACTTATGTTTTGGTTTTCCTTAATCAAAGTGTGTCTTTTAAATCTTTTCAAAGAAGATTCTTTGGACGTACTAAATCACCTGAATTTTATACGTTTTCTGTTGTATTAAGTTCTGCTCATATCTTTATTTATCTTTTCTCTATGTTCTCAGGGTTTATTGTTTTCATCTTCTCATGTCAATTAAAACACTTGGTTATTCATTTTAATAAATCTTTTAACTTATAAAGATTTGAACTTTTGAAAATTCCAGCTTACTTGTACGTGTCTAAGGGTCAGGTCCTCTCCATTGTTGCTGGCCTAAGGCTTAGTTCACCATACAGCAATGTATATATTGACCTATTTTCCCCTCGACTTTCTGTGATTCCCTACATCTCACCTTTCTTTGCAGACAAGCCATTTGAAATACCCTTAACTTATTTCACAGCCAATAAGTCTTTGAAATAATGTGTATTTTTTAGAGAAATCTTCTTATATAATTAGGCAGAAAATCTGACCTGCCATAGTTTTCAAAACAGCATAATTTCACTCTTCTCAATGATTAATCTGTTGTATTACACAACCTTGGAGTATTTAGCTTTATCAATGACATGTCCTTGAAAAATGTTTTAGAGATCCTACCAGTCTTTGAAAACATCCTTGTGCCTTGTTTCAGTTCCAGTTTTATGTATATTTTCTGCCTTGCACCCGATTATTCCTACATCTGATGGATGGCCTTGGGAATCTAATTCTGGTATTGATGGTTTTGGCTGATTGTCTCCCCTTGTAGCTGCTTTCTTCAATATTGTGTAAATTTAGATCATGAGCTCATGTTTAGCTAAACAGCTGACCTTGTAAGAGGCTTAGTTGTGAACGCTCGTAAGTTTCAGCAGAAAGTCGGCAAAGATTTATTTGTGTCCCTCCTATGAGTGGCCCGCAAAGACCCCGTTTTCTACAAGTGTTGGTCCAATACTCCCTCTAGAGGCAGGGGACTCAGACAGGGCTGCTTTGCGGCCCCCGATCTGGGGCAGGGGCAGTGGGCGGCCTGTGACCCGGGCAGGAGCCTCTCCGCATGTGTCCCAGTGACCCATCTGCCTGCGAACTTCAGTCACCTGGCAGGAAGCTACGATGCCCAGACCTATTCTTAGCTGTGCAGCGCGGTATACTGCGCGGACACGTTCCACACACACTTCAAGTAAGAGGGCGGCCTTAGTGGAAAGGTGAGAGTTTGGGCAGCTGTGCAAACAAAGTAGGCGGCCTTTGGCCTGGGCCTAAAAGCTTGTGACACTCCACTGGGCCTGCCGGGCTCTGAGGGCCCTGCACTGGGCCCCCTGCTCCCCTGCCCTTTGTTCAGTCACAGCAGAGATGGCCACACCCACTCCCTCAGTGTGTGCAGTGTTCCAACCTCCCTCAGCCCCGCCGCCTCTCCACAGTTTACCATGGACTACAGAGGCTGCATTCTGAGGCCAGGGCGTCCCGAGAATGCCAAGGGCAGACATGATGACCTTAAATGATTTCCTCTTGTGTCAGTGTTGGTAAACTTTAGGAGCTAGGAAATGGTCAACTTTAAAGAAATGTTCAAATTTACTGGCATTTCATATATTCTCTGCTCTAACATTGTCCTGACTCTTTCTGTATATTCTTTACTTATGTTTTGGTTTTCCTTAATCAAAGTGTGTCTTTTAAATCTTTTCAAAGAAGATTCTTTGGACTTACTAAATCACCTGAATTTTATACGCTTTCTGTTGTATTAAGTTCTGCTCATATCTTTATTTATCTTTTCTCTATGTTCTCAGGGTTTATTGTTTTCATCTTCTGATGTCAATTAAAACACTTGGTTATTCATTTTAATAAATCTTTTTACTTATAACGATTTGAACTTTTGAAGATTCCAGCTTACTTGTACGTGTCTAAGGGTCAGGTCCTCTCCATTGTTGCTGGCCTAAGGCTTAGTTCACCATACAGCAATGTATATATTGACCTATTTTCCCCTCGACTTTCTGTGATTCCCTACATCTCACCTTTCTTTGCAGACAAGCCATTTGAAATACCCTTAACTTATTTCACAGCCAAGAAGTCTTTGAAATAATGTGTATTTTTTAGAGAAATCTTCTTATATAATTAGGCAGAAAATCTGACCTGCCATAGTTTTCAAAACAGCATAATTTCACTCTTCTCAATGATTAATCTGTTGTATTACACAACCTTGGAGTATTTAGCTTTATCAATGACATGTCCTTGAAAAATGTTTTAGAGATCCTACCAGTCTTTGAAAACATCCTTGTGCCTTGTTTCAGTTCCAGTTTTATGTATATTTTCTGCCTTGTACCCGATTATTCCTACATCTGATGGATGGCCTAGGGAATCTAATTCTGGTATTGATGGTTTTGGCTGATTGTCTCCCCTTGTAGCTGCTTTCTTCAATATTGTGTAAATTTAGATCATGAGCTCATGTTTAGCTAAACAGCTGACCTTGTAAGAGGCTTAGTTGTGAACGCTCGTAAGTTTCAGCAGAAAGTCGGCAAAGATTTATTTGTGTCCCTCCTATGAGTGGCCCGCAAAGACCCCGTTTTCTACAAGTGTTGGTCCAATACTCCCTCTAGAGGCAGGGGACTCAGACAGGGCTGCTTTGCGGCCCCCGATCTGGGGCAGGGGCAGTGGGCGGCCTGTGACCCGGGCAGGAGCCCCTCCGCATGTGTCCCAGGGACCCATCTGCCTGCGAACTTCGGTCACCTGGCAGGAAGCTACGATGCCCAGAACTATGCTTAGCTGTGCAGCGCGGTGTACTGCGCGGACACGTTCCACACACACTTCAAGTAAGAGGGCGGCTTGAGTGGAAAGGTGAGAGTTTGGGCAGCTGTGCAGACAAAGAAGGCGCCCTTTGGCCTGGGCCTAAAAGCTTGTGACACTCCACTGGGCCTGCCGGGCTCTGAGGGCCCTGCCCTGGGCCCCCTGCTCCCCTGCCCTTTGTTCAGTCACAGCAGAGATGGCCACACCCACTCCCTCAGTGAGGGCAGTGTTCCAACCTCCCTCATTCCCGCCCCCTCTCTGCAGGTTACCATGGACTACAGAGGCTGCATTCTGAGGCCAGGGCGTTCCGAGAATGCCAAGGGCAGACATGATGACCTTAAATGATTTCCTCTTGTGTCAGTGTTGGTAAACTTTAGGAGCTAGGAAATGGTCCACTTTACAGAAATGTTCAAATTTACTGGCATTTCATATATTCTCTGCTCTAACATTGTCCTGACTCTTTCTGTATATTCTTTACTTATGTTTTGGTTTTCCTTAATCATAGTGTGTCTTTTAAATCTTTTCAAAGAAGATTCTTTGGACTTACTAAATCACCTCAATTTTATACGTTTTCTGTTGTATTAAGTTCTGCTCATATCTTTATGTATCTTTTCTCTAAGTTCTCAGGGTTTATTGTTTTCATCTTCTGATGTCAATTAAAACACTTGGTTATTCATTTTAATAAATCTTTTAACTTATAAAGATTTGAACTTTTGAAGATTCCAGCTTACTTGTACGTGTCTAAGGGTCAGGTCCTCTCCATTGTTGCTGGCCTAAGGCTTAGTTCACCATACAGCAATGTATATATTGACCTATTTTCCCCTCGACTTTCTGTGATTCCCTACATCTCACCTTTCTTTGCAGACAAGCCATTTGAAATACCCTTAACTTATTTCACAGCCAATAAGTCTGAAATAATGTGTATTTTTTAGAGAAATCTTCTTATATAATTAGGCAGAAAATCTGACCTGCCATAGTTTTCAAAACAGCATAATTTCACTCTTCTCAATGATTAATCTGTTGTATTACACAACCTTGGAGTATTTAGCTTTATCAATGATATGTCCTTGAAAAATGTTTTAGAGATCCTACCAGTCTTTGAAAACATCCTTGTGCCTTGTTTCAGTTCCAGTTTTATGTATATTTTCTGCCTTGCACCCGATTATTCCTACATCTGATGGATGGCCTTGGGAATCTAATTCTGGTATTGATGGTTTTGGCTGATTGTCTCCCCTTGTAGCTGCTTTCTTCAATATTGTGTAAATTTAGATCATGAGCTCATGTTTAGCTAAACAGCTGACCTTGTAAGAGGCTTAGTTGTGAACGCTCGTAAGTTTCAGCAGAAAGTCGGCAAAGATTTATTTGTGTCCCTCCAATGAGTGGCCCGCAAGGACCCCGTTTTCTACAAGTGTTGGTCCAATACTCCCTCTAGAGGCAGGGGACTCAGACAGGGCTGCTTTGCGGCCCCCGATCTGGGGCAGGGGCAGTGGGCGGCCTGTGACCCGGGCAGGAGCCTCTCCGCGTGTGTCCCAGGGACCCATCTGCCTGCGAACTTCGGTCAACTGGCAGAAAGCTACGATGTCCAGACCTATGCTTAGCTGTGCAGCGCGGTGTACTGCGCGGACACGTTCCACACACACTTCAAGTAAGAGGGCGGCCTGAGTGGAAAGGTGAGAGTTTGGGCAGCTGTGCAGACAAAGAAGGCGCCCTTTGGCCTGGGCCTAAAAGCTTGTGACACTCCACTGGGCCTGCCGGGCTCTGAGGGCCCTGCCCTGGGCCCCCTGCTCCCCTGCCCTTTGTTCAGTCACAGCAGAGATGGCCACACCCACTCCCTCAGTGAGGGCAGTGTTCCAAACTCCCTCAGCCCCGCCGCCTCTCCACAGGTTACCATGGACTACAGAGGCTGCATTCTGAGGCCAGGGCGTCCCGAGAATGCCAAGGGCAGACATGATGACCTTAAATGATTTCCTCTTGTGTCAGTGTTGGTAAACTTTAGGAGCTAGGAAATGGTCCACTTGACAGAAATGTTCAAATTTACTGGCATTTCATATATTCTCTGCTCTAACATTGTCCTGACTCTTTCTGTATATTCTTTACTTATGTTTTGGTTTTCCTTAATCATAGTGTGTCTTTTAAATCTTTTCAAAGAAGATTCTTTGGACTTACTAAATCACCTCAATTTTATACGTTTTCTGTTGTATTAAGTTCTGCTCATATCTTTATGTATCTTTTCTCTATGTTCTCAGGGTTTATTGTTTTCATCTTCTGATGTCAATTAAAACACTTGGTTATTCATTTTAATAAATCTTTTAACTTATAAAGATTTGAACTTTTGAAGATTCCAGCTTACTTGTACGTGTCTAAGGGTCAGGTCCTCTCCATTGTTGCTGGCCTAAGGCTTAGTTCACCATACAGCAATGTATATATTGACCTATTTTCCCCTCGACTTTCTGTGATTCCCTACATCTCACCTTTCTTTACAGACAAGCCATTTGAAATACCCTTAACTTATTTCACAGCCAATAAGTCTTTGAAATAATGTGTATTTTTTAGAGAAATCTTCTTATATAATTAGGCAGAAAATCTGACCTGCCATAGTTTTCAAAACAGCATAATTTCACTCTTCTCAATGATTAATCTGTTGTATTACACAACCTTGGAGTATTTAGCTTTATCAATGACATGTCCTTGAAAAATGTTTTAGAGATCCTACCAGTCTTTGAAAACATCCTTGTGCCTTGTTTCAGTTCCAGTTTTATGTATATTTTCTGCCTTGTACCCGATTATTCCTACATCTGATGGATGGCCTTGGGAATCTAATTCTGGTATTGATGGTTTTGGCTGATTGTCTCCCCTTGTAGCTGCTTTCTTCAATATTGTGTAAATTTAGATCATGAGCTCATGTTTAGCTAAACAGCTGACCTTGTAAGAGGCTTAGTTGTGAACGCTCGTAAGTTTCAGCAGAAAGTCGGCAAAGATTTATTTGTGTCCCTCCTATGAGTGGCCCGCAAAGACCCCGTTTTCTACAAGTGTTGGTCCAATACTCCCTCTAGAGGCAGGGGACTCAGACAGGGCTGCTTTGCGGCCCCCGATCTGGGGCAGGGGCAGTGGGCGGCCTGTGACCCGGGCAGGAGCCTCTCCGCATGTGTCCCAGTGACCCATCTGCCTGCGAACTTCGGTCACCTGGCAGGAAGCTACGATGCCCAGACCTATTCTTAGCTGTGCAGCGCGGTATACTGCGCGGACACGTTCCACACACACTTCAAGTAAGAGGGCGGCCTGAGTGGAAAGGTGAGAGTTTGGGCAGCTGTGCAGACAAAGTAGGCGCCCTTTGGCCTGGGCCTAAAAGCTTGTGACACTCCACTGGGCCTGCCGGGCTCTGAGGGCCCTGCACTGGGCCCCCTGCTCCCCTGCCCTTTGTTCAGTCACAGCAGAGATGGCCACACCCACTCCCTCAGTGAGTGCAGTGTTCCAACCTCCCTCAGCCCCGCCGCCTCTCCACAGTTTACCATGGACTACAGAGGCTGCATTCTGAGGCCAGGGCGTTCCGAGAATGCCAAGGGCAGACATGATGACCTTAAATGATTTCCTCTTGTGTCAGTGTTGGTAAACTTTAGGAGCTAGGAAATGGTCCACTTGACAGAAATGTTCAAATTTACTGGCATTTCATATATTCTCTGCTCTAACATTCTCCTGCCTCTTTCTGTATATTCTTTACTTATGTTTTGGTTTTCCTTAATCATAGTGTGTCTTTTAAATCTTTTCAAAGAAGATTCTTTGGACTTACTAAATCACCTCAATTTTATACGTTTTCTGTTGTATTAAGTTCTGCTCATATCTTTATTTATCTTTTCTCTATGTTCTCAGGGTTTATTGTTTTCATCTTCTGATGTCAATTAAAACACTTGGTTATTCATTTTAATAAATCTTTTTACTTATAAAGATTTGAACTTTTGAAGATTCCAGCTTACTTGTACGTGTCTAAGGGTCAGGTCCTCTCCATTGTTGCTGGCCTAAGGCTTAGTTCACCATACAGCAATGTATATATTGACCTATTTTCCCCTCGACTTTCTGTGATTCCCTACATCTCACCTTTCTTTGCAGACAAGCCATTTGAAATACCCTTAACTTATTTCACAGCCAATAAGTCTGAAATAATGTGTATTTTTTAGAGAAATCTTCTTATATAATTAGGCAGAAAATCTGACCTGCCATAGTTTTCAAAACAGCATAATTTCACTCTTCTCAATGATTAATCTGTTGTATTACACAACCTTGGAGTATTTAGCTTTATCAATGATATGTCCTTGAAAAATGTTTTAGAGATCCTACCAGTCTTTGAAAACATCCTTGTGCCTTGTTTCAGTTCCAGTTTTATGTATATTTTCTGCCTTGCACCCGATTATTCCTACATCTGATGGATGGCCTTGGGAATCTAATTCTGGTATTGATGGTTTTGGCTGATTGTCTCCCCTTGTAGCTGCTTTCTTCAATATTGTGTAAATTTAGATCATGAGCTCATGTTTAGCTAAACAGCTGACCTTGTAAGAGGCTTAGTTGTGAACGCTCGTAAGTTTCAGCAGAAAGTCGGCAAAGATTTATTTGTGTCCCTCCAATGAGTGGCCCGCAAGGACCCCGTTTTCTACAAGTGTTGGTCCAATACTCCCTCTAGAGGCAGGGGACTCAGACAGGGCTGCTTTGCGGCCCCCGATCTGGGGCAGGGGCAGTGGGCGGCCTGTGACCCGGGCAGGAGCCTCTCCGCGTGTGTCCCAGGGACCCATCTGCCTGCGAACTTCGGTCAACTGGCAGAAAGCTACGATGTCCAGACCTATGCTTAGCTGTGCAGCGCGGTGTACTGCGCGGACACGTTCCACACACACTTCAAGTAAGAGGGCGGCCTGAGTGGAAAGGTGAGAGTTTGGGCAGCTGTGCAGACAAAGAAGGCGCCCTTTGGCCTGGGCCTAAAAGCTTGTGACACTCCACTGGGCCTGCCGGGCTCTGAGGGCCCTGCCCTGGGCCCCCTGCTCCCCTGCCCTTTGTTCAGTCACAGCAGAGATGGCCACACCCACTCCCTCAGTGAGGGCAGTGTTCCAAACTCCCTCAGCCCCGCCGCCTCTCCACAGGTTACCATGGACTACAGAGGCTGCATTCTGAGGCCAGGGCGTCCCGAGAATGCCAAGGGCAGACATGATGACCTTAAATGATTTCCTCTTGTGTCAGTGTTGGTAAACTTTAGGAGCTAGGAAATGGTCCACTTGACAGAAATGTTCAAATTTACTGGCATTTCATATATTCTCTGCTCTAACATTGTCCTGACTCTTTCTGTATATTCTTTACTTATGTTTTGGTTTTCCTTAATCAAAGTGTGTCTTTTAAATCTTTTCAAAGAAGATTCTTTGGACTTACTAAATCACCTGAATTTTATACGTTTTCTGTTGTATTAAGTTCTGCTCATATCTTTATTTATCTTTTCTCTATGTTCTCAAGGTTTATTGTTTTCATCTTCTCATGTCAATTAAAACACTTGGTTATTCATTTTAATAAATCTTTTAACTTATAAAGATTTGAACTTTTGAAAATTCCAGCTTACTTGTACGTGTCTAAGGGTCAGGTCCTCTCCATTGTTGCTGGCCTAAGGCTTAGTTCACCATACAGCAATATATATATTGACCTATTTTCCCCTCGACTTTCTGTGATTCCCTACATCTCACCTTTCTTTACAGACAAGCCATTTGAAATACCCTTAACTTATTTCACAGCCAATAAGTCTTTGAAATAATGTGTATTTTTTAGAGAAATCTTCTTATAGAATTAGGCAGAAAATCTGACCTGCCATAGTTTTCAAAACAGCATAATTTCACTCTTCTCAATGATTAATCTGTTGTATTACACAACCTTGGAGTATTTAGCTTTATCAATGACATGTCCTTGAAAAATGTTTTAGAGATCCTACCAGTCTTTGAAAACATCCTTGTGCCTTGTTTCAGTTCCAGTTTTATGTATATTTTCTGCCTTGTACCCGATTATTCCTACATCTGATGGATGGCCTTGGGAATCTAATTCTGGTATTGATGGTTTTGGCTGATTGTCTCCCCTTGTAGCTGCTTTCTTCAATATTGTGTAAATTTAGATCATGAGCTAATGTTTAGCTAAACAGCTGACCTTGTAAGAGGCTTAGTTGTGAACGCTCGTAAGTTTCAGCAGAAAGTCGGCAAAGATTTATTTGTGTCCCTCCTATGAGTGGCCCGCAAAGACCCCGTTTTCTACAAGTGTTGGTCCAATACTCCCTCTAGAGGCAGGGGACTCAGACAGGGCTGCTTTGCGGCCCCCGATCTGGGGCAGGGGCAGTGGGCGGCCTGTGACCCGGGCAGGAGCCTCTCCGCATGTGTCCCAGTGACCCATCTGCCTGCGAACTTCAGTCACCTGGCAGGAAGCTACGATGCCCAGACCTATTCTTAGCTGTGCAGCGCGGTATACTGCGCGGACACGTTCCACACACACTTCAAGTAAGAGGGCGGCCTGAGTGGAAAGGTGAGAGTTTGGGCAGCTGTGCAGACAAAGTAGGCGCCCTTTGGCCAGGGCCTAAAAGCTTGTGACACTCCACTGGGCCTGCCGGGCTCTGAGGGCCCTGCACTTGGCCCCCTGCTCCCCTGCCCTTTGTTCAGTCACAGCAGAGATGGCCACACCCACTCCCTCAGTGAGTGCAGTGTTCCAACCTCCCTCAGCCCCGCCGCCTCTCCACAGTTTACCATGGACTACAGAGGCTGCATTCTGAGGCCAGGGCGTTCCGAGAATGCCAAGGGCAGACATGATGACCTTAAATGATTTCCTCTTGTGTCAGTGTTGGTAAACTTTAGGAGCTAGGAAATGGTCCACTTGACAGAAATGTTCAAATTTACTGGCATTTCATATATTCTCTGCTCTAACATTGTCCTGACTCTTTCTGTATATTCTTTACTTATGTTTTGGTTTTCCTTAATCATAGTGTGTCTTTTAAATCTTTTCAAAGAAGATTCTTTGGACTTACTAAATCACCTCAATTTTATACGTTTTCTGTTGTATTATGTTCTGCTCATATCTTTATGTATCTTTTCTCTATGTTCTCAGGGTTTATTGTTTTCATCTTCTGATGTCAATTAAAACACTTGGTTATTCATTTTAATAAATCTTTTTACTTATAAAGATTTGAACTTTTGAAGATTCCAGCTTACTTGTACGTGTCTAAGGGTCAGGTCCTCTCCATTGTTGCTGGCCTAAGGCTTAGATCACCATACAGCAATGTATATATTGACCTATTTTCCCCTCGACTTTCTGTGATTCCCTACATCTCACCTTTCTTTGCAGACAAGCCATTTGAAATACCCTTAACTTATTTCACAGCCAATAAGTCTGAAATAATGTGTATTTTTTAGAGAAATCTTCTTATATAATTAGGCAGAAAATCTGACCTGCCATAGTTTTCAAAACAGCATAATTTCACTCTTCTCAATGATTAATCTGTTGTATTACACAACCTTGGAGTATTTAGCTTTATCAATGATATGTCCTTGAAAAATGTTTTAGAGATCCTACCAGTCTTTGAAAACATCCTTGTGCCTTGTTTCAGTTCCAGTTTTATGTATATTTTCTGCCTTGCACCCGATTATTCCTACATCTGATGGATGGCCTTGGGAATCTAATTCTGGTATTGATGGTTTTGGCTGATTGTCTCCCCTTGTAGCTGCTTTCTTCAATATTGTGTAAATTTAGATCATGAGCTCATGTTTAGCTAAACAGCTGACCTTGTAAGAGGCTTAGTTGTGAACGCTCGTAAGTTTCAGCAGAAAGTCGGCAAAGATTTATTTGTGTCCCTCCTATGAGTGGCCCGCAAAGACCCCGTTTTCTACAAGTGTTGGTCCAATACTCCCTCTAGAGGCAGGGGACTCAGACAGGGCTGCTTTGCGGCCCCCGATCTGGGGCAGGGGCAGTGGGCGGCCTGTGACCCGGGCAGGAGCCTCTCCGCATGTGTCCCAGTGACCCATCTGCCTGCGAACTTCAATCACCTGGCAGGAAGCTACGATGCCCAGACCTATTCTTAGCTGTGCAGCGCGGTATACTGCGCGGACACGTTCCACACACACTTCAAGTAAGAGGGCGGCCTGAGTGGAAAGGTGAGAGTTTGGGCAGCAGTGCAGACAAAGTAGGCGCCCTTTGGCCAGGGCCTAAAAGCTTGTGACACTCCACTGGGCCTGCCGGGCTCTGAGGGCCCTGCACTGGGCCCCCTGCTCCCCTGCCCTTTGTTCAGTCACAGCAGAGATGGCCACACCCACTCCCTCAGTGAGTGCAGTGTTCCAACCTCCCTCAGCCCCGCCGCCTCTCCACAGTTTACCATGGACTACAGAGGCTGCATTCTGAGGCCAGGGCGTTCCGAGAATGCCAAGGGCAGACATGATGACCTTAAATGATTTCCTCTTGTGTCAGTGTTGGTAAACTTTAGGAGCTAGGAAATGGTCCACTTGACAGAAATGTTCAAATTTACTGGCATTTCATATATTCTCTGCTCTAACATTGTCCTGACTCTTTCTGTATATTCTTTACTTATGTTTTGGTTTTCCTTAATCATAGTGTGTCTTTTAAATCTTTTCAAAGAAGATTCTTTGGACTTACTAAATCACCTCAATTTTATACGTTTTCTGTTGTATTAAGTTCTGCTCATATCTTTATGTATCTTTTCTCTATGTTCTCAGGGTTTATTGTTTTCATCTTCTGATGTCAATTAAAACACTTGGTTATTCATTTTAATAAATCTTTTTACTTATAAAGATTTGAACTTTTGAAGATTCCAGCTTACTTGTACGTGTCTAAGGGTCAGGTCCTCTCCATTGTTGCTGGCCTAAGGCTTAGATCACCATACAGCAATGTATATATTGACCTATTTTCCCCTCGACTTTCTGTGATTCCCTACATCTCACCTTTCTTTGCAGACAAGCCATTTGAAATACCCTTAACTTATTTCACAGCCAATAAGTCTGAAATAATGTGTATTTTTTAGAGAAATCTTCTTATATTATTAGGCAGAAAATCTGACCTGCCATAGTTTTCAAAACAGCATAATTTCACTCTTCTCAATGATTAATCTGTTGTATTACACAACCTTGGAGTATTTAGCTTTATCAATGATATGTCCTTGAAAAATGTTTTAGAGATCCTACCAGTCTTTGAAAACATCCTTGTGCCTTGTTTCAGTTCCAGTTTTATGTATATTTTCTGCCTTGCACCCGATTATTCCTACATCTGATGGATGGCCTTGGGAATCTAATTCTGGTATTGATGGTTTTGGCTGATTGTCTCCCCTTGTAGCTGCTTTCTTCAATATTGTGTAAATTTAGATCATGAGCTCATGTTTAGCTAAACAGCTGACCTTGTAAGAGGCTTAGTTGTGAACGCTCGTAAGTTTCAGCAGAAAGTCGGCAAAGATTTATTTGTGTCCCTCCAATGAGTGGCCCGCAAGGACCCCGTTTTCTACAAGTGTTGGTCCAATACTCCCTCTAGAGGCAGGGGACTCAGACAGGGCTGCTTTGCGGCCCCCGATCTGGGGCAGGGGCAGTGGGCGGCCTGTGACCCGGGCAGGAGCCCCTCCGCGTGTGTCCCAGGGACCCATCTGCCTGCGAACTTCGGTCAACTGGCAGAAAGCTACGATGTCCAGACCTATGCTTAGCTGTGCAGCGCGGTGGACTGCGCGGACACGTTCCACACACACTTCAAGTAAGAGGGCGGCCTGAGTGGAAAGGTGAGAGTTTGGGCAGCTGTGCAGACAAAGAAGGCGCCCTTTGGCCTGGGCCTAAAAGCTTGTGACACTCCACTGGGCCTGCCGGGCTCTGAGGGCCCTTCCCTGGGCCCCCTGCTCCCCTGCACTTTGTTCAGTCACAGCAGAGATGGCCACACCCACTCCCTCAGTGAGGGCAGTGTTCCAAACTCCCTCAGCCCCGCCGCCTCTCCACAGGTTACCATGGACTACAGAGGCTGCATTCTGAGGCCAGGGCGTCCCGAGAATGCCAAGGGCAGACATGATGACCTTAAATGATTTCCTCTTGTGTCAGTGTTGGTAAACTTTAGGAGCTAGGAAATGGTCCACTTTACAGAAATGTTCAAATTTACTGGCATTTCATATATTCTCTGCTCTAACATTGTCCTGACTCTTTCTGTATATTCTTTACTTATGTTTTGGTTTTCCTTAATCAAAGTGTGTCTTTTAAATCTTTTCAAAGAAGATTCTTTGGACTTACTAAATCACCTCAATTTTATACGTTTTCTGTTGTATTAAGTTCTGCTCATATCTTTATTTATCTTTTCTCTATGTTCTCAGGGTTTATTGTTTTCATCTTCTCATGTCAATTAAAACACTTGGTTATTCATTTTAATAAATCTTTTAACTTATAAAGATTTGAACTTTTGAAAATTCCAGCTTACTTGTACGTGTCTAAGGGTCAGGTCCTCTCCATTGTTGCTGGCCTAAGGCTTAGTTCACCATACAGCAATGTATATATTGACCTATTTTCCCCTCGACTTTCTGTGATTCCCTACATCTCACCTTTCTTTACAGACAAGCCATTTGAAATACCCTTAACTTATTTCACAGCCAATAAGTCTTTGAAATAATGTGTATTTTTTAGAGAAATCTTCTTATATAATTAGGCAGAAAATCTGACCTGCCATAGTTTTCAAAACAGCATAATTTCACTCTTCTCAATGATTAATCTGTTGTATTACACAACCTTGGAGTATTTAGCTTTTTCAATGACATGTCCTTGAAAAATGTTTTAGAGATCCTACCAGTCTTTGAAAACATCCTTGTGCCTTGTTTCAGTTCCAGTTTTATGTATATTTTCTGCCTTGTACCCGATTATTCCTACATCTGATGGATGGCCTTGGGAATCTAATTCTGGTATTGATGGTTTTGGCTGATTGTCTCCCCTTGTAACTGCTTTCTTCAATATTGTGTAAATTTAGATCATGAGCTCATGTTTAGCTAAACAGCTGACCTTGTAAGAGGCTTAGTTGTGAACGCTCGTAAGTTTCAGCAGAAAGTCGGCAAAGATTTATTTGTGTCCCTCCTATGAGTGGCCCGCAAAGACCCCGTTTTCTACAAGTGTTGGTCCAATACTCCCTCTAGAGGCAGGGGACTCAGACAGGGCTGCTTTGCGGCCCCCGATCTGGGGCAGGGGCAGTGGGCGGCCTGTGACCCGGGCAGGAGCCTCTCCGCATGTGTCCCAGTGACCCATCTGCCTGCGAACTTCGGTCACCTGGCAGGAAGCTACGATGCCCAGACCTATTCTTAGCTGTGCAGCGCGGTATACTGCGCGGACACGTTCCACACACACTTCAAGTAAGAGGGCGGCCTGAGTGGAAAGGTGAGAGTTTGGGCAGCTGTGCAGACAAAGAAGGCGCCCTTTGGCCTGGGCCTAAAAGCTTGTGACACTCCACTGGGCCTGCCGGGCTCTGAGGGCCCTGCACTGGGCCCCCTGCTCCCCTGCCCTTTGTTCAGTCACAGCAGAGATGGCCACACCCACTCCCTCAGTGAGTGCAGTGTTCCAACCTCCCTCAGCCCCGCCGCCTCTCCACAGTTTACCATGGACTACAGAGGCTGCATTCGGAGGCCAGGGCGTTCCGAGAATGCCAAGGGCAGACATGATGACCTTAAATGATTTCCTCTTGTGTCAGTGTTGGTAAACTTTAGGAGCTAGGAAATGGTCCACTTGACAGAAATGTTCAAATTTACTGGCATTTCATATATTCTCTGCTCTAACATTGTCCTGACTCTTTCTGTATATTCTTTACTTATGTTTTGGTTTTCCTTAATCAAAGTGTGTCTTTTAAATCTTTTCAAAGAAGATTCTTTGGACTTACTAAATCACCTGAATTTTATACGCTTTCTGTTGTATTAAGTTCTGCTCATATCTTTATTTATCTTTTCTCTATGTTCTCAGGGTTTATTGTTTTCATCTTCTGATGTCAATTAAAACACTTGGTTATTCATTTTAATAAATCTTTTTACTTATAAAGATTTGAACTTTTGAAGATTCCAGCTTACTTGTACGTGTCTAAGGGTCAGGTCCTCTCCATTGTTGCTGGCCTAAGGCTTAGTTCACCATACAGCAATGTATATATTGACCTATTTTCCCCTCGACTTTCTGTGATTCCCTACATCTCACCTTTCTTTGCAGACAAGCCATTTGAAATACCCTTAACTTATTTCACAGCCAATAAGTCTTTGAAATAATGTGTATTTTTTAGAGAAGTCTTCTTATATAATTAGGCAGAAAATCTGACCTGCCATAGTTTTCAAAACAGCATAATTTCACTCTTCTCAATGATTAATCTGTTGTATTACACAACCTTGGAGTATTTAGCTTTATCAATGACATGTCCTTGAAAAATGTTTTAGAGATCCTACCAGTCTTTGAAAACATCCTTGTGCCTTGTTTCAGTTCCAGTTTTATGTATATTTTCTGCCTTGCACCCGATTATTCCTACATCTGATGGATGGCCTTGGGAATCTAATTCTGGTATTGATGGTTTTGGCTGATTGTCTCCCCTTGTAGCTGCTTTCTTCAATATTGTGTAAATTTAGATCATGAGCTCATGTTTAGCTAAACAGCTGACCTTGTAAGAGGCTTGGTGTGAACGCTCGTAAGTTTCAGCAGAAAGTCGGCAAAGATTTATTTGTGTCCCACCAATGAGTGGCCCGCAAGGACCCCGTTTTCTACAAGTGTTGGTCCAATACGCCCTCTAGAGGCAGGGGACTCAGACAGGGCTGCTTTGCGGCCCCCGATCTGGGGCAGGGGCAGTGGGCGGCCTGTGACCCGGGCAGGAGCCCCTCCGCATGTGTCCCAGGGACCCATCTGCCTGCGAACTTCGGTCACCTGGCAGGAAGCTACGATGCCCAGAACTATGCTTAGCTGTGCAGCGCGGTGTACTGCGCGGACACGTTCCACACACACTTCAAGTAAGAGGGCGGCTTGAGTGGAAAGGTGAGAGTTTGGGCAGCTGTGCAGACAAAGAAGGCGCCCTTTGGCCTGGGCCTAAAAGCTTGTGACACTCCACTGGGCCTGCCGGGCTCTGAGGGCCCTGCCCTGGGCCCCCTGCTCCCCTGCCCTTTGTTCAGTCACAGCAGAGATGGCCACACCCACTCCCTCAGTGAGGGCAGTGTTCCAACCTCCCTCAGCCCCGCCCCCTCTCTGCAGGTTACCATGGACTACAGAGGCTGCATTCTGAGGCCAGGGCGTTCCGAGAATGCCAAGGGCAGACATGATGACCTTAAATGATTTCCTCTTGTGTCAGTGTTGGTAAACTTTAGGAGCTAGGAAATGGTCCACTTGACAGAAATGTTCAAATTTACTGGCATTTCATATATTCTCTGCTCTAACATTGTCCTGACTCTTTCTGTATATTCTTTACTTATGTTTTGGTTTTCCTTAATCATAGTGTGTCTTTTAAATCATTTCAAAGAAGATTCTTTGGACTTACTAAATCACCTGAATTTTATACGTTTTCTGTTGTATTAAGTTCTGCTCATATCTTTATTTATCTTTTCTCTATGTTCTCAGGGTTTATTGTTTTCATCTTCTGATGTCAATTAAAACACTTGGTTATTCATTTTAATAAATCTTTTTACTTATAAAGATTTGAACTTTTGAAGATTCCAGCTTACTTGTACGTGTCTAAGGGTCAGGTCCTCTCCATTGTTGCTGGCCTAAGGCTTAGTTCACCATACAGCAATGTATATATTGACCTATTTTCCCCTCGACTTTCTGTGATTCCCTACATCTCACCTTTCTTTGCAGACAAGCCATTTGAAATACCCTTAACTTATTTCACAGCCAATAAGTCTTTGAAATAATGTGTATTTTTTAGAGAAATCTTCTTATATAATTATGCAGAAAATCTGACCTGCCATAGATTTCAAAACAGCATAATTTCACTCTTCTCAATGATTAATCTGTTGTATTACACAACCTTGGAGTATTTAGCTTTATCAATGACATGTCCTTGAAAAATGTTTTAGAGATCCTACCAGTCTTTGAAAACATCCTTGTGCCTTGTTTCAGTTCCAGTATTATGTATATTTTCTGCCTTGTACCCGATTATTCCTACATCTGATGGATGGCCTTGGGAATCTAATTCTGCTATTGATGGTTTTGGCTGATTGTCTCCCCTTGTAGCTGCTTTCTTCAATATTGTGTAAAGTTAGATCATGAGCTCATGTTTAGCTAAACAGCTGACCTTGTAAGTGGCTTAGGTGTGAACGCTGGTAAATTTTAGCAGAAAGTCGGCAAAGATTTATTTGTGTCCCTCCAATGAGTGGCCCGCAAAGATCCCGTTTTATACAAGTGTTGGTCCAATACACCCTCTAGAGGCAGGGGACTCAGACAGGGCTGCTTTGCGGCCCCCGATCTGGGGCAGGGGCAGTTGGCGGCCTGTGACACGGGCAGGAGCCTCTCCGCGTGTGTCCCAGGGACCCATCTGCCTGCGAACTTCGGTCACCTGTCAGGAAGCTACGATGTCCAGACATATGCTTAGCTGTGCAGCGCGGTATACTGCGCGGACACGTTCCACACACACTTCAAGTAAGAGGGCGGCCTGAGTGGAAAGGTGAGAGTTTGGGCAGCTGTGCAGACAAAGAAGTCGCACTTTGGCCTGGGCCTAAAAGCTTGTGACACTCCACTGGGCCTGCCGGGCTCTGAGGGCCCTGCCCTGGGCCCCCTGCTCCCCTGCCCTTTCTTCAGTCACAGCAGAGATGGCCACACCCACTCCCTCAGTGAGGGCAGTGTTCCAACCTCCCTCAGCCCCGCCCCCTCTCTGCAGGTTACCATGCACTACAGAGGCTGCATTCTGAGGCCAGCGCGTTCCGAGAATGCCAAGGGCAGACATGATGACCTTAAATGATTTCCTCTTGTGTCAGTGTTGGTAAACTTTAGGAGCTAGGAAATGGTCCACTTTACAGAAATGTTCAAATTTACTGGCATTTCATATATTCTCTGCTCTAACATTGTCCTGACTCTTTCTGTATATTCTTTACTTATGTTTTGGTTTTCCTTAATCAAAGTGTGTCTTTTAATTCTTTTCAAAGAAGATTCTTTGGACTTACTAAATCACCTGAATTTTATACGTTTTCTGTTGTATTAAGTTCTGCTCATATCTTTATTTATCTTTTTTCTATGTTCTCAGGGTTTATTGTTTTCATCTTCTGATGTCAATTAAAACACTTGGTTATTCATTTTAATAAATCTTTTTACTTATAAAGATTTGAACTTTTGAAGATTCCAGCTTACTTGTACGTGTCTAAGGGTCAGGTCCTCTCCATTGTTGCTGGCCTAAGGCTTAGTTCACCATACAGCAATGTATATATTGACCTATTTTCCCCTCGACTTTCTGTGATTCCCTACATCTCACCTTTCTTTGCAGACAAGCCATTTCAAATACCCTTAACTTATTTCACAGCCAAGAAGTCTTTGAAATAATGTGTATTTTTTAGAGAAATCTTCTTATATAATTAGGCAGAAAATCTGACCTGCCATAGATTTCAAAACAGCATAATTTCACTCTTCTCAATGATTAATCTGTTGTATTACACAACCTTGGAGTATTTAGCTTTATCAATGATATGTCCTTGAAAAATGTTTTAGAGATCCTACCAGTCTTTGAAAACATCCTTGTGCCTTGTTTCAGTTCCAGTTTTATGTATATTTTCTGCCTTGCACCCAAATATTCCTACATCTGATGGATGGCCTTGGGAATCTAATTCTGGTATTGATGGTTTTGGCTGATTGTCTCCCCTTGTAGCTGCTTTCTTCAATATTGTGTAAATTTAGATCATGAGCTCATGTTTAGCTAAACAGCTGACATTGTAAGAGGCTTAGGTGTGAACGCTCGTAAGTTTCAGCAGAAAGTCGGCAAAGATTTATTTGTGTCCCTCCAATGAGTGTCCCGCAAGGACCCCGTTTTCTACAAGTGTTGGTCCAATACTCCCTCTAGAGGCAGGGGACTCAGACAGGGCTGCTTTGCGGCCCCCTATCTGGGGCAGGGGCAGTGGGCGGCCTGTGACCCGGGCAGGAGCCTCTCCGCGTGTGTCCCAGGGACCCATCTGCCTGCAAACTTCGGTCACCTGGCAGAAAGCTACGATGTCCAGACCTATGCTTAGCTGTGCAGCGCGGTGTACTGCGCGGACACGTTCCACACACACTTCAAGTAAGAGGGCGGCCTGAGTGGAAAGGTGAGAGTTTGGGCAGCTGTGCAGACAAAGAAGGCGCCCTTTGGCCTGGGCCTAAAAGCTTGTGACACTCCACTGGGCCTGCCGTGCTCTGAGGGCCCTGCCCTGGGCCCCCTGCTCCCCTGCCCTTTGTTCAGTCACAGCAGAGATGGCCACACCCACTCCCTCATTGAGGGCAGTGTTCCAACCTCCCTCTGCCCCGCCGCCTCTCCACAGGTTACCATGGACTACAGAGGCTGCATTCTGAGGCCAGGGCGTCCCGAGAATGCCAAGGGCAGACATGATGACCTTAAATGATTTCCTCTTGTGTCAGTGTTGGTAAAGTTTAGGAGCTAGGAAATGGTCCACTTGACAGAAATGTTCAAATTTACTGGCATTTCATATATTCTCTGCTCTAACATTGTCCTGACTCTTTCTGTATATTCTTTACTTATGTTTTGGTTTTCCTTAATCAAAGTGTGTCTTTTAAATCTTTTCAAAGAAGATTCTTTGGACTTACTAAATCACCTCAATTTTATACGTTTTCTGTTGTATTAAGTTCTGCTCATATCTTTATTTTTCTTTTCTCTATGTTCTCAGGGTTTATTGTTTTCATCTTCTGATGTCAATTAAAACACTTGGTTATTCATTTTAATAAATCTTTTAACTTATAAAGATTTGAACTTTTGAAAATTCCAGCTTACTTGTACGTGTCTAAGGGTCAGGTCCTCTCCATTGTTGCTGGCCTAAGGCTTAGTTCACCATACAGCAATGTATATATTGACCTATTTTCCCCTCGACTTTCTGTGATTCCCTACATCTCACCTTTCTTTGCAGACAAGCCATTTCAAATACCCTTAACTTATTTCACAGCCAATAAGTCTTTGAAATAATGTGTATTTTTTAGAGAAGTCTTCTTATATAATTAGGCAGAAAATCTGACCTGCCATAGTTTTCAAAACAGCATAATTTCACTCTTCTCAATGATTAATCTGTTGTATTACACAACCTTGGAGTATTTAGCTTTATCAATGACATGTCCTTGAAAAATGTTTTAGAGATCCTACCAGTCTTTGAAAACATCCTTGTGCCTTGTTTCAGTTCCAGTTTTATGTATATTTTCTGCCTTGCAACCGATTATTCCTACATCTGATGGATGGCCTTGGGAATCTAATTCTGGTATTGATGGTTTTGGCTGATTGTCTCCCCTTGTAGCTGCTTTCTTCAATATTGTGTAAATTTAGATCATGAGCTCATGTTTAGCTAAACAGCTGACCTTGTAAGAGGCTTGGTGTGAACGCTCGTAAGTTTCAGCAGAAAGTCGGCAAAGATTTATTTGTGTCCCACCAATGAGTGGCCCGCAAGGACCCCGTTTTCTACAAGTGTTGGTCCAATACGCCCTCTAGAGGCAGGGGACTCAGACAGGGCTGCTTTGCGGCCCCCGATCTGGGGCAGGGGCAGTGGGCGGCCTGTGACCCGGGCAGGAGCCCCTCCGCATGTGTCCCAGGGACCCATCTGCCTGCGAACTTCGGTCACCTGGCAGGAAGCTACGATGCCCAGAACTATGCTTAGCTGTGCAGCGCGGTGTACTGCGCGGACACGTTCCACACACACTTCAAGTAAGAGGGCGGCTTGAGTGGAAAGGTGAGAGTTTGGGCAGCTGTGCAGACAAAGAAGGCGCCCTTTGGCCTGGGCCTAAAAGCTTGTGACACTCCACTGGGCCTGCCGGGCTCTGAGGGCCCTGCCCTGGGCCCCCTGCTCCCCTGCCCTTTGTTCAGTCACAGCAGAGATGGCCACACCCACTCCCTCAGTGAGGGCAGTGTTCCAACCTCCCTCAGCCCCGCCCCCTCTCTGCAGGTTACCATGGACTACAGAGGCTGCATTCTGAGGCCAGGGCGTTCCGAGAATGCCAAGGGCAGACATGATGACCTTAAATGATTTCCTCTTGTGTCAGTGTTGGTAAACTTTAGGAGCTAGGAAATGGTCCACTTGACAGAAATGTTCAAATTTACTGGCATTTCATATATTCTCTGCTCTAACATTGTCCTGACTCTTTCTGTATATTCTTTACTTATGTTTTGGTTTTCCTTAATCATAGTGTGTCTTTTAAATCATTTCAAAGAAGATTCTTTGGACTTACTAAATCACCTGAATTTTATACGTTTTCTGTTGTATTAAGTTCTGCTCATATCTTTATTTATCTTTTCTCTATGTTCTCAGGGTTTATTGTTTTCATCTTCTGATGTCAATTAAAACACTTGGTTATTCATTTTAATAAATCTTTTTACTTATAAAGATTTGAACTTTTGAAGATTCCAGCTTACTTGTACGTGTCTAAGGGTCAGGTCCTCTCCATTGTTGCTGGCCTAAGGCTTAGTTCACCATACAGCAATGTATATATTGACCTATTTTCCCCTCGACTTTCTGTGATTCCCTACATCTCACCTTTCTTTGCAGACAAGCCATTTCAAATACCCTTAACTTATTTCACAGCCAAGAAGTCTTTGAAATAATGTGTATTTTTTAGAGAAATCTTCTTATATAATTATGCAGAAAATCTGACCTGCCATAGATTTCAAAACAGCATAATTTCACTCTTCTCAATGATTAATCTGTTGTATTACACAACCTTGGAGTATTTAGCTTTATCAATGACATGTCCTTGAAAAATGTTTTAGAGATCCTACCAGTCTTTGAAAACATCCTTGTGCCTTGTTTCAGTTCCAGTATTATGTATATTTTCTGCCTTGTACCCGATTATTCCTACATCTGATGGATGGCCTTGGGAATCTAATTCTGCTATTGATGGTTTTGGCTGATTGTCTCCCCTTGTAGCTGCTTTCTTCAATATTGTGTAAAGTTAGATCATGAGCTCATGTTTAGCTAAACAGCTGACCTTGTAAGTGGCTTAGGTGTGAACGCTGGTAAATTTTAGCAGAAAGTCGGCAAAGATTTATTTGTGTCCCTCCAATGAGTGGCCCGCAAAGATCCCGTTTTATACAAGTGTTGGTCCAATACACCCTCTAGAGGCAGGGGACTCAGACAGGGCTGCTTTGCGGCCCCCGATCTGGGGCAGGGGCAGTTGGCGGCCTGTGACACGGGCAGGAGCCTCTCCGCGTGTGTCCCAGGGACCCATCTGCCTGCGAACTTCGGTCACCTGTCAGGAAGCTACGATGTCCAGACATATGCTTAGCTGTGCAGCGCGGTATACTGCGCGGACACGTTCCACACACACTTCAAGTAAGAGGGCGGCCTGAGTGGAAAGGTGAGAGTTTGGGCAGCTGTGCAGACAAAGAAGTCGCACTTTGGCCTGGGCCTAAAAGCTTGTGACACTCCACTGGGCCTGCCGGGCTCTGAGGGCCCTGCCCTGGGCCCCCTGCTCCCCTGCCCTTTCTTCAGTCACAGCAGAGATGGCCACACCCACTCCCTCAGTGAGGGCAGTGTTCCAACCTCCCTCAGCCCCGCCCCCTCTCTGCAGGTTACCATGCACTACAGAGGCTGCATTCTGAGGCCAGCGCGTTCCGAGAATGCCAAGGGCAGACATGATGACCTTAAATGATTTCCTCTTGTGTCAGTGTTGGTAAACTTTAGGAGCTAGGAAATGGTCCACTTTACAGAAATGTTCAAATTTACTGGCATTTCATATATTCTCTGCTCTAACATTGTCCTGACTCTTTCTGTATATTCTTTACTTATGTTTTGGTTTTCCTTAATCAAAGTGTGTCTTTTAATTCTTTTCAAAGAAGATTCTTTGGACTTACTAAATCACCTGAATTTTATACGTTTTCTGTTGTATTAAGTTCTGCTCATATCTTTATTTATCTTTTTTCTATGTTCTCAGGGTTTATTGTTTTCATCTTCTGATGTCAATTAAAACACTTGGTTATTCATTTTAATAAATCTTTTTACTTATAAAGATTTGAACTTTTGAAGATTCCAGCTTACTTGTACGTGTCTAAGGGTCAGGTCCTCTCCATTGTTGCTGGCCTAAGGCTTAGTTCACCATACAGCAATGTATATATTGACCTATTTTCCCCTCGACTTTCTGTGATTCCCTACATCTCACCTTTCTTTGCAGACAAGCCATTTCAAATACCCTTAACTTATTTCACAGCCAAGAAGTCTTTGAAATAATGTGTATTTTTTAGAGAAATCTTCTTATATAATTAGGCAGAAAATCTGACCTGCCATAGATTTCAAAACAGCATAATTTCACTCTTCTCAATGATTAATCTGTTGTATTACACAACCTTGGAGTATTTAGCTTTATCAATGATATGTCCTTGAAAAATGTTTTAGAGATCCTACCAGTCTTTGAAAACATCCTTGTGCCTTGTTTCAGTTCCAGTTTTATGTATATTTTCTGCCTTGCACCCAAATATTCCTACATCTGATGGATGGCCTTGGGAATCTAATTCTGGTATTGATGGTTTTGGCTGATTGTCTCCCCTTGTAGCTGCTTTCTTCAATATTGTGTAAATTTAGATCATGAGCTCATGTTTAGCTAAACAGCTGACATTGTAAGAGGCTTAGGTGTGAACGCTCGTAAGTTTCAGCAGAAAGTCGGCAAAGATTTATTTGTGTCCCTCCAATGAGTGTCCCGCAAGGACCCCGTTTTCTACAAGTGTTGGTCCAATACTCCCTCTAGAGGCAGGGGACTCAGACAGGGCTGCTTTGCGGCCCCCTATCTGGGGCAGGGGCAGTGGGCGGCCTGTGACCCGGGCAGGAGCCTCTCCGCGTGTGTCCCAGGGACCCATCTGCCTGCAAACTTCGGTCACCTGGCAGAAAGATACGATGTCCAGACCTATGCTTAGCTGTGCAGCGCGGTGTACTGCGCGGACACGTTCCACACACACTTCAAGTAAGAGGGCGGCCTGAGTGGAAAGGTGAGAGTTTGGGCAGCTGTGCAGACAAAGAAGGCGCCCTTTGGCCTGGGCCTAAAAGCTTGTGACACTCCACTGGGCCTGCCGGGCTCTGAGGGCCCTGCCCTGGGCCCCCTGCTCCCCTGCCCTTTGTTCAGTCACAGCAGAGATGGCCACACCCACTCCCTCATTGAGGGCAGTGTTCCAACCTCCCTCTGCCCCGCCGCCTCTCCACAGGTTACCATGGACTACAGAGGCTGCATTCTGAGGCCAGGGCGTCCCGAGAATGCCAAGGGCAGACATGATGACCTTAAATGATTTCCTCTTGTGTCAGTGTTGGTAAAGTTTAGGAGCTAGGAAATGGTCCACTTGACAGAAATGTTCAAATTTACTGGCATTTCATATATTCTCTGCTCTAACATTGTCCTGACTCTTTCTGTATATTCTTTACTTATGTTTTGGTTTTCCTTAATCAAAGTGTGTCTTTTAAATCTTTTCAAAGAAGATTCTTTGGACTTACTAAATCACCTGAATTTTATACGTTTTCTGTTGTATTAAGTTCTGCTCATATCTTTATTTTTCTTTTCTCTATGTTCTCAGGGTTTATTGTTTTCATCTTCTGATGTCAATTAAAACACTTGGTTATTCATTTTAATAAATCTTTTAACTTATAAAGATTTGAACTTTTGAAAATTCCAGCTTACTTGTACGTGTCTAAGGGTCAGGTCCTCTCCATTGTTGCTGGCCTAAGGCTTAGTTCACCATACAGCAATGTATATATTGACCTATTTTCCCCTCGACTTTCTGTGATTCCCTACATCTCACCTTTCTTTGCAGACAAGCCATTTCAAATACCCTTAACTTATTTCACAGCCAATAAGTCTTTGAAATAATGTGTATTTTTTAGAGAAATCTTCTTATATAATTAGGCAGAAAATCTGACCTGCCATAGATTTCAAAACAGCATAATTTCACTCTTCTCAATGATTAATCTGTTGTATTACACAACCTTGGAGTATTTAGCTTTATCAATGATATGTCCTTGAAAAATGTTTTAGAGATCCTACCAGTCTTTGAAAACATCCTTGTGCCTTGTTTCAGTTCCAGTTTTATGTATATTTTCTGCCTTGCACCCAAATATTCCTACATCTGATGGATGGCCTTGGGAATCTAATTCTGGTATTGATGGTTTTGGCTGATTGTCTCCCCTTGTAGCTGCTTTCTTCAATATTGTGTAAATTTAGATCATGAGCTCATGTTTAGCTAAACAGCTGACATTGTAAGAGGCTTAGGTGTGAACGCTCGTAAGTTTCAGCAGAAAGTCGGCAAAGATTTATTTGTGTCCCTCCAATGAGTGTCCCGCAAGGACCCCGTTTTCTACAAGTGTTGGTCCAATACTCCCTCTAGAGGCAGGGGACTCAGACAGGGCTGCTTTGCGGCCCCCTATCTGGGGCAGGGGCAGTGGGCGGCCTGTGACCCGGGCAGGAGCCTCTCCGCGTGTGTCCCAGGGACCCATCTGCCTGCAAACTTCGGTCACCTGGCAGAAAGCTACGATGTCCAGACCTATGCTTAGCTGTGCAGCGCGGTGTACTGCGCGGACACGTTCCACACACACTTCAAGTAAGAGGGCGGCCTGAGTGGAAAGGTGAGAGTTTGGGCAGCTGTGCAGACAAAGAAGGCGCCCTTTGGCCTGGGCCTAAAAGCTTGTGACACTCCACTGGGCCTGCCGTGCTCTGAGGGCCCTGCCCTGGGCCCCCTGCTCCCCTGCCCTTTGTTCAGTCACAGCAGAGATGGCCACACCCACTCCCTCATTGAGGGCAGTGTTCCAACCTCCCTCTGCCCCGCCGCCTCTCCACAGGTTACCATGGACTACAGAGGCTGCATTCTGAGGCCAGGGCGTCCCGAGAATGCCAAGGGCAGACATGATGACCTTAAATGATTTCCTCTTGTGTCAGTGTTGGTAAAGTTTAGGAGCTAGGAAATGGTCCACTTGACAGAAATGTTCAAATTTACTGGCATTTCATATATTCTCTGCTCTAACATTGTCCTGACTCTTTCTGTATATTCTTTACTTATGTTTTGGTTTTCCTTAATCAAAGTGTGTCTTTTAAATCTTTTCAAAGAAGATTCTTTGGACTTACTAAATCACCTGAATTTTATACGTTTTCTGTTGTATTAAGTTCTGCTCATATCTTTATTTTTCTTTTCTCTATGTTCTCAGGGTTTATTGTTTTCATCTTCTGATGTCAATTAAAACACTTGGTTATTCATTTTAATAAATCTTTTAACTTATAAAGATTTGAACTTTTGAAAATTCCAGCTTACTTGTACGTGTCTAAGGGTCAGGTCCTCTCCATTGTTGCTGGCCTAAGGCTTAGTTCACCATACAGCAATGTATATATTGACCTATTTTCCCCTCGACTTTCTGTGATTCCCTACATCTCACCTTTCTTTACAGACAAGCCATTTGAAATACCCTTAACTTATTTCACAGCCAATAAGTCTTTGAAATAATGTGTATTTTTTAGAGAAATCTTCTTATATAATTAGGCAGAAAATCTGACCTGCCATAGTTTTCAAAACAGCATAATTTCACTCTTCTCAATGATTAATCTGTTGTATTACACAACCTTGGAGTATTTAGCTTTATCAATGACATGTCCTTGAAAAATGTTTTAGAGATCCTACCAGTCTTTGAAAACATCCTTGTGCCTTGTTTCAGTTCCAGTTTTATGTATATTTTCTGCCTTGCACCCGATTATTCCTACATCTGATGGATGGCCTTGGGAATCTAATTCTGGTATTGATGGTTTTGGCTGATTGTCTCCCCTTGTAGCTGCTTTCTTCAATATTGTGTAAATTTAGATCATGAGCTCATGTTTAGCTAAACAGCTGACCTTGTAAGAGGCTTGGTGTGAACGCTCGTAAGTTTCAGCAGAAAGTCGGCAAAGATTTATTTGTGTCCCACCAATGAGTGGCCCGCAAGGACCCCGTTTTCTACAAGTGTTGGTCCAATACGCCCTCTAGAGGCAGGGGACTCAGACAGGGCTGCTTTGCGGCCCCCGATCTGGGGCAGGGGCAGTGGGCGGCCTGTGACCCGGGCAGGAGCCCCTCCGCATGTGTCCCAGGGACCCATCTGCCTGCGAACTTCGGTCACCTGGCAGGAAGCTACGATGCCCAGAACTATGCTTAGCTGTGCAGCGCGGTGTACTGCGCGGACACGTTCCACACACACTTCAAGTAAGAGGGCGGCTTGAGTGGAAAGGTGAGAGTTTGGGCAGCTGTGCAGACAAAGAAGGCGCCCTTTGGCCTGGGC
Source organism: Mesoplodon mirus (assembly GCF_964341445.2). Lineage (NCBI taxonomy): Eukaryota > Metazoa > Chordata > Mammalia > Artiodactyla > Ziphiidae > Mesoplodon > Mesoplodon mirus. The sequence continues at coordinate 130,777,788 of NC_138976.1, read as the reverse complement.
CTAAAAGCTTGTGACACTCCACTGGGCCTGCCGGGCTCTGAGGGCCCTGCCCTGGGCCCCCTGCTCCCCTGCCCTTTGTTCAGTCACAGCAGAGATGGCCACACCCACTCCCTCAGTGAGGGCAGTGTTCCAACCTCCCTCAGCCCCGCCCCCTCTCTGCAGGTTACCATGGACTACAGAGGCTGCATTCTGAGGCCAGGGCGTTCCGAGAATGCCAAGGGCAGACATGATGACCTTAAATGATTTCCTCTTGTGTCAGTGTTGGTAAACTTTAGGAGCTAGGAAATGGTCCACTTGACAGAAATGTTCAAATTTACTGGCATTTCATATATTCTCTGCTCTAACATTGTCCTGACTCTTTCTGTATATTCTTTACTTATGTTTTGGTTTTCCTTAATCATAGTGTGTCTTTTAAATCTTTTCAAAGAAGATTCTTTGGACTTACTAAATCACCTGAATTTTATACGTTTTCTGTTGTATTAAGTTCTGCTCATATCTTTATTTATCTTTTCTCTATGTTCTCAGGGTTTATTGTTTTCATCTTCTGATGTCAATTAAAACACTTGGTTATTCATTTTAATAAATCTTTTTACTTATAAAGATTTGAACTTTTGAAGATTCCAGCTTACTTGTACGTGTCTAAGGGTCAGGTCCTCTCCATTGTTGCTGGCCTAAGGCTTAGTTCACCATACAGCAATGTATATATTGACCTATTTTCCCCTCGACTTTCTGTGATTCCCTACATCTCACCTTTCTTTGCAGACAAGCCATTTGAAATACCCTTAACTTATTTCACAGCCAATAAGTCTTTGAAATAATGTGTATTTTTTAGAGAAATCTTCTTATATAATTAGGCAGAAAATCTGACCTGCCATAGTTTTCAAAACAGCATAATTTCACTCTTCTCAATGATTAATCTGTTGTATTACACAACCTTGGAGTATTTAGCTTTATCAATGACATGTCCTTGAAAAATGTTTTAGAGATCCTACCAGTCTTTGAAAACATCCTTGTGCCTTGTTTCAGTTCCAGTATTATGTATATTTTCTGCCTTGTACCCGATTATTCCTACATCTGATGGATGGCCTTGGGAATCTAATTCTGCTATTGATGGTTTTGGCTGATTGTCTCCCCTTGTAGCTGCTTTCTTCAATATTGTGTAAAGTTAGATCATGAGCTCATGTTTAGCTAAACAGCTGACCTTGTAAGTGGCTTAGGTGTGAACGCTGGTAAATTTTAGCAGAAAGTCGGCAAAGATTTATTTGTGTCCCTCCAATGTGTGGCCCGCAAAGATCCCGTTTTATACAAGTGTTGGTCCAATACACCCTCTAGAGGCAGGGGACTCAGACAGGGCTGCTTTGCGGCCCCCGATCTGGGGCAGGGGCAGTTGGCGGCCTGTGACCCGGGCAGGAGCCTCTCCGCGTGTGTCCCAGGGACCCATCTGCCTGCGAACTTCGGTCACCTGTCAGGAAGCTACGATGTCCAGACATATGCTTAGCTGTGCAGCGCGGTATACTGCGCGGACACGTTCCACACACACTTCAAGTAAGAGGGCGGCCTGAGTGGAAAGGTGAGAGTTTGGGCAGCTGTGCAGACAAAGAAGTCGCACTTTGGCCTGGGCCTAAAAGCTTGTGACACTCCACTGGGCCTGCCGGGCTCTGAGGGCCCTGCCCTGGGCCCCCTGCTCCCCTGCCCTTTGTTCAGTCACAGCAGAGATGGCCACACCCACTCCCTCAGTGAGGGCAGTGTTCCAACCTCCCTCAGCCCCGCCCCCTCTCTGCAGGTTACCATGCACTACAGAGGCTGCATTCTGAGGCCAGCGCGTTCCGAGAATGCCAAGGGCAGACATGATGACCTTAAATGATTTCCTCTTGTGTCAGTGTTGGTAAACTTTAGGAGCTAGGAAATGGTCCACTTTACAGAAATGTTCAAATTTACTGGCATTTCATATATTCTCTGCTCTAACATTGTCCTGACTCTTTCTGTATATTCTTTACTTATGTTTTGGTTTTCCTTAATCAAAGTGTGTCTTTTAATTCTTTTCAAAGAAGATTCTTTGGACTTACTAAATCACCTGAATTTTATACGTTTTCTGTTGTATTAAGTTCTGCTCATATCTTTATTTATCTTTTTTCTATGTTCTCAGGGTTTATTGTTTTCATCTTCTGATGTCAATTAAAACACTTGGTTATTCATTTTAATAAATCTTTTTACTTATAAAGATTTGAACTTTTGAAGATTCCAGCTTACTTGTACGTGTCTAAGGGTCAGGTCCTCTCCATTGTTGCTGGCCTAAGGCTTAGTTCACCATACAGCAATGTATATATTGACCTATTTTCCCCTCGACTTTCTGTGATTCCCTACATCTCACCTTTCTTTGCAGACAAGCCATTTGAAATACCCTTAACTTATTTCACAGCCAAGAAGTCTTTGAAATAATGTGTATTTTTAGAGAAATCTTCTTATATAATTAGGCAGAAAATCTGACCTGCCATAGATTTCAAAACAGCATAATTTCACTCTTCTCAATGATTAATCTGTTGTATTACACAACCTTGGAGTATTTAGCTTTATCAATGATATGTCCTTGAAAAATGTTTTAGAGATCCTACCAGTCTTTGAAAACATCCTTGTGCCTTGTTTCAGTTCCAGTTTTATGTATATTTTCTGCCTTGCACCCAAATATTCCTACATCTGATGGATGGCCTTGGGAATCTAATTCTGGTATTGATGGTTTTGGCTGATTGTCTCCCCTTGTAGCTGCTTTCTTCAATATTGTGTAAATTTAGATCATGAGCTCATGTTTAGCTAAACAGCTGACATTGTAAGAGGCTTAGGTGTGAACGCTCGTAAGTTTCAGCAGAAAGTCGGCAAAGATTTATTTGTGTCCCTCCAATGAGTGTCCCGCAAGGACCCCGTTTTCTACAAGTGTTGGTCCAATACTCCCTCTAGAGGCAGGGGACTCAGACAGGGCTGTTTTGCGGCCCCCTATCTGGGGCAGGGGCAGTGGGCGGCCTGTGACCCGGGCAGGAGCCTCTCTGCGTGTGTCCCAGGGACCCATCTGCCTGCGAAATTCGGTCACCTGGCAGGAAGCTACGATGCCCAGACCTATGCTTAGCTGTGCAGCGCGGTATACTGCGCGGACACGTTCCACACACACTTCAAGTAAGAGGGCGGCCTGAGTGGAAAGGTGAGAGTTTGGGCAGCTGTGCAGACAAAGAAGGCACCCTTTGGCCTGGGCCTAAAAGCTTGTGACACTCCACTGGGCCGGCCGGGCTCTGAGGGCCCTGCCCTGGGCCCACTGCTCCCCTGCCCTTTGTTCAGTCACAGCAGAGATGGCCACACCCACTCCCTCAGTGAGGGCAGTGTTCCAAACTCCCTCAGCCCCGCCGCCTCTCCACAGGTTACCATGGACTACAGAGGCTGCATTCTGAGGCCAGGGCGTTCCGAGAATGCCAAGGGCAGACATGATGAACTTAAATGATTTCCTCTTGTGTCAGTGATGGTAAACTTTAGAAGCTAGTAAATGGTCCACTTTACAGAAATGTTCAAATTTACTGGCATTTCATATATTGTCTGCTCTAACATTGTCCTGACTCTTTCTGTATATTCTTTACTTATGTTTTGGTTTTCGTTAATCAAAGTGTGTCTTTTAAATCTTTTCAAAGAAGATTCTTTGGACTTACTAAATCACCTGAATTTTATACGTTTTCTGTTGTATTAAGTTCTGCTCATATCTTTATTTATCTTTTCTCTATGTTCTCAGGGTTTATTGTTTTCATCTTCTGATGTCAATTAAAACACTTGGTTATTCATTTTAATAAATGATTTTACTTATAAAGATTTGAACTTTTGAAGATTCCAGCTTACTTGTACGTGTCTAATGGTCAGGTCCTCTCTATTGTTGCTGGCCTAAGGCTTAGTTCACCATACAGCAATGTATATATTGACCTATTTTCCCCTCGACTATCTGTGATTCCCTACATCTCACCTTTCTTTGCAGACAAGCCATTTGAAATACCCTTAACTTATTTCACAGCCAATAAGTCTTTGAAATAATGTGTATTTTTTAGAGAAATCTTCTTATATAATTATGCAGAAAATCTGACCTGCCATAGTTTTCAAAACAGCATAATTTAACTCTTCTCAATGATTAATCTGTTGTATTACACAACCTTGGAGTATTTAGCTTTATCAATGACATGTCCTTGAAAAATGTTTTAGAGATCCTACCAGTCTTTGAAAACATCCTTGTGCCTTGTTTCAGTTCCAGTTTTATGTATATTTTCTGCCTTGCACCCGATTATTCCTACATCTGATGGATGGCCTTGGGAATCTAATTCTGGTATTGATGGTTTTGGCTGATTGTCTCCCCTTGTAGCTGCTTTCTTCAATATTGTGTAAATTTAGATCATGAGCTCATGTTTAGCTAAACAGCTGACCTTATAAGAGGCTTAGTTGTGAATGCTCGTAAGTTTCAGCAGAAAGTCGGCAAAGATTTATTTGTGTCCCTCCAATGAGTGGCCCGCAAGGACCCCGTTTTCTACAAGTGTTGGTCCAATACTCCCTCTAGAGGCAGGGGACTCAGACAGGGCTGCTTTGCGGCCCCCGATCTGGGGCAGGGGCAGTGGGCGGCCTGTGACCCGGGCAGGAGCCTCTCCGCGTGTGTCCCAGGGACCCATCTGCCTGCGAACTTCGGTCACCTGGCAGGAAGCTATGATGCCCAGATATATGCTTAGCTGTGCAGCACGGTGTACTGCGCGGACACGTTCCACACACACTTCAAGTAAGAGGGCGGCCTGAGTGGAAAGGTGAGAGTTTGGGCAGCTGTGCAGACAAAGAAGGCGCCCTTTGGCCTGGGCCTAAAAACTTGTGACAATCCACTGGGCCTGCCGGGCTCTGAGGGCCCTGCCCCGGGCCCCCTGCTCCCCTGCCCTTTGTTCTGTCACAGCAGAGAGGCCACACCCACTCCCTAAGTGAGGGCAGTGTTCCAACCTCCCTCAGCCCCGCCCCCTCTCCGCAGGTTACCATGGACTACAGTGGCTGCATTCTGAGGCCAGGGCGTTCCGAGAATGCCAAGGGCAGACATGATGACCTTAAATGATTTCCTCTTGTGTCAGTGTTGGTAAACTTTAGGAGCTAGGAAATGGTCCACTTTACAGAAATGTTCAAATTTACTGGCATTTCATATATTCTCTGCTCTAACATTGTCCTGACTCTTTCTGTATATTTTTTACTTATGTTTTGGTTTTCCTTAATCAATGTGTGTCTTTTAAATCTTTTCAAAGAAGATTCTTTGGACTTACTAAATCACCTGAATTTTATACGTTTTCTGTTGTATTAAGTTCTGCTCATATCTTTATTTATCTTTTCTCTATGTTCTCAGGGTTTATTGTTTTCATCTTCTGATGTCAATTAAAACACTTGGTTATTCATTTTAATAAATCTTTTTACTTATAAAGTTTTGAACTTTTGAAGATTCCACCTTACTTGTACGTGTCTAAGGGTCAGGTCCTCTCCATTGTTAATGGCCTAAGGCTTAGTTCACCATACAGCAATGTATATATTGACCTATTTTCCCCTCGACTTTCTGTGATTCCCTACATCTCACCTTTCTTTGCAGACAAGCCATTTGAAATACCCTTAACTTATTTCACAGCCAATAAGTCTTTGAAATAATGTGTATTTTTTAGAGAAATCTTCTTATATAATTAGGCAGAAAATCTGACCTGCCATAGTTTTCAAAACAGCATAATTTCACTCTTCTCAATGATTAATCTGTTGTATTACACAACCTTGGAGTATTTAGCTTTATCAATGACATGTCCTTGAAAAATGCTTTAGAGATCATACCAGTCTTTGAAAAGATACTTGTGCCTTGTTTCAGTTCCAGTTTTATGTATATTTTCTGCCTTGCACCTGATTATTCCTACATCTGATGGATGGCCTTGGGAATCTAATTCTGGTATTGATGGTTTTGGCTGATTGTCTCCCCTTGTAGCTGCTTTCTTCAATATTGTGTAAATTTAGATCATGAGCTCATGTTTAGATAAACAGCTGACCTTGTAAGAGGCTTAGGTGTGAACGCTCGTAAATTTCAGCAGAGAGTCGGCAATGATTTATTTGTGTCCCTCCAATGAGTGGCCCGCAAGGACCCCGTTTTCTACAAGTGTTGGTCCAATACTCCCGCTAGAGGCAGGGGACTCAGACCGGGCTGCTTTGCGGCCCCCGATCTGGGGCTGGGGCAGTGGGCGGCCTGTGACCCGGGCAGGAGCCTCTCCGCGTGTGTCCCAGGGACCCATCTGCCTGCGAACTTCGGTCACCTGGCAGGAAGCTACGATGCCCAGAACTATGCGTAGCTCTGCAGCGCGGTGTACGGCGCGAACACGTTCCGCACACACTTCAAGTAAGATGGCGGCCTGAGTGGAAAGGTGAGACTTTGGGCAGCTGTGCAGACAAAGAAGGCGCCCTTTGGCCTGGGCCTAAAAACTTGTGACACTCCACTGGGCCTGCCGGGCTCTGAGGGCCCTGCCCTGGGCCCCCTGCTCCCCTGCCCTTTGTTCAGTCACAGCAGAGATGGCCACACCCACTCCCTCAGTGAGGGCAGTGTTCCAACCTCCCTCTGCCCCGCCCCCTCTCTGCAGGTTACCATGGACTACAGAGGCTGCATTCTGAGGCCAGGGCGTTCCGAGAATGCCAAGGGCAGACATGATGACCTTAAATGATTTCCTCTTGTGTCAGTGTTGGTAAACTTTAGGAGCTAGGAAATGGTCCACTTTACAGAAATGTTCAAATTTACTGGCATTTCATATATTCTCTGCTCTAACATTGTCCTGACTCTTTCTGTATATTCTTTACTTATGTTTTGGTTTTCCTTAATCATAGTGTGTCTTTTAAATCTTTTCAAAGAAGATTCTTTGGACTTACTAAATCACCTCAATTTTATACGTTTTCTGTTGTATTAAGTTCTGCTCATATCTTTATTTATCTTTTCTCTATGTTCTCAGGGTTTATTGTTTTCATCTTCTGATGTCAATTAAAACACTTGGTTATTCATTTTAATAAATCTTTTTACTTATAAAGATTTGAACTTTTGAAGATTCCAGCTTACTTGTACGTGTCTAAGGGTCAGATCCTCTCCATTGTTGCTGGCCTAAGGCTTAGTTCACCATACAGCAATGTATATATTGACCTATTTTCCCCTCGACTTTCTGTGATTCCCTACATCTCACCTTTCTTTGCAGACAAGCCATTTGAAATACCCTTAACTTATTTCACAGCCAATAAGTCTGAAATAATGTGTATTTTTTAGAGAAATCTTCTTATATAATTAGGCAGAAAATCTGACCTGCCATAGTTTTCAAAACAGCATAATTTCACTCTTCTCAATGATTAATCTGTTGTATTACACAACCTTGGAGTATTTAGCTTTATCAGTGATATGTCCTTGAAAAATGTTTTAGAGATCCTACCAGTCTTTGAAAACATCCTTGTGCCTTGTTTCAGTTCCAGTTTTATGTATATTTTCTGCCTTGCACCCGATTATTCCTACATCTGATGGATGCCCTTGGGAATCTAATTCTGGTATTGATGGTTTTGGCTGATTGTCTCCCCTTGTAGCTGCTTTCTTCAATATTGTGTAAATTTAGATCATGAGCTCATGTTTAGCTAAACAGCTGACCTTGTAAGAGGCTTAGTTTTGAACGCTCGTAAGTTTCAGCAGAAAGTCGGCAAAGATTTATTTGTGTCCCACCAATGAGTGGCCCGCAAGGACCCCGTTTTCTACAAGTGTTGGTCCAATACTCCCTCTAGAGGCAGGGGACTCAGACAGGGCTGCTTTGCGGCCCCCGATCTGGGGCAGGGGCAGTGGGCGGCCTGTGACCCGGGCAGGAGCCTCTCCGCGTGTGTCCCAGGGACCCATCTGCCTGCGAACTTCGGTCACCTGGCAGAAAGCTACGATGTCCAGACCTATGCTTAGCTGTGCAGCGCGGTGTACTGCGCGGACACGTTCCACACACACTTCAAGTAAGAGGGCGGCCTGAGTGGAAAGGTGAGAGTTTGGGCAGCTGTGCAGACAAAGAAGGCGCACTTTGGCCTGGGCCTAAAATCTTGTGACACTCCACTGGGCCTGCCGGGCTCTGAGGGCCCTGCCCTGGGCCCCCTGCTCCCCTGCCCTTTGTTCAGTCACAGCAGAGATGGCCACACCCACTCCCTCAGTGAGGGCAGTGTTCCAACCTCCCTCAGCCCCGCCGCCTCTCCACAGGTTACCATGGACTACAGAGGCTGCATTCTGAGGCCAGGGCGTCCCGAGAATGCCAAGGGCAGACATGATGACCTTAAATGATTTCCTCTTGTGTCAGTGTTGGTAAACTTTAGGAGCTAGGAAATGGTCCACTTGACAGAAATGTTCAAATTTACTGGCATTTCATATATTCTCTGCTCTAACATTGTCCTGACTCTTTCTGTATATTCTTTACTTATGTTTTGGTTTTCCTTAATCAAAGTGTGTCTTTTAAATCTTTTCAAAGAAGATTCTTTGGACTTACTAAATCACCTGAATTTTATACGTTTTCTGTTGTATTAAGTTCTGCTCATATCTTTATTTTTCTTTTCTCTATGTTCTCAGGGTTTATTGTTTTCATCTTCTGATGTCAATTAAAACACTTGGTTATTCATTTTAATAAATCTTTTAACTTATAAAGATTTGAACTTTTGAAGATTCCAGCTTACTTGTACGTGTCTAAGGGTCACGTCCTCTCCATTGTTGCTGGCCTAAGGCTTAGTTCACCATACAGCAATGTATATATTGACCTATTTTCCCCTCGACTTTCTGTGATTCCCTACATCTCACCTTTCTTTGCAGACAAGCCATTTGAAATACCCTTAACTTATTTCACAGCCAATAAGGCTTTGAAATAATGTGTATTTTTTAGAGAAATCTTCTTATATAATTAGGCAGAAAATCTGACCTGCCATAGTTTTCAAAACAGCATAATTTCACTCTTCTCAATGATTAATCTGTTGTATTACACAACCTTGGAGTATTTAGCTTTATCAATGACATGTCCTTGAAAAATGTTTTAGAGATCCTACCAGTCTTTGAAAACATCCTTGTGCCTTGTTTCAGTTCCAGTTTTATGTATATTTTCTGCCTTGTACCCGATTATTCCTACATCTGATGGATGGCCTTGGGAATCTAATTCTGGTATTGATGGTTTTGGCTGATTGTCTCCCCTTGTAGCTGCTTTCTTCAATATTGTGTAAATTTAGATCATGAGCTCATGTTTAGCTAAACAGCTGACCTTGTAAGAGGCTTAGTTGTGAACGCTCGTAAGTTTCAGCAGAAAGTCGGCAAAGATTTATTTGTGTCCCTCCAATGATTGGCCCGCAAAAACCCCGTTTTCTACAAGTGTTGGTCCAATACTCCCTCTAGAGGCAGGGGACTCAGACAGGGCTGCTTTGCGGCCCCCGATCTGGGGCAGGGGCAGTGGGCGGCCTGTGACCCGGGCAGGAGCCTCTCCGCGTGTGTCCCAGGGACCCATCTGCCTGCGAACTTCGGTCACCTGGCAGGAAGCTACGATGCCCAGACCTATGCTTAGCTGTGCAGCGCGGTATACTGCGCGGACACGTTCCATACACACTTCAAGTAAGAGGGCGGCCTGAGTGGAAAGGTGAGAGTTTGGGCAGCTGTGCAGACAAAGAAGTCGCACTTTGGCCTGTGCCTAAAAGCTTGTGACACTCCACTGGGCCTGCCGGGCTCTGAGGGCCCTGCCCTGGGCCCCCTGCTCCCCTGCCCTTTCTTCAGTCACAGCAGAGATGGCCACACCCACTCCCTCAGTGAGGGCAGTGTTCCAACCTCCCTCAGCCCCGCCCCCTCTCTGCAGGTTACCATGCACTACAGAGGCTGCATTCTGAGGCCAGCGCGTTCCGAGAATGCCAAGGGCAGACATGATGACCTTAAATGATATCCTCTTGTGTCAGTGTTGGTAAACTTTAGGAGCTAGGAAATGGTCCACTTTACAGAAATGTTCAAATTTACTGGCATTTCATATATTCTCTGCTCTAACATTGTCCTGACTCTTTCTGTATATTCTTTACTTATGTTTTGGTTTTCCTTAATCAAAGTGTGTCTTTTAATTCTTTTCAAAGAAGATTCTTTGGACTTACTAAATCACCTGAATTTTATACGTTTTCTGTTGTATTAAGTTCTGCTCATATCTTTATTTATCTTTTTTCTTTGTTCTCAGGGTTTATTGTTTTCATCTTCTGATGTCAATTAAAACACTTGGTTATTCATTTTAATAAATCTTTTTACTTATAAAGATTTGAACTTTTGAAGATTCCAGCTTACTTGTACGTGTCTAAGGGTCAGGTCCTCTCCATTGTTGCTGGCCTAAGGCTTAGTTCACCATACAGCAATGTATATATTGACCTATTTTCCCCTCGACTTTCTGTGATTCCCTACATCTCACCTTTCTTTGCAGACAAGCCATTTGAAATACCCTTAACTTATTTCACAGCCAATAAGTCTTTGAAATAATGTGTATTTTTTAGAGAAATCTTCTTATATAATTAGGCAGAAAATCTGACCTGCCATAGATTTCAAAACAGCATAATTTCACTCTTCTCAATGATTAATCTGTTGTATTACACAACCTTGGAGTATTTAGCTTTATCAATGATATGTCCTTGAAAAATGTTTTAGAGATCCTACCAGTCTTTGAAAACATCCTTGTGCCTTGTTTCAGTTCCAGTTTTATGTATATTTTCTGCCTTGCACCCAAATATTCCTACATCTGATGGATGGCCTTGGGAATCTAATTCTGGTATTGATGGTTTTGGCTGATTGTTTCCCCTTGTAGCTGCTTTCTTCAATATTGTGTAAATTTAGATCATGAGCTCATGTTTAGCTAAACAGCTGACCTTGTAAGAGGCTTAGGTGTGAACGCTCGTAAGTTTCAGCAGAAAGTCGGCAAAGATTTATTTGTGTCCCTCCAATGAGTGTCCCGCAAGGACCCCGTTTTCTACAAGTGTTGGTCCAATACTCCCTCTAGAGGCAGGGGACTCAGACAGGGCTGCTTTGCAGCCCCCTATCTGGGGCAGGGGCAGTGGGCGGCCTGTGACCCGGGAAGGAGCCTCTCTGCGTGTGTCCCAGGGACCCATCTGCCTGCGAAATTCGGTCACCTGGCAGGAAGCTACGATGCCCAGACCTATGCTTAGCTGTGCAGCGCGGTATACTGCGCGGACACGTTCCACACACACTTCAAGTAAGAGGGCGGCCTGAGTGGAAAGGTGAGAGTTTGGGCAGCTGTGCAGACAAAGAAGGCGCCCTTTGGCCTGGGCCTAAAAGCTTGTGACACTCCACTGGGCCGGCCGGGCTCTGAGGGCCCTGCCCTGGGCCCACTGCTCCCCTGCCCTTTGTTCAGTCAGAGCAGAGATGGCCACACCCACTCCCTCAGTGAGGGCAGTGTTCCAACCTCCCTCAGCCCCGCCGCCTCTCCACAGGTTACCATGGACTACAGAGGCTGCATTCTGAGGCCAGGGCGTTCCGAGAATGCCAAGGGCAGACATGATGAACTTAAATGATTTCCTCTTGTGTCAGTGATGGTAAACTTTAGGAGCTAGTAAATGGTCCACTTTACAGAAATGTTCAAATTTACTGGCATTTCATATATTGTCTGCTCTAACATTGTCCTGACTCTTTCTGTATATTCTTTACTTATGTTTTGGTTTTCCTTAATCAAAGTGTGTCTTTTAAATCTTTTCAAAGAAGATTCTTTGGACTTACTAAATCACCTGAATTTTATACGTTTTCTGTTGTATTAAGTTCTGCTCATATCTTTATTTATCTTTTCTCTATGTTCTCAGGGTTTATTGTTTTCATCTTCTGATGTCAATTAAAACACTTGGTTATTCATTTTAATAAATCATTTTACTTATAAAGATTTGAACTTTTGAAGATTCCAGCTTACTTGTACGTGTCTAATGGTCAGGTCCTCTCTATTGTTGCTGGCCTAAGGCTTAGTTCACCATACAGCAATGTATATATTGACCTATTTTCCCCTCGACTATCTGTGATTCCCTACATCTCACCTTTCTTTGCAGACAAGCCATTGGAAATACCCTTAACTTATTTCACAGCCAATAAGTCTTTGAAATAATGTGTATTTTTTAGAGAAATCTTCTTATATAATTATGCAGAAAATCTGACCTGCCATAGTTTTCAAAACAGCATAATTTAACTCTTCTCAATGATTAATCTGTTGTATTACACAACCTTGGAGTATTTAGCTTTATCAATGACATGTCCTTGAAAAATGTTTTAGAGATCCTACCAGTCTTTGAAAACATCCTTGTGCCTTGTTTCAGTTCCAGTTTGATGTATATTTTCTGCCTTGCACCCGATTATTCCTACATCTGATGGATGGCCTTGGGAATCTAATTCTGGTATTGATGGTTTTGGCTGATTGTCTCCCCTTGTAGCTGCTTTCTTCAATATTGTGTAAATTTAGATCATGAGCTCATGTTTAGCTAAACAGCTGACCTTGTAAGAGGCTTAGTTGTGAATGCTCGTAAGTTTCAGCAGAAAGTCGGCAAAGATTTATTTGTGTCCCTCCAATGAGTGGCCCGCAAGGACCCCGTTTTCTACAAGTGTTGGTCCAATACTCCCTCTAGAGGCAGGGGACTCAGACAGGGCTGCTTTGCGGCCCCCGATCTGGGGCAGGGGCAGTGGGCGGCCTGTGACCCGGGCAGGAGCCTCTCCGCGTGTGTCCCAGGGACCCATCTGCCTGCGAACTTCGGTCACCTGGCAGGAAGCTATGATGCCCAGATATATGCTTAGCTGTGCAGCACGGTGTACTGCGCGGACACGTTCCACACACACTTCAAGTAAGAGGGCGGCCTGAGTGGAAAGGTGAGAGTTTGGGCAGCTGTGCAGACAAAGAAGGCGCCCTTTGGCCTGGGCCTAAAAACTTGTGACACTCCACTGGTCCTGCCGGGCTCTGAGGGCCCTGCCCCGGGCCACCTGCTCCCCTGCCATTTGTTCTGTCACAGCAGAGAGGCCACACCCACTCCCTCAGTGAGGGCAGTGTTCCAAACTCCCTCAGCCCCGCCCCCTCTCCGCAGGTTACCATGGACTACAGAGGCTGCATTCTGAGGCCAGGGCGTTCCGAGAATGCCAAGGGCAGACATGATGTCCTTAAATGATTTCCTCTTGTGTCAGTGTTGGTAAACTTTAGGAGCTAGGAAATGGTCCACTTTACAGAAATGTTCAAATTTACTGGCATTTCATATATTCTCTGCTCTAACATTGTCCTGACTCTTTCTGTATATTTTTTACTTATGTTTTCGTTTTCCTTAATCAATGTGTGTCTTTTAATTCTTTTCAAAGAAGATTCTTTGGACTTACTAAATCACCTGAATTTTATACGTTTTCTGTTGTATTAAGTTCTGCTCATATCTTTATTTATCTTTTCTCTATGTTCTCAGGGTTTATTGTTTTCATCTTCTGATGTCAATTAAAACACTTGGTTATTCATTTTAATAAATCTTTTTACTTATAAAGTTTTGAACTTTTGAAGATTCCACCTTACTTGTACGTGTCTAAGGGTCAGGTCCTCTCCATTGTTAATGGCCTAAGGCTTAGTTCACCATACAACAATGTATATATTGACCTATTTTCCCCTCGACTTTCTGTGATTCCCTACATCTCACCTTTCTTTGCAGACAAGCCGTTTGAAATACCCTTAACTTATTTCACAGCCAATAAGTCTTTGAAATAATGTGTATTTTTTAGAGAAATCTTCTTATATAATTAGGCAGAAAATCTGACCTGCCATAGTTTTCAAAACAGCATAATTTCACTCTTCTCAATGATTAATCTGTTGTATTACACAACCTTGGAGTATTTAGCTTTATCAATGACATGTCCTTGAAAAATGCTTTAGAGATCATACCAGTCTTTGAAAAGATACTTGTGCCTTGTTTCAGTTCCAGTTTTATGTATATTTTCTGCCTTGCACCTGATTATTCCTACATCTGATGGATGGCGTTGGGAATCTAATTCTGGTATTGATGGTTTTGGCTGATTGTCTCCCCTTGTAGCTGCTTTCTTCAATATTGTGTAAATTTAGATCATGAGCTCATGTTTAGATAAACAGCTGACCTTGTAAGAGGCTTAGGTGTGAACGCTCGTAAGTTTCAGCAGAGAGTCGGCAATGATTTATTTGTGTCCCTCCAATGAGTGGCCCGCAAGGACCCCGTTTTCTACAAGTGTTGGTCCAATACTCCCGCTAGAGGCAGGGGACTCAGACCGGGCTGCTTTGCGGCCCCCGATCTGGGGCAGGGGCAGTGGGCGGCCTGTGACCCGGGCAGGAGCCTCTCCGCGTGTGTCCCAGGGACCCATCTGCCTGCGTACTTCGGTCACCTGGCAGACAGCTACGATGTCCAGACCTATGCTTAGCTGTGCAGCGCGGTGTACTGCGCGGACACGTTCCACACACACTTCAAGTAAGAGGGCGGCCTGAGTGGAAAGGTGAGAGTTTGGGCAGCTGTGCAGACAAAGAAGGCGCCCTTTGGCCTGGGCCTAAAATCTTGTGACACTCCACTGGGCCTGCCGGGCTCTGAGGGCCCTGCCTTGGGCCCCCTGCTCCCCTGCCCTTTGTTCAGTCACAGCAGAGATGGCCACACCCACTCCCTCAGTGAGGGCAGTGTTCCAACCTCCCTCAGCCCCGCCGCCTCTCCACAGGTTACCATGGACTACAGAGGCTGCATTCTGAGGCCAGGGCGTCCCGAGAATGCCAAGGGCAGACATGATGACCTTAAATGATTTCCTCTTGTGTCAGTGTTGGTAAACTTTAGGAGCTAGGAAATGGTCCACTTGACAGAAATGTTCAAATTTACTGGCATTTCATATATTCTCTGCTCTAACATTGTCCTGACTCTTTCTGTATATTCTTTACTTATATTTTGGTTTTCCTTAATCAAAGTGTGTCTTTTAAATCTTTTCAAAGGAGATTCTTTGGACTTACTAAATCACCTGAATTTTATACGTTTTCTGTTGTATTAAGTTCTGCTCATATCTTTATTTTTCTTTTCTCTATGTTCTCAGGGTTTATTGTTTTCATCTTCTGATGTCAATTAAAACACTTGGTTATTCATTTTAATAAATCTTTTAACTTATAAAGATTTGAACTTTTGAAAATTCCAGCTTACTTGTACGTGTCTAAGGGTCAGGTCCTCTCCATTGTTGCTGGCCTAAGGCTTAGTTCACCATACAGCAATGTATATATTGACCTATTTTCCCCTCGACTTTCTGTGATTCCCTATATCTCACCTTTATTTACAGACAAGCTATTTGAAATACCCTTAACTTATTTCACAGCCAATAAGTCTTTGAAATAATGTGTATTTTTTAGAGAAATCTTCTTATATAATTAGGCAGAAAATCTGACCTGCCATAGTTTTCAAAACAGCATAATTTCACTCTTCTCAATGATTAATCTGTTGTATTACACAACCTTGGAGTATTTAGCTTTATCAATGACATGTCCTTGAAAAATGTTTTAGAGATCCTACCAGTCTTTGAAAACATCCTTGTGCCTTGTTTCAGTTCCAGTATTATGTATATTTTCTGCCTTGTACCCGATTATTCCTACATCTGATGGATGGCCTTGGGAATCTAATTCTGCTATTGATGGTTTTGGCTGATTGACTCCCCTTGTAGCTGCTTTATTCAATATTGTGTAAATTTAGATCATGAGCTCATGTTTAGCTAAACAGCTGACATTGTAAGAGGCTTAGGTGTGAACGCTCGTAAGTTTCAGCAGAAAGTCGGCAAAGATTTATTTGTGTCCCTCCAATGAGTGTCCCGCAAGGACCCCGTTTTCTACAAGTGTTGGTCCAATACTCCCTCTAGAGGCAGGGGACTCAGACAGGGCTGCTTTGCGGCCCCCTATCTGGGGCAGGGGCAGTGGGCGGCCTGTGACCCGGGCAGGAGCCTCTCTGCGTGTGTCCCAGGGATCCATCTGCCTGCGAAATTCGGTCACCTGGCAGGAAGCTACGATACCCAGACCTATGCTTAGCTGTGCAGCGCGGTATACTGCGCGGACACGTTCCACACACACTTCAAATAAGAGGGCGGCCTGAGTGGAAAGGTGAGAGTTTGGGCAGCTGTGCAGACAAAGAAGGCGCCCTTTGGCCTGGGCCTAAAAGCTTGTGACACTCCACTGGGCCGGCCGGGCTCTGAGGGCCCTGCCCTGGGCCCACTGCTCCCCTGCCCTTTGTTCAGTCACAGCAGAGATGGCCACACCCACTCCCTCAGTGAGGGCAGTGTTCCAACCTCCCTCAGCCCCGCCGCCTCTCCACAGGTTACCATGGACTACAGAGGCTGCATTCTGAGGCCAGGGCGTTCCGAGAATGCCAAGGGCAGACATGATGAACTTAAATGATTTCCTCTTGTGTCAGTGATGGTAAACTTTAGGAGCTAGTAAATGGTCCACTTTACAGAAATGTTCAAATTTACTGGCATTTCATATATTGTCTGCTCTAACATTGTCCTGACTCTTTCTGTATATTCTTTACTTATGTTTTGGTTTTCGTTAATCAAAGTGTGTCTTTTAAATCTTTTCAAAGAAGATTCTTTGGACTTACTAAATCACCTGAATTTTATACGTTTTCTGTTGTATTAAGTTCTGCTCATATCTTTATTTATCTTTTCTCTATGTTCTCAGGGTTTATTGTTTTCATCTTCTGATGTCAATTAAAACACTTGGTTATTCATTTTAATAAATCATTTTACTTATAAAGATTTGAACTTTTGAAGATTCCAGCTTACTTGTACGTGTCTAATGGTCAGGTCCACTCTATTGTTGCTGGCCTAAGGCTTAGTTCACCATACAGCAATGTATATATTGACCTATTTTCCCCTCGACTTTCTGTGATTCCCTACATCTCACCTTTCTTTGCAGACAAGCCATTTGAAATACCCTTAACTTATTTCACAGCCAATAAGTCTTTGAAATAATGTGTATTTTTTAGAGAAATCTTCTTATATAATTAGGCAGAAAATCTGACCTGCCATAGTTTTCAAAACAGCATAATTTAACTCTTCTCAATGATTAATCTGTTGTATTACACAACCTTGGAGTATTTAGCTTTATCAATGACATGTCCTTGAAAAATGTTTTAGAGATCCTACCAGTCTTTGAAAACATCCTTGTGCCTTGTTTCAGTTCCAGTTTGATGTATATTTTCTGCCTTGCACCCGATTATTCCTACATCTGATGGATGGCCTTGGGAATCTAATTCTGGTATTGATGGTTTGGGCTAATTGTCTCCCCTTGTAGCTGCTTTTTTCAATATTGTGTAAATTTAGATCATGAGCTCATGTTTAGCTAAACAGCTGACCTTGTAAGAGGCTTAGTTGTGAATGCTCGTAAGTTTCAGCAGAAAGTCGGCAAAGATTTATTTGTGTCCCTCCAATGAGTGGCCCGCAAGGACCCCGTTTTCTACAAGTGTTGGTCCAATACTCCCTCTAGAGGCAGGGGACTCAGACAGGGCTGCTTTGCGGCCCCCGATCTGGGGCAGGGGCAGTGGGCGGCCTGTGACCCGGGCAGGAGCCTCTCCGCGTGTGTCCCAGGGACCCATCTGCCTGCGAACTTCGGTCACCTGGCAGGAAGCTATGATGCCCAGACATATGCTTAGCTGTGCAGCACGGTGTACTGCGCGGACACGTTCCACACACACTTCAAGTAAGAGGGCGGCCTGAGTGGAAAGGTGAGAGTTTGGGCAGCTGTGCAGACAAAGAAGGCGCCCTTTGGCCTGGGCCTAAAAACTTGTGACACTCCACTGGGCCTGCCGGGCTCTGAGGGCCCTGCCCCGTGCCCCCTGCTCCCCTGCCCTTTGTTCTGTCACAGCAGAGAGGCCACACCCACTCCCTCAGTGAGGGCAGTGTTCCAACCTCCCTCAGCCCCGCCCCCTCTCCGCAGGTTACCATGGACTACAGAGGCTGCATTCTGAGGCCAGGGCGTTCCGAGAATGCCAAGGGCAGACATGATGACCTTAAATGATTTCCTCTTGTGTCAGTGTTGGTAAACTTTAGGAGCTAGGAAATGGTCCACTTTACAGAAATGTTCAAATTTACTGGCATTTCATATATTCTCTGCTCTAACATTGTCCTGACTCTTTCTGTATATTTTTTACTTATGTTTTGGTTTTCCTTAATCAATGTGTGTCATTTAAATCTTTTCAAAGAAGATTCTTTGGAGTTACTAAATCACCTGAATTTTATACGTTTTCTGTTGTATTAAGTTCTGCTCATATCTTTATTTATCTTTTCTCTATGTTCTCAGGGTTTATTGTTTTCATCTTCTGATGTCAATTAAAACACTTGGTTATTCATTTTAATAAATCTTTTTACTTATAAAGTTTTGAACTTTTGAAGATTCCACCTTACTTGTACGTGTCTAAGGGTCAGGTCCTCTCCATTGTTAATGGCCTAAGGCTTAGTTCACCATACAGCAATGTATATATTGACCTATTTTCCCCTCGACTTTCTGTGATTCCCTACATCTCACCTTTCTTTGCAGACAAGCCATTTGAAATACCCTTAACTTATTTCACAGCCAATAAGTCTTTGAAATAATGTGTATTTTTTAGAGACATCTTCTTATATAATTAGGCAGAAAATCTGACCTGCCATAGTTTTCAAAACAGCATAATTTCACTCTTCTCAATGATTAATCTGTTGTATTACACAACCTTGGAGTATTTAGCTTTATCAATGACATGTCCTTGAAAAATGCTTTAGAGATCATACCAGTCTTTGAAAAGATACTTGTGCCTTGTTTCAGTTCCAGTTTTATGTATATTTTCTGCCTTGCACCTGATTATTCCTACATCTGATGGATGGCCTTGGGAATCTAATTCTGGTATTGATGGTTTTGGCTGATTGTCTCCCCTTGTAGCTGCTTTCTTCAATATTGTGTAAATTTAGATCATGAGCTCATGTTTAGATAAACAGCTGACCTTGTAAGAGGCTTAGGTGTGAACGCTCGTAAGTTTCAGCAGAGAGTCGGTAATGATTTATTTGTGTCCCTCCAATGAGTGGCCCGCAAGGACCCCGTTTTCTACAAGTGTTGGTCCCATACTCCCGCTAGAGGCAGGGGACTCAGACAGGGCTGCTTTGCGGCCCCCGATCTGGGGCAGGGGCAGTGGGCGGCCTGTGACCCGGGCAGGAGCCTCTCCGCGTGTGTCCCAGGGACCCATCTGCCTGCGAACTTCGGTCACCTGGCAGGAAGCTACGATGCCCAGAACTATGCTTAGCTCTGCAGCGCGGTGTACTGCGTGGACACGTTCCACACACACTTCAAGTAAGAAGGCGGCCTGAGTGGAAAGGTGAGAGTTTGGGCAGCTGTGCAGACAAAGAAGGCGCCCTTTGGCCTGGGCCTAAAAACTTGTGACACTCCACTGGGCCTGCCGGGCTCTGAGGGCCCTGCCCTGGGCCCCCTGCTCCCCTGCCCTTTGTTCAGTCACAGCAGAGATGGCCACACGCACTCCCTCAGTGAGGGCTGTGTTCCAACCTCCCTCAGCCCCGCCCCCTCTCTGCAGGTTACCATGGACTACAGAGGCTGCATTCTGAGGCCAGGGCGTTCCGAGAATGCCAAGGGCAGACATGATGACCTTAAATGATTTCCTCTTGTGTCAGTGTTGGTAAACTTTAGGAGCTAGGAAATGGTCCACTTTACAGAAATGTTCAAATTTACTGGCATTTCATATATTCTCTGCTCTAACATTGTCCTGACTCTTTCTGTATATTCTTTACTTATGTTTTGGTTTTCCTTAATCAAAGTGTGTCTTTTAAATCATTTCAAAGAAGATTCTTTGGACTTACTAAATCACCTGAATTTTATACGTTTTCTGTTGTATTAAGTTCTGCTCATATCTTTATTTATCTTTTTTCTATGTTCTCAGGGTTTATTGTTTTCATCTTCTGATGTCAATTAAAACACTTGGTTATTCATTTTAATAAATCTTTTTACTTATAAAGATTTGAACTTTTGAAGATTCCAGCTTACTTGTACGTGTCTAAGGGTCAGGTCCTCTCCATTGTTGCCGGCCTAAGGCTTAGTTCACCATACAGCAATGTATATATTGGCCTATTTTCCCCTCGACTTTCTGTGATTCCCTACATCTCACCTTTCTTTGCAGACAAGCCATTTGAAATACCCTTAACATATTTCACAGCCAATAAGTCTTTGAAATAATGTGTATTTTTTAGAGAAATCTTATATAATTAGGCAGAAAATCTGACCTGCCATAGTTTTCAAAACAGCATAATTTCACTCTTCTCAATGATTAATCTGTTGTATTACACAACCTTGGAGTATTTAGCTTTATCAATGACATGTCCTTGAAAAATGCTTTAGAGATCATACCAGTCTTTGAAAAGATACTTGTGCCTTGTTTCAGTTCCAGTTTTATGTATATTTTCTGCCTTGCACCTGATTATTCCTACATCTGATGGATGGCCTTGGGAATCTAATTCTGGTATTGATGGTTTTGGCTGATTGTCTCCCCTTGTAGCTGCTTTCTTCAATATTGTGTAAATTTAGATCATGAGCTCATGTTTAGATAAACAGCTGACCTTGTAAGAGGCTTAGGTGTGAACGCTCGTAAGTTTCAGCAGAGAGTTGGCAATGATTTATTTGTGTCCCTCCAATGAGTGGCCCGCAAGGACCACGTTTTCTACAAGTGTTGGTCCAATACTCCCGCTAGAGGCAGGGGACTCAGACAGGGCTGCTTTGCGGCCCCCGATCTGGGGCAGGGGCAGTGGGCGGCCTGTGACCCGGGCAGGAGCCTCTCCGCGTGTGTCCCAGGGACCCATCTGCCTGCGAACTTCGGTCACCTGGCAGGAAGCTACGATGCCCAGAACTATGCTTAGCTCTGCAGCGCGGTGTACTGCGCGGACACGTTCCACACACACTTCAAGTAAGAAGGCGGCCTGAGTGGAAAGGTGAGAGTTTGGGCAGCTGTGCAGACAAAGAAGGCACCCTTTGGCCTGGGCCTAAAAACTTGTGACACTCCACTGGGCCTGCCGGGCTCTGAGGGCCCTGCCCTGGGCCCCCTGCTCCCCTGCCCTTTGTTCAGTCACAGCAGAGATGGCCACACACACTCCCTCAGTGAGGGCAGTGTTCCAACCTCCCTCAGCCCCGCCCCCTCTCTGCAGGTTACCATGGACTACAGAGGCTGCATTCTGAGGCCAGGGCGTTCCGAGAATGCCAAGGGCAGACATGATGACCTTAAATGATTTCCTCTTGTGTCAGTGTTGGTAAACTTTAGGAGCTAGGAAATGGTCCACTTGACAGAAATGTTCAAATTTACTGGCATTTCATATATTCTCTGCTCTAACATTGTCCTGACTCTTTCTGTATATTCTTTACTTATGTTTTGGTTTTCCTTAATCAAAGTGTGTCTTTTAAATCTTTTCAAAGAAGATTCTTTGGACTTACTAAATCACCTCAATTTTATACGTTTTCTGTTGTATTAAGTTCGGCTCATATCTTTATTTATCTTTTTTCTATGTTCTCAGGGTTTATTGTTTTCATCTTCTGATGTCAATTAAAACACTTGGTTATTCATTTTAATAAATCTTTTTACTTATAAAGATTTGAACTTTTGAAGATTCCAGCTTACTTGTACGTGTCTAAGGGTCAGGTCCTCTCCATTGTTGCTGGCCTAAGGCTTAGTTCACCATACAGCAATGTATATATTGACCTATTTTCCCCTCGACTTTCTGTGATTCCCTATATCTCACCTTTCTTTGCAGACAAGCCATTTGAAATACCCTTAACTTATTTCACAGCCAAGAAGTCTTTGAAATAATGTGTATTTTTTAGAGAAATCTTCTTATATAATTAGGCAGAAAATCTGACCTGCCATAGTTTTCAAAACAGCATAATTTCACTCTTCTCAATGATTAATCTGTTGTATTACACAACCTTGGAGTATTTAGCTTTATCAATGACATGTCCTTGAAAAATGCTTTAGAGATCCTACCAGTCTTTGAAAACATCCTTGTGCCTTGTTTCAGTTCCAGTTTTATGTATATTTTCTGCCTTGCACCCGATTATTCCTACATCTGATGGATGGCCTTGGGAATCTAATTCTGGTATTGATGGTTTTGGCTGATTGTCTCCCCTTGTAGCTGCTTTCTTCAATATTGTGTAAATTTAGATCATGAGCTCATGTTTAGCTAAACAGCTGACCTTGTAAGAGGCTTAGGTGTGAACGCTCGTATGTTTCAGCAGAAAGTCGGCAAAGATTTATTTGTGTCCCTCCAATGAGTGGCCCACAAGGACCCCGTTTTCTACAAGTGTTGGTCCAATACTCCCTCTAGAGGCAGGGGATTCAGACAGGGCTGTTTGCGGCCCCCGATCTGGGGCAGGGGCAGTGGGCAGCCTGTGACCCGGGCAGGAGCCTCTCCGCGTGTGTCCCAGGGACCCATCTCCCTGCGAACTTCGGTCACCTGGCAGGAAGCTACGATGCCCAGAACTATGCTTAGCTGTGCAGCGCGGTATACTGCGCGGACACGTTCCACACACACTTCAAGTAATAGGGCGGCCTGAGTGGAAACGTGAGAGTTTGGGCAGCTGTGCAGACAAAGAATGCGCCCTTTGTCCTGGGCCTAAAAGCTTGTGACACTCCACTGGGCCTGCCGGGCTCTGAGGGCCCTGCCCTGGGCCAGCTGCTCCCCTGTCTTTTGTTCAGTCACAGGAGAGATGGCCACACCCACTCCCTCAGTGAGGGCAGTGTTCCAACCTCCCTCAGCCCCGCCCCCTCTCCACAGGTTACCATGGACAACAGAGGCTGCATTCTGAGGCCAGGGCGTTCCGAGAATGCCAAGGGCAGACATGATGACCTTAAATGATTTCCTCTTGTGTCAGTGTTGGTAAACTTTAGGAGCTAGGAAATGGTCAACTTTACAGAAATGTTCAAATTTACTGGCATTTCATATATTCTCTGCTCTAACATTGTCCTGACTCTTTCTGTATATTCTTTACTTATGTTTTGGTTTTCCTTAATCAAAGTGTGTCTTTTAAATCTTTTCAAAGAAGATTCTTTGGACTTACTAAATCACCTGAATTTTATACGTTTTCTGTTGTATTAAGTTCTGCTCATATCTTTATTTATCTTTTCTCTATGTTCTCAGGGTTTATTGTTTTCATCTTCTGATGTCAATTAAAACACTTGGTTATTCATTTTAATAAATCTTTTTACTTATAAAGTTTTGAACTTTTGAAGATTCCACCTTACTTGTACGTGTCTAAGGGTCAGGTCCTCTCCATTGTTAATGGCCTAAGGCTTAGTTCACCATACAGCAATGTATATATTGACCTATTTTCCCCTCGACTTTCTGTGATTCCCTACATCTCACCTTTCTTTGCAGACAAGCCATTTGAAATACCCTTAACTTATTTCACAGCCAATAAGGCTTTGAAATAATGTGTATTTTTTAGAGAAATCTTCTTATATAATTAGGCAGAAAATCTGACCTGCCATAGTTTTCAAAACAGCATAATTTCACTCTTCTCAATGATTAATCTGTTGTATTACACAACCTTGGAGTATTTAGCTTTATCAATGACATGTCCTTGAAAAATGCTTTAGAGATCATACCAGTCTTTGAAAAGATACTTGTGCCTTGTTTCAGTTCCAGTTTTATGTATATTTTCTGCCTTGCACCTGATTATTCCTACATCTGATGGATGGCCTTGGGAATCTAATTCTGGTATTGATGGTTTTGGCTGATTGTCTCCCCTTGTAGCTGCTTTCTTCAATATTGTGTAAATTTAGATCATGAGCTCATGTTTAGATAAACAGCTGACCTTGTAAGAGGCTTAGGTGTGAACGCTCGTAAGTTTCAGCAGAGAGTCGGTAATGATTTATTTGTGTCCCTCCAATGAGTGGCCCGCAAGGACCCCGTTTTCTACAAGTGTTGGTCCCATACTCCCGCTAGAGGCAGGGGACTCAGACAGGGCTGCTTTGCGGCCCCCGATCTGGGGCAGGGGCAGTGGGCGGCCTGTGACCCGGGCAGGAGCCTCTCCGCGTGTGTCCCAGGGACCCATCTGCCTGCGAACTTCGGTCACCTGGCAGGAAGCTACGATGCCCAGAACTATGCTTAGCTCTGCAGCGCGGTGTACTGCGTGGACACGTTCCACACACACTTCAAGTAAGAAGGCGGCCTGAGTGGAAAGGTGAGAGTTTGGGCAGCTGTGCAGACAAAGAAGGCGCCCTTTGGCCTGGGCCTAAAAACTTGTGACACTCCACTGGGCCTGCCGGGCTCTGAGGGCCCTGCCCTGGGCCCCCTGCTCCCCTGCCCTTTGTTCAGTCACAGCAGAGATGGCCACACGCACTCCCTCAGTGAGGGCAGTGTTCCAACCTCCCTCAGCCCCGCCCCCTCTCTGCAGGTTACCATGGACTACAGAGGCTGCATTCTGAGGCCAGGGCGTTCCGAGAATGCCAAGGGCAGACATGATGACCTTAAATGATTTCCTCTTGTGTCAGTGTTGGTAAACTTTAGGAGCTAGGAAATGGTCCACTTTACAGAAATGTTCAAATTTACTGGCATTTCATATATTCTCTGCTCTAACATTGTCCTGACTCTTTCTGTATATTCTTTACTTATGCTTTGGTTTTCCTTAATCAAAGTGTGTCTTTTAAATCTTTTCAAAGAAGATTCTTTGGACTTACTAAATCACCTGAATTTTATACGTTTTCTGTTGTATTAAGTTCTGCTCATATCTTTATTTATCTTTTTTCTATGTTCTCAGGGTTTATTGTTTTCATCTTCTGATGTCAATTAAAACACTTGGTTATTCATTTTAATAAATCTTTTTACTTATAAAGATTTGAACTTTTGAAGATTCCAGCTTACTTGTACGTGTCTAAGGGTCAGGTCCTCTCCATTGTTGCCGGCCTAAGGCTTAGTTCACCATACAGCAATGTATATATTGGCCTATTTTCCCCTCGACTTTCTGTGATTCCCTACATCTCACCTTTCTTTGCAGACAAGCCATTTGAAATACCCTTAACATATTTCACAGCCAATAAGTCTTTGAAATAATGTGTATTTTTTAGAGAAATCTTCTTATAGAATTAGGCAGAAAATCTGACCTGCCATAGTTTTCAAAACAGCATAATTTCACTCTTCTCAATGATTAATCTGTTGTATTACACAACCTTGGAGTATTTAGCTTTATCAATGACATGTCCTTGAAAAATGTTTTAGAGATCCTACCAGTCTTTGAAAACATCCTTGTGCCTTGTTTCAGTTCCAGTTTTATGTATTTTTTCTGCCTTGCACCCGATTATTCCTACATCTGATGGATGGCCTTGGGAATCTAATTCTGGTATTGATGGTTTTGGCTGATTGTCTCCCCTTGTAGCTGCTTTCTTCATTATTGTGTAAATTTAGATCATGAGCTCATGTTTAGATAAACAGCTGACCTTGTAAGAGGCTTAGGTGTGAACGCTCATAAGTTTCAGCAGAGAGTCGGTAATGATTTATTTGTGGCCCTCCAATGAGTGGCCCGCAAGGACCCCGTTTTCTACAAGTGTTGGTCCAATACTCCCTCTAGAGGCAGGGGACTCAGACAGGGCTGCTTTGCGGCCCCCGATCTGGGGCAGGGGCAGTGGGCGGCCTGTGACCCGGGCAGGAGCCTCTCCGCGTGTGTCCCAGGGACCCATCTGCCTGCGAACTTCGGTCACCTGGCAGGAAGCTACGATGCCCAGAACTATGCTTAGCTCTGCAGCGCGGTGTACTGCACGGACACGATCCACACACACTTCAAGTAAGAGGGCGGCCTGAGTGGAAAGTTGAGAGTTTGGGCAGCTGTGCAGACAAAGAAGGCGCCCTTTGGCCTGGGCCTAAAAACTTGTGACACTCCACTGGGCCTGCCGGGCTCTGAGGGCCCTGCCCTGCGCCCCCTGCTCCCCTGCCCTTTGTTCAGTCACAGCAGAGATGGCCACACCCACTCCCTCAGTGAGGGCAGTGTTCCAACCTCCCTCAGCCCCGCCCCCTCTCTGCAGGTTACCATGGACTACAGAGGCTGCATTCTGAGGCCAGGGCGTTCCGAGAATGCCAAGGGCAGACATGATGACCTTAAATGATTTCCTCTTGTGTCAGTGTTGGTAAACTTTAGGAGCTAGGAAATGGTCCACTTGACAGAAATGTTCAAATTTACTGGCATTTCATATATTCTCTGCTCTAACATTGTCCTGACTCTTTCTGTATATTCTTTACTTATGTTTTGGTTTTCCTTAATCAAAGTGTGTCTTTTAAATCTTTTCAAAGAAGATTCTTTGGACTTTCTAAATCACCTCAATTTTATACGTTTTCTGTTGTATTAAGTTCTGCTCATATCTTTATTTATCTTTTCTCTATGTTCTCAGGGTTTATTGTTTTCATCTTCTGATGTCAATTAAAACACTTGGTTATTCATTTTAATAAATCTTTTTACTTATAAATATTTGAACTTTTGAAGATTCCAGCTTACTTGTACGTGTCTAAGGGTCAGGTCCTCTCCATTGTTGCCGGCCTAAGGCTTAGTTCACCATACAGCAATGTATATATTGACCTATTTTCCCCTCGACTTTCTGTGATTCCCTACATCTCACCTTTCTTTGCAGACAAGCCATTTGAAATACCCTTAACATATTTCACAGCCAATAAGTCTTTGAAATAATGTGTATTTTTTAGAGAAATCTTATATAATTAGGCAGAAAATCTGACCTGCCATAGTTTTCAAAACAGCATAATTTCACTCTTCTCAATGATTAATCTGTTGTATTACACAACCTTGGAGTATTTAGCTTTATCAATGACATGTCCTTGAAAAATGCTTTAGAGATCATACCAGTCTTTGAAAAGATACTTGTGCCTTGTTTCAGTTCCAGTTTTATGTATATTTTCTGCCTTGCACCTGATTATTCCTACATCTGATGGATGGCCTTGGGAATCTAATTCTGGTATTGATGGTTTTGGCTGATTGTCTCCCCTTGTAGCTGCTTTCTTCAATATTGTGTAAATTTAGATCATGAGCTCATGTTTAGATAAACAGCTGACCTTGTAAGAGGCTTAGGTGTGAACGCTCGTAAGTTTCAGCAGAGAGTTGGCAATGATTTATTTGTGTCCCTCCAATGAGTGGCCCGCAAGGACCACGTTTTCTACAAGTGTTGGTCCAATACTCCCGCTAGAGGCAGGGGACTCAGACAGGGCTGCTTTGCGGCCCCCGATCTGGGGCAGGGGCAGTGGGCGGCCTGTGACCCGGGCAGGAGCCTCTCCGCGTGTGTCCCAGGGACCCATCTGCCTGCGAACTTCGGTCACCTGGCAGGAAGCTACGATGCCCAGAACTATGCTTAGCTCTGCAGCGCAGTGTACTGCGCGGACACGTTCCACACACACTTCAAGTAAGAAGGCGGCCTGAGTGGAAAGGTGAGAGTTTGGGCAGCTGTGCAGACAAAGAAGGCACCCTTTGGCCTGGGCCTAAAAACTTGTGACACTCCACTGGGCCTGCCGGGCTCTGAGGGCCCTGCCCTGGGCCCCCTGCTCCCCTGCCCTTTGTTCAGTCACAGCAGAGATGTCCACACACACTCCCTCAGTGAGGGCAGTGTTCCAACCTCCCTCAGCCCCGCCCCCTCTCTGCAGGTTACCATGGACTACAGAGGCTGCATTCTGAGGCCAGGGCGTTCCGAGAATGCCAAGGGCAGACATGATGACCTTAAATGATTTCCTCTTGTGTCAGTGTTGGTAAACTTTAGGAGCTAGGAAATGGTCCACTTTACAGAAATGTTCAAATTTACTGGCATTTCATATATTCTCTGCTCTAACATTGTCCTGACTCTTTCTGTATATTCTTTACTTATGTTTTGGTTTTCCTTAATCAAAGTGTGTCTTTTAAATCTTTTCAAAGAAGATTCTTTGGACTTACTAAATCACCTGAATTTTATACGTTTTCTGTTGTATTAAGTTCTGCTCATATCTTTATTTATCTTTTTTCTATGTTCTCAGGGTTTATTGTTTTCATCTTCTGATGTCAATTAAAACACTTGGTTATTCATTTTAATAAATCTTTTTACTTATAAAGATTTGAACTTTTGAAGATTCCAGCTTACTTGTACGTGTCTAAGGGTCAGGTCCTCTCCATTGTTGCCGGCCTAAGGCTTAGTTCACCATACAGCAATGTATATATTGGCCTATTTTCCCCTCGACTTTCTGTGATTCCCTACATCTCACCTTTCTTTGCAGACAAGCCATTTGAAATACCCTTAACATATTTCACAGCCAATAAGTCTTTGAAATAATGTGTATTTTTTAGAGAAATCTTCTTATAGAATTAGGCAGAAAATCTGACCTGCCATAGTTTTCAAAACAGCATAATTTCACTCTTCTCAATGATTAATCTGTTGTATTACACAACCTTGGAGTATTTAGCTTTATCAATGACATGTCCTTGAAAAATGTTTTAGAGATCCTACCAGTCTTTGAAAACATCCTTGTGCCTTGTTTCAGTTCCAGTTTTATGTATTTTTTCTGCCTTGCACCCGATTATTCCTACATCTGATGGATGGCCTTGGGAATCTAATTCTGGTATTGATGGTTTTGGCTGATTGTCTCCCCTTGTAGCTGCTTTCTTCATTATTGTGTAAATTTAGATCATGAGCTCATGTTTAGATAAACAGCTGACCTTGTAAGAGGCTTAGGTGTGAACGCTCATAAGTTTCAGCAGAGAGTCGGTAATGATTTATTTGTGGCCCTCCAATGAGTGGCCCGCAAGGACCCCGTTTTCTACAAGTGTTGGTCCAATACTCCCTCTAGAGGCAGGGGACTCAGACAGGGCTGCTTTGCGGCCCCCGATCTGGGGCAGGGGCAGTGGGCGGCCTGTGACCCGGGCAGGAGCCTCTCCGCGTGTGTCCCAGGGACCCATCTGCCTGCGAACTTCGGTCACCTGGCAGGAAGCTACGATGCCCAGAACTATGCTTAGCTGTGCAGCGCGGTGTACTACACGGACACGATCCACACACACTTCAAGTAAGAGGGCGGCCTGAGTGGAAAGTTGAGAGTTTGGGCAGCTGTGCAGACAAAGAAGGCGCCCTTTGGCCTGGGCCTAAAAACTTGTGACACTCCACTGGGCCTGCCGGGCTCTGAGGGCCCTGCCCTGGGCCCCCTGCTCCCCTGCCCTTTGTTCAGTCACAGCAGAGATGGCCACACCCACTCCCTCAGTGAGGGCAGTGTTCCAACCTCCCTCATCCCCGCCCCCTCTCTGCAGGTTACCATGGACTACAGAGGCTGCATTCTGAGGCCAGGGCGTTCCGAGAATGCCAAGGGCAGACATGATGACCTTAAATGATTTCCTCTTGTGTCAGTGTTGGTAAACTTTAGGAGCTAGGAAATGGTCCACTTGACAGAAATGTTCAAATTTACTGGCATTTCATATATTCTCTGCTCTAACATTGTCCTGACTCTTTCTGTATATTCTTTACTTATGTTTTGGTTTTCCTTAATCAAAGTGTGTCTTTTAAATCTTTTCAAAGAAGATTCTTTGGACTTTCTAAATCACCTCAATTTTATACGTTTTCTGTTGTATTAAGTTCTGCTCATATCTTTATTTATCTTTTCTCTATGTTCTCAGGGTTTATTGTTTTCATCTTCTGATGTCAATTAAAACACTTGGTTATTCATTTTAATAAATCTTTTTACTTATAAAGATTTGAACTTTTGAAGATTCCAGCTTACTTGTACGTGTCTAAGGGTCAGGTCCTCTCCATTGTTGCCGGCCTAAGGCTTAGTTCACCATACAGCAATGTATATATTGGCCTATTTTCCCCTCGACTTTCTGTGATTCCCTACATCTCACCTTTCTTTGCAGACAAGCCATTTGAAATACCCTTAACATATTTCACAGCCAATAAGTCTTTGAAATAATGTGTATTTTTTAGAGAAATCTTCTTATAGAATTAGGCAGAAAATCTGACCTGCCATAGTTTTCAAAACAGCATAATTTCACTCTTCTCAATGATTAATCTGTTGTATTACACAACCTTGGAGTATTTAGCTTTATCAATGACATGTCCTTGAAAAATGTTTTAGAGATCCTACCAGTCTTTGAAAACATCCTTGTGCCTTGTTTCAGTTCCAGTTTTATGTATTTTTTCTGCCTTGCACCCGATTATTCCTACATCTGATGGATGGCCTTGGGAATCTAATTCTGGTATTGATGGTTTTGGCTGATTGTCTCCCCTTGTAGCTGCTTTCTTCATTATTGTGTAAATTTAGATCATGAGCTCATGTTTAGATAAACAGCTGACCTTGTAAGAGGCTTAGGTGTGAACGCTCATAAGTTTCAGCAGAGAGTCGGTAATGATTTATTTGTGGCCCTCCAATGAGTGGCCCGCAAGGACCCCGTTTTCTACAAGTGTTGGTCCAATACTCCCTCTAGAGGCAGGGGACTCAGACAGGGCTGCTTTGCGGCCCCCGATCTGGGGCAGGGGCAGTGGGCGGCCTGTGACCCGGGCAGGAGCCTCTCCGCGTGTGTCCCAGGGACCCATCTGCCTGCGAACTTCGGTCACCTGGCAGGAAGCTACGATGCCCAGAACTATGCTTAGCTGTGCAGCGCGGTGTACTACACGGACACGATCCACACACACTTCAAGTAAGAGGGCGGCCTGAGTGGAAAGTTGAGAGTTTGGGCAGCTGTGCAGACAAAGAAGGCGCCCTTTGGCCTGGGCCTAAAAACTTGTGACACTCCACTGGGCCTGCCGGGCTCTGAGGGCCCTGCCCTGGGCCCCCTGCTCCCCTGCCCTTTGTTCAGTCACAGCAGAGATGGCCACACCCACTCCCTCAGTGAGGGCAGTGTTCCAACCTCCCTCATCCCCGCCCCCTCTCTGCAGGTTACCATGGACTACAGAGGCTGCATTCTGAGGCCAGGGCGTTCCGAGAATGCCAAGGGCAGACATGATGACCTTAAATGATTTCCTCTTGTGTCAGTGTTGGTAAACTTTAGGAGCTAGGAAATGGTCCACTTGACAGAAATGTTCAAATTTACTGGCATTTCATATATTCTCTGCTCTAACATTGTCCTGACTCTTTCTGTATATTCTTTACTTATGTTTTGGTTTTCCTTAATCAAAGTGTGTCTTTTAAATCTTTTCAAAGAAGATTCTTTGGACTTTCTAAATCACCTCAATTTTATACGTTTTCTGTTGTATTAAGTTCTGCTCATATCTTTATTTATCTTTTCTCTATGTTCTCAGGGTTTATTGTTTTCATCTTCTGATGTCAATTAAAACACTTGGTTATTCATTTTAATAAATCTTTTTACTTATAAATATTTGAACTTTTGAAGATTCCAGCTTACTTGTACGTGTCTAAGGGTCAGGTCCTCTCCATTGTTGCCGGCCTAAGGCTTAGTTCACCATACAGCAATGTATATATTGACCTATTTTCCCCTCGACTTTCTGTGATTCCCTACATCTCACCTTTCTTTGCAGACAAGCCATTTGAAATACCCTTAACATATTTCACAGCCAATAAGTCTTTGAAATAATGTGTATTTTTTAGAGAAATCTTATATAATTAGGCAGAAAATCTGACCTGCCATAGTTTTCAAAACAGCATAATTTCACTCTTCTCAATGATTAATCTGTTGTATTACACAACCTTGGAGTATTTAGCTTTATCAATGACATGTCCTTGAAAAATGCTTTAGAGATCATACCAGTCTTTGAAAAGATACTTGTGCCTTGTTTCAGTTCCAGTTTTATGTATATTTTCTGCCTTGCACCTGATTATTCCTACATCTGATGGATGGCCTTGGGAATCTAATTCTGGTATTGATGGTTTTGGCTGATTGTCTCCCCTTGTAGCTGCTTTCTTCAATATTGTGTAAATTTAGATCATGAGCTCATGTTTAGATAAACAGCTGACCTTGTAAGAGGCTTAGGTGTGAACGCTCGTAAGTTTCAGCAGAGAGTTGGCAATGATTTATTTGTGTCCCTCCAATGAGTGGCCCGCAAGGACCACGTTTTCTACAAGTGTTGGTCCAATACTCCCGCTAGAGGCAGGGGACTCAGACAGGGCTGCTTTGCGGCCCCCGATCTGGGGCAGGGGCAGTGGGCGGCCTGTGACCCGGGCAGGAGCCTCTCCGCGTGTGTCCCAGGGACCCATCTGCCTGCGAACTTCGGTCACCTGGCAGGAAGCTACGATGCCCAGAACTATGCTTAGCTCTGCGGCGCGGTGTACTGCGCGGACACGTTCCACACACACTTCAAGTAAGAAGGCGGCCTGAGTGGAAAGGTGAGAGTTTGGGCAGCTGTGCAGACAAAGAAGGCACCCTTTGGCCTGGGCCTAAAAACTTGTGACACTCCACTGGGCCTGCCGGGCTCTGAGGGCCCTGCCCTGGGCCCCCTGCTCCCCTGCCCTTTGTTCAGTCACAGCAGAGATGGCCACACACACTCCCTCAGTGAGGGCAGTGTTCCAACCTCCCTCAGCCCCGCCCCCTCTCTGCAGGTTACCATGGACTACAGAGGCTGCATTCTGAGGCCAGGGCGTTCCGAGAATGCCAAGGGCAGACATGATGACCTTAAATGATTTCCTCTTGTGTCAGTGTTGGTAAACTTTAGGAGCTAGGAAATGGTCCACTTGACAGAAATGTTCAAATTTACTGGCATTTCATATATTCTCTGCTCTAACATTGTCCTGACTCTTTCTGTATATTCTTTACTTATGTTTTGGTTTTCCTTAATCAAAGTGTGTCTTTTAAATCTTTTCAAAGAAGATTCTTTGGACTTACTAAATCACCTCAATTTTATACGTTTTCTGTTGTATTAAGTTCGGCTCATATCTTTATTTATCTTTTTTCTATGTTCTCAGGGTTTATTGTTTTCATCTTCTGATGTCAATTAAAACACTTGGTTATTCATTTTAATAAATCTTTTTACTTATAAAGATTTGAACTTTTGAAGATTCCAGCTTACTTGTACTTGTCTAAGGGTCAGGTCCTCTCCATTGTTGCTGGCCTAAGGCTTAGTTCACCATACAGCAATGTATATATTGACCTATTTTCCCCTCGACTTTCTGTGATTCCCTACATCTCACCTTTCTTTGCAGACAAGCCATTTGAAATACCCTTAACTTATTTCACAGCCAATAAGGCTTTGAAATAATGTGTATTTTTTAGAGAAATCTTCTTATATAATTAGGCAGAAAATCTGACCTGCCATAGTTTTCAAAACAGCATAATTTCACTCTTCTCAATGATTAATCTGTTGTATTACACAACCTTGGAGTATTTAGCTTTATCAATGACATGTCCTTGAAAAATGCTTTAGAGATCCTACCAGTCTTTGAAAACATCCTTGTGCCTTGTTTCAGTTCCAGTTTTATGTATATTTTCTGCCTTGCACCTGATTATTCCTACATCTGATGGATGGCCTTGGGAATATAATTCTGGTATTGATGGTTTTGGCTGATTGTCTCCCCTTGTAGCTGCTTTCTTCAATATTGTGTAAATTTAGATCATGAGCTCATGTTTAGCTAAACAGCTGACCTTGTAAGAGGCTTAGGTGTGAACGCTCGTAAGTTTCAGCAGAGAGTCGGCAATGATTTATTTGTGTCCCTCCAATGAGTGGCCCGCAAGGACCCCGTTTTCTACAAGTGTTGGTCCAATACTCCCTCTAGAGGCAGGGGACTCAGACAGGGCTGCTTTGCGGCCCCCAATCTGGGGCTGGGGCAGTGGGCGGCCTGTGACCCGGGCAGGAGCCTCTCCGCGTGTGTCCCAGGGACCCATCTGCCTGCGAACTTCGGTCACCTGGAAGGAAGCTACGATGCCCAGACCTATGCTTAGCTATGGAGCGCGGTATACTGCGCGGACAATTTCCACACACACTTCAAGTAAGAGGGCGGCCAGAGTGGAAACGTGAGAGTTTGGCAGCTGTGCAGACAAAGAAGGGGCCCTTTGGCCTGGGCCTAAAAGCTTGTGACACTCCACTGGGCCTGCCGGGCTCTGAGGGCCTTGCCCTGGTCCCCCTGCTCCCCTGCCCTTTGTTCAGTCACAGCAGAGATGGCCACACCCACTCCCTCAGTGAGGGCAGGGTTCCAACCTCCCTCAGCCCCGCCCCCTCTCTGCAGCTTACCATGGACTACAGAGGCTGCTTTCTGAGGCCAGGGCGTTCCGAGAATGCCAAGGGCAGACATGATGACCTTAAATGATTTCCTCTTGTGTCAGTGTTGGTAAACTTTAGGAGCTAGGAAATGGTCCACTTGACAGAAATGTTCAAATTTACTGGCATTTCATATATTCTCTGCTCTAACATTGTCCTGACTCTTTCTGTATATTCTTTACTTATGTTTTGGTTTTCCTTAATCAAAGTGTGTCTTTTAAATCTTTTCAAAGAAGATTCTTTGGACTTACTAAATCACCTGAATTTTATACGTTTTCTGTTGTATTAAGTTCTGCTCATATCTTTATTTATCTTTTTTCTATGTTCTCAGGGTTTATTGTTTTCATCTTCTGATGTCAATTAAAACACTTGGTTATTCATTTTAATAAATCTTTTTACTTATAAAGATTTGAACTTTTGAAGATTCCAGCTTACTTGTACGTGTCTAAGGGTCAGGTCCTCTCCATTGTTGCTGGCCTAAGGCTTAGTTCACCATACAGCAATGTATATATTGACCTATTTTCCCCTCGACTTTCTGTGATTCCCTACATCTCACCTTTCTTTGCAGACAAGCCATTTGAAATACCCTTAACTTATTTCACAGCCAAGAAGTCTTTGAAATAATGTGTATTTTTTAGAGAAATCTTCTTATATAATTAGGCAGAAAATCTGACCTGCCATAGTTTTCAAAACAGCATAATTTCACTCTTCTCAATGATTAATCTGTTGTATTACACAACCTTGGAGTATTTAGCTTTATCAATGACATGTCCTTGAAAAATGTTTTAGAGATCCTACCAGTCTTTGAAAACATCCTTGTGCCTTGTTTCAGTTCCAGTTTTATGTATATTTTCTGCCTTGCACCCGATTATTCCTACATCTGATGGATGGCCTTGGGAATCTAATTCTGGTATTGATGGTTTTGGCTGATTGTCTCCCCTTGTAGCTGCTTTCTTCAATATTGTGTAAATTTAGATCATGAGCTCATGTTTAGCTAAACAGCTGACCTTGTAAGAGGCTTAGGTGTGAACGCTCGTATGTTTCAGCAGAAAGTCGGCAAAGATTTATTTGTGTCCCTCCAATGAGTGGCCCACAAGGACCCCGTTTTCTACAAGTGTTGGTCCAATACTCCCTCTAGAGGCAGGGGATTCAGACAGGGCTGTTTGCGGCCCCCGATCTGGGGCAGGGGCAGTGGGCAGCCTGTGACCCGGGCAGGAGCCTCTCCGCGTGTGTCCCAGGGACCCATCTCCCTGCGAACTTCGGTCACCTGGCAGGAAGCTACGATGCCCAGAACTATGCTTAGCTGTGCAGCGCGGTATACTGCGCGGACACGTTCCACACACACTTCAAGTAATAGGGCGGCCTGAGTGGAAACGTGAGAGTTTGGGCAGCTGTGCAGACAAAGAATGCGCCCTTTGGCCTGGGCCTAAAAGCTTGTGACACTCCACTGGGCCTGCCGGGCTCTGAGGGCCCTGCCCTGGGCCAGCTGCTCCCCTGTCCTTTGTTCAGTCACAGGAGAGATGGCCACACCCACTCCCTCAGTGAGGGCAGTGTTCCAACCTCCCTCAGCCCCGCCCCCTCTCCACAGGTTACCATGGACAACAGAGGCTGCATTCTGAGGCCAGGGCGTTCCGAGAATGCCAAGGGCAGACATGATGACCTTAAATGATTTCCTCTTGTGTCAGTGTTGGTAAACTTTAGGAGCTAGGAAATGGTCAACTTTACAGAAATGTTCAAATTTACTGGCATTTCATATATTCTCTGCTCTAACATTGTCCTGACTCTTTCTGTATATTCTTTACTTATGTTTTGGATTTCCTTAATCAAAGTGTGTCTTTTAAATCTTTTCAAAGAAGATTCTTTGGACTTACTAAATCACCTGAATTTTATACGTTTTCTGTTGTATTAAGTTCTGCTCATATCTTTATTTATCTTTTTTCTATGTTCTCAGGGTTTATTGTTTTCATCTTCTGATGTCAATTAAAACACTTGGTTATTCATTTTAATAAATCTTTTTACTTATAAAGTTTTGAACTTTTGAAGATTCCACCTTACTTGTACGTGTCTAAGGGTCAGGTCCTCTCCATTGTTAATGGCCTAAGGCTTAGTTCACCATACAGCAATGTATATATTGACCTATTTTCCCCTCGACTTTCTGTGATTCCCTACATCTCACGTTTCTTTGCAGACAAGCCGTTTGAAATACCCTTAACTTATTTCACAGCCAATAAGTCTTTGAAATAATGTGTATTTTTTAGAGAAATCTTCTTATATAATTAGGCAGAAAATCTGACCTGCCATAGTTTTCAAAACAGCATAATTTCACTCTTCTCAATGATTAATCTGTTGTATTACACAACCTTGGAGTATTTAGCTTTATCAATGACATGTCCTTGAAAAATGCTGTAGAGATCATACCAGTCTTTGAAAAGATACTTGTGCCTTGTTTCAGTTCCAGTTTTATGTATATTTTCTGCCTTGCACCTGATTATTCCTACATCTGATGGATGGCCTTGGGAATCTAATTCTGGTATTGATGGTTTTGGCTGATTGTCTCCCCTTGTAGCTGCTTTCTTCAATATTGTGTAAATTTAGATCATGAGCTCATGTTTAGATAAACAGATGACCTTGTAAGAGGCTTAGGTGTGAACGCTCGTAAGTTTCAGCAGAGAGTCGGCAATGATTTATTTGTGTCCCTCCAATGAGTGGCCCGCAAGGACCCCGTTTTCTACAAGTGTTGGTCCAATACTCCCGCTAGAGGCAGGGGACTCAGACCGGGCTGCTTTGCGGCCCCCGATCTGGGGCAGGGGCAGTGGGCGGCCTGTGACCCGGGCAGGAGCCTCTCCGCGTGTGTCCCAGGGACCCATCTGCCTGCGAACTTCGGTCACCTGGAAGGAAGCTACGATGCCCAGACCTATGCTTAGCTATGGAGCGCGGTATACTGCGCGGACAATTTCCACACACACTTCAAGTAAGAGGGCGGCCTGAGTGGAAACGTGAGAGTTTGGCAGCTGTGCAGACAAAGAAGGGGCCCTTTGGCCTGGGCCTAAAAGCTTGTGACACTCCACTGGGCCTGCCGGGCTCTGAGGGCCTTGCCCTGGTCCCCCTGCTCCCCTGCCCTTTGTTCAGTCACAGCAGAGATGGCCACACCCACTCCCTCAGTGAGGGCAGGGTTCCAACCTCCCTCAGCCCCGCCCCCTCTCTGCAGCTTACCATGGACTACAGAGGCTGCTTTCTGAGGCCAGGGCGTTCCGAGAATGCCAAGGGCAGACATGATGACCTTAAATGATTTCCTCTTGTGTCAGTGTTGGTAAACTTTAGGAGCTAGGAAATGGTCCACTTGACAGAAATGTTCAAATTTACTGGCATTTCATATATTCTCTGCTCTAACATTGTCCTGACTCTTTCTGTATATTCTTTACTTATGTTTTGGTTTTCCTTAATCAAAGTGTGTCTTTTAAATCTTTTCAAAGAAGATTCTTTGGACTTACTAAATCACCTGAATTTTATACGTTTTCTGTTGTATTAAGTTCTGCTCATATCTTTATTTATCTTTTTTCTATGTTCTCAGGGTTTATTGTTTTCATCTTCTGATGTCAATTAAAACACTTGGTTATTCATTTTAATAAATCTTTTTACTTATAAAGATTTGAACTTTTGAAGATTCCAGCTTACTTGTACGTGTCTAAGGGTCAGGTCCTCTCCATTGTTGCTGGCCTAAGGCTTAGTTCACCATACAGCAATGTATATATTGACCTATTTTCCCCTCGACTTTCTGTGATTCCCTACATCTCACCTTTCTTTGCAGACAAGCCATTTGAAATACCCTTAACTTATTTCACAGCCAAGAAGTCTTTGAAATAATGTGTATTTTTTAGAGAAATCTTCTTATATAATTAGGCAGAAAATCTGACCTGCCATAGTTTTCAAAACAGCATAATTTCACTCTTCTCAATGATTAATCTGTTGTATTACACAACCTTGGAGTATTTAGCTTTATCAATGACATGTCCTTGAAAAATGTTTTAGAGATCCTACCAGTCTTTGAAAACATCCTTGTGCCTTGTTTCAGTTCCAGTTTTATGTATATTTTCTGCCTTGCACCCGATTATTCCTACATCTGATGGATGGCCTTGGGAATCTAATTCTGGTATTGATGGTTTTGGCTGATTGTCTCCCCTTGTAGCTGCTTTCTTCAATATTGTGTAAATTTAGATCATGAGCTCATGTTTAGCTAAACAGCTGACCTTGTAAGAGGCTTAGGTGTGAACGCTCGTATGTTTCAGCAGAAAGTCGGCAAAGATTTATTTGTGTCCCTCCAATGAGTGGCCCACAAGGACCCCGTTTTCTACAAGTGTTGGTCCAATACTCCCTCTAGAGGCAGGGGATTCAGACAGGGCTGTTTGCGGCCCCCGATCTGGGGCAGGGGCAGTGGGCAGCCTGTGACCCGGGCAGGAGCCTCTCCGCGTGTGTCCCAGGGACCCACCTCCCTGCGAACTTCGGTCACCTGGCAGGAAGCTACGATGCCCAGAACTATGCTTAGCTGTGCAGCGCGGTATACTGCGCGGACACGTTCCACACACACTTCAAGTAATAGGGCGGCCTGAGTGGAAACGTGAGAGTTTGGGCAGCTGTGCAGACAAAGAATGCGCCCTTTGGCCTGGGCCTAAAAGCTTGTGACACTCCACTGGGCCTGCCGGGCTCTGAGGGCCCTGCCCTGGGCCAGCTGCTCCCCTGTCCTTTGTTCAGTCACAGGAGAGATGGCCACACCCACTCCCTCAGTGAGGGCAGTGTTCCAACCTCCCTCAGCCCCGCCCCCTCTCCACAGGTTACCATGGACAACAGAGGCTGCATTCTGAGGCCAGGGCGTTCCGAGAATGCCAAGGGCAGACATGATGACCTTAAATGATTTCCTCTTGTGTCAGTGTTGGTAAACTTTAGGAGCTAGGAAATGGTCAACTTTACAGAAATGTTCAAATTTACTGGCATTTCATATATTCTCTGCTCTAACATTGTCCTGACTCTTTCTGTATATTCTTTACTTATGTTTTGGATTTCCTTAATCAAAGTGTGTCTTTTAAATCTTTTCAAAGAAGATTCTTTGGACTTACTAAATCACCTGAATTTTATACGTTTTCTGTTGTATTAAGTTCTGCTCATATCTTTATTTATCTTTTCTCTATGTTCTCAGGGTTTATTGTTTTCATCTTCTGATGTCAATTAAAACACTTGGTTATTCATTTTAATAAATCTTTTTACTTATAAAGTTTTGAACTTTTGAAGATTCCACCTTACTTGTACGTGTCTAAGGGTCAGGTCCTCTCCATTGTTAATGGCCTAAGGCTTAGTTCACCATACAGCAATGTATATATTGACCTATTTTCCCCTCGACTTTCTGTGATTCCCTACATCTCACGTTTCTTTGCAGACAAGCCGTTTGAAATACCCTTAACTTATTTCACAGCCAATAAGTCTTTGAAATAATGTGTATTTTTTAGAGAAATCTTCTTATATAATTAGGC
Organism: Mesoplodon mirus; assembly: GCF_964341445.2. NCBI lineage: Eukaryota > Metazoa > Chordata > Mammalia > Artiodactyla > Ziphiidae > Mesoplodon > Mesoplodon mirus. The sequence continues at coordinate 130,738,048 of NC_138976.1, read as the reverse complement.
AGAAAATCTGACCTGCCATAGTTTTCAAAACAGCATAATTTCACTCTTCTCAATGATTAATCTGTTGTATTACACAACCTTGGAGTATTTAGCTTTATCAATGACATGTCCTTGAAAAATGCTTTAGAGATCATACCAGTCTTTGAAAAGATACTTGTGCCTTGTTTCAGTTCCAGTTTTATGTATATTTTCTGCCTTGCACCTGATTATTCCTACATCTGATGGATGGCCTTGGGAATCTAATTCTGGTATTGATGGTTTTGGCTGATTGTCTCCCCTTGTAGCTGCTTTCTTCAATATTGTGTAAATTTAGATCATGAGCTCATGTTTAGATAAACAGATGACCTTGTAAGAGGCTTAGGTGTGAACGCTCGTAAGTTTCAGCAGAGAGTCGGCAATGATTTATTTGTGTCCCTCCAATGAGTGGCCCGCAAGGACCCCGTTTTCTACAAGTGTTGGTCCAATACTCCCGCTAGAGGCAGGGGACTCAGACCGGGCTGCTTTGCGGCCCCCGATCTGGGGCAGGGGCAGTGGGCGGCCTGTGACCCGGGCAGGAGCCTCTCCGCGTGTGTCCCAGGGACCCATCTGCCTGCGAACTTCGGTCACCTGGCAGGAAGCTACGATGCCCAGAACTATGCTTAGCTCTGCAGCGCGGTGTACTGCGCGGACACGTTCCACACACACTTCAAGTAAGAAGGCGGCCTGAGTGGAAAGGTGAGAGTTTGGGCAGCTGTGCAGACAAAGAAGGCGCCCTTTGGCCTGGGCCTAAAAACTTGTGACACTCCACTGGGCCTGCCGGGCTCTGAGGGCCCTGCCCTGGGCCCCCTGCTCCCCTGCCCTTTGTTCAGTCACAGCAGAGATGGCCACACCCACTCCCTCAGTGAGGGCAGTGTTCCAACCTCCCTCAGCCCCGCCCCCTCTCTGCAGGTTACCATGGACTACAGAGGCTGCATTCTGAGGCCAGGGCGTTCCGAGAATGCCAAGGGCAGACATGATGACCTTAAATGATTTCCTCTTGTGTCAGTGTTGGTAAACTTTAGGAGCTAGGAAATGGTCCACTTTACAGAAATGTTCAAATTTACTGGCATTTCATATATTCTCTGCTCTAACATTGTCCTGACTCTTTCTGTATATTCTTTACTTATGTTTTGGTTTTCCTTAATCATAGTGTGTCTTTTAAATCTTTTCAAAGAAGATTCTTTGGACTTACTAAATCACCTGAATTTTATACGTTTTCTGTTGTATTAAGTTCTGCTCATATCTTTATTTATCTTTTCTCTATGTTCTCAGGGTTTATTGTTTTCATCTTCTGATGTCAATTAAAACACTTGGTTATTCATTTTAATAAATCTTTTTACTTATAAAGATTTGAACTTTTGAAGATTCCAGCTTACTTGTACGTGTCTAAGGGTCAGGTCCTCTCCATTGTTGCTGGCCTAAGGCTTAGTTCACCATACAGCAATGTATATATTGACCTATTTTCCCCTCGACTTTCTGTGATTCCCTATATCTCACCTTTCTTTGCAGACAAGCCATTTGAAATACCCTTAACTTATTTCACAGCCAATAAGTCTGAAATAATGTGTATTTTTTAGAGAAATCTTCTTATATAATTAGGCAGAAAATCTGACCTGCCATAGTTTTCAAAACAGCATAATTTCACTCTTCTCAATGATTAATCTGTTGTATTACACAACCTTGGAGTATTTAGCTTTATCAATGATATGTCCTTGAAAAATGTTTTAGAGATCCTACCAGTCTTTGAAAACATCCTTGTGCCTTGTTTCAGTTCCAGTTTTATGTATATTTTCTGCCTTGCACCCGATTATTCCTACATCTGATGGATGCCCTTGGGAATCTAATTCTGGTATTGATGGTTTTGGCTGATTGTCTCCCCTTGTAGCTGCTTTCTTCAATATTGTGTAAATTTAGATCATGAGCTCATGTTTAGCTAAACAGCTGACCTTGTAAGAGGCTTAGTTTTGAACGCTCGTAAGTTTCAGCAGAAAGTCGGCAAAGATTTATTTGTGTCCCACCAATGAGTGGCCCGCAAGGACCCCGTTTTCTACAAGTGTTGGTCCAATACTCCCTCTAGAGGCAGGGGACTCAGACAGGGCTGCTTTGCGGCCCCCGATCTGGGGCAGGGGCAGTGGGCGGCCTGTGACCCGGGCAGGAGCCTCTCCGCGTGTGTCCCAGGTACCCATCTGCCTGCGAACTTCGGTCACCTGGCAGAAAGCTACGATGTCCAGACCTATGCTTAGCTGTGCAGCGCGGTGTACTGCGCGGACACGTTCCACACACACTTCAAGTAAGAGGGCGGCCTGAGTGGAAAGGTGAGAGTTTGGGCAGCTGTGCAGACAAAGAAGGCGCCCTTTGGCCTGGGCCTAAAGGCTTGTGACACTCCACTGGGCCTGCCGGGCTCTGAGGGCCCTGCCCTGGGCCCCCTGCTCCCCTGCCCTTTGTTCAGTCACAGCAGAGATGGCCACAACCACTCCCTCAGTGAGGGCAGTGTTCCAACCTCCCTCAGCCCCGCCGCCTCTCCACAGGTTACCATGGACTACAGAGGCTGCATTCTGAGGCCAGGGCGTCCCGAGAATGCCAAGGTCAGACATGATGACCTTAAATGATTTCCTCTTGTGTCTGTGTTGGTAAACTTTAGGAGCTAGGAAATGGTCCACTTGACAGAAATGTTCAAATTTACTGGCATTTCATATATTATCTGCTCTAACATTGTCCTGACTCTTTCTGTATATTCTTTACTTATGTTTTGGTTTTCCTTAATCAAAGTGTGTCTTTTAAATCTTTTCAAAGAAGATTCTTTGGACTTACTAAATCACCTGAATTTTATACGTTTTCTGTTGTATTAAGTTCTGCTCATATCTTTATTTTTCTTTTCTCTATGTTCTCAGGGTTTATTGTTTTCATCTTCTGATGTCAATTAAAACACTTGGTTATTCATTTTAATAAATCTTTTAACTTATAAAGATTTGAACTTTTGAAGATTCCAGCTTACTTGTACGTGTCTAAGGGTCAGGTCCTCTCCATTGTTGCCGGCCTAAGGCTTAGTTCACCATACAGCAATGTATATATTGACCTATTTTCCCCTCGACTTTCTGTGATTCCCTACATCTCACCTTTCTTTGCAGACAAGCCATTTGAAATACCCTTAACATATTTCACAGCCAATAAGTCTTTGAAATAATGTGTATTTTTTAGAGAAATCTTCTTATAGAATTAGGCAGAAAATCTGACCTGCCATAGTTTTCCAAACAGCATAATTTCACTCTTCTCAATGATTAATCTGTTGTATTAAACAACCTGGGAGTATTTAGCTTTATCAATGACATGTCCTTGAAAAATGCTTTAGAGATCCTAGCAGTCTTTGAAAACATCCTTGTGCCTTGTTTCAGTTCCAGTTTTATGTATATTTTCTGCCTTGCACCTGATTATTCCTACATCTGATGGATGGCCTTGGGAATCTAATTCTGGTATTGATGGTTTTGGCTGATTGTCTCCCCTTGTAGCTGCTTTCTTCAATATTGTGTAAATTTAGATCATGAGCTCATGTTTAGCTAAACAGCTGACCTTGTAAGAGGCTTAGGTGTGAACGCTCGTAAGTTTCAGCAGAGAGTCGGCAAAGATTTATTTGTGTCCCTCCAATGAGTGGCCCGCAAGGACCCCGTTTTCTACAAGTGTTGGTCCAATACTCCCTCTAGAGGCAGGGGACTCAGACAGGGCTGCTTTGCGGCCCCCGATCTGGGGCAGGGGCAGTGGGCGGCCTGTGACCCGGGCAGGAGCCTCTCCGCGTGTGTCCCAGGGACCCATCTGCCGGCGAACTTCGGTCACCTGGCAGGAAGCTACGATGCCCAGAACTATGCTTAGCTCTGCAGCGCGGTGTACTGCGCGGACACGTTCCACACACACTTCAAGTAAGAGGGCGGCCTGAGTGGAAAGGTGAGAGTTTGGGCAGGTGTGCAGACAAAGAAGGCGCCCTTTGGCCTGGGCCTAAAAACTTGTGACACTCCACTGGGCCTGCCGGGCTCTGAGGGCCCTGCCCTGGGCCCCCTGCTCCCCTGCCCTTTGTTCAGTCACAGCAGAGATGGCCACACCCACTCCCTCAGTGAGGGCAGTGTTCCAACCTCCCTCAGCCCCGCCCCCTCTCTGCAGCTTACCATGGACTACAGAGGCTGCTTTCTGAGGCCAGGGCGTTCCGAGAATGCCAAGGGCAGACATGATGACCTTAAATGATTACCTCTTGTGTCAGTGTTGGTAAACTTTAGGAGCTAGGAAATGGTCCACTTGACAGAAATGTTCAAATTTACTGGCATTTCATATATTCTCTGCTATAACATTGTCCTGACTCTTTCTGTATATTCTTTACTTATGTTTTGGTTTTCCATAATAAAAGTGTGTCTTTTAATTCTTTTCAAAGAAGATTCTTTGGACTTACTAAATCACCTGAATTTTATACGTTTTCTGTTGTATTAAGTTCTGCTCATATCTTTATTTATCTTTTTTCTATGTTCTCAGGGTTTATTGTTTTCATCTTCTGATGTCAATTAAAACACTTGGTTATTCATTTTAATAAATCTTTTTACTTATAAAGATTTGAACTTTTGAAGATTCCAGCTTACTTGTACGTGTCAAAGGGTCAGGTCCTCTCCATTGTTGCTGGCCTAAGGCTTAGTTCACCATACAGCAATGTATATATTGACCTATTTTCCCCTCGACTTTCTGTGATTCCCTACATCTCACCTTTCTTTGCAGACAAGCCATTTGAAATACCCTTAACTTATTTCACAGCCAATAAGGCTTTGAAATAATGTGTATTTTTTAGAGAAATCTTCTTATATAATTAGGCAGAAAATCTGACCTGCCATAGTTTTCAAAACAGCATAATTTCACTCTTCTCAATGATTAATCTGTTGTATTACACAACCTTGGAGTATTTAGCTTTATCAATGACATGTCCTTGAAAAATGTTTTAGAGATCCTACCAGTCTTTGAAAACATCCTTGTGCCTTGTTTCAGTTCCAGTTTTATGTATATTTTCTGCCTTGCACCCGATTATTCCTACATCTGATGGATGGCCTTGGGAATCTAATTCTGGTATTGATGGTTTTGGCTGATTGTCTCCCCTTGTAGCTGCTTTCTTCAATATTGTGTAAATTTAGATCATGAGCTCATGTTTAGCTAAACAGCTGACCTTGTAAGAGGCTTAGGTGTGAACGCTCGTATGTTTCAGCAGAAAGTCGGCAAAGATTTATTTGTGTCCCTCCAATGAGTGGCCCGCAAGGACCCCGTTTTCTACAAGTGTTGGTCCAATACTCCCTCTAGAGGCAGGGGATTCAGACAGGGCTGCTTTGCGGCCCCCGATCTGGGGCAGGGGCAGTGGGCGGCCTGTGACCCGGGCAGGAGCCTCTCCGCGTGTGTCCCAGGGACCCATCTGCCTGCGAACTTCGGTCACCTGGCAGGAAGCTACGATGCCCAGAACTATGCTTAGCTGTGCAGCGCGGTGTACTGCACGGACACGATCCACACACACTTCAAGTAAGAGGGCAGCCTGAGTGGAAAGGTGAGAGTTTGGGCAGCTGTGCAGACAAAGAAGGCGCCCTTTGGCCTGGGCCTAAAAACTTGTGACACTCCACTGGGCCTGCCGGGCTCTGAGGGCCCTGCCCTGGGCCCCCTGCTCCCCTGCCCTTTGTTCAGTCACAGCAGAGATGGCCACACCCACTCCCTCAGTGAGGGCAGTGTTCCAACCTCCCTCAGCCCCGCCCCCTCTCTGCAGGTTACCATGGACTACAGAGGCTGCATTCTGAGGCCAGGGCGTTCCGAGAATGCCAAGGGCAGACATGATGACCTTAAATGATTTCTTCTTGTGTCAGTGTTGGTAAACTTTAGGAGCTAGGAAATGGTCCACTTGACAGAAATGTTCAAATTTACTGGCATTTCATATATTCTCTGCTCTAACATTGTCCTGACTCTTTCTGTATATTCTTTACTTATGTTTTGGTTTTCCTTAATCAAAGTGTGTCTTTTAAATCTTTTCAAAGAAGATTCTTTGGACTTACTAAATCACCTCAATTTTATACGTTTTCTGTTGTATTAAGTTCGGCTCATATCTTTATTTATCTTTTCTCTATGTTCTCAGGGTTTATTGTTTTCATCTTCTGATGTCAATTAAAACACTTGGTTATTCATTTTAATAAATCTTTTTACTTATAAAGATTTGAACTTTTGAAGATTCCAGCTTACTTGTACGTGTCTAAGGGTCAGGTCCTCTACATTGTTGCCGGCCTAAGGCTTAGTTCACCATACAGCAATGTATATATTGACCTATTTTCCCCTCGACTTTCTGTGATTCCCTACATCTCACCTTTCTTTGCAGACAAGCCATTTGAAATACCCTTAACATATTTCACAGCCAATAAGTCTTTGAAATAATGTGTATTTTTTAGAGAAATCTTCTTATAGAATTAGGCAGAAAATCTGACCTGCCATAGTTTTCCAAACAGCATAATTTCACTCTTCTCAATGATTAATCTGTTGTATTAAACAACCTGGGAGTATTTAGCTTTATCAATGACATGTCCTTGAAAAATGCTTTAGAGATCCTAGCAGTCTTTGAAAACATCCTTGTGCCTTGTTTCAGTTCCAGTTTTATGTATATTTTCTGCCTTGCACCTGATTATTCCTACATCTGATGGATGGCCTTGGGAATCTAATTCTGGTATTGATGGTTTTGGCTGATTGTCTCCCCTTGTAGCTGCTTTCTTCAATATTGTGTAAATTTAGATCATGAGCTCATGTTTAGCTAAACAGCTGACCTTGTAAGAGGCTTAGGTGTGAACGCTCGTAAGTTTCAGCAGAGAGTCGGCAAAGATTTATTTGTGTCCCTCCAATGAGTGGCCCGCAAGGACCCCGTTTTCTACAAGTGTTGGTCCAATACTCCCTCTAGAGGCAGGGGACTCAGACAGGGCTGCTTTGCGGCCCCCGATCTGGGGCAGGGGCAGTGGGCGGCCTGTGACCCGGGCAGGAGCCTCTCCGCGTGTGTCCCAGGGACCCATCTGCCTGCGAACTTCGGTCACCTGGCAGTAAGCTACGATGCCCAGAACTATGCTTAGCTCTGCAGCGCGGTGTACTGCGCGGACACGTTCCACACACACTTCAAGTAAGAGGGCGGCCTGAGTGGAAAGGTGAGAGTTTGGGCAGCTGTGCAGACAAAGAAGGCGCCCTTTGGCCTGGGCCTAAAAACTTGTGACACTCCACTGGGCCTGCCGGGCTCTGAGGGCCCTGCCCTGGGCCCCCTGCTCCCCTGCCCTTTGTTCAGTCACAGCAGAGATGGCCACACCCACTCCCTCAGTGAGGGCAGTGTTCCAACCTCCCTCAGCCCCGCCCCCTCTCTGCAGCTTACCATGGACTACAGAGGCTGCTTTCTGAGGCCAGGGCGTTCCGAGAATGCCAAGGGCAGACATGATGACCTTAAATGATTACCTCTTGTGTCAGTGTTGGTAAACTTTAGGAGCTAGGAAATGGTCCACTTGACAGAAATGTTCAAATTTACTGGCATTTCATATATTCTCTGCTATAACATTGTCCTGACTCTTTCTGTATATTCTTTACTTATGTTTTGGTTTTCCATAATCAAAGTGTGTCTTTTAATTCTTTTCAAAGAAGATTCTTTGGACTTACTAAATCACCTGAATTTTATACGTTTTCTGTTGTATTAAGTTCTGCTCATATCTTTATTTATCTTTTTTCTATGTTCTCAGGGTTTATTGTTTTCATCTTCTGATGTCAATTAAAACACTTGGTTATTCATTTTAATAAATCTTTTTACTTATAAAGATTTGAACTTTTGAAGATTCCAGCTTACTTGTACGTGTCTAAGGGTCAGGTCCTCTCCATTGTTGCTGGCCTAAGGCTTAGTTCACCATACAGCAATGTATATATTGACCTATTTTCCCCTCGACTTTCTGTGATTCCCTACATCTCACCTTTCTTTGCAGACAAGCCATTTGAAATACCCTTAACTTATTTCACAGCCAATAAGGCTTTGAAATAATGTGTATTTTTTAGAGAAATCTTCTTATATAATTAGGCAGAAAATCTGACCTGCCATAGTTTTCAAAACAGCATAATTTCACTCTTCTCAATGATTAATCTGTTGTATTACACAACCTTGGAGTATTTAGCTTTATCAATGACATGTCCTTGAAAAATGTTTTAGAGATCCTACCAGTCTTTGAAAACATCCTTGTGCCTTGTTTCAGTTCCAGTTTTATGTATATTTTCTGCCTTGCACCCGATTATTCCTACATCTGATGGATGGCCTTGGGAATCTAATTCTGGTATTGATGGTTTTGGCTGATTGTCTCCCCTTGTAGCTGCTTTCTTCATTATTGTGTAAATTTAGATCATGAGCTCATGTTTAGCTAAACAGCTGACCTTGTAAGAGGCTTAGGTGTGAACGCTCGTAAGTTTCAGCAGAGAGTCGGCAAAGATTTATTTGTGTCCCTCCAATGAGTGGCCCGCAAGGACCCCGTTTTCGACAAGTGTTGGTCCAATACTCCCTCTAGAGGCAGGGGACTAGACAGGGCTGCTTTGCGGACCCCGATCTGGGGCAGGGGCAGTGGGCGGCCTGTGACCCAGGCAGGAGCCTCTCCGCGTGTGTCCCAGGGACCCATCTGCCTGCGAACTTCGGTCACCTGGCAGGAAGCTACGATGCCCAGAACTATGCTTTGCTGTGCAGCGCGGTGTACTGCACGGACACGTTCCACACACACATCAAGTAAGAGGGCGGCCTGAGTGGAAAGGTGAGAGTTTGGGCAGCTGTGCAGACAAAGAAGGCGCCCTTTGGCCTGGGCCTAAAAACTTGTGACACTCCACTGGGCCTGCCGGGCTCTGAGGGCCCTGCTCTGGGCCCCCTGCTCCCCTGGCCTTTCTTCAGTCACAGCAGAGATGGCCACACCCACTCCCTCAGTGAGGGCAGTGTTCCAAACTCCCTCAGCCCCGCCCCCTCTCTGCAGGTTACCATGGATTACAGAGGCTGCATTCTGAGGCCAGGGCGTTCCGAGAATGCCAAGGGCAGACATGATGACCTTAAATGATTTCCTCTTGTGTCAGTGTTGGTAAACTTGAGGAGCTAGGAAATGGGCCACTTTACAGAAATGTTCAAATTTACTGGCATTTCATATATTCTCTGCTCTAACATTGTCCTGACTCTTTCTGTATATTCTTTACTTATGTTTTGGTTTTCCTTAATCAAAGTGTGTCTTTTAAATCTTTTCAAAGAAGATTCTTCGGACTTACTAAATCACCTCAATTTTATACGTTTTCTGTTGTATTAAGTTCTGCTCATATCTTTATTTATCTTTTCTCTATGTTCTCAGGGTTTATTGTTTTCATTTTCTGATGTCAATTAAAACACTTGTTTATTCATTTTAATAAATCTTTTTACTTATAAAGATTTGAACTTTTGAAGATTCCAGCTTACTTGTACGTGTCTAAGGGTCAGGTCCTCTCCATTGTTGCTGGCCTAAGGCTTAGTTCACCATACAGCAATGTATATATTGACCTATTTTCCCCTCGACTTTCTGTGATTCCCTACATCTCACCTTTCTTTGCAGACAAGCCATTTGAAATACCCTTAACTTATTTCACAGCCAATAAGGCTTTGAAATAATGTGTATTTTTTAGAGAAATCTTCTTATATAATTAGGCAGAAAATCTGACCTGCCATAGTTTTCAAAACAGCATAATTTCACTCTTCTCAATGATTAATCTGTTGTATTACACAACCTTGGAGTATTTAGCTTTATCAATGACATGTCCTTGAAAAATGCTTTAGAGATCCTACCAGTCTTTGAAAACATCCTTGTGCCTTGTTTCAGTTCCAGTTTTATGTATATTTTCTGCCTTGCACCTGATTATTCCTACATCTGATGGATGGCCTTGGGAATCTAATTCTGGTATTGATGGTTTTGGCTGATTGTCTCCCCTTGTAGCTGCTTTCTTCAATATTGTGTAAATTTTCATCATGAGCTCATGTTTAGCTAAACAGCTGACCTTGTAAGAGGCTTAGGTGTGAACGCTCGTAAGTTTCAGCAGAGAGTCGGCAAAGATTTATTTGTGTCCCTCCAATGAGTGGCCCGCAAGGACCCCGTTTTCGACAAGTGTTGGTCCAATACTCCCTCTAGAGGCAGGGGACTCAGACAGGGCTGCTTTGCGGCCCCCGATCTGGGGCAGGGGCAGTGGGCGGCCTGTGACCCGGGCAGGAGCCTCTCCGCGTGTGTCCCAGGGACCAATCTGCCGGCGAACTTCGGTCACCTGGCAGGAAGCTACGATGCCCAGAACTATGCTTAGCTGTGCAGCGCGCTGTACTGCGCGGACACGTTCCACACACACTTCAAGTAAGAGGGCGGCCTGAATGGAAAGTTGAGAGTTTGGGCAGCTGTGCAGACAAAGAAGGCGCCCTTTGGCCTGCGCCTAAAAGCTTGTGACACTCCACTGGGCCTGCCGGGCTCTGAGGGCCCTGCCCTGGGCCCCCTGCTCCCCTGCCCTTTGTTCAGTCACAGCAGAGATGGCCACACCCAATCCCTCAGTGAGGGCAGTGTTCCAACCTCCCTCAGCCCCGCCCCCTCTCTGCAGGTTACCATGGACTACAGGGGCTGCATTCTGAGGCCAGGGCGTTCCGAGAATGCCAAGGGTAGACATGATGACCTTAAATGATTTCCTCTTGTGTCAGTGTTGGTAAACTTTAGGAGCTAGGAAATGGTCCACTTGACAGAAATGTTCAAATTTACTGGCATTTCATATATTCTCTGCTCTAACATTGTCCTGACTCTTTCTGTATATTCTTTACTTATGTTTTGGTTTTCCTTAATCAAAGTGTGTCTTTTAAATCTTTTCAAAGAAGATTCTTTGGACTTACTAAATCACCTCAATTTTATACGTTTTCTGTTGTATTAAGTTCTGCTCATATCTTTATTTATCTTTTCTCTATGTTCTCAGGGTTTATTGTTTTCATCTTCTGATGTCAATTAAAACACGTGGTTATTCATTTTAATAAATCTTTTTACTTATAAAGATTTGAACTTTTGAAGATTCCAGCTTACTTGTACGTGTCTAAGGGTCAGGTCCTCTCCATTGTTGCTGGCCTAAGGCTTAGTTCACTATACAGCAATGTATATATTGACCTATTTTCCCCTCGACTTTTTGTGATTCCCTACATCTCACCTTTCTTTGCAGACAAGCCATTTGAAATACCCTTAACTTATTTCACAGCCAATAAGTCTTTGAAATAATGTGTATTTTTTAGAGAAATATTCTTATATAATTAGGCAGAAAATCTGACCTGCCATAGTTTTCAAAACAGCATAATTTCACTCTTCTCAATGATTAATCTGTTGTATTACACAACCTTGGAGTATTTAGCTTTATCAATGACATGTCCTTGAAAAATGCTTTAGAGATCCTACCAGTCTTTTTTTTTTTTTTTTTTTTTTGGCTGTACGCGGGCCTCTCACTGCTGTGGCCTCTCCCGTTGCGGAGCACAGGCTCCGGACACACAGGCTCCGCGGCCATGGCTCGCGGGCCCATCCGCTCTGCGGCATGTGGGATCTTCCGGGATCGGGGCACGAACACGTGTCCCCTGCATCGGCAGGCGGACTCTCAACCACTGCACCACCAGGGAAGCCCCCTACCAGTCTTTGAAAACATCCTTGTGCCTTGTTTCAGTTCCAGTTTTGTGTATATTTTCTGCCTTGCACCTGATTATTCCTACATCTGATGGATGGCCTTGGGAATCTAATTCTGGTATTGACGGTTTTGGCTGATTGTCTCCCCTTGTAGCTGCTTTCTTCAATATTGTGTAAATTTAGATCATGAGCTCATGTTTAGCTAAACAGCTGACCTTGTAAGAGGCTTAGTTGTGAACGCTCGTAAGTTTCAGCAGAGAGTCGGAAAAGATTTATTTGTGTCCCTCCAATGAGTGGCCCGCAAGGACCCCGTTTTCGACAAGTGTTGGTCCAATACTCCCTCTAGAGGCAGGGGACTCAGACAGGGCTGCTTTGCGGCCCCCGATCTGGGGCAGGGGCAGTGGGCGGCCTGTGACCCGGGCAGGAGCCTCTCCGCGTGTGTCCCAGGGACCCATCTGCCGGCGAACTTCGGTCACCTGGCAGGAAGCTACGATGCCCAGAACTATGCTTAGCTGTGCAGCGCGGTGTACTGCGCGGACACGTTCCACACACACTTCAAGTAAGAGGGCGGCCTGAGTGGAAATGTGAGTGTTTGGGCAGCTGTGCAGACAAAGAAGGCGCCCTTTGACCTGGGCCTAAAAGCTTGTGACACTCCACTGGGCCTGCCGGGCTCTGAGGGCCCTGCCCTGGGCCCCCTGCTCTCCTGCCCTTTGTTCAGTCACAGCAGAGATGGCCACAACCACTCCCTCAGTGAGGGCAGTGTTCCAACCTCCCTCAGCCCCGCCCCCTCTCTGCAGGTTACCATGGACTACAGGGGCTGCATTCTGAGGCCAGGGCGTTCCGAGAATGCCAAGGGCAGACATGATGACTTTAATGATTTCCTCTTGTGTCAGTGTTGGTAAACTTTAGGAGCTAGGAAATGGTCCACTTTACAGAAATGTTCAAATTTACTGGCATTTCATATATTCTCTGCTCTAACATTGTCCTGACTCTTTCTGTATATTCTTTACTTATGTTTTGGTTTTCCTTAATCAAAGTGTGTCTTTTAAATCTTTTCAAAGAAGATTCTTTGGACTTACTAAATCACCTCAATTTTATACGTTTTCTGTTGTATTAAGTTCTGCTCATATCTTTATTTATCTTTTCTCTATGTTCTCAGGGTTTATTGTTTTCATCTTCTGATGTCAATTAAAACACGTGGTTATTCATTTTAATAAATCTTTTTACTTATAAAGATTTGAACTTTTGAAGATTCCAGCTTACTTGTACGTGTCTAAGGGTCAGGTCCTCTCCATTGTTGCTGGCCTAAGGCTTAGTTCACCATACAGCAATGTATATATTGACCTATTTTGCCCTCGAATTTCTGTGATTCCCTACATCTCACCTTTCTTTGCAGACAAGCCATTTGAAATACCCTTAACTTATTTCACAGCCAAGAAGTCTTTGAAATAATGTGTATTTTTTAGAGAAATCTTCTTATATAATTAGGCAGAAAATCTGACCTGCCATAGTTTTCAAAACAGCATAATTTCACTCTTCTCAATGATTAATCTGTTGTATTACACAACCTTGGAGTATTTAGCTTTATCAATGACATGTCCTTGAAAAATGCTTTAGAGATCCTACCAGTCTTTGAAAACATCCTTGTGCCTTGTTTCATTTCCAGTTTTATGTATATTTTCTGCCTTGCACCTGATTATTCCTACATCTGATGGATGGCCTTGGGAATCTAGTTTTGGTATTGATGGTTTTGGCTGATTGTCTCCCCTTGTAGCTGCTTTCTTCAATATTGTGTAAATTTACATCATGTGCTCATGTTTAGATAAACAGCTGACCTTGTAAGAGGCTTAGGTGTGAACGCTCGTAAGTTTCAGCAGAGAGTCGGCAATGATTTATTTGTGTCCCTCCAATGAGTGGCCCGCAAGGACCCCGTTTTCTACAAGTGTTGGTCCAATACTCCCTCTAGAGGTAGGGGACTCAGACAGGGCTGCTTTGCGGCCCCCGATCTGGGGCAGGGGCAGTGGGCGGCCTGTGACCCGGGCAGGAGCCTCTCCGCGTGTGTCCCAGGGACCCATCTGCCGGCGAACTTCGGTCACATGGCAGGAAGCTACGATGCCCAGAACTATGCTTAGCTGTGCAGCGCGGTGTACTGCGCGGACACGTTCCACACACACTTCAAGTAAGAAGGCGGCCTGAGTGGAAAGGTGAGAGTTTGGGCAGCTGTGCAGACAAAGAAGGCGCCCTTTGGCCTGGGCCTAAAAGCTTGTGACACTCCACTGGGCCTGCCTGGCTCTGAGGGCCCTGCCCTGGGCCCCCTGCTCCCCTGCCCTTTGTTCAGTCACAGCAGAGATGGCCACACCCACTCCCTTAGTGAGGGCAGTGTTCCAACCTCCCTCAGCCCCGCCCCCTCTCTGCAGGTTACCATGGACTACAGGGGCGGCATTCTGAGGCCAGGGCGTTCCGAGAATGCCAAGGGCAGACATGATGACCTTAAATGATTTCCTCTTGTGTCAGTGTTGGTAAACTTTAGGAGCTAGGAAATGGTCCACTTTACAGAAATGTTCAAATTTACAGGCATTTCATATATTCTCTGCTCTAACATTGTCCTGACTCTTTCTGTATATTCTTTACTTATGTTTTGGTTTTCCTTAATCAAAGTGTGTCTTTTAAATCTTTTCAAAGAAGATTCTTTGGACTTACTAAATCACCTGAATTTTATACGTTTTCTGTTGTATTAAGTTCTACTCATATCTTTATTTATCTCTTCTCTATGTTCTCAGGGTTTATTGTTTTCATTTTCTGATGTCAATTAAAACACTTGGTTATTCATTTTAATAAATCTTTTTACTTATAAAGATTTGAACTTTTGAAGATGCCAGCTTACTTGTACGTGTCTAAGGGTCGGGTCCTATCTATTGTTGCCGGCCTAAGGCTTAGTTCACCATACAGCAATGTATATATTGACCTATTTTCCCCTCGACTTTCTGTGATTCCCTACATCTCACCTTTATTTGCAGACAAGCCATTTGAAATACCCTTAACTTATTTCACAGCCAATAAGTCTTTGAAATAATGTGTATTTTTTAGAGAAATCTTCTTATATAATTAGGCAGAAAATCTGACCTGCCATAGTTTTCAAAACAGCATAATTTCACTCTTCTCAATGATTAATCTGTTGTATTACACAACCTTGGAGTATTTAGCTTTATCAATGACATGTCCTTGAAAAATGCTTTAGAGATCCTACCAGTCTTTGAAAACATCCTTGTGCCTTGTTTCAGTTCCAGTTTTATGTATATTTTCTGCCTTGCACCTGATTATTCCTACATCTGATGGATGGCCTTGGGAATCTAATTCTGGTATTGATGGTTTTGGCTGATTGTCTCCCCTTGTAGCTGCTTTCTTCAATATTGTGTAAATTTAGATCATGAGCTCATGTTTAGATAAAGAGCTGACCTTGTAAGAGGCTTAGGTGTGAACGCTCGTAAGTTTCAGTAGAGAGTCGGCAAAGATTTATTTGTGTCCCTCCAATGAGTGGCCCGCAAGGACCCCGTTTTCTACAAGTGTTGGTCCAATACTCCCTCTAGAGGTAGGGGACTCAGACAGGGCTGCTTTGCGGCCCCCGATCTGGGGCAGGGGCAGTGGGCGCCCTGTGACCCGGGCAGGAGCCTCTCCGCGTGTGTCCCAGGGACACATCTGCCTGCGAACTTCGATCACTTGGCAGGAAGCTACGATGCCCAGAACTATGCTTAGCTGTGCAGCGCGGTGTACTGCACGGACACGTTCCACACACACTTCAAGTAAGAGGGCGGCCTGAGTGGAAAGGTGAGAGTTTGGGCAGCTGTGCAGACAAAGAAGGCGCCCTTTGGCCTGGGCCTAAAATCTTGTGACACTCCACTGGGCCTGCCGGGCTCTGAGGGCCCTGCCCTGGGCCCCCTGCTCCCCTGCCCTTTGTTCAGTCACAGCAGAGATGGCCACACCCACTCCCTCAGTGAGGGCAGTGTTCCAACCTCCCTCAGCCCCGCCCCCTCTCTGCAGGTTACCATGGACTACAGGGGCTGCATTCTGAGGCCAGGGCGTTCCGAGAATGCCAAGGGCAGACATGATGACCTTAAATGATTTCCTCTTGTGTCAGTGTTGGTAAACTTTAGGAGCTAGGAAATGGTCCACTTTACAGAAATGTTCAAATTTACAGGCATTTCATATATTCTCTGCTCTAACATTGTCCTGACTCTTTCTGTATATTCTTTACTTATGTTTTGGTTTTCCTTAATCAAAGTGTGTCTTTTAAATCTTTTCAAAGAAGATTCTTTGGACTTACTAAATCACCTCAATTTTATGCGTTTTCTGTTGTATTAAGTTCTGCTCATATCTTTATTTATCTTTTTTCTATGTTATCAGGGTTTATTGTTTTCATCTTCTGATGTCAATTAAAACACTTGGTTATTCATTTTAATAAATCTTTTTACTTATAAAGATTTGAACTTTTGAAGATTCCAGCTTACTTGTACGTGTCTAAGGGTCAGGTCCTCTCCATTGTTGCTGGCCTAAGGCTTAGTTCACCATACAGCAATGTATATATTGACCTATTTTCCCCTCGACTTTTTGTGATTCCCTACATCTCACCTTTCTTTGCAGACAAGACATTTGAAATACCCTTAACTTATTTCACAGCCAAGAAGTCTTTGAAATAATGTGTATTTTTTAGAGAAATCTTCTTATATAATTAGGCAGAAAATCTGACCTGCCATAGTTTTCAAAACAGCATAATTTCACTCTTCTCAATGATTAATCTGTTGTATTACACAACCTTGGAGTATTTAGCTTTATCAATGACATGTCCTTACAAAATGCTTTAGAGATTCTACCAGTCTTTGAAAACATCCTTGTGCCTTGTTTCAGTTCCAGTTTTATGTATATTTTCTGCCTTGCACCTGATTATTCCTACATCTGATGGATTGCATTGGGAATCTAGTTTTGGTATTGATGGTTTTGGCTGATTATCTCCCCTTGTAGCTGCTTTCTTCAATATTGTGTAAATTTACATCATGTGCTCATGTTTAGATAAACAGCTGACCTTGTAAGAGGCTTAGGTGTGAACGCTCGTAAGTTTCAGCAGAGAGTCGGCAATGATTTATTTGTGTCCCTCCAATGAGTGGCCCGCAAGGACCCCGTTTTCTACAGGTGTTGGTCCAATACTACCTCTAGAGGCAGGGGACTCAGACAGGGCTGCTTTGCGGCCCCCGATCTGGGGCAGGGCCAGTGGGCGGCCTGTGACCCAGGCAGGAGACTCTCCGCGTGTGTCCCAGGGACCCATCTGCCGGCGAACTTCGGTCACCTGGCAGGAAGCTACGATGCCGAGAACTATGCTTAGCTCTGCAGCGCGGTGTACTGCGCGGACACGTTCCACACACACTTGAAGTAAGAGGGCGGCCTGAGTGGAAATGTGAGAGTTTGGGCAGCTGTGCAGACAAAGAAGACGCCCTTTGGCCTGGGCCAAAAAGCTTGTGAAACTCCACTGTGCCTCCCGGGCTCTGAGGGCCCTGCCCTGGGCCCCCTGCTCCCCTGCCCTTTGTTCAGTCACAGCAGAGATGGCCACACCCACTTACTCAGTGAGGGCAGTGTTCCAACCTCCCTCAGCCCCGCCCCCTCTCTGCAGGTTACCATGGACTACAGGGGCTGCATTCTGAGGCCAGGGCGTTCCGAGAATGCCAAGAGCAGACATGATGACCTTAAATGATTTCCTCTTGTGTCAGTGTTGGTAAACTTTAGGAGCTAGGAAATGGTCCACTTTACAGAAATGTTCAAATTTACTGGCATTTCATATATTCTCTGCTCTAACATTGTCCTGACTCTTTCTGTATATTCTTTACTTATGTTTTGGTTTTCCTTAATCAAAGTGTGTCTTTTAAATCTTTTCAAAGAAGATTCTTTGGACTTACTAAATCACCTCAATTTTATACGTTTTCTGTTGTATTAAGTTCTGCTCATATCTTTATTTATCTCTTCTCTATGTTCTCAGGGTTTATTGTTTTCATTTTCTGATGTCAATTAAAACACTTGGTTATTCATTTTAATAAATCTTTTTACTTATAAAGATTTGAACTTTTGAAGATTCCAGCTTACTTGTACGTGTCTAAGGGTCAGGTCCTCTCTATTGTTGCCGGCCTAAGGCTTAGTTCACCATACAGCAATGTATATTTTGACCTATTTTCCCCTCGACTTTCTGTGATTCCCTACATCTCACCTTTCTTTGCAGACAAGCCATTTGAAATACCCTTAACTTATTTCACAGCCAATAAGTCTTTGAAATAATGTGTATTTTTTAGAGAAAACTTCTTATATAATTAGGCAGAAAATCTGACCTGCCATAGTTTTCAAAACAGCATAATTTCACTCTTCTCAATGATTAATCTGTTGTATTACACAACCTTGGAGTATTTAGCTTTATCAATGATATGTCCTTGAAAAATGTTTTAGAGATCCTACCAGTCTTTGAAAACATCCTTGTGCCTTGTTTCAGTTCCAGTTTTATGTATATTTTCTGCCTTGCACCTGATTATTCCTACATCTGATGGATGGCCTTGGGAATCTAATTCTGGTATTGATGGTTTTGGCTGATTGTCTCCCCTTGTAGCTGCTTTCTTCAATATTGTGTAAATTTAGATCATGAGCTCATGTTTAGATAAAGAGCTGACCTTGTAAGAGGCTTAGGTGTGAACACTCGTAAGTTTCAGTAGAGAGTCGGCAATGATTTATTTGTGTCCCTCCAATGAGTGGCCCGCAAGGACCCCGTTTTCTACAAGTGTTGGTCCAATACTCCCTCTAGAGGCAGGGGACTCAGACAGGGCTGCTTTGCGGCCCCCGATCTGGGGCAGGGGCAGTGGGCGCCCTGTGACCCGGGCAGGAGCCTCTCCGCGTGTGTCCCAGGGACACATCTGCCTGCGAACTTCGATCACTTGGCAGGAAGCTACGATGCCCAGAACTATGCTTAGCTGTGCAGCGCGGTGTACTGCACGGACACGTTCCACACACACTTCAAGTAAGAGGGCGGCCTGAGTGGAAAGGTGAGAGTTTGGGCAGCTGTGCAGACAAAGAAGGCGCCCTTTGGCCTGGGCCTAAATACTTGTGACACTCCACTGGGCCTGCCGGGCTCTGAGGGCCCTGCCCTGGGCCCCCTGCTCCCATGCCCTTTGTTCAGTCACAGCAGAGATCGCCACACCCACTCCCTTAGTGAGGGCAGTGTTCCAACCTCCCTCAGCCCCGCCCCCTCTCTGCAGGTTACCATGGACTACAGAGGCTGCATTCTGAGGCCAGGGCGTTCCGAGAATGACAAGGGCAGACATGATGACCTTAAATGATTTCCTCTTGTGTCAGTGTTGGTAAACTTTAGGAGATAGGAAATGGTCCACTTGACAGAAATGTTCAAATTTACTGGCATTTCATATATTCTCTGCTCTAACATTGTCCTGACTCTTTCTGTATATTCTTTACTTATGTTTTGGTTTTCCTTAATCAAAGTGTGTCTTTTCAATCTTTTCAAAGAAGATTCTTTGGACTTACTAAATCACCTGAATTTTATACGTTTTCTGTTGTATTAAGTTCTGCTCATATCTTTATTTATCTTTTTTCTATGTTCTCAGGGTTTATTGTTTTCATCTTCTGATGTCAATTAAAACACTTGGTTATTCATTTTAATAAATCTTTTTACTTATAAAGATTTGAACTTTTGAAGATTCCAGCTTACTTGTACGTGTCTAAGGGTCAGGTCCTCTCCATTGTTGCTGGCCTAAGGCTTAGTTCACCATACAGCAATGTATATATTGACCTATTTTCCCCTCGACTTTCTGTGATTCCCTACATCTCACCTTTCTTTGCAGACAAGCCATTTGATATACCCATAACTTATTTCACAGCCAATAAGTCTTTGAAATAATGTGTATTTTTTAGAGAAATCTTCTTATATAATTAGGCAGAAAATCTGACCTGCCATAGTTTTCAAAACAGCATAATTTCACTCTTCTCAATGATTAATCTGTTGTATTACACAACCTTGGAGTATTTAGCTTTATCAATGACATGTCCTTGAAAAATGTTTTAGAGATCCTACCAGTCTTTGAAAACATCCTTGTGCCTTGTTTCAGTTCCAGTTTTATGTATATTTTCTGCCTTGCACCCGATTATTCCTACATCTGATGGATGGCCTTGGGAATCTAATTCTGGTATTGATGGTTTTGGCTGATTGTCTCCCCTTGTAGCTGCTTTCTTCAATATTGTGTAAATTTAGATTATGAGCTCATGTTTAGATAAACAGCTGACCTTGTAAGAGGCTAAGGTGTGAACGCTCGTAAGTTTCAGCAGAGAGTCGGCAAAGATTTATTTGTGTCCCTCCAATGAGTGGCCCGCAAGGGCCCCGTTTTCTACAAGTGTTGGTCCAATACTCCCTCTAGAGGCAGGGGACTCAGACAGGGCTGCTTTGCGGCCCCCGATCTGGGGCAGGGGCAGTGGGCGGCCTGTGACCCGGGCAGGAGCCTCTCCGCGTGTGTCCCAGGGACACATCTGCCTGCGAACTTCGATCACCTGGCAGGAAGCTACGATGCCCAGAACTATGCTTAGCTGTGCAGCGCGGTGTACTGCACGGACACGTTCCAAACACACTTCAAGTAAGAGGGCGGCCTGAGTGGAAAGGTGAGAGTTTGGGCAGCTGTGCAGACAAAGAAGTTGCCCTTTGGCCTGGGCCTAAAATCTTGTGACACTCCACTGGGCCTGCCGGGCTCTGAGGGCCCTGCCCTGGGCCCCCTGCTCCCCTGCCCTTTGTTCAGTCACAGCAGAGATGGCCACACCCACTCCCTCAGTGAGGGCAGTGTTCCATCCTCCCTCAGCCCCGCCCCTTCTCTGCAGGTTACCATGGACTACAGAGGCTGCATTCTGAGGCCAGGGCGTTCGGAGAATGCCAAGAGCAGACATGATGACCTTAAATGATTTCCTCTTGTGTCAGTGTTGGTAAACTTTAGGAGCTAGGAAATGGTCCACTTTACAGAAATGTTCAAATTTACTGGCATTTCATATATTCTCTGCTCTAACATTGTCCTGACTCTTTCTGTATATTCTTTACTTATGTTTTGGTTTTCCTTAATCAAAGTGTGTCTTTTAAATCTTTTCAAAGAAGATTCTTTGGACTTACTAAATCACCTCAATTTTATACGTTTTCTGTTGTATTAAGTTCTGCTCATATCTTTATTTATCTCTTCTCTATGTTCTCAGGGTTTATTGTTTTCATTTTCTGATGTCAATTAAAACACTTGGTTATTCATTTTAATAAATCTTTTTACTTATAAAGATTTGAACTTTTGAAGATGCCAGCTTACTTGTACGTGTCTAAGGGTCAGGTCCTCTCTATTGTTGCCGGCCTAAGGCTTAGTTCACCATACAGCAATGTATATTTTGACCTATTTTCCCCTCGACTTTCTGTGATTCCCTACATCTCACCTTTCTTGGCAGACAAGCCATTTGAAATACCCTTAACTTATTTCACAGCCAATAAGTCTTTGAAATAATGTGTATTTTTTAGAGAAAACTTCTTATATAATTAGGCAGAAAATCTGACCTGCCATAGTTTTCAAAACAGCATAATTTCACTCTTCTCAATGATTAATCTGTTGTATTACACAACCTTGGAGTATTTAGCTTTATCAATGATATGTCCTTGAAAAATGTTTTAGAGATCCTACCAGTCTTTGAAAACATCCTTGTGCCTTGTTTCAGTTCCAGTTTTATGTATATTTTCTGCCTTGCACCTGATTATTCCTACATCTGATGGATGGCCTTGGGAATCTAATTCTGGTATTGATGGTTTTGGCTGATTGTCTCCCCTTGTAGCTGCTTTCTTCAATATTGTGTAAATTTAGATCATGAGCTCATGTTTAGATAAAGAGCTGACCTTGTAAGAGGCTTAGGTGTGAACACTCGTAAGTTTCAGTAGAGAGTCGGCAATGATTTATTTGTGTCCCTCCAATGAGTGGCCCGCAAGGACCCCGTTTTCTACAAGTGTTGGTCCAATACTCCCTCTAGAGGCAGGGGACTCAGACAGGGCTGCTTTGCGGCCCCCGATCTGGGGCAGGGGCAGTGGGCGCCCTGTGACCCGGGCAGGAGCCTCTCCGCGTGTGTCCCAGGGACACATCTGCCTGCGAACTTCGATCACTTGGCAGGAAGCTACGATGCCCAGAACTATGCTTAGCTGTGCAGCGCGGTGTACTGCACGGACACGTTCCACACACACTTCAAGTAAGAGGGCGGCCTGAGTGGAAAGGTGAGAGTTTGGGCAGCTGTGCAGACAAAGAAGGCGCCCTTTGGCCTGGGCCTAAATACTTGTGACACTCCACTGGGCCTGCCGTTGCTCTGAGGGCCCTGCCCTGGGCCCCCTGCTCCCCTGCCCTTTGTTCAGTCACAGCAGAGATCGCCACACCCACTCCCTTAGTGAGGGCAGTGTTCCAACCTCCCTCAGCCCCGCCCCCTCTCTGCAGGTTACCATGGACTACAGAGGCTGCATTCTGAGGCCAGGGCGTTCCGAGAATGACAAGGGCAGACATGATGACCTTAAATGATTTCCTCTTGTGTCAGTGTTGGTAAACTTTAGGAGATAGGAAATGGTCCACTTGACAGAAATGTTCAAATTTACTGGCATTTCATATATTCTCTGCTCTAACATTGTCCTGACTCTTTCTGTATATTCTTTACTTATGTTTTGGTTTTCCTTAATCAAAGTGTGTCTTTTCAATCTTTTCAAAGAAGATTCTTTGGACTTACTAAATCACCTGAATTTTATACGTTTTCTGTTGTATTAAGTTCTGCTCATATCTTTATTTATCTTTTTTCTATGTTCTCAGGGTTTATTGTTTTCATCTTCTGATGTCAATTAAAACACTTGGTTATTCATTTTAATAAATCTTTTTACTTATAAAGATTTGAACTTTTGAAGATTCCAGCTTACTTGTACGTGTCTAAGGGTCAGGTCCTCTCCATTGTTGCTGGCCTAAGGCTTAGTTCACCATACAGCAATGTATATATTGACCTATTTTCCCCTCGACTTTCTGTGATTCCCTACATCTCACCTTTCTTTGCAGACAAGCCATTTGATATACCCATAACTTATTTCACAGCCAATAAGTCTTTGAAATAATGTGTATTTTTTAGAGAAATCTTCTTATATAATTAGGCAGAAAATCTGACCTGCCATAGTTTTCAAAACAGCATAATTTCACTCTTCTCAATGATTAATCTGTTGTATTACACAACCTTGGAGTATTTAGCTTTATCAATGACATGTCCTTGAAAAATGTTTTAGAGATCCTACCAGTCTTTGAAAACATCCTTGTGCCTTGTTTCAGTTCCAGTTTTATGTATATTTTCTGCCTTGCACCCGATTATTCCTACATCTGATGGATGGCCTTGGGAATCTAATTCTGGTATTGATGGTTTTGGCTGATTGTCTCCCCTTGTAGCTGCTTTCTTCAATATTGTGTAAATTTAGATTATGAGCTCATGTTTAGATAAACAGCTGACCTTGTAAGAGGCTTAGGTGTGAACGCTCGTAAGTTTCAGCAGAGAGTCGGCAAAGATTTATTTGTGTCCCTCCAATGAGTGGCCCGCAAGGGCCCCGTTTTCTACAAGTGTTGGTCCAATACTCCCTCTAGAGGCAGGGGACTCAGACAGGGCTGCTTTGCGGCCCCCGATCTGGGGCAGGGGCAGTGGGCGGCCTGTGACCCGGGCAGGAGCCTCTCCGCGTGTGTCCCAGGGACACATCTGCCTGCGAACTTCGATCACCTGGCAGGAAGCTACGATGCCCAGAACTATGCTTAGCTGTGCAGCGCGGTGTACTGCACGGACACGTTCCACACACACTTCAAGTAAGAGGGCGGCCTGAGTGGAAAGGTGAGAGTTTGGGCAGCTGTGCAGACAAAGAAGTTGCCCTTTGGCCTGGGCCTAAAATCTTGTGACACTCCACTGGGCCTGCCGGGCTCTGAGGGCCCTGCCCTGGGCCCCCTGCTCCCCTGCCCTTTGTTCAGTCACAGCAGAGATGGCCACACCCACTCCCTCAGTGAGGGCAGTGTTCCATCCTCCCTCAGCCCCGCCCCTTCTCTGCAGGTTACCATGGACTACAGAGGCTGCATTCTGAGGCCAGGGCGTTCCGAGAATGCCAAGGGCAGACATGATGACCTTAAATGATTTCCTCTTGTGTCAGTGTTGGTAAACTTTAGGAGCTAGGAAATGGTCCACTTTACAGAAATGTTCAAATTTACTGGCATTTCATGTATTCTCTGCTCTAACATTGTCCTGACTCTTTCTGTATATTCTTTACTTATGTTTTGGTTTTCCTTAATCAAAGTGTGTCTTTTAAATCTTTTCAAAGAAGATTTTTTGGACTTACTAAATCACCTCAATTTTATACGTTTTCTGTTGTATTAAGTTCTGCTCATATCTTTATTTATCTTTTTTCTATGTTCTCAGGGTTTATTGTTTTCATCTTCTGATGTCAATTAAAACACTTGGTTATTCATTTTAATAAATCTTTTTACTTATAAAGATTTGAACTTTTGAAGATTCCAGCTTACTTGTACGTGTGTAAGGTCAGGTCCTCTCCATTGTTGCTGGCCTAAGGCTTAGTTCACCATACAGCAATGTATATATTGACTTATTTTCCCCTCGACTTTCTGTGATTCCCTACATCTCACCTTTCTTTGCAGACAAGCCATTTGAAATACCCTTAACTTATTCCACAGACAATAAGTCTTTGAAATAATGTGTATTTTTTAGAGAAATCTTCTTATATAATTAGGCAGAAAATCTGACCTGCCATAGTTTTCAAAACAGCATAATTTCACTCTTCTCAATGATTAATCTGTTGTATTACACAACCTTGGAGTATTTAGCTTTATCAATGACATGTCCTTGAAAAATGTTTTAGAGATCCTACCAGTCTTTGAAAACATCCTTGTGCCTTGTTTCAGTTCCAGTTTTATGTACATTTTCTGCCTTGCACCCGATTATTCCTACATCTGATGGATGGCCTTGGGAATCTAATTCTGGTATTGATGGTTTTGGCTGATTGTCTCCCCTTGTAGCTGCTTTCTTCAATATTGTGTAAATTTAGATCATGAGCTCATGTTTAGATAAACAGCTGACCTTGTAAGAGGCTTAGGTGTGAATGCTCGTAAGTTTCAGCAGAGAGTCGGCAAAGATTTATTTGTGTCCCTCCAATGAGTGGCCCGCAAGGACCGCGTTTTATATAAGTGTTGGTCCAATACTCCCTCTAGAGGCAGGGGACTCAGACAGGGCTGCTTTGCGGCCCCCGATCTGGGGCAGGGGCAGTGGGCGGCCTGTGACCCGGGCAGGAGCCTCTCCGCGTGTGTCCCAGGGACACATCTGCCTGCGAACTTCGATCACTTGGCAGGAAGCTACGATGCCCAGAACTATGCTTAGCTGTGCAGCGCGGTGTACTGCACGGACACGTTCCACACACACTTCAAGTAAGAGGGCGGCCTGAGTGGAAAGGTGAGAGTTTGGGCAGCTGTGCAGACAAAGAATGCGCCCTTTGGCCTGGGCCTAAAAACTTGTGACACTCCACTGGGCCTGCCGGGCTCTGAGGGCCCTGCCCTGGGCCCCCTGCTCCCCTGCCCTTTGTTCAGTCACAGCAGAGATGGCCACACCCACTCCCTTAGTGAGGGCAGTGTTCCAACCTCCCTCAGCCCCGCCCCCTCTCTGCAGGTTACCATGGACTACAGAGGCTGCATTCTGAGGCCAGGGCGTTCCGAGAATGCCAAGGGCAGACATGATGACCTTAAATGATTTCCTCTTGTGTCAGTGTTGGTAAACTTTAGGAGCTAGGAAATGGTCCACTTGACAGAAATGTTCAAATTTACTGGCATTTCATATATTCTCTGCTCTAACATTGTCCTGACTCTTTCTGTATATTCTTTACTTATGTTTTGGTTTTCCTTAATCAAAGTGTGTCTTTTAAATCTTTTCAAAGAAGATTCTTTGGACTTACTAAATCACCTGAATTTTATACGTTTTCTGTTGTATTAAGTTCTGCTCATATCTTTATTTATCTTTTTTCTATGTTCTCAGGGTTTATTGTTTTCATCTTCTGATGTCAATTAAAACACTTGGTTATTGATTTTAATAAATCTTTTTACTTATAAAGATTTGAACTTTTGAAGATTCCAGCTTACTTGTACGTGTCTAAGGGTCAGGTCCTCTCCATTGTTGCTGGCCTAAGGCTTAGTTCACCATACAGCAATGTATATATTGACCTATTTTCCCCTCGACTTTCTGTGATTCCCTACATCTCACCTTTCTTTGCAGACAAGCCATTTGAAATACCCATAACTTATTTCACAGCCAATAAGTCTTTGAAATAATGTGTATTTTTTAGAGAAATCTTCTTATATAATTAGGCAGAAAATCTGACCTGCCATAGTTTTCAAAACAGCATAATTTCACTCTTCTCAATGATTAATCTGTTGTATTACACAACCTTGGAGTATTTAGCTTTATCAATGACATGTCCTTGAAAAATGTTTTAGAGATCCTACCAGTCTTTGAAAACATCCTTGTGCCTTGTTTCAGTTCCAGTTTTATGTATATTTTCTGCCTTGCACCCGATTATTCCTTCATCTGATGGATGGCCTTGGGAATCTAATTCTGGTATTGATGGTTTTGGCTGATTGTATCCCCTTGTAGCTGCTTTCTTCAATATTGTGTAAATTTAGATCATGAGCTCATGTTTAGCTAAACAGCTGACCTTGTAAGAGGCTTAGGTGTGAACGCTCGTAAGTTTCAGCAGAGAGTCGGCAAAATTTATTTGTGTCCCTCCAATGAGTGGCCCGCAAGGGCCCCGTTTTCTACAAGTGTTGGTCCAATACTCCCTCTAGAGGCAGGGGACTCAGACAGGGCTGCTTTGCGGGCCCCGATCTGGGGCAGGGGCAGTGGGCGGCCTGTGACCCGGGCAGGAGCCTCTCCGCGTGTGTCCCAGGGACACATCTGCCTGCGAACTTCGATCACCTGGCAGGAAGCTACGATGCCCAGAACTATGCTTAGCTGTGCAGCGCGGTGTACTGCACGGACACGTTCCACACACACTTCAAGTAAGAGGGCGGCCTCAGTGGAAAGGTGAGAGTTTGGGCAGCTGTGCAGACAAAGAAGGCGCCCTTTGGCCTGGGCCTAAAAACCTGTGACACTCCACTGGGCCTGCCGGGCTCTGAGGGCCCTGCCCTGGCCCCCCTGCTCCCCTGGCCTTTGTTCAGTCACAGCAGAGATGGCCACACCCACTCCCTCAGTGAGGGCAGTGTTCCAACATCCCTCAGCCCCGCCCCCTTTCTGCAGGTTACCATGGACTACAGAGGCTGCATTCTGAGGCCAGGGCATTCCGAGAATGCCAAGGGCAGACATGATGACATTAAATGATTTCCTCTTGTGTCAGTGTTGGTAAACTTTAGGAGCTAGGAAATGGTCCACTTTACAGAAATGTTCAAATTTACTGGCATTTCATATATTCTCTGCTCTAACATTGTCCTGACTCTTTCTGTATATTCTTTACTTATGTTTTGGTTTTCCTTAATCAAAGTGTGTCTTTTAAATCTTTTCAAAGAAGATTCTTTGGACTTACTAAATCACCTGAATTTTATACGTTTTCTGTTGTATTAAGTTCTGCTCATATCTTTATTTATCTTTTCTCTATGTTCTCAGGGTTTATTGTTTTCATTTTCTGATGTCAATTAAAACACTTGGTTATTCATTTTAATAAATCTTTTTACTTATAAAGATTTGAACTTTTGAAGATTCCAGCTTACTTGTACTTGTCTAAGGGTCAGGTCCTCTCCATTGTTGCTGGCCTAAGGCTTAGTTCACCATACAGCAATGTATATATTGACCTATTTTCCCCTCGACTTTCTGTGATTCCCTACATCTCACCTTTCTTTGCAGACAAGCCATTTGAAATACCCTTAACTTATTTCACAGCCAATAAGTCTTTGAAATAATGTGTATTTTTTAGAGAAATCTTCTTATATAATTAGGCAGAAAATCTGACCTGCCATAGTTTTCAAAACAGCATAATTTCACTCTTCTCAATGATTAATCTGTTGTATTACACAACCTTGGAGTATTTAGCTTTATCAATGACATGTCCTTGAAAAATGTTTTAGAGATCCTACCAGTCTTTGAAAACATCCTTGTGCCTTGTTTCAGTTCCAGTTTGGTGTATATTTTCTGCCTTGCACCCAATTATTCCTACATCTGATGGATGGCCTTGGGAATCTAATTCTGGTATTGATGGTTTTGGCTGATTGTCTCCCCTTGTAGCTGCTTTCTTCAATATTGTGTAAATTTAGATCATGAGCTCATGTTTAGATAAACAGCTGACCTTGTAAGAGTATTATGTGTGAACGCTCGTAAGTTTCAGCAGAGAGTCGGCAAAGATTTATTTGTGTCCCTCCAATGAGTGCCCCGCAAGGACCCCGTGTTCGACAAGTGTTGGTCCAATACTCCCTCTTGAGGCAGGGGACTCAGACAGGGCTGCTTTGCGGCCCCCGATCTGGGGCAGGGGCAGTGGGCGGCCTGTGACCCGGGCAGGAGCCTCTCCGCGTGTGTCCCAGGGACCCATCTGCCGGCGAACTTCGGTCACCTGGCAGGAAGCTACGATGCCCAGACCTATGCTTAGCTGTGCAGCGCGGTGTACTGCGTGGACACGTTCCACACACACTTCAAATAAGAGGGTGGTCTGAGTGGAAAGGTGAGAGTTTGGGCAGCTGTGCAGACAAAGAAAGCGCCCTTTGGCCTGGGCCTAAAAACTTGTGACACTCCACTGGGCCTGCCGGGCTCTGAGGGCCCTGCCCTGGGCCCCCTGCTCCCCTGCCCTTTGTTCAGTCACAGCAGAGATGGCCACACCCACTCCCTCAGTGAGGGCAGTGTTCCAACCTCCCTCAGCCCCGCCCCCTCTCTGCAGGTTACCATGGACTACAGAGGCTGCATTCTGAGGCCAGGGCATTCCGAGAATGCCAAGGGCAGACATGATGACCTTAAATGATTTCCTCTTGTGTCAGTGTTGGTAAACTTTAGGAGCTAGGAAATGGTCCACTTGACAGAAATGTTCAAATTTACTGGCATTTCATATATTCTCTGCTCTAACATTGTCCTGACTCTTTCTGTATATTCTTTACTTATGTTTTGGTTTTCCTTAATCAAAGTGTGTCTTTTAAATCTTTTCAAAGAAGATTCTTTGGACTTACTAAATCACCTGAATTTTATACGTTTTCTGTTGTATTAAGTTCTGCTCATATCTTTATTTATCTTTTTTCTATGTTCTCAGGGTTTATTGTTTTCATCTTCTGATGTCAATTAAAACACTTGGTTATTCATTTTAATAAATATTTTTACTTATAAAGATTTGAACTTTTGAAGATTCCAGCTTACTTGTACGTGTCTAAGGGTCAGGTCCTCTCCATTGTTGCTGGCCTAAGGCTTAGTTCACCATACAGCAATGTATATATTGACCTATTTTCCCCTCGACTTTCTGTGATTCCCTACATCTCACCTTTCTTTGCAGACAAGTCATTTGAAATACCCTTAACTTATTTCACAGCCAATAAGTCTTTGAAATAATGTGTACTTTTTAGAGAAATCTTCTTATATAATTAGGCAGAAAATCTGACCTGCCATAGTTTTCAAAACAGCATAATTTCACTCTTCTCAATGATTAATCTGTTGTATTACACATCCTTGGAGTATTTAGCTTTATCAATGACATGTCCTTGAAAAATGCTTTAGAGATCCTACCAGTCTTTGAAAACATCCTTGTGCCTTGTTTCAGTTCCAGTTTTATGTATATTTTCTGCCTTGCACCTGATTATTCCTACATCTGATGGATGGCCTTGGGAATCTAATTCTGGTATTGATGGTTTTGGCTGATTGTCTCCCCTTGTAGCTGCTTTCTTCATTATTGTGTAAATAGAGATCATGAGCTCATGTTTAGCTAAACAGCTGACCTTGTAAGAGGCTTAGGTGTGAACGCTCGTAAGTTTCAGCAGAGAGTCGGCAAAGATTTATTTGTGTCCCTCCAATGAGTGGCCCGCAAGGACCCCGTTTTCTACAAGTGTTGGTCCAATACTCCCTCTAGAGGCAGGGGACTCAGACAGGGCCGCTTTGCGGCCCCCGATCTGGGACAGGGGCAGTGGGCGGCCTGTGACCCGGGCAGGAGCCTCTCCGCGTGTGTCCCAGGGACCCATCTGCCTGCGAACTTCGGTCACCTGGCAGGAAGCTACGATGCCCAGAACTATGCTTAGCTGTGCAGCGCGGTGTACTGCACGGACACGTTCCATACACACTTCAAGTAAGAGGGCGGCCTGAGTGGAAAGGTGAGAGTTTGGGCAGCTGTGCAGACAAAGAAGGCGCCCTTTGGCCTGGGCCTAAAAACTTGTGACACTCCACTGGGCCTGCCGGGCTCTGAGGGCCCTGCCCTGGGCCCCCTGCTCCCCTGGCCTTTGTTCAGTCACAGCAGAGATGGCCACACCCACTCCCTCAGTGAGGGCAGTGTTCCAACATCCCTCAGCCCCGCCCCCTCTCCGCAGGTTACCATGGACTACAGAGGCTGCATTCTGAGGCCAGGGCATTCCGAGAATGCCAAGGGCAGACATGATGAACTTAAATGATTTCCTCTTGTGTCAGTGTTGGTAAACTTTAGGAGCTAGGAAATGGTCCACTTGACAGAAATGTTCAAATTTACTGGCATTTCATATATTCTCTGCTCTAACATTGTCCTGACTCTTTCTGTATATTCTTTACTTATGTTTTGGTTTTCCTTAATCAAAGTGTGTCTTTTCAATCTTTTCAAAGAAGATTCTTTGGACTTACTAAATCACCTGAATTTTATACGTTTTCTGTTGTATTAAGTTCTGCTCATATCTTTATTTATCTTTTCTCTATGTTCTCAGGGTTTATTGTTTTCATTTTCTGATGTCAATTAGAACACTTGGTTATTCATTTTAATAAATCTTTTTACTTATAAAGATTTGAACTTTTGAAGATTCCAGCTTACTTGTACGTGTCTAAGGGTCAGGTCCTCTCCATTGTTGCTGGCCTAAGGCTTAGTTCACCATACAGCAATGTATATATTGACCTATTTTCCCCTCGACTTTCTGTGATTCCCTACATCTCACCTTTCTTTGCAGGCAAGCCATTTGAAATACCCTTAACTTATTTCACAGCCAAGAAGTCTTTGAAATAATGTGTAATTTTTAGAGAAATCTTCTTATATAATTAGGCAGAAAATCTGACCTGCCATAGTTTTCAAAACAGCATAATTCACTCTTCTCAATGATTAATCTGTTGTATTACACAACCTTGGAGTATTTAGCTTTATCAATGACATGTCCTTGAAAAATGTTTTAGAGATCCTACCAGTCTTTGAAAACATCCTTGTGCCTTGTTTCAGTTCCAGTTTGGTGTATATTTTCTGCCTTGCACCCGATTATTCCTACATCTGATGGATGGCCTTGGGAATCTAATTCTGGTATTGATGGTTTTGGCTGATTGTCTCCCCTTGTAGCTGCTTTCTTCAATATTGTGTAAATTTAGATCATGAGCTCATGTTTAGATAAACAGCTGACCTTGTAAGAGGATTAGGTGTGAACACTCGTAATTTTCAGCAGAGAGTCGGCAAAGATTTATTTGTGTCCCTCCAATGAGTGGCCTGCAAGGACCCCGTGTTCGACAAGTGTTGGTCCAATACTCCCTCTTGAGGCAGGAGACTCAGACAGGGCTGATTTGCGGCCCCCGATCTGGGGCAGGGGCAGTGGGCGGCCTGTGACCTGGGCCGGAGCCTCTCCGCGTGTGTCCCAGGGACCCATCTGCCGGCGAACTTCGGTCACCTGGCAGGAAGCTACGATGCCCAGACCTATGCTTAGCTGTGCAGCGCGGTGTACTGCGCGGACACGTTCCACACACACTTCAAGTAAGAGGGCGGCCTGAGTGGAAAGGTGAGAGTTTGGGCAGCTGTGCAGACAAAGAAAGCGCCCTTTGGCCTGGGCCTAAAAACTTGTGACACTCCACTGGGCCTGCCGGGCTCTGAGGGCCCTGCCCTGGGCCCCCTGCTCCCCTGCCCTTTGTTCAGTCACAGCAGAGATGGCCACACCCACTCCCTCAGTGAGGGCAGTGTTCCAACCTCCCTCAGCCCCGCCCCCTCTCTGCAGGTTACCATGGACTACAGAGGCTGCATTCTGAGGCCAGGGCGTTCCGAGAATGCCAAGGGCAGACATGATGACCTTAAATGATTTCCTCTTGTGTCAGTGTTGGTAAACTTTAGGAGCTAGGAAATGGTCCACTTTACAGAAATGTTCAAATTTACTGGCATTTCATATATTCTCTGCTCTAACATTGTCCTGACTCTTTCTGTATATTCTTTACTTATGTTTTGGTTTTCCTTAATCATAGTGTGTCTTTTAAATCTTTTCAAAGAAGATTCTTTGGACTTACTAAATCACCTGAATTTTATACGTTTTCTGTTGTATTAAGTTCTGCTCATATCTTTATTTATCTTTTTTCTATGTTCTCAGGGTTTATTGTTTTCATCTTCTGATGTCAATTAAAACACTTGGTTATTCATTTTAATAAATCTTTTTACTTATAAAGATTTGAACTTTTGAAGATTCCAGCTTACTTGTACGTGTCTAAGGGTCAGGTCCTCTCCATTGTTGCTGGCCTAAGGCTTAGTTCACCATACAGCAATGTATATATTGACCTATTTTCCCCTCGACTTTCTGTGATTCCCTACATCTCACCTTTCTTTGCAGACAAGCCATTTGAAATACCCTTAACTTATTTCACAGCCAATAAGTCTTTGAAATAATGTGTATTTTTTAGAGAAATCTTCTTATATAATTAGGCAGAAAATCTGACCTGCCATAGTTTTCAAAACAGCATAATTTCACTCTTCTCAATGATTAATCTGTTGTATTACACAACCTTGGAGTATTTAGCTTTATCAATGACATGTCCTTGAAAAATGTTTTAGAGATCCTACCAGTCTTTGAAAACATCCTTGTGCCTTGTTTCAGTTCAAGTTTTATGTATATTTTCTGCCTTGCACCTGATTATTCCTACATCTGATGGATGGCCTTGGGAATCTAGTTTTGGTATTGATGGTTTTGGCTGATTGTCTTCCCTTGTAGCTGCTTTCTTCAATATTGTGTAAATTTACATCATGTGCTCATGTTTAGATAAACAGCTGACCTTGTAAGAGGCTTAGGTGTGAAAGCTCCTAAGTTTCAGCAGAGAGTCGGCAATGATTTATTTGTGTCCCTCCAATGAGTGGCCCGCAAGGACCCCGTTTTCTACAAGTGTTGGTCCAATACTCCCTCTAGAGGCAGGGGACTCAGACAGGGCTGCTTTGCGGCCCCCGATCTGGGGCAGGGGCAGTGGGCGGCCTGTGACCCGGGCAGGAGCCTCTCCGCGTGTGTCCCAGGGACCCATCAGCCGGCGAACTTCGGTCACCTGGCAGGAAGCTACGATGCCCAGAACTATGCTTAGCTGTGCAGCGCGGTGTACTGCGCGGACACGTTCCACACACACTTCAAGTAAGAGGGCGGCCTGAGTGGAAATGTGAGTGTTTGGGCAGCTGTGCAGACAAAGAAGGCGCCCTTTGGCCTGGGCCTAAAAGCTTGTGACACTCCACTGGGCCTGCCGGGCTCTGAGGGCCCTGCCCTGGGCCCCCTGCTCCCCTGCCCTTTGTTCACTCACAGCAGAGATGGCCACACCCACTCCCTCAGTGAGGGCAGTGTTCCAACCTCCCTCAGCCCCGCCCCCTCTCTGCAGGTTACCATGGACTACAGGGGCTGCATTCCGAGGCCAGGGCGTTCCGAGAATGCCAAGGGCAGACATGATGACCTTAAATGATTTCCTCTTGTGTCAGTGTTGGTAAACTTTAGGAGCTAGGAAATGGTCCACTTTACAGAAATGTTCAAATTTACAGGCATTTCATATATTCTCTGCTCTAACATTGTCCTGACTCTTTCTGTATATTCTTTACTTATGTTTTGGTTTTCCTTAATCAAAGTGTGTCTTTTAAATCTTTTCAAAGAAGATTCTTTGGACTTACTAAATCACCTGAATTTTATACGTTTTCTGTTGTATTAAGTTCTGCTCATATCTTTATTTATCTTTTTTCTATGTTCTCAGGGTTTATTGTTTTCATCTTCTGATGTCAATTAAAACACGTGGTTATTTATTTTAATAAATCTTTTTACTTATAAAGATTTGAACTTTTGAAGATTCCAGCTTACTTGTACGTGTCTAAGGGTCAGGTCCTCTCCATTGTTGCTGGCCTAAGGCTTAGTTCACCATACAGCAATGTATATATTGACCTATTTTGCCCTCGACTTTCTGTGATTCCCTACATCTCACCTTTCTTTGCAGACAAGCCATTTGAAATACCCTTAACTTATTTCACAGCCAAGAAGTCTTTGAAATAATGTGTATTTTTTAGAGAAATCTTCTTATATAATTAGGCAGAAAATCTGACCTGCCATACTTTTCAAAACAGCATAATTTCACTCTTCTCAATGATTAATCTGTTGTATTACACAACCTTGGAGTATTTAGCTTTATCAATGACATGTCCTTGCAAAATGCTTTAGAGATCCTA
Organism: Mesoplodon mirus; assembly: GCF_964341445.2. Lineage (NCBI taxonomy): Eukaryota > Metazoa > Chordata > Mammalia > Artiodactyla > Ziphiidae > Mesoplodon > Mesoplodon mirus. The sequence goes on along the minus strand of NC_138976.1, from coordinate 130,703,653 downwards.
CCAGTCTTTGAAAACATCCTTGTGCCTTGTTTCAGTTCCAGTTTTATGTATATTTTCTGCCTTGCACCTGATTATTCCTACATCTGATGGATGGCCTTGGGAATCTAGTTTTGGTATTGATGGTTTTGGCTGATTGACTCCCCTTGTAGCTGCTTTCTTCAATATTGTGTAAATTTACATCATGTGCTCATGTTTAGATAAACAGCTGACCTTGTAAGAGGCTTAGGTGTGAACGCTCGTAAGTTTCAGCAGAGAGTCGGCAAAGATTTATTTGTGTCCCTCCAATGAGTGGCCCGCAAGGACCCCGTTTTCTACAAGTGTTGGTCCAATACTCCCTCTAGAGGCAGGGGACTCAGACAGGGCTGCTTTGCGGCCCCCGATCTGGGGCAGGGGCAGTGGGCGGCCTGTGACCCGGGCAGGAGCCTCTCCGCGTGTGTCCCAGGGACCCATCTGCCGGCGAACTTCGGTCACCTGGCAGGAAGCTACGATGCCCAGAACTATGCTTAGCTGTGCAGCGTGGTGTACTGCGCGGACACGTTCCACACACACTTGAAGTAAGAGGGCGGCCTGAGTGGAAATGTGAGAGTTTGGGCAGCTGTGCAGACAAAGAAGACGCTCTTTGGCCTGGGCCTAAAAGCTTGTGAAACTCCACTGGGCCTGCCGGGCTCTGAGGGCCCTGCCCTGGGCCCCCTGCTCCCCTGCCCTTTGTTCAGTCACAGCAGAGATGGCCACACCCACTTCCTCAGTGAGGGCAGTGTTCCAACCTCCCTCAGCCCCGCCCACTCTCTGCAGGTTACCATGGACTACAGGGGCTGCATTCTGAGGCCAGGGCGTTCCGAGAATGCCAAGGGCAGACATGATGACCTTAAATGATTTCCTCTTGTGTCAGTGTTTGTAAACTTTAGGAGCTAGGAAATGGTCCACTTTACAGAAATGTTCAAATTTACTGGCATTTCATATATTCTCTGCTCTAACATTGTCCTGACTCTTTCTGTATATTCTTTACTTATGTTTTGGTTTTCCTTAATCAAAGTGTGTCTTTTAAATCTTTTCAAAGAAGATTCTTTGGACTTACTAAATCACCTGAATTTTATACGTTTTCTGTTGTATTAAGTTCTGCTTATATCTTTATTTATCTCTTCTCTATCTTCTCAGGGTTTATTGTTTTCATTTTCTGATGTCAATTAAAACACTTGATTATTCATTTTAATAAATCTTTTTACTTATAAAGATTTGAACTTTTGAAGATGCCAGCTTACTTGTACGTGTCTAAGGGTCAGGTCCTCTCTATTGTTGCCGGCCTAAGGCTTAGTTCACCATACAGCAATGTATATATTGACCTATTTTCCCCTCGACTTTCTGTGATTCCCTACATCTCACCTTTCTTTGCAGACAAGCCATTTGAAATACCCTTAACTTATTTCACAGCCAATAAGTCTTTGAAATAATGTGTATTTTTTAGAGAAATCTTCTTATATAATTAGGCAGAAAATCTGACCTGCCATAGTTTTCAAAACAGCATAATTTCACTCTTCTCAATGATTAATCTGTTGTATTACACAACCTTGGAGTATTTAGCTTTATCAATGATATGTCCTTGAAAAATGTTTTAGAGATCCTACCAGTCTTTGAAAACATCCTTGTGCCTTGTTTCAGTTCCAGTTTTATGTATATTTTCTGCCTTGCACCCGATTATTCCTACATCTGATGGATGCCCTTGGGAATCTAATTCTGGTATTGATGGTTTTGGCTGATTGTCTCCCCTTGTAGCTGCTTTCTTCAATATTGTGTAAATTTAGATCATGAGCTCATGTTTAGCTAAACAGCTGACCTTGTAAGAGGCTTAGTTTTGAACGCTCGTAAGTTTCAGCAGAAAGTCGGCAAAGATTTATTTGTGTCCCACCAATGAGTGGCCCGCAAGGACCCCGTTTTCTACAAGTGTTGGTCCAATACTCCCTCTAGAGGCAGGGGACTCAGACAGGGCTGCTTTGCGGCCCCCGATCTGGGGCAGGGGCAGTGGGCGGCCTGTGACCCGGGCAGGAGCCTCTCCGCGTGTGTCCCAGGTACCCATCTGCCTGCGAACTTCGGTCACCTGGCAGAAAGCTACGATGTCCAGACCTATGCTTAGCTGTGCAGCGCGGTGTACTGCGCGGACACGTTCCACACACACTTCAAGTAAGAGGGCGGCCTGAGTGGAAAGGTGAGAGTTTGGGCAGCTGTGCAGACAAAGAAGGCGCCCTTTGGCCTGGGCCTAAAGGCTTGTGACACTCCACTGGGCCTGCCGGGCTCTGAGGGCCCTGCCCTGGGCCCCCTGCTCCCCTGCCCTTTGTTCAGTCACAGCAGAGATGGCCACAACCACTCCCTCAGTGAGGGCAGTGTTCCAACCTCCCTCAGCCCCGCCGCCTCTCCACAGGTTACCATGGACTACAGAGGCTGCATTCTGAGGCCAGGGCGTCCCGAGAATGCCAAGGTCAGACATGATGACCTTAAATGATTTCCTCTTGTGTCTGTGTTGGTAAACTTTAGGAGCTAGGAAATGGTCCACTTGACAGAAATGTTCAAATTTACTGGCATTTCATATATTATCTGCTCTAACATTGTCCTGACTCTTTCTGTATATTCTTTACTTATGTTTTGGTTTTCCTTAATCAAAGTGTGTCTTTTAAATCTTTTCAAAGAAGATTCTTTGGACTTACTAAATCACCTGAATTTTATACGTTTTCTGTTGTATTAAGTTCTGCTCATATCTTTATTTTTCTTTTCTCTATGTTCTCAGGGTTTATTGTTTTCATCTTCTGATGTCAATTAAAACACTTGGTTATTCATTTTAATAAATCTTTTAACTTATAAAGATTTGAACTTTTGAAGATTCCAGCTTACTTGTACGTGTCTAAGGGTCAGGTCCTCTCCATTGTTGCCGGCCTAAGGCTTAGTTCACCATACAGCAATGTATATATTGACCTATTTTCCCCTCGACTTTCTGTGATTCCCTACATCTCACCTTTCTTTGCAGACAAGCCATTTGAAATACCCTTAACATATTTCACAGCCAATAAGTCTTTGAAATAATGTGTATTTTTTAGAGAAATCTTCTTATAGAATTAGGCAGAAAATCTGACCTGCCATAGTTTTCCAAACAGCATAATTTCACTCTTCTCAATGATTAATCTGTTGTATTAAACAACCTGGGAGTATTTAGCTTTATCAATGACATGTCCTTGAAAAATGCTTTAGAGATCCTAGCAGTCTTTGAAAACATCCTTGTGCCTTGTTTCAGTTCCAGTTTTATGTATATTTTCTGCCTTGCACCTGATTATTCCTACATCTGATGGATGGCCTTGGGAATCTAATTCTGGTATTGATGGTTTTGGCTGATTGTCTCCCCTTGTAGCTGCTTTCTTCAATATTGTGTAAATTTAGATCATGAGCTCATGTTTAGCTAAACAGCTGACCTTGTAAGAGGCTTAGGTGTGAACGCTCGTAAGTTTCAGCAGAGAGTCGGCAAAGATTTATTTGTGTCCCTCCAATGAGTGGCCCGCAAGGACCCCGTTTTCTACAAGTGTTGGTCCAATACTCCCTCTAGAGGCAGGGGACTCAGACAGGGCTGCTTTGCGGCCCCCGATCTGGGGCAGGGGCAGTGGGCGGCCTGTGACCCGGGCAGGAGCCTCTCCGCGTGTGTCCCAGGGACCCATCTGCCGGCGAACTTCGGTCACCTGGCAGGAAGCTACGATGCCCAGAACTATGCTTAGCTCTGCAGCGCGGTGTACTGCGCGGACACGTTCCACACACACTTCAAGTAAGAGGGCGGCCTGAGTGGAAAGGTGAGAGTTTGGGCAGGTGTGCAGACAAAGAAGGCGCCCTTTGGCCTGGGCCTAAAAACTTGTGACACTCCACTGGGCCTGCCGGGCTCTGAGGGCCCTGCCCTGGGCCCCCTGCTCCCCTGCCCTTTGTTCAGTCACAGCAGAGATGGCCACACCCACTCCCTCAGTGAGGGCAGTGTTCCAACCTCCCTCAGCCCCGCCCCCTCTCTGCAGCTTACCATGGACTACAGAGGCTGCTTTCTGAGGCCAGGGCGTTCCGAGAATGCCAAGGGCAGACATGATGACCTTAAATGATTACCTCTTGTGTCAGTGTTGGTAAACTTTAGGAGCTAGGAAATGGTCCACTTGACAGAAATGTTCAAATTTACTGGCATTTCATATATTCTCTGCTATAACATTGTCCTGACTCTTTCTGTATATTCTTTACTTATGTTTTGGTTTTCCATAATAAAAGTGTGTCTTTTAATTCTTTTCAAAGAAGATTCTTTGGACTTACTAAATCACCTGAATTTTATACGTTTTCTGTTGTATTAAGTTCTGCTCATATCTTTATTTATCTTTTTTCTATGTTCTCAGGGTTTATTGTTTTCATCTTCTGATGTCAATTAAAACACTTGGTTATTCATTTTAATAAATCTTTTTACTTATAAAGATTTGAACTTTTGAAGATTCCAGCTTACTTGTACGTGTCAAAGGGTCAGGTCCTCTCCATTGTTGCTGGCCTAAGGCTTAGTTCACCATACAGCAATGTATATATTGACCTATTTTCCCCTCGACTTTCTGTGATTCCCTACATCTCACCTTTCTTTGCAGACAAGCCATTTGAAATACCCTTAACTTATTTCACAGCCAATAAGGCTTTGAAATAATGTGTATTTTTTAGAGAAATCTTCTTATATAATTAGGCAGAAAATCTGACCTGCCATAGTTTTCAAAACAGCATAATTTCACTCTTCTCAATGATTAATCTGTTGTATTACACAACCTTGGAGTATTTAGCTTTATCAATGACATGTCCTTGAAAAATGTTTTAGAGATCCTACCAGTCTTTGAAAACATCCTTGTGCCTTGTTTCAGTTCCAGTTTTATGTATATTTTCTGCCTTGCACCCGATTATTCCTACATCTGATGGATGGCCTTGGGAATCTAATTCTGGTATTGATGGTTTTGGCTGATTGTCTCCCCTTGTAGCTGCTTTCTTCAATATTGTGTAAATTTAGATCATGAGCTCATGTTTAGCTAAACAGCTGACCTTGTAAGAGGCTTAGGTGTGAACGCTCGTATGTTTCAGCAGAAAGTCGGCAAAGATTTATTTGTGTCCCTCCAATGAGTGGCCCGCAAGGACCCCGTTTTCTACAAGTGTTGGTCCAATACTCCCTCTAGAGGCAGGGGATTCAGACAGGGCTGCTTTGCGGCCCCCGATCTGGGGCAGGGGCAGTGGGCGGCCTGTGACCCGGGCAGGAGCCTCTCCGCGTGTGTCCCAGGGACCCATCTGCCTGCGAACTTCGGTCACCTGGCAGGAAGCTACGATGCCCAGAACTATGCTTAGCTGTGCAGCGCGGTGTACTGCACGGACACGATCCACACACACTTCAAGTAAGAGGGCAGCCTGAGTGGAAAGGTGAGAGTTTGGGCAGCTGTGCAGACAAAGAAGGCGCCCTTTGGCCTGGGCCTAAAAACTTGTGACACTCCACTGGGCCTGCCGGGCTCTGAGGGCCCTGCCCTGGGCCCCCTGCTCCCCTGCCCTTTGTTCAGTCACAGCAGAGATGGCCACACCCACTCCCTCAGTGAGGGCAGTGTTCCAACCTCCCTCAGCCCCGCCCCCTCTCTGCAGGTTACCATGGACTACAGAGGCTGCATTCTGAGGCCAGGGCGTTCCGAGAATGCCAAGGGCAGACATGATGACCTTAAATGATTTCTTCTTGTGTCAGTGTTGGTAAACTTTAGGAGCTAGGAAATGGTCCACTTGACAGAAATGTTCAAATTTACTGGCATTTCATATATTCTCTGCTCTAACATTGTCCTGACTCTTTCTGTATATTCTTTACTTATGTTTTGGTTTTCCTTAATCAAAGTGTGTCTTTTAAATCTTTTCAAAGAAGATTCTTTGGACTTACTAAATCACCTCAATTTTATACGTTTTCTGTTGTATTAAGTTCGGCTCATATCTTTATTTATCTTTTCTCTATGTTCTCAGGGTTTATTGTTTTCATCTTCTGATGTCAATTAAAACACTTGGTTATTCATTTTAATAAATCTTTTTACTTATAAAGATTTGAACTTTTGAAGATTCCAGCTTACTTGTACGTGTCTAAGGGTCAGGTCCTCTACATTGTTGCCGGCCTAAGGCTTAGTTCACCATACAGCAATGTATATATTGACCTATTTTCCCCTCGACTTTCTGTGATTCCCTACATCTCACCTTTCTTTGCAGACAAGCCATTTGAAATACCCTTAACATATTTCACAGCCAATAAGTCTTTGAAATAATGTGTATTTTTTAGAGAAATCTTCTTATAGAATTAGGCAGAAAATCTGACCTGCCATAGTTTTCCAAACAGCATAATTTCACTCTTCTCAATGATTAATCTGTTGTATTAAACAACCTGGGAGTATTTAGCTTTATCAATGACATGTCCTTGAAAAATGCTTTAGAGATCCTAGCAGTCTTTGAAAACATCCTTGTGCCTTGTTTCAGTTCCAGTTTTATGTATATTTTCTGCCTTGCACCTGATTATTCCTACATCTGATGGATGGCCTTGGGAATCTAATTCTGGTATTGATGGTTTTGGCTGATTGTCTCCCCTTGTAGCTGCTTTCTTCAATATTGTGTAAATTTAGATCATGAGCTCATGTTTAGCTAAACAGCTGACCTTGTAAGAGGCTTAGGTGTGAACGCTCGTAAGTTTCAGCAGAGAGTCGGCAAAGATTTATTTGTGTCCCTCCAATGAGTGGCCCGCAAGGACCCCGTTTTCTACAAGTGTTGGTCCAATACTCCCTCTAGAGGCAGGGGACTCAGACAGGGCTGCTTTGCGGCCCCCGATCTGGGGCAGGGGCAGTGGGCGGCCTGTGACCCGGGCAGGAGCCTCTCCGCGTGTGTCCCAGGGACCCATCTGCCGGCGAACTTCGGTCACCTGGCAGGAAGCTACGATGCCCAGAACTATGCTTAGCTCTGCAGCGCGGTGTACTGCGCGGACACGTTCCACACACACTTCAAGTAAGAGGGCGGCCTGAGTGGAAAGGTGAGAGTTTGGGCAGGTGTGCAGACAAAGAAGGCGCCCTTTGGCCTGGGCCTAAAAACTTGTGACACTCCACTGGGCCTGCCGGGCTCTGAGGGCCCTGCCCTGGGCCCCCTGCTCCCCTGCCCTTTGTTCAGTCACAGCAGAGATGGCCACACCCACTCCCTCAGTGAGGGCAGTGTTCCAACCTCCCTCAGCCCCGCCCCCTCTCTGCAGCTTACCATGGACTACAGAGGCTGCTTTCTGAGGCCAGGGCGTTCCGAGAATGCCAAGGGCAGACATGATGACCTTAAATGATTACCTCTTGTGTCAGTGTTGGTAAACTTTAGGAGCTAGGAAATGGTCCACTTGACAGAAATGTTCAAATTTACTGGCATTTCATATATTCTCTGCTATAACATTGTCCTGACTCTTTCTGTATATTCTTTACTTATGTTTTGGTTTTCCATAATCAAAGTGTGTCTTTTAATTCTTTTCAAAGAAGATTCTTTGGACTTACTAAATCACCTGAATTTTATACGTTTTCTGTTGTATTAAGTTCTGCTCATATCTTTATTTATCTTTTTTCTATGTTCTCAGGGTTTATTGTTTTCATCTTCTGATGTCAATTAAAACACTTGGTTATTCATTTTAATAAATCTTTTTACTTATAAAGATTTGAACTTTTGAAGATTCCAGCTTACTTGTACGTGTCTAAGGGTCAGGTCCTCTCCATTGTTGCTGGCCTAAGGCTTAGTTCACCATACAGCAATGTATATATTGACCTATTTTCCCCTCGACTTTCTGTGATTCCCTACATCTCACCTTTCTTTGCAGACAAGCCATTTGAAATACCCTTAACTTATTTCACAGCCAATAAGGCTTTGAAATAATGTGTATTTTTTAGAGAAATCTTCTTATATAATTAGGCAGAAAATCTGACCTGCCATAGTTTTCAAAACAGCATAATTTCACTCTTCTCAATGATTAATCTGTTGTATTACACAACCTTGGAGTATTTAGCTTTATCAATGACATGTCCTTGAAAAATGTTTTAGAGATCCTACCAGTCTTTGAAAACATCCTTGTGCCTTGTTTCAGTTCCAGTTTTATGTATATTTTCTGCCTTGCACCCGATTATTCCTACATCTGATGGATGGCCTTGGGAATCTAATTCTGGTATTGATGGTTTTGGCTGATTGTCTCCCCTTGTAGCTGCTTTCTTCATTATTGTGTAAATTTAGATCATGAGCTCATGTTTAGCTAAACAGCTGACCTTGTAAGAGGCTTAGGTGTGAACGCTCGTATGTTTCAGCAGAAAGTCGGCAAAGATTTATTTGTGTCCCTCCAATGAGTGGCCCGCAAGGACCCCGTTTTCTACAAGTGTTGGTCCAATACTCCCTCTAGAGGCAGGGGATTCAGACAGGGCTGCTTTGCGGCCCCCGATCTGGGGCAGGGGCAGTGGGCGGCCTGTGACCCGGGCAGGAGCCTCTCCGCGTGTGTCCCAGGGACCCATCTGCCTGCGAACTTCGGTCACCTGGCAGGAAGCTACGATGCCCAGAACTATGCTTAGCTGTGCAGCGCGGTGTACTGCACGGACACGATCCACACACACTTCAAGTAAGAGGGCAGCCTGAGTGGAAAGGTGAGAGTTTGGGCAGCTGTGCAGACAAAGAAGGCGCCCTTTGGCCTGGGCCTAAAAACTTGTGACACTCCACTGGGCCTGCCGGGCTCTGAGGGCCCTGCCCTGGGCCCCCTGCTCCCCTGCCCTTTGTTCAGTCACAGCAGAGATGGCCACACCCACTCCCTCAGTGAGGGCAGTGTTCCAACCTCCCTCAGCCCCGCCCCCTCTCTGCAGGTTACCATGGACTACAGAGGCTGCATTCTGAGGCCAGGGCGTTCCGAGAATGCCAAGGGCAGACATGATGACCTTAAATGATTTCTTCTTGTGTCAGTGTTGGTAAACTTTAGGAGCTAGGAAATGGTCCACTTGACAGAAATGTTCAAATTTACTGGCATTTCATATATTCTCTGCTCTAACATTGTCCTGACTCTTTCTGTATATTCTTTACTTATGTTTTGGTTTTCCTTAATCAAAGTGTGTCTTTTAAATCTTTTCAAAGAAGATTCTTTGGACTTACTAAATCACCTCAATTTTATACGTTTTCTGTTGTATTAAGTTCGGCTCATATCTTTATTTATCTTTTCTCTATGTTCTCAGGGTTTATTGTTTTCATCTTCTGATGTCAATTAAAACACTTGGTTATTCATTTTAATAAATCTTTTTACTTATAAAGATTTGAACTTTTGAAGATTCCAGCTTACTTGTACGTGTCTAAGGGTCAGGTCCTCTACATTGTTGCCGGCCTAAGGCTTAGTTCACCATACAGCAATGTATATATTGACCTATTTTCCCCTCGACTTTCTGTGATTCCCTACATCTCACCTTTCTTTGCAGACAAGCCATTTGAAATACCCTTAACATATTTCACAGCCAATAAGTCTTTGAAATAATGTGTATTTTTTAGAGAAATCTTCTTATAGAATTAGGCAGAAAATCTGACCTGCCATAGTTTTCCAAACAGCATAATTTCACTCTTCTCAATGATTAATCTGTTGTATTAAACAACCTGGGAGTATTTAGCTTTATCAATGACATGTCCTTGAAAAATGCTTTAGAGATCCTAGCAGTCTTTGAAAACATCCTTGTGCCTTGTTTCAGTTCCAGTTTTATGTATATTTTCTGCCTTGCACCTGATTATTCCTACATCTGATGGATGGCCTTGGGAATCTAATTCTGGTATTGATGGTTTTGGCTGATTGTCTCCCCTTGTAGCTGCTTTCTTCAATATTGTGTAAATTTAGATCATGAGCTCATGTTTAGCTAAACAGCTGACCTTGTAAGAGGCTTAGGTGTGAACGCTCGTAAGTTTCAGCAGAGAGTCGGCAAAGATTTATTTGTGTCCCTCCAATGAGTGGCCCGCAAGGACCCCGTTTTCTACAAGTGTTGGTCCAATACTCCCTCTAGAGGCAGGGGACTCAGACAGGGCTGCTTTGCGGCCCCCGATCTGGGGCAGGGGCAGTGGGCGGCCTGTGACCCGGGCAGGAGCCTCTCCGCGTGTGTCCCAGGGACCCATCTGCCTGCGAACTTCGGTCACCTGGCAGGAAGCTACGATGCCCAGAACTATGCTTAGCTGTGCAGCGCGGTGTACTGCGCGGACACGTTCCACACACACTTCAAGTAAGAGGGCGGCCTGAGTGGAAAGGTGAGAGTTTGGGCAGCTGTGCAGACAAAGAAGGCGCCCTTTGGCCTGGGCCTAAAAACTTGTGACACTCCACTGGGCCTGCCGGGCTCTGAGGGCCCTGCCCTGGGCCCCCTGCTCCCCTGCCCTTTGTTCAGTCACAGCAGAGATGGCCACACCCACTCCCTCAGTGAGGGCAGTGTTCCAACCTCCCTCAGCCCCGCCCCCTCTCTGCAGCTTACCATGGACTACAGAGGCTGCTTTCTGAGGCCAGGGCGTTCCGAGAATGCCAAGGGCAGACATGATGACCTTAAATGATTACCTCTTGTGTCAGTGTTGGTAAACTTTAGGAGCTAGGAAATGGTCCACTTGACAGAAATGTTCAAATTTACTGGCATTTCATATATTCTCTGCTATAACATTGTCCTGACTCTTTCTGTATATTCTTTACTTATGTTTTGGTTTTCCATAATCAAAGTGTGTCTTTTAATTCTTTTCAAAGAAGATTCTTTGGACTTACTAAATCACCTGAATTTTATACGTTTTCTGTTGTATTAAGTTCTGCTCATATCTTTATTTATCTTTTTTCTATGTTCTCAGGGTTTATTGTTTTCATCTTCTGATGTCAATTAAAACACTTGGTTATTCATTTTAATAAATCTTTTTACTTATAAAGATTTGAACTTTTGAAGATTCCAGCTTACTTGTACGTGTCTAAGGGTCAGGTCCTCTCCATTGTTGCTGGCCTAAGGCTTAGTTCACCATACAGCAATGTATATATTGACCTATTTTCCCCTCGACTTTCTGTGATTCCCTACATCTCACCTTTCTTTGCAGACAAGCCATTTGAAATACCCTTAACTTATTTCACAGCCAATAAGGCTTTGAAATAATGTGTATTTTTTAGAGAAATCTTCTTATATAATTAGGCAGAAAATCTGACCTGCCATAGTTTTCAAAACAGCATAATTTCACTCTTCTCAATGATTAATCTGTTGTATTACACAACCTTGGAGTATTTAGCTTTATCAATGACATGTCCTTGAAAAATGTTTTAGAGATCCTACCAGTCTTTGAAAACATCCTTGTGCCTTGTTTCAGTTCCAGTTTTATGTATATTTTCTGCCTTGCACCCGATTATTCCTACATCTGATGGATGGCCTTGGGAATCTAATTCTGGTATTGATGGTTTTGGCTGATTGTCTCCCCTTGTAGCTGCTTTCTTCATTATTGTGTAAATTTAGATCATGAGCTCATGTTTAGCTAAACAGCTGACCTTGTAAGAGGCTTAGGTGTGAACGCTCGTAAGTTTCAGCAGAGAGTCGGCAAAGATTTATTTGTGTCCCTCCAATGAGTGGCCCGCAAGGACCCCGTTTTCGACAAGTGTTGGTCCAATACTCCCTCTAGAGGCAGGGGACTAGACAGGGCTGCTTTGCGGACCCCGATCTGGGGCAGGGGCAGTGGGCGGCCTGTGACCCAGGCAGGAGCCTCTCCGCGTGTGTCCCAGGGACCCATCTGCCTGCGAACTTCGGTCACCTGGCAGGAAGCTACGATGCCCAGAACTATGCTTTGCTGTGCAGCGCGGTGTACTGCACGGACACGTTCCACACACACATCAAGTAAGAGGGCGGCCTGAGTGGAAAGGTGAGAGTTTGGGCAGCTGTGCAGACAAAGAAGGCGCCCTTTGGCCTGGGCCTAAAAACTTGTGACACTCCACTGGGCCTGCCGGGCTCTGAGGGCCCTGCTCTGGGCCCCCTGCTCCCCTGGCCTTTCTTCAGTCACAGCAGAGATGGCCACACCCACTCCCTCAGTGAGGGCAGTGTTCCAAACTCCCTCAGCCCCGCCCCCTCTCTGCAGGTTACCATGGATTACAGAGGCTGCATTCTGAGGCCAGGGCGTTCCGAGAATGCCAAGGGCAGACATGATGACCTTAAATGATTTCCTCTTGTGTCAGTGTTGGTAAACTTGAGGAGCTAGGAAATGGGCCACTTTACAGAAATGTTCAAATTTACTGGCATTTCATATATTCTCTGCTCTAACATTGTCCTGACTCTTTCTGTATATTCTTTACTTATGTTTTGGTTTTCCTTAATCAAAGTGTGTCTTTTAAATCTTTTCAAAGAAGATTCTTCGGACTTACTAAATCACCTCAATTTTATACGTTTTCTGTTGTATTAAGTTCTGCTCATATCTTTATTTATCTTTTCTCTATGTTCTCAGGGTTTATTGTTTTCATTTTCTGATGTCAATTAAAACACTTGTTTATTCATTTTAATAAATCTTTTTACTTATAAAGATTTGAACTTTTGAAGATTCCAGCTTACTTGTACGTGTCTAAGGGTCAGGTCCTCTCCATTGTTGCTGGCCTAAGGCTTAGTTCACCATACAGCAATGTATATATTGACCTATTTTCCCCTCGACTTTCTGTGATTCCCTACATCTCACCTTTCTTTGCAGACAAGCCATTTGAAATACCCTTAACTTATTTCACAGCCAATAAGGCTTTGAAATAATGTGTATTTTTTAGAGAAATCTTCTTATATAATTAGGCAGAAAATCTGACCTGCCATAGTTTTCAAAACAGCATAATTTCACTCTTCTCAATGATTAATCTGTTGTATTACACAACCTTGGAGTATTTAGCTTTATCAATGACATGTCCTTGAAAAATGCTTTAGAGATCCTACCAGTCTTTGAAAACATCCTTGTGCCTTGTTTCAGTTCCAGTTTTATGTATATTTTCTGCCTTGCACCTGATTATTCCTACATCTGATGGATGGCCTTGGGAATCTAATTCTGGTATTGATGGTTTTGGCTGATTGTCTCCCCTTGTAGCTGCTTTCTTCAATATTGTGTAAATTTTCATCATGAGCTCATGTTTAGCTAAACAGCTGACCTTGTAAGAGGCTTAGGTGTGAACGCTCGTAAGTTTCAGCAGAGAGTCGGCAAAGATTTATTTGTGTCCCTCCAATGAGTGGCCCGCAAGGACCCCGTTTTCGACAAGTGTTGGTCCAATACTCCCTCTAGAGGCAGGGGACTCAGACAGGGCTGCTTTGCGGCCCCCGATCTGGGGCAGGGGCAGTGGGCGGCCTGTGACCCGGGCAGGAGCCTCTCCGCGTGTGTCCCAGGGACCAATCTGCCGGCGAACTTCGGTCACCTGGCAGGAAGCTACGATGCCCAGAACTATGCTTAGCTGTGCAGCGCGCTGTACTGCGCGGACACGTTCCACACACACTTCAAGTAAGAGGGCGGCCTGAATGGAAAGTTGAGAGTTTGGGCAGCTGTGCAGACAAAGAAGGCGCCCTTTGGCCTGCGCCTAAAAGCTTGTGACACTCCACTGGGCCTGCCGGGCTCTGAGGGCCCTGCCCTGGGCCCCCTGCTCCCCTGCCCTTTGTTCAGTCACAGCAGAGATGGCCACACCCAATCCCTCAGTGAGGGCAGTGTTCCAACCTCCCTCAGCCCCGCCCCCTCTCTGCAGGTTACCATGGACTACAGGGGCTGCATTCTGAGGCCAGGGCGTTCCGAGAATGCCAAGGGTAGACATGATGACCTTAAATGATTTCCTCTTGTGTCAGTGTTGGTAAACTTTAGGAGCTAGGAAATGGTCCACTTGACAGAAATGTTCAAATTTACTGGCATTTCATATATTCTCTGCTCTAACATTGTCCTGACTCTTTCTGTATATTCTTTACTTATGTTTTGGTTTTCCTTAATCAAAGTGTGTCTTTTAAATCTTTTCAAAGAAGATTCTTTGGACTTACTAAATCACCTCAATTTTATACGTTTTCTGTTGTATTAAGTTCTGCTCATATCTTTATTTATCTTTTCTCTATGTTCTCAGGGTTTATTGTTTTCATCTTCTGATGTCAATTAAAACACGTGGTTATTCATTTTAATAAATCTTTTTACTTATAAAGATTTGAACTTTTGAAGATTCCAGCTTACTTGTACGTGTCTAAGGGTCAGGTCCTCTCCATTGTTGCTGGCCTAAGGCTTAGTTCACTATACAGCAATGTATATATTGACCTATTTTCCCCTCGACTTTTTGTGATTCCCTACATCTCACCTTTCTTTGCAGACAAGCCATTTGAAATACCCTTAACTTATTTCACAGCCAATAAGTCTTTGAAATAATGTGTATTTTTTAGAGAAATATTCTTATATAATTAGGCAGAAAATCTGACCTGCCATAGTTTTCAAAACAGCATAATTTCACTCTTCTCAATGATTAATCTGTTGTATTACACAACCTTGGAGTATTTAGCTTTATCAATGACATGTCCTTGAAAAATGCTTTAGAGATCCTACCAGTCTTTTTTTTTTTTTTTTTTTTTTGGCTGTACGCGGGCCTCTCACTGCTGTGGCCTCTCCCGTTGCGGAGCACAGGCTCCGGACACACAGGCTCCGCGGCCATGGCTCGCGGGCCCATCCGCTCTGCGGCATGTGGGATCTTCCGGGATCGGGGCACGAACACGTGTCCCCTGCATCGGCAGGCGGACTCTCAACCACTGCGCCACCAGGGAAGCCCCCTACCAGTCTTTGAAAACATCCTTGTGCCTTGTTTCAGTTCCAGTTTTGTGTATATTTTCTGCCTTGCACCTGATTATTCCTACATCTGATGGATGGCCTTGGGAATCTAATTCTGGTATTGACGGTTTTGGCTGATTGTCTCCCCTTGTAGCTGCTTTCTTCAATATTGTGTAAATTTAGATCATGAGCTCATGTTTAGCTAAACAGCTGACCTTGTAAGAGGCTTAGTTGTGAACGCTCGTAAGTTTCAGCAGAGAGTCGGAAAAGATTTATTTGTGTCCCTCCAATGAGTGGCCCGCAAGGACCCCGTTTTCGACAAGTGTTGGTCCAATACTCCCTCTAGAGGCAGGGGACTCAGACAGGGCTGCTTTGCGGCCCCCGATCTGGGGCAGGGGCAGTGGGCGGCCTGTGACCCGGGCAGGAGCCTCTCCGCGTGTGTCCCAGG
This sequence comes from Mesoplodon mirus, assembly GCF_964341445.2. Classification (NCBI taxonomy): domain Eukaryota; kingdom Metazoa; phylum Chordata; class Mammalia; order Artiodactyla; family Ziphiidae; genus Mesoplodon; species Mesoplodon mirus. The sequence continues at coordinate 130,688,397 of NC_138976.1, read as the reverse complement.
GACCCATCTGCCGGCGAACTTCGGTCACCTGGCAGGAAGCTACGATGCCCAGAACTATGCTTAGCTGTGCAGCGCGGTGTACTGCGCGGACACGTTCCACACACACTTCAAGTAAGAGGGCGGCCTGAGTGGAAATGTGAGTGTTTGGGCAGCTGTGCAGACAAAGAAGGCGCCCTTTGACCTGGGCCTAAAAGCTTGTGACACTCCACTGGGCCTGCCGGGCTCTGAGGGCCCTGCCCTGGGCCCCCTGCTCTCCTGCCCTTTGTTCAGTCACAGCAGAGATGGCCACAACCACTCCCTCAGTGAGGGCAGTGTTCCAACCTCCCTCAGCCCCGCCCCCTCTCTGCAGGTTACCATGGACTACAGGGGCTGCATTCTGAGGCCAGGGCGTTCCGAGAATGCCAAGGGCAGACATGATGACTTTAATGATTTCCTCTTGTGTCAGTGTTGGTAAACTTTAGGAGCTAGGAAATGGTCCACTTTACAGAAATGTTCAAATTTACTGGCATTTCATATATTCTCTGCTCTAACATTGTCCTGACTCTTTCTGTATATTCTTTACTTATGTTTTGGTTTTCCTTAATCAAAGTGTGTCTTTTAAATCTTTTCAAAGAAGATTCTTTGGACTTACTAAATCACCTCAATTTTATACGTTTTCTGTTGTATTAAGTTCTGCTCATATCTTTATTTATCTTTTCTCTATGTTCTCAGGGTTTATTGTTTTCATCTTCTGATGTCAATTAAAACACGTGGTTATTCATTTTAATAAATCTTTTTACTTATAAAGATTTGAACTTTTGAAGATTCCAGCTTACTTGTACGTGTCTAAGGGTCAGGTCCTCTCCATTGTTGCTGGCCTAAGGCTTAGTTCACCATACAGCAATGTATATATTGACCTATTTTGCCCTCGAATTTCTGTGATTCCCTACATCTCACCTTTCTTTGCAGACAAGCCATTTGAAATACCCTTAACTTATTTCACAGCCAAGAAGTCTTTGAAATAATGTGTATTTTTTAGAGAAATCTTCTTATATAATTAGGCAGAAAATCTGACCTGCCATAGTTTTCAAAACAGCATAATTTCACTCTTCTCAATGATTAATCTGTTGTATTACACAACCTTGGAGTATTTAGCTTTATCAATGACATGTCCTTGAAAAATGCTTTAGAGATCCTACCAGTCTTTGAAAACATCCTTGTGCCTTGTTTCATTTCCAGTTTTATGTATATTTTCTGCCTTGCACCTGATTATTCCTACATCTGATGGATGGCCTTGGGAATCTAGTTTTGGTATTGATGGTTTTGGCTGATTGTCTCCCCTTGTAGCTGCTTTCTTCAATATTGTGTAAATTTACATCATGTGCTCATGTTTAGATAAACAGCTGACCTTGTAAGAGGCTTAGGTGTGAACGCTCGTAAGTTTCAGCAGAGAGTCGGCAATGATTTATTTGTGTCCCTCCAATGAGTGGCCCGCAAGGACCCCGTTTTCTACAAGTGTTGGTCCAATACTCCCTCTAGAGGTAGGGGACTCAGACAGGGCTGCTTTGCGGCCCCCGATCTGGGGCAGGGGCAGTGGGCGGCCTGTGACCCGGGCAGGAGCCTCTCCGCGTGTGTCCCAGGGACCCATCTGCCGGCGAACTTCGGTCACATGGCAGGAAGCTACGATGCCCAGAACTATGCTTAGCTGTGCAGCGCGGTGTACTGCGCGGACACGTTCCACACACACTTCAAGTAAGAAGGCGGCCTGAGTGGAAAGGTGAGAGTTTGGGCAGCTGTGCAGACAAAGAAGGCGCCCTTTGGCCTGGGCCTAAAAGCTTGTGACACTCCACTGGGCCTGCCTGGCTCTGAGGGCCCTGCCCTGGGCCCCCTGCTCCCCTGCCCTTTGTTCAGTCACAGCAGAGATGGCCACACCCACTCCCTTAGTGAGGGCAGTGTTCCAACCTCCCTCAGCCCCGCCCCCTCTCTGCAGGTTACCATGGACTACAGGGGCGGCATTCTGAGGCCAGGGCGTTCCGAGAATGCCAAGGGCAGACATGATGACCTTAAATGATTTCCTCTTGTGTCAGTGTTGGTAAACTTTAGGAGCTAGGAAATGGTCCACTTTACAGAAATGTTCAAATTTACAGGCATTTCATATATTCTCTGCTCTAACATTGTCCTGACTCTTTCTGTATATTCTTTACTTATGTTTTGGTTTTCCTTAATCAAAGTGTGTCTTTTCAATCTTTTCAAAGAAGATTCTTTGGACTTACTAAATCACCTCAATTTTATACGTTTTCTGTTGTATTAAGTTCTGCTCATATCTTTATTTATCTTTTTTCTATGTTCTCAGGGTTTATTGTTTTCATCTTCTGATGTCAATTAAAACACGTGGTTATTCATTTTAATAAATCTTTTTACTTATAAAGATTTGAACTTTTGAAGATTCCAGCTTACTTGTACGTGTCTAAGGGTCAGGTCCTCTCCATTGTTGCTGGCCTAAGGCTTAGTTCACCATACAGCAATGTATATATTGACCTATTTTGCCCTCGGCTTTCTGTGATTCCCTACATCTCACCTTTCTTTGCAGACAAGCCATTTGAAATACCCTTAACTTATTTCACAGCCAATAAGTCTTTGAAATAATGTGTATTTTTTAGAGAAATCTTCTTATATAATTAGGCAGAAAATCTGACCTGCCATAGTTTTCAAAACAGCATAATTTCACTCTTCTCAATGATTAATCTGTTGTATTACACAACCTTGGAGTATTTAGCTTTATCAATGACATGTCCTTGCAAAATGCTTTAGAGATCCTACCAGTCTTTGAAAACATCCTTGTGCCTTGTTTCAGTTCCAGTTTTATGTATATTTTCTGCCTTGCACCTGATTATTCCTACATCTGATGGATGGCCTTGGGAATCTAGTTTTGGTATTGATGGTTTTGGCTGATTGTCTCCCCTTGTAGCTGCTTTCTTCAATATTGTGTAAATTTACATCATGTGCTCATGTTTAGATAAACAGCTGACCTTGTAAGAGGCTTAGGTGTGAACGCTCGTAAGTTTCAGCAGAGAGTCGGCAATGATTTATTTGTGTCCCTCCAATGAGTGGCCCGCAAGGACCCCGTTTTCTACAAGTGTTGGTCCAATACTCCCTCTAGAGGCAGGGGACTCAGACAGGGCTGCTTTGCGGCCCCCGATCTGGGGCAGGGGCAGTGGGCGGCCTGTGACCCGGGCAGGAGCCTCTCCGCGTGTGTCCCAGGGACCCATCTGCCGGCGAACTTCGGTCACCTGGCAGGAAGCTACGATGCCCAGAACTATGCTTAGCTGTGCAGCGCGGTGTACTGCGCGGACACGTTCCACACACACTTGAAGTAAGAGGGCGGCCTGAGTGGAAATGTGAGAGTTTGGGCAGCTGTGCAGACAAAGAAGACGCCCTTTGGCCTGGGCCTAAAAGCTTGTGAAACTCCACTGGGCCTGCCGGGCTCTGAGGGCCCTGCCCTGGGCCCCCTGCTCCCCTGCCCTTTGTTCAGTCACAGCAGAGATGGCCAGACCCACTTCCTCAGTGAGGGCAGTGTTCCAACCTCCCTCAGCCCCGCCCCCTCTCTGCAGGTTACCATGGACTACAGGGGCTGCATTCTGAGGCCAGGGCGTTCCGAGAATGCCAAGGGCAGACATGATGACCTTAAATGATTTCCTCTTGTGTCAGTGTTTGTAAACTTTAGGAGCTAGGAAATGGTCCACTTTACAGAAATGTTCAAATTTACTGGCATTTCATATATTCTCTGCTCTAACATTGTCCTGACTCTTTCTGTATATTCTTTACTTATGTTTTGGTTTTCCTTAATCAAAGTGTGTCTTTTAAATCTTTTCAAAGAAGATTCTTTGGACTTACTAAATCACCTGAATTTTATACGTTTTCTGTTGTATTAAGTTCTACTCATATCTTTATTTATCTCTTCTCTATGTTCTCAGGGTTTATTGTTTTCATTTTCTGATGTCAATTAAAACACTTGGTTATTCATTTTAATAAATCTTTTTACTTATAAAGATTTGAACTTTTGAAGATGCCAGCTTACTTGTACGTGTCTAAGGGTCGGGTCCTATCTATTGTTGCCGGCCTAAGGCTTAGTTCACCATACAGCAATGTATATATTGACCTATTTTCCCCTCGACTTTCTGTGATTCCCTACATCTCACCTTTATTTGCAGACAAGCCATTTGAAATACCCTTAACTTATTTCACAGCCAATAAGTCTTTGAAATAATGTGTATTTTTTAGAGAAATCTTCTTATATAATTAGGCAGAAAATCTGACCTGCCATAGTTTTCAAAACAGCATAATTTCACTCTTCTCAATGATTAATCTGTTGTATTACACAACCTTGGAGTATTTAGCTTTATCAATGACATGTCCTTGAAAAATGCTTTAGAGATCCTACCAGTCTTTGAAAACATCCTTGTGCCTTGTTTCAGTTCCAGTTTTATGTATATTTTCTGCCTTGCACCTGATTATTCCTACATCTGATGGATGGCCTTGGGAATCTAATTCTGGTATTGATGGTTTTGGCTGATTGTCTCCCCTTGTAGCTGCTTTCTTCAATATTGTGTAAATTTAGATCATGAGCTCATGTTTAGATAAAGAGCTGACCTTGTAAGAGGCTTAGGTGTGAACGCTCGTAAGTTTCAGTAGAGAGTCGGCAAAGATTTATTTGTGTCCCTCCAATGAGTGGCCCGCAAGGACCCCGTTTTCTACAAGTGTTGGTCCAATACTCCCTCTAGAGGTAGGGGACTCAGACAGGGCTGCTTTGCGGCCCCCGATCTGGGGCAGGGGCAGTGGGCGCCCTGTGACCCGGGCAGGAGCCTCTCCGCGTGTGTCCCAGGGACACATCTGCCTGCGAACTTCGATCACTTGGCAGGAAGCTACGATGCCCAGAACTATGCTTAGCTGTGCAGCGCGGTGTACTGCACGGACACGTTCCACACACACTTCAAGTAAGAGGGCGGCCTGAGTGGAAAGGTGAGAGTTTGGGCAGCTGTGCAGACAAAGAAGGCGCCCTTTGGCCTGGGCCTAAAATCTTGTGACACTCCACTGGGCCTGCCGGGCTCTGAGGGCCCTGCCCTGGGCCCCCTGCTCCCCTGCCCTTTGTTCAGTCACAGCAGAGATGGCCACACCCACTCCCTCAGTGAGGGCAGTGTTCCAACCTCCCTCAGCCCCGCCCCCTCTCTGCAGGTTACCATGGACTACAGGGGCTGCATTCTGAGGCCAGGGCGTTCCGAGAATGCCAAGGGCAGACATGATGACCTTAAATGATTTCCTCTTGTGTCAGTGTTGGTAAACTTTAGGAGCTAGGAAATGGTCCACTTTACAGAAATGTTCAAATTTACAGGCATTTCATATATTCTCTGCTCTAACATTGTCCTGACTCTTTCTGTATATTCTTTACTTATGTTTTGGTTTTCCTTAATCAAAGTGTGTCTTTTAAATCTTTTCAAAGAAGATTCTTTGGACTTACTAAATCACCTCAATTTTATGCGTTTTCTGTTGTATTAAGTTCTGCTCATATCTTTATTTATCTTTTTTCTATGTTATCAGGGTTTATTGTTTTCATCTTCTGATGTCAATTAAAACACTTGGTTATTCATTTTAATAAATCTTTTTACTTATAAAGATTTGAACTTTTGAAGATTCCAGCTTACTTGTACGTGTCTAAGGGTCAGGTCCTCTCCATTGTTGCTGGCCTAAGGCTTAGTTCACCATACAGCAATGTATATATTGACCTATTTTCCCCTCGACTTTTTGTGATTCCCTACATCTCACCTTTCTTTGCAGACAAGACATTTGAAATACCCTTAACTTATTTCACAGCCAAGAAGTCTTTGAAATAATGTGTATTTTTTAGAGAAATCTTCTTATATAATTAGGCAGAAAATCTGACCTGCCATAGTTTTCAAAACAGCATAATTTCACTCTTCTCAATGATTAATCTGTTGTATTACACAACCTTGGAGTATTTAGCTTTATCAATGACATGTCCTTACAAAATGCTTTAGAGATTCTACCAGTCTTTGAAAACATCCTTGTGCCTTGTTTCAGTTCCAGTTTTATGTATATTTTCTGCCTTGCACCTGATTATTCCTACATCTGATGGATTGCATTGGGAATCTAGTTTTGGTATTGATGGTTTTGGCTGATTATCTCCCCTTGTAGCTGCTTTCTTCAATATTGTGTAAATTTACATCATGTGCTCATGTTTAGATAAACAGCTGACCTTGTAAGAGGCTTAGGTGTGAACGCTCGTAAGTTTCAGCAGAGAGTCGGCAATGATTTATTTGTGTCCCTCCAATGAGTGGCCCGCAAGGACCCCGTTTTCTACAGGTGTTGGTCCAATACTACCTCTAGAGGCAGGGGACTCAGACAGGGCTGCTTTGCGGCCCCCGATCTGGGGCAGGGCCAGTGGGCGGCCTGTGACCCAGGCAGGAGACTCTCCGCGTGTGTCCCAGGGACCCATCTGCCGGCGAACTTCGGTCACCTGGCAGGAAGCTACGATGCCGAGAACTATGCTTAGCTCTGCAGCGCGGTGTACTGCGCGGACACGTTCCACACACACTTGAAGTAAGAGGGCGGCCTGAGTGGAAATGTGAGAGTTTGGGCAGCTGTGCAGACAAAGAAGACGCCCTTTGGCCTGGGCCAAAAAGCTTGTGAAACTCCACTGTGCCTCCCGGGCTCTGAGGGCCCTGCCCTGGGCCCCCTGCTCCCCTGCCCTTTGTTCAGTCACAGCAGAGATGGCCACACCCACTTACTCAGTGAGGGCAGTGTTCCAACCTCCCTCAGCCCCGCCCCCTCTCTGCAGGTTACCATGGACTACAGGGGCTGCATTCTGAGGCCAGGGCGTTCCGAGAATGCCAAGAGCAGACATGATGACCTTAAATGATTTCCTCTTGTGTCAGTGTTGGTAAACTTTAGGAGCTAGGAAATGGTCCACTTTACAGAAATGTTCAAATTTACTGGCATTTCATATATTCTCTGCTCTAACATTGTCCTGACTCTTTCTGTATATTCTTTACTTATGTTTTGGTTTTCCTTAATCAAAGTGTGTCTTTTAAATCTTTTCAAAGAAGATTCTTTGGACTTACTAAATCACCTCAATTTTATACGTTTTCTGTTGTATTAAGTTCTGCTCATATCTTTATTTATCTCTTCTCTATGTTCTCAGGGTTTATTGTTTTCATTTTCTGATGTCAATTAAAACACTTGGTTATTCATTTTAATAAATCTTTTTACTTATAAAGATTTGAACTTTTGAAGATTCCAGCTTACTTGTACGTGTCTAAGGGTCAGGTCCTCTCTATTGTTGCCGGCCTAAGGCTTAGTTCACCATACAGCAATGTATATTTTGACCTATTTTCCCCTCGACTTTCTGTGATTCCCTACATCTCACCTTTCTTTGCAGACAAGCCATTTGAAATACCCTTAACTTATTTCACAGCCAATAAGTCTTTGAAATAATGTGTATTTTTTAGAGAAAACTTCTTATATAATTAGGCAGAAAATCTGACCTGCCATAGTTTTCAAAACAGCATAATTTCACTCTTCTCAATGATTAATCTGTTGTATTACACAACCTTGGAGTATTTAGCTTTATCAATGATATGTCCTTGAAAAATGTTTTAGAGATCCTACCAGTCTTTGAAAACATCCTTGTGCCTTGTTTCAGTTCCAGTTTTATGTATATTTTCTGCCTTGCACCTGATTATTCCTACATCTGATGGATGGCCTTGGGAATCTAATTCTGGTATTGATGGTTTTGGCTGATTGTCTCCCCTTGTAGCTGCTTTCTTCAATATTGTGTAAATTTAGATCATGAGCTCATGTTTAGATAAAGAGCTGACCTTGTAAGAGGCTTAGGTGTGAACACTCGTAAGTTTCAGTAGAGAGTCGGCAATGATTTATTTGTGTCCCTCCAATGAGTGGCCCGCAAGGACCCCGTTTTCTACAAGTGTTGGTCCAATACTCCCTCTAGAGGCAGGGGACTCAGACAGGGCTGCTTTGCGGCCCCCGATCTGGGGCAGGGGCAGTGGGCGCCCTGTGACCCGGGCAGGAGCCTCTCCGCGTGTGTCCCAGGGACACATCTGCCTGCGAACTTCGATCACTTGGCAGGAAGCTACGATGCCCAGAACTATGCTTAGCTGTGCAGCGCGGTGTACTGCACGGACACGTTCCACACACACTTCAAGTAAGAGGGCGGCCTGAGTGGAAAGGTGAGAGTTTGGGCAGCTGTGCAGACAAAGAAGGCGCCCTTTGGCCTGGGCCTAAATACTTGTGACACTCCACTGGGCCTGCCGGGCTCTGAGGGCCCTGCCCTGGGCCCCCTGCTCCCATGCCCTTTGTTCAGTCACAGCAGAGATCGCCACACCCACTCCCTTAGTGAGGGCAGTGTTCCAACCTCCCTCAGCCCCGCCCCCTCTCTGCAGGTTACCATGGACTACAGAGGCTGCATTCTGAGGCCAGGGCGTTCCGAGAATGACAAGGGCAGACATGATGACCTTAAATGATTTCCTCTTGTGTCAGTGTTGGTAAACTTTAGGAGATAGGAAATGGTCCACTTGACAGAAATGTTCAAATTTACTGGCATTTCATATATTCTCTGCTCTAACATTGTCCTGACTCTTTCTGTATATTCTTTACTTATGTTTTGGTTTTCCTTAATCAAAGTGTGTCTTTTCAATCTTTTCAAAGAAGATTCTTTGGACTTACTAAATCACCTGAATTTTATACGTTTTCTGTTGTATTAAGTTCTGCTCATATCTTTATTTATCTTTTTTCTATGTTCTCAGGGTTTATTGTTTTCATCTTCTGATGTCAATTAAAACACTTGGTTATTCATTTTAATAAATCTTTTTACTTATAAAGATTTGAACTTTTGAAGATTCCAGCTTACTTGTACGTGTCTAAGGGTCAGGTCCTCTCCATTGTTGCTGGCCTAAGGCTTAGTTCACCATACAGCAATGTATATATTGACCTATTTTCCCCTCGACTTTCTGTGATTCCCTACATCTCACCTTTCTTTGCAGACAAGCCATTTGATATACCCATAACTTATTTCACAGCCAATAAGTCTTTGAAATAATGTGTATTTTTTAGAGAAATCTTCTTATATAATTAGGCAGAAAATCTGACCTGCCATAGTTTTCAAAACAGCATAATTTCACTCTTCTCAATGATTAATCTGTTGTATTACACAACCTTGGAGTATTTAGCTTTATCAATGACATGTCCTTGAAAAATGTTTTAGAGATCCTACCAGTCTTTGAAAACATCCTTGTGCCTTGTTTCAGTTCCAGTTTTATGTATATTTTCTGCCTTGCACCCGATTATTCCTACATCTGATGGATGGCCTTGGGAATCTAATTCTGGTATTGATGGTTTTGGCTGATTGTCTCCCCTTGTAGCTGCTTTCTTCAATATTGTGTAAATTTAGATTATGAGCTCATGTTTAGATAAACAGCTGACCTTGTAAGAGGCTAAGGTGTGAACGCTCGTAAGTTTCAGCAGAGAGTCGGCAAAGATTTATTTGTGTCCCTCCAATGAGTGGCCCGCAAGGGCCCCGTTTTCTACAAGTGTTGGTCCAATACTCCCTCTAGAGGCAGGGGACTCAGACAGGGCTGCTTTGCGGCCCCCGATCTGGGGCAGGGGCAGTGGGCGGCCTGTGACCCGGGCAGGAGCCTCTCCGCGTGTGTCCCAGGGACACATCTGCCTGCGAACTTCGATCACCTGGCAGGAAGCTACGATGCCCAGAACTATGCTTAGCTGTGCAGCGCGGTGTACTGCACGGACACGTTCCAAACACACTTCAAGTAAGAGGGCGGCCTGAGTGGAAAGGTGAGAGTTTGGGCAGCTGTGCAGACAAAGAAGTTGCCCTTTGGCCTGGGCCTAAAATCTTGTGACACTCCACTGGGCCTGCCGGGCTCTGAGGGCCCTGCCCTGGGCCCCCTGCTCCCCTGCCCTTTGTTCAGTCACAGCAGAGATGGCCACACCCACTCCCTCAGTGAGGGCAGTGTTCCATCCTCCCTCAGCCCCGCCCCTTCTCTGCAGGTTACCATGGACTACAGAGGCTGCATTCTGAGGCCAGGGCGTTCGGAGAATGCCAAGAGCAGACATGATGACCTTAAATGATTTCCTCTTGTGTCAGTGTTGGTAAACTTTAGGAGCTAGGAAATGGTCCACTTTACAGAAATGTTCAAATTTACTGGCATTTCATATATTCTCTGCTCTAACATTGTCCTGACTCTTTCTGTATATTCTTTACTTATGTTTTGGTTTTCCTTAATCAAAGTGTGTCTTTTAAATCTTTTCAAAGAAGATTCTTTGGACTTACTAAATCACCTCAATTTTATACGTTTTCTGTTGTATTAAGTTCTGCTCATATCTTTATTTATCTCTTCTCTATGTTCTCAGGGTTTATTGTTTTCATTTTCTGATGTCAATTAAAACACTTGGTTATTCATTTTAATAAATCTTTTTACTTATAAAGATTTGAACTTTTGAAGATGCCAGCTTACTTGTACGTGTCTAAGGGTCAGGTCCTCTCTATTGTTGCCGGCCTAAGGCTTAGTTCACCATACAGCAATGTATATTTTGACCTATTTTCCCCTCGACTTTCTGTGATTCCCTACATCTCACCTTTCTTGGCAGACAAGCCATTTGAAATACCCTTAACTTATTTCACAGCCAATAAGTCTTTGAAATAATGTGTATTTTTTAGAGAAAACTTCTTATATAATTAGGCAGAAAATCTGACCTGCCATAGTTTTCAAAACAGCATAATTTCACTCTTCTCAATGATTAATCTGTTGTATTACACAACCTTGGAGTATTTAGCTTTATCAATGATATGTCCTTGAAAAATGTTTTAGAGATCCTACCAGTCTTTGAAAACATCCTTGTGCCTTGTTTCAGTTCCAGTTTTATGTATATTTTCTGCCTTGCACCTGATTATTCCTACATCTGATGGATGGCCTTGGGAATCTAATTCTGGTATTGATGGTTTTGGCTGATTGTCTCCCCTTGTAGCTGCTTTCTTCAATATTGTGTAAATTTAGATCATGAGCTCATGTTTAGATAAAGAGCTGACCTTGTAAGAGGCTTAGGTGTGAACACTCGTAAGTTTCAGTAGAGAGTCGGCAATGATTTATTTGTGTCCCTCCAATGAGTGGCCCGCAAGGACCCCGTTTTCTACAAGTGTTGGTCCAATACTCCCTCTAGAGGCAGGGGACTCAGACAGGGCTGCTTTGCGGCCCCCGATCTGGGGCAGGGGCAGTGGGCGCCCTGTGACCCGGGCAGGAGCCTCTCCGCGTGTGTCCCAGGGACACATCTGCCTGCGAACTTCGATCACTTGGCAGGAAGCTACGATGCCCAGAACTATGCTTAGCTGTGCAGCGCGGTGTACTGCACGGACACGTTCCACACACACTTCAAGTAAGAGGGCGGCCTGAGTGGAAAGGTGAGAGTTTGGGCAGCTGTGCAGACAAAGAAGGCGCCCTTTGGCCTGGGCCTAAATACTTGTGACACTCCACTGGGCCTGCCGTTGCTCTGAGGGCCCTGCCCTGGGCCCCCTGCTCCCCTGCCCTTTGTTCAGTCACAGCAGAGATCGCCACACCCACTCCCTTAGTGAGGGCAGTGTTCCAACCTCCCTCAGCCCCGCCCCCTCTCTGCAGGTTACCATGGACTACAGAGGCTGCATTCTGAGGCCAGGGCGTTCCGAGAATGACAAGGGCAGACATGATGACCTTAAATGATTTCCTCTTGTGTCAGTGTTGGTAAACTTTAGGAGATAGGAAATGGTCCACTTGACAGAAATGTTCAAATTTACTGGCATTTCATATATTCTCTGCTCTAACATTGTCCTGACTCTTTCTGTATATTCTTTACTTATGTTTTGGTTTTCCTTAATCAAAGTGTGTCTTTTCAATCTTTTCAAAGAAGATTCTTTGGACTTACTAAATCACCTGAATTTTATACGTTTTCTGTTGTATTAAGTTCTGCTCATATCTTTATTTATCTTTTTTCTATGTTCTCAGGGTTTATTGTTTTCATCTTCTGATGTCAATTAAAACACTTGGTTATTCATTTTAATAAATCTTTTTACTTATAAAGATTTGAACTTTTGAAGATTCCAGCTTACTTGTACGTGTCTAAGGGTCAGGTCCTCTCCATTGTTGCTGGCCTAAGGCTTAGTTCACCATACAGCAATGTATATATTGACCTATTTTCCCCTCGACTTTCTGTGATTCCCTACATCTCACCTTTCTTTGCAGACAAGCCATTTGATATACCCATAACTTATTTCACAGCCAATAAGTCTTTGAAATAATGTGTATTTTTTAGAGAAATCTTCTTATATAATTAGGCAGAAAATCTGACCTGCCATAGTTTTCAAAACAGCATAATTTCACTCTTCTCAATGATTAATCTGTTGTATTACACAACCTTGGAGTATTTAGCTTTATCAATGACATGTCCTTGAAAAATGTTTTAGAGATCCTACCAGTCTTTGAAAACATCCTTGTGCCTTGTTTCAGTTCCAGTTTTATGTATATTTTCTGCCTTGCACCCGATTATTCCTACATCTGATGGATGGCCTTGGGAATCTAATTCTGGTATTGATGGTTTTGGCTGATTGTCTCCCCTTGTAGCTGCTTTCTTCAATATTGTGTAAATTTAGATTATGAGCTCATGTTTAGATAAACAGCTGACCTTGTAAGAGGCTTAGGTGTGAACGCTCGTAAGTTTCAGCAGAGAGTCGGCAAAGATTTATTTGTGTCCCTCCAATGAGTGGCCCGCAAGGGCCCCGTTTTCTACAAGTGTTGGTCCAATACTCCCTCTAGAGGCAGGGGACTCAGACAGGGCTGCTTTGCGGCCCCCGATCTGGGGCAGGGGCAGTGGGCGGCCTGTGACCCGGGCAGGAGCCTCTCCGCGTGTGTCCCAGGGACACATCTGCCTGCGAACTTCGATCACCTGGCAGGAAGCTACGATGCCCAGAACTATGCTTAGCTGTGCAGCGCGGTGTACTGCACGGACACGTTCCACACACACTTCAAGTAAGAGGGCGGCCTGAGTGGAAAGGTGAGAGTTTGGGCAGCTGTGCAGACAAAGAAGTTGCCCTTTGGCCTGGGCCTAAAATCTTGTGACACTCCACTGGGCCTGCCGGGCTCTGAGGGCCCTGCCCTGGGCCCCCTGCTCCCCTGCCCTTTGTTCAGTCACAGCAGAGATGGCCACACCCACTCCCTCAGTGAGGGCAGTGTTCCATCCTCCCTCAGCCCCGCCCCTTCTCTGCAGGTTACCATGGACTACAGAGGCTGCATTCTGAGGCCAGGGCGTTCCGAGAATGCCAAGGGCAGACATGATGACCTTAAATGATTTCCTCTTGTGTCAGTGTTGGTAAACTTTAGGAGCTAGGAAATGGTCCACTTTACAGAAATGTTCAAATTTACTGGCATTTCATGTATTCTCTGCTCTAACATTGTCCTGACTCTTTCTGTATATTCTTTACTTATGTTTTGGTTTTCCTTAATCAAAGTGTGTCTTTTAAATCTTTTCAAAGAAGATTTTTTGGACTTACTAAATCACCTCAATTTTATACGTTTTCTGTTGTATTAAGTTCTGCTCATATCTTTATTTATCTTTTTTCTATGTTCTCAGGGTTTATTGTTTTCATCTTCTGATGTCAATTAAAACACTTGGTTATTCATTTTAATAAATCTTTTTACTTATAAAGATTTGAACTTTTGAAGATTCCAGCTTACTTGTACGTGTGTAAGGTCAGGTCCTCTCCATTGTTGCTGGCCTAAGGCTTAGTTCACCATACAGCAATGTATATATTGACTTATTTTCCCCTCGACTTTCTGTGATTCCCTACATCTCACCATTCTTTGCAGACAAGCCATTTGAAATACCCTTAACTTATTCCACAGACAATAAGTCTTTGAAATAATGTGTATTTTTTAGAGAAATCTTCTTATATAATTAGGCAGAAAATCTGACCTGCCATAGTTTTCAAAACAGCATAATTTCACTCTTCTCAATGATTAATCTGTTGTATTACACAACCTTGGAGTATTTAGCTTTATCAATGACATGTCCTTGAAAAATGTTTTAGAGATCCTACCAGTCTTTGAAAACATCCTTGTGCCTTGTTTCAGTTCCAGTTTTATGTACATTTTCTGCCTTGCACCCGATTATTCCTACATCTGATGGATGGCCTTGGGAATCTAATTCTGGTATTGATGGTTTTGGCTGATTGTCTCCCCTTGTAGCTGCTTTCTTCAATATTGTGTAAATTTAGATCATGAGCTCATGTTTAGATAAACAGCTGACCTTGTAAGAGGCTTAGGTGTGAATGCTCGTAAGTTTCAGCAGAGAGTCGGCAAAGATTTATTTGTGTCCCTCCAATGAGTGGCCCGCAAGGACCGCGTTTTATATAAGTGTTGGTCCAATACTCCCTCTAGAGGCAGGGGACTCAGACAGGGCTGCTTTGCGGCCCCCGATCTGGGGCAGGGGCAGTGGGCGGCCTGTGACCCGGGCAGGAGCCTCTCCGCGTGTGTCCCAGGGACACATCTGCCTGCGAACTTCGATCACTTGGCAGGAAGCTACGATGCCCAGAACTATGCTTAGCTGTGCAGCGCGGTGTACTGCACGGACACGTTCCACACACACTTCAAGTAAGAGGGCGGCCTGAGTGGAAAGGTGAGAGTTTGGGCAGCTGTGCAGACAAAGAATGCGCCCTTTGGCCTGGGCCTAAAAACTTGTGACACTCCACTGGGCCTGCCGGGCTCTGAGGGCCCTGCCCTGGGCCCCCTGCTCCCCTGCCCTTTGTTCAGTCACAGCAGAGATGGCCACACCCACTCCCTTAGTGAGGGCAGTGTTCCAACCTCCCTCAGCCCCGCCCCCTCTCTGCAGGTTACCATGGACTACAGAGGCTGCATTCTGAGGCCAGGGCGTTCCGAGAATGCCAAGGGCAGACATGATGACCTTAAATGATTTCCTCTTGTGTCAGTGTTGGTAAACTTTAGGAGCTAGGAAATGGTCCACTTGACAGAAATGTTCAAATTTACTGGCATTTCATATATTCTCTGCTCTAACATTGTCCTGACTCTTTCTGTATATTCTTTACTTATGTTTTGGTTTTCCTTAATCAAAGTGTGTCTTTTAAATCTTTTCAAAGAAGATTCTTTGGACTTACTAAATCACCTGAATTTTATACGTTTTCTGTTGTATTAAGTTCTGCTCATATCTTTATTTATCTTTTTTCTATGTTCTCAGGGTTTATTGTTTTCATCTTCTGATGTCAATTAAAACACTTGGTTATTGATTTTAATAAATCTTTTTACTTATAAAGATTTGAACTTTTGAAGATTCCAGCTTACTTGTACGTGTCTAAGGGTCAGGTCCTCTCCATTGTTGCTGGCCTAAGGCTTAGTTCACCATACAGCAATGTATATATTGACCTATTTTCCCCTCGACTTTCTGTGATTCCCTACATCTCACCTTTCTTTGCAGACAAGCCATTTGAAATACCCATAACTTATTTCACAGCCAATAAGTCTTTGAAATAATGTGTATTTTTTAGAGAAATCTTCTTATATAATTAGGCAGAAAATCTGACCTGCCATAGTTTTCAAAACAGCATAATTTCACTCTTCTCAATGATTAATCTGTTGTATTACACAACCTTGGAGTATTTAGCTTTATCAATGACATGTCCTTGAAAAATGTTTTAGAGATCCTACCAGTCTTTGAAAACATCCTTGTGCCTTGTTTCAGTTCCAGTTTTATGTATATTTTCTGCCTTGCACCCGATTATTCCTTCATCTGATGGATGGCCTTGGGAATCTAATTCTGGTATTGATGGTTTTGGCTGATTGTATCCCCTTGTAGCTGCTTTCTTCAATATTGTGTAAATTTAGATCATGAGCTCATGTTTAGCTAAACAGCTGACCTTGTAAGAGGCTTAGGTGTGAACGCTCGTAAGTTTCAGCAGAGAGTCGGCAAAATTTATTTGTGTCCCTCCAATGAGTGGCCCGCAAGGGCCCCGTTTTCTACAAGTGTTGGTCCAATACTCCCTCTAGAGGCAGGGGACTCAGACAGGGCTGCTTTGCGGGCCCCGATCTGGGGCAGGGGCAGTGGGCGGCCTGTGACCCGGGCAGGAGCCTCTCCGCGTGTGTCCCAGGGACACATCTGCCTGCGAACTTCGATCACCTGGCAGGAAGCTACGATGCCCAGAACTATGCTTAGCTGTGCAGCGCGGTGTACTGCACGGACACGTTCCACACACACTTCAAGTAAGAGGGCGGCCTCAGTGGAAAGGTGAGAGTTTGGGCAGCTGTGCAGACAAAGAAGGCGCCCTTTGGCCTGGGCCTAAAAACCTGTGACACTCCACTGGGCCTGCCGGGCTCTGAGGGCCCTGCCCTGGCCCCCCTGCTCCCCTGGCCTTTGTTCAGTCACAGCAGAGATGGCCACACCCACTCCCTCAGTGAGGGCAGTGTTCCAACATCCCTCAGCCCCGCCCCCTTTCTGCAGGTTACCATGGACTACAGAGGCTGCATTCTGAGGCCAGGGCATTACGAGAATGCCAAGGGCAGACATGATGACATTAAATGATTTCCTCTTGTGTCAGTGTTGGTAAACTTTAGGAGCTAGGAAATGGTCCACTTTACAGAAATGTTCAAATTTACTGGCATTTCATATATTCTCTGCTCTAACATTGTCCTGACTCTTTCTGTATATTCTTTACTTATGTTTTGGTTTTCCTTAATCAAAGTGTGTCTTTTAAATCTTTTCAAAGAAGATTCTTTGGACTTACTAAATCACCTGAATTTTATACGTTTTCTGTTGTATTAAGTTCTGCTCATATCTTTATTTATCTTTTCTCTATGTTCTCAGGGTTTATTGTTTTCATTTTCTGATGTCAATTAAAACACTTGGTTATTCATTTTAATAAATCTTTTTACTTATAAAGATTTGAACTTTTGAAGATTCCAGCTTACTTGTACTTGTCTAAGGGTCAGGTCCTCTCCATTGTTGCTGGCCTAAGGCTTAGTTCACCATACAGCAATGTATATATTGACCTATTTTCCCCTCGACTTTCTGTGATTCCCTACATCTCACCTTTCTTTGCAGACAAGCCATTTGAAATACCCTTAACTTATTTCACAGCCAATAAGTCTTTGAAATAATGTGTATTTTTTAGAGAAATCTTCTTATATAATTAGGCAGAAAATCTGACCTGCCATAGTTTTCAAAACAGCATAATTTCACTCTTCTCAATGATTAATCTGTTGTATTACACAACCTTGGAGTATTTAGCTTTATCAATGACATGTCCTTGAAAAATGTTTTAGAGATCCTACCAGTCTTTGAAAACATCCTTGTGCCTTGTTTCAGTTCCAGTTTGGTGTATATTTTCTGCCTTGCACCCAATTATTCCTACATCTGATGGATGGCCTTGGGAATCTAATTCTGGTATTGATGGTTTTGGCTGATTGTCTCCCCTTGTAGCTGCTTTCTTCAATATTGTGTAAATTTAGATCATGAGCTCATGTTTAGATAAACAGCTGACCTTGTAAGAGGATTATGTGTGAACGCTCGTAAGTTTCAGCAGAGAGTCGGCAAAGATTTATTTGTGTCCCTCCAATGAGTGCCCCGCAAGGACCCCGTGTTCGACAAGTGTTGGTCCAATACTCCCTCTTGAGGCAGGGGACTCAGACAGGGCTGCTTTGCGGCCCCCGATCTGGGGCAGGGGCAGTGGGCGGCCTGTGACCCGGGCAGGAGCCTCTCCGCGTGTGTCCCAGGGACCCATCTGCCGGCGAACTTCGGTCACCTGGCAGGAAGCTACGATGCCCAGACCTATGCTTAGCTGTGCAGCGCGGTGTACTGCGTGGACACGTTCCACACACACTTCAAATAAGAGGGTGGTCTGAGTGGAAAGGTGAGAGTTTGGGCAGCTGTGCAGACAAAGAAAGCGCCCTTTGGCCTGGGCCTAAAAACTTGTGACACTCCACTGGGCCTGCCGGGCTCTGAGGGCCCTGCCCTGGGCCCCCTGCTCCCCTGCCCTTTGTTCAGTCACAGCAGAGATGGCCACACCCACTCCCTCAGTGAGGGCAGTGTTCCAACCTCCCTCAGCCCCGCCCCCTCTCTGCAGGTTACCATGGACTACAGAGGCTGCATTCTGAGGCCAGGGCATTCCGAGAATGCCAAGGGCAGACATGATGACCTTAAATGATTTCCTCTTGTGTCAGTGTTGGTAAACTTTAGGAGCTAGGAAATGGTCCACTTGACAGAAATGTTCAAATTTACTGGCATTTCATATATTCTCTGCTCTAACATTGTCCTGACTCTTTCTGTATATTCTTTACTTATGTTTTGGTTTTCCTTAATCAAAGTGTGTCTTTTAAATCTTTTCAAAGAAGATTCTTTGGACTTACTAAATCACCTGAATTTTATACGTTTTCTGTTGTATTAAGTTCTGCTCATATCTTTATTTATCTTTTTTCTATGTTCTCAGGGTTTATTGTTTTCATCTTCTGATGTCAATTAAAACACTTGGTTATTCATTTTAATAAATATTTTTACTTATAAAGATTTGAACTTTTGAAGATTCCAGCTTACTTGTACGTGTCTAAGGGTCAGGTCCTCTCCATTGTTGCTGGCCTAAGGCTTAGTTCACCATACAGCAATGTATATATTGACCTATTTTCCCCTCGACTTTCTGTGATTCCCTACATCTCACCTTTCTTTGCAGACAAGTCATTTGAAATACCCTTAACTTATTTCACAGCCAATAAGTCTTTGAAATAATGTGTACTTTTTAGAGAAATCTTCTTATATAATTAGGCAGAAAATCTGACCTGCCATAGTTTTCAAAACAGCATAATTTCACTCTTCTCAATGATTAATCTGTTGTATTACACATCCTTGGAGTATTTAGCTTTATCAATGACATGTCCTTGAAAAATGCTTTAGAGATCCTACCAGTCTTTGAAAACATCCTTGTGCCTTGTTTCAGTTCCAGTTTTATGTATATTTTCTGCCTTGCACCTGATTATTCCTACATCTGATGGATGGCCTTGGGAATCTAATTCTGGTATTGATGGTTTTGGCTGATTGTCTCCCCTTGTAGCTGCTTTCTTCATTATTGTGTAAATAGAGATCATGAGCTCATGTTTAGCT
Source organism: Mesoplodon mirus (assembly GCF_964341445.2). Lineage (NCBI taxonomy): Eukaryota > Metazoa > Chordata > Mammalia > Artiodactyla > Ziphiidae > Mesoplodon > Mesoplodon mirus. The sequence continues at coordinate 130,669,191 of NC_138976.1, read as the reverse complement.
AAACAGCTGACCTTGTAAGAGGCTTAGGTGTGAACGCTCGTAAGTTTCAGCAGAGAGTCGGCAAAGATTTATTTGTGTCCCTCCAATGAGTGGCCCGCAAGGACCCCGTTTTCTACAAGTGTTGGTCCAATACTCCCTCTAGAGGCAGGGGACTCAGACAGGGCCGCTTTGCGGCCCCCGATCTGGGACAGGGGCAGTGGGCGGCCTGTGACCCGGGCAGGAGCCTCTCCGCGTGTGTCCCAGGGACCCATCTGCCTGCGAACTTCGGTCACCTGGCAGGAAGCTACGATGCCCAGAACTATGCTTAGCTGTGCAGCGCGGTGTACTGCACGGACACGTTCCATACACACTTCAAGTAAGAGGGCGGCCTGAGTGGAAAGGTGAGAGTTTGGGCAGCTGTGCAGACAAAGAAGGCGCCCTTTGGCCTGGGCCTAAAAACTTGTGACACTCCACTGGGCCTGCCGGGCTCTGAGGGCCCTGCCCTGGGCCCCCTGCTCCCCTGGCCTTTGTTCAGTCACAGCAGAGATGGCCACACCCACTCCCTCAGTGAGGGCAGTGTTCCAACATCCCTCAGCCCCGCCCCCTCTCCGCAGGTTACCATGGACTACAGAGGCTGCATTCTGAGGCCAGGGCATTCCGAGAATGCCAAGGGCAGACATGATGAACTTAAATGATTTCCTCTTGTGTCAGTGTTGGTAAACTTTAGGAGCTAGGAAATGGTCCACTTGACAGAAATGTTCAAATTTACTGGCATTTCATATATTCTCTGCTCTAACATTGTCCTGACTCTTTCTGTATATTCTTTACTTATGTTTTGGTTTTCCTTAATCAAAGTGTGTCTTTTCAATCTTTTCAAAGAAGATTCTTTGGACTTACTAAATCACCTGAATTTTATACGTTTTCTGTTGTATTAAGTTCTGCTCATATCTTTATTTATCTTTTCTCTATGTTCTCAGGGTTTATTGTTTTCATTTTCTGATGTCAATTAGAACACTTGGTTATTCATTTTAATAAATCTTTTTACTTATAAAGATTTGAACTTTTGAAGATTCCAGCTTACTTGTACGTGTCTAAGGGTCAGGTCCTCTCCATTGTTGCTGGCCTAAGGCTTAGTTCACCATACAGCAATGTATATATTGACCTATTTTCCCCTCGACTTTCTGTGATTCCCTACATCTCACCTTTCTTTGCAGGCAAGCCATTTGAAATACCCTTAACTTATTTCACAGCCAAGAAGTCTTTGAAATAATGTGTAATTTTTAGAGAAATCTTCTTATATAATTAGGCAGAAAATCTGACCTGCCATAGTTTTCAAAACAGCATAATTCACTCTTCTCAATGATTAATCTGTTGTATTACACAACCTTGGAGTATTTAGCTTTATCAATGACATGTCCTTGAAAAATGTTTTAGAGATCCTACCAGTCTTTGAAAACATCCTTGTGCCTTGTTTCAGTTCCAGTTTGGTGTATATTTTCTGCCTTGCACCCGATTATTCCTACATCTGATGGATGGCCTTGGGAATCTAATTCTGGTATTGATGGTTTTGGCTGATTGTCTCCCCTTGTAGCTGCTTTCTTCAATATTGTGTAAATTTAGATCATGAGCTCATGTTTAGATAAACAGCTGACCTTGTAAGAGGATTAGGTGTGAACACTCGTAATTTTCAGCAGAGAGTCGGCAAAGATTTATTTGTGTCCCTCCAATGAGTGGCCTGCAAGGACCCCGTGTTCGACAAGTGTTGGTCCAATACTCCCTCTTGAGGCAGGAGACTCAGACAGGGCTGATTTGCGGCCCCCGATCTGGGGCAGGGGCAGTGGGCGGCCTGTGACCTGGGCCGGAGCCTCTCCGCGTGTGTCCCAGGGACCCATCTGCCGGCGAACTTCGGTCACCTGGCAGGAAGCTACGATGCCCAGACCTATGCTTAGCTGTGCAGCGCGGTGTACTGCGCGGACACGTTCCACACACACTTCAAGTAAGAGGGCGGCCTGAGTGGAAAGGTGAGAGTTTGGGCAGCTGTGCAGACAAAGAAAGCGCCCTTTGGCCTGGGCCTAAAAACTTGTGACACTCCACTGGGCCTGCCGGGCTCTGAGGGCCCTGCCCTGGGCCCCCTGCTCCCCTGCCCTTTGTTCAGTCACAGCAGAGATGGCCACACCCACTCCCTCAGTGAGGGCAGTGTTCCAAACTCCCTCAGCCCCGCCCCCTCTCTGCAGGTTACCATGGACTACAGAGGCTGCATTCTGAGGCCAGGGCATTCCGAGAATGCCAAGGGCAGAAATGATGACCTTAAATGATTTCCTCTTGTGTCAGTGTTGGTAAACTTTAGGAGCTAGGAAATGGTCCACTTGACAGAAATGTTCAAATTTACTGGCATTTCATATATTCTCTGCTCTAACATTGTCCTGACTCTTTCTGTATATTCTTTACTTATGTTTTGGTTTTCCTTAATCAAAGTGTGTCTTTTAAATCTTTTCAAAGAAGATTCTTTGGACTTACTAAATCACCTGAATTTTATACGTTTTCTGTTGTATTAAGTTCTGCTCATATCTTTATTTATCTTTTTTCTATGTTCTCAGGGTTTATTGTTTTCATCTTCTGATGTCAATTAAAACACTTGGTTATTCATTTTAATAAATCTTTTTACTTATAAAGATTTGAACTTTTGAAGATTCCAGCTTACTTGTACGTGTCTAAGGGTCAGGTCCTCTCCATTGTTGCTGGCCTAAGGCTTAGTTCACCATACAGCAATGTATATATTGACCTATTTTCCCCTCGACTTTCTGTGATTCCCTACATCTCACCTTTCTTTGCAGACAAGCCATTTGAAATACCCTTAACTTATTTCACAGCCAAGAAGTCTTTGAAATAATGTGTATTTTTTAGAGAAATCTTCTTATATAATTAGGCAGAAAATCTGACCTGCCATAGTTTTCAAAACAGCATAATTTCACTCTTCTCAATGATTAATCTGTTGTATTACACAACCTTGGAGTATTTAGCTTTATCAATGACATGTCCTTGAAAAATGCTTTAGAGATCCTACCAGTCTTTGAAAACATCCTTGTGCCTTGTTTCAGTTCAAGTTTTATGTATATTTTCTGCCTTGCACCTGATTATTCCTACATCTGATGGATGGCCTTGGGAATCTAGTTTTGGTATTGATGGTTTTGGCTGATTGTCTTCCCTTGTAGCTGCTTTCTTCAATATTGTGTAAATTTACATCATGTGCTCATGTTTAGATAAACAGCTGACCTTGTAAGAGGCTTAGGTGTGAAAGCTCCTAAGTTTCAGCAGAGAGTCGGCAATGATTTATTTGTGTCCCTCCAATGAGTGGCCCGCAAGGACCCCGTTTTCTACAAGTGTTGGTCCAATACTCCCTCTAGAGGCAGGGGACTCAGACAGGGCTGCTTTGCGGCCCCCGATCTGGGGCAGGGGCAGTGGGCGGCCTGTGACCCGGGCAGGAGCCTCTCCGCGTGTGTCCCAGGGACCCATCAGCCGGCGAACTTCGGTCACCTGGCAGGAAGCTACGATGCCCAGAACTATGCTTAGCTGTGCAGCGCGGTGTACTGCGCGGACACGTTCCACACACACTTCAAGTAAGAGGGCGGCCTGAGTGGAAATGTGAGTGTTTGGGCAGCTGTGCAGACAAAGAAGGCGCCCTTTGGCCTGGGCCTAAAAGCTTGTGACACTCCACTGGGCCTGCCGGGCTCTGAGGGCCCTGCCCTGGGCCCCCTGCTCCCCTGCCCTTTGTTCACTCACAGCAGAGATGGCCACACCCACTCCCTCAGTGAGGGCAGTGTTCCAACCTCCCTCAGCCCCGCCCCCTCTCTGCAGGTTACCATGGACTACAGGGGCTGCATTCCGAGGCCAGGGCGTTCCGAGAATGCCAAGGGCAGACATGATGACCTTAAATGTTTTCCTCTTGTGTCAGTGTTGGTAAACTTTAGGAGCTAGGAAATGGTCCACTTTACAGAAATGTTCAAATTTACAGGCATTTCATATATTCTCTGCTCTAACATTGTCCTGACTCTTTCTGTATATTCTTTACTTATGTTTTGGTTTTCCTTAATCAAAGTGTGTCTTTTAAATCTTTTCAAAGAAGATTCTTTGGACTTACTAAATCACCTGAATTTTATACGTTTTCTGTTGTATTAAGTTCTGCTCATATCTTTATTTATCTTTTTTCTATGTTCTCAGGGTTTATTGTTTTCATCTTCTGATGTCAATTAAAACACGTGGTTATTTATTTTAATAAATCTTTTTACTTATAAAGATTTGAACTTTTGAAGATTCCAGCTTACTTGTACGTGTCTAAGGGTCAGGTCCTCTCCATTGTTGCTGGCCTAAGGCTTAGTTCACCATACAGCAATGTATATATTGACCTATTTTGCCCTCGACTTTCTGTGATTCCCTACATCTCACCTTTCTTTGCAGACAAGCCATTTGAAATACCCTTAACTTATTTCACAGCCAAGAAGTCTTTGAAATAATGTGTATTTTTTAGAGAAATCTTCTTATATAATTAGGCAGAAAATCTGACCTGCCATACTTTTCAAAACAGCATAATTTCACTCTTCTCAATGATTAATCTGTTGTATTACACAACCTTGGAGTATTTAGCTTTATCAATGACATGTCCTTGCAAAATGCTTTAGAGATCCTACCAGTCTTTGAAAACATCCTTGTGCCTTGTTTCAGTTCCAGTTTTATGTATATTTTCTGCCTTGCACCTGATTATTCCTACATCTGATGGATGGCCTTGGGAATCTAGTTTTGGTATTGATGGTTTTGGCTGATTGACTCCCCTTGTAGCTGCTTTCTTCAATATTGTGTAAATTTACATCATGTGCTCATGTTTAGATAAACAGCTGACCTTGTAAGAGGCTTAGGTGTGAACGCTCGTAAGTTTCAGCAGAGAGTCGGCAAAGATTTATTTGTGTCCCTCCAATGAGTGGCCCGCAAGGACCCCGTTTTCTACAAGTGTTGGTCCAATACTCCCTCTAGAGGCAGGGGACTCAGACAGGGCTGCTTTGCGGCCCCCGATCTGGGGCAGGGGCAGTGGGCGGCCTGTGACCCGGGCAGGAGCCTCTCCGCGTGTGTCCCAGGGACCCATCTGCCGGCGAACTTCGGTCACCTGGCAGGAAGCTACGATGCCCAGAACTATGCTTAGCTGTGCAGCGTGGTGTACTGCGCGGACACGTTCCACACACACTTGAAGTAAGAGGGCGGCCTGAGTGGAAATGTGAGAGTTTGGGCAGCTGTGCAGACAAAGAAGACGCCCTTTGGCCTGGGCCTAAAAGCTTGTGAAACTCCACTGGGCCTGCCGGGCTCTGAGGGCCCTGCCCTGGGCCCCCTGCTCCCCTGCCCTTTGTTCAGTCACAGCAGAGATGGCCACACCCACTTCCTCAGTGAGGGCAGTGTTCCAACCTCCCTCAGCCCCGCCCACTCTCTGCAGGTTACCATGGACTACAGGGGCTGCATTCTGAGGCCAGGGCGTTCCGAGAATGCCAAGGGCAGACATGATGACCTTAAATGATTTCCTCTTGTGTCAGTGTTTGTAAACTTTAGGAGCTAGGAAATGGTCCACTTTACAGAAATGTTCAAATTTACTGGCATTTCATATATTCTCTGCTCTAACATTGTCCTGACTCTTTCTGTATATTCTTTACTTATGTTTTGGTTTTCCTTAATCAAAGTGTGTCTTTTAAATCTTTTCAAAGAAGATTCTTTGGACTTACTAAATCACCTGAATTTTATACGTTTTCTGTTGTATTAAGTTCTGCTTATATCTTTATTTATCTCTTCTCTATCTTCTCAGGGTTTATTGTTTTCATTTTCTGATGTCAATTAAAACACTTGATTATTCATTTTAATAAATCTTTTTACTTATAAAGATTTGAACTTTTGAAGATGCCAGCTTACTTGTACGTGTCTAAGGGTCAGGTCCTCTCTATTGTTGCCGGCCTAAGGCTTAGTTCACCATACAGCAATGTATATATTGACCTATTTTCCCCTCGACTTTCTGTGATTCCCTACATCTCACCTTTCTTTGCAGACAAGCCATTTGAAATACCCTTAACTTATTTCACAGCCAATAAGTCTTTGAAATAATGTGTATTTTTTAGAGAAATCTTCTTATATAATTAGGCAGAAAATCTGACCTGCCATAGTTTTCAAAACAGCATAATTTCACTCTTCTCAATGATTAATCTGTTGTATTACACATCCTTGGAGTATTTAGCTTTATCAATGACATGTCCTTGAAAAATGCTTTAGAGATCCTACCAGTCTTTGAAAACATCCTTGTGCCTTGTTTCAGATCCAGTTTTATGTATATTTTCTGCCTTGCACCTGATTATTCCTACATCTGATGGATGGCCTTGGGAATCTAATTCTGGTATTGATGGTTTTGGCTGATTGTCTCCCCTTGTAGCTGCTTTCTTCAATATTGTGTAAATTTAGATCATGAGCTCATGTTTAGATAAAGAGCTGACCTTGTAAGAGGCTTAGGTGTGAACGCTCGTAAGTTTCAGTAGAGAGTCGGCAATGATTTATTTGTGTCCCTCCAATGAGTGGCCCGCAAGGACCCCGTTTTCTACAAGTGTTGTTCCAATACTCCCTCTAGAGGCAGGGGACTCAGACAGGGCTGCTTTGCGGCCCCCGATCTGGTGCAGGGGCAGTGGGCGCCCTGTGACCCGGGCAGGAGCCTCTCCGCGTGTGTCCCAGGGACACATCTGCCTGCGAACTTCGATCACTTGGCAGGAAGCTACGATGCCCAGAACTATGCTTAGCTGTGCAGCGCGGTGTACTGCACGGACACGTTCCACACACACTTCAAGTAAGAGGGCGGCCTGAGTGGAAAGGTGAGAGTTTGGGCAGCTGTGCAGACAAAGAAGGCGCCCTTTGGCCTGGGCCTAAAAACTTGTGACACTCCACTGGGCCTGCCGGGCTCTGAGGGCCCTGCCCTGGGCCCCCTGCTCCCCTGCCCTTTGTTCAGTCACAGCAGAGATGGCCACACCCACTCCCTTAGTGAGGGCAGTGTTCCAACATCCCTCAGCCCCGCCCCCTCTCTGCAGGTTACCATGGACTACAGAGGCTGCATTCTGAGGCCAGGGCGTTCCGAGAATGCCAAGGGTAGACATGATGACCTTAAATGATTTCCTCTTGTGTCAGTGTTGGTAAACTTTAGGAGCTAGGAAATGGTCCACTTTACAGAAATGTTCAAATTTACTGGCATTTCATATATTCTCTGCTCTAACATTGTCCTGACTCTTTCTGTATATTCTTTACTTATGTTTTGGTTTTCCTTAATCAAAGTGTGTCTTTTAAATCTTTTCAAAGAAGATTCTTTGGACTTACTAAATCACCTGAATTTTATACGTTTTCTGTTGTATTAAGTTCTGCTCATATCTTTATTTATCTTTTCTCTATGTTCTCAGGGTTTATTGTTTTCATTTTCTGATGTCAATTAAAACACTTGGTTATTCATTTTAATAAATCTTTTTACTTATAAAGATTTGAACTTTTGAAGATTCCAGCTTACTTGTACATGTCTAAGGGTCAGGTCCTCTCCATTGTTGCTGGCCTAAGGCTTAGTTCACCATACAGCAATGTATATATTGACCTATTTTCCCCTCGACTTTCTGTGATTCCCTACATCTCACCTTTCTTTGCAGACAAGCCATTTGAAATACCCTTAACTTATTTCACAGCCAATAAGTCTTTGAAATAATGTGTATTTTTTAGAGAAATCTTCTTATATAATTAGGCAGAAAATCTGACCTGCCATAGTTTTCAAAACAGCATAATTTCACTCTTCTCAATGATTAATCTGTTGTATTACACATCCTTGGAGTATTTAGCTTTATCAATGACATGTCCTTGAAAAATGCTTTAGAGATCCTACCAGTCTTTGAAAACATCCTTGTGCCTTGTTTCAGTTCCAGTTTTATGTATATTTTCTGCCTTGCACCTGATTATTCCTACATCTGATGGATGGCCTTGAGAATCTAATTCTGGTATTGATGGTTTTGGCTGATTGTCTCCCCTTGTAGCTGCTTTCTTCATTATTGTGTAAATAGAGATCATGAGCTCATGTTTAGCTAAACAGCTGACCTTGTAAGAGGCTTAGGTGTGAACGCTCGTAAGTTTCAGCAGAGAGTCGGCAAAGATTTATTTGTGTCCCTCCAATGAGTGGCCCGCAAGGACCCCGTTTTCTACAAGTGTTGGTCCAATACTCCCTCTAGAGGCAAGGGACTCAGACAGGGCCGCTTTGCGGCCCCCGATCTGGGACAGGGGCAGTGGGCGGCCTGTGACCCGGGCAGGAGCCTCTCCGCGTGTGTCCCAGGGACACATCTGCCTGCGAACTTCGATCACTTGGCAGGAAGCTACGATGCCCAGAACTATGCTTAGCTGTGCAGCGCGGTGTACTGCACGGACACGTTCCACACACACTTCAAGTAAGAGGGCGGCCTGAGTGGAAAGGTGAGAGTTTGGGCAGCTGTGCAGACAAAGAAGGCGCCCTTTGGCCTGGGCCTAAAAACTTGTGACACTCCACTGGGCCTGCCGGGCTCTGAGGGCCCTGCCCTGGGCCCCCTGCTCCCCTGCCCTTTGTTCAGTCACAGCAGAGATGGCCACACCCACTCCCTTAGTGAGGGCAGTGTTCCAACCTCCCTCAACCCCGCCCCCTCTCTGCAGGTTACCATGGACTACAGAGGCTGCATTCTGAGGCCAGGGCGTTCCGAGAATGCCAAGGGCAGACATGATGACCTTAAATGATTTCCTCTTGTGTCAGTGTTGGTAAACTTTAGGAGCTAGGAAATGGTCCACTTGACAGAAATGTTCAAATTTACTGGCATTTCATATATTCTCTGCTCTAACATTGTCCTGACTCTTTCTGTATATTCTTTACTTATGTTTTGGTTTTCCTTAATCAAAGTGTGTCTTTTAAATCTTTTCAAAGAAGATTCTTTGGACTTACTAAATCACCTGAATTTTATACGTTTTCTGTTGTATTAAGTTCTGCTCATATCTTTATTTATCTTTTTTCTATGTTCTCAGGGTTTATTGTTTTCATCTTCTGATGTCAATTAAAACACTTGGTTATTCATTTTAATAAATCTTTTTACTTATAAAGATTTGAACTTTTGAAGATTCCAGCTTACTTGTACGTGTCTAAGGGTCAGGTCCTCTCCATTGTTGCTGGCCTAAGGCTTAGTTCACCATACAGCAATGTATATATTGACCTATTTTCCCCTCGACTTTCTGTGATTCCCTATATCTCACCTTTCTTTGCAGACAAGCCATTTGAAATACCCATAACTTATTTCACAGCCAATAAGTCTTTGAAATAATGTGTATTTTTTAGAGAAATCTTCTTATATAATTAGGCAGAAAATCTGACCTGCCATAGTTTTCAAAACAGCATAATTTCACTCTTCTCAATGATTAATCTGTTGTATTACACAACCTTGGAGTATTTAGCTTTATCAATGACATGTCCTTGAAAAATGTTTTAGAGATCCTACCAGTCTTTGAAAACATCCTTGTGCCTTGTTTCAGTTCCAGTTTTATGTATATTTTCTGCCTTGCACCCGATTTTTCCTACATCTGATGGATGGCCTTGGGAATCTAATTCTGGTATTGATGGTTTTGGCTGATTGTATCCCCTTGTAGCTGCTTTCTTCAATATTGTGTAAATTTAGATTATGAGCTCATGATTAGATAAACAGCTGACCTTGTAAGAGGCTTAGGTGTGAACGCTCGTAAGTTTCAGCAGAGAGTCGGCAAAGATTTATTTGTGTCCCTCCAATGAGTGGCCCGCAAGGGCCCCGTTTTCTACAAGTGTTGGTCCAATACTCCCTCTAGAGGCAGGGGACTCAGACAGGGCTGCTTTGCGGCCCCCGATCTGGGGCAGGGGCAGTGGGCGGCCTGTGACCCGGGCAGGAGCCTCTCCGCGTGTGTCCCAGGGACACATCTGCCTACGAACTTCGATCACCTGGCAGGAAGCTACGATGCCCAGAACTATGCTTAGCTGTGCAGCGCGGTGTACTGCACGGACACGTTCCACACACACTTCAAGTAAGAGGGCGGCCTGAGTGGAAAGGTGAGAGTTTGGTCAGCTGTGCAGACAAAGAAGGCGCCCTTTGGCCTGGGCCTAAAAACTTGTGACACTCCACTGGGCCTGCCGGGCTCTGAGGGCCCTGCCCTGGGCCCCCTGCTCCCCTGGCCTTTGTTCAGTCACAGCAGAGATGGCGACACCCACTCCCTCAGTGAGGGCAGTGTTCCAACATCCCTCAGCCCCGCCCCCTTTCTGCAGGTTACCATGGACTACAGATGCTGCATTCTGAGGCCAGGGCATTCCGAGAATGCCAAGGGCAGACATGATGACCTTAAATGATTTCCTCTTGTGTCAGTGTTGGTAAACTTTAGGAGCTAGGAAATGGTCCACTTTACAGAAATGTTCAAATTTACTGGCATTTCATATATTCTCTGCTCTAACATTGTCCTGACTCTTTCTGTATATTCTTTACTTATGTTTTGGTTTTCCTTAATCAAAGTGTGTCTTTTAAATCTTTTCAAAGAAGATTCTTTGGACTTACTAAATCACCTGAATTTTATACGTTTTCTGTTGTATTAAGTTCTGCTCATATCTTTATTTATCTTTTCTCTATGTTCTCAGGGTTTATTGTTTTCATTTTCTGATGTCAATTAAAACACTTGGTTATTCATTTTAATAAATCTTTTTACTTATAAAGATTTGAACTTTTGAAGATTCCAGCTTACTTGTACATGTCTAAGGGTCAGGTCCTCTCCATTGTTGCTGGCCTAAGGCTTAGTTCACCATACAGCAATGTATATATTGACCTATTTTCCCCTCGACTTTCTGTGATTCCCTACATCTCACCTTTCTTTGCAGACAAGCCATTTGAAATACCCTTAACTTATTTCACAGCCAATAAGTCTTTGAAATAATGTGTATTTTTTAGAGAAATCTTCTTATATAATTAGGCAGAAAATCTGACCTGCCATAGTTTTCAAAACAGCATAATTTCACTCTTCTCAATGATTAATCTGTTGTATTACACAACTTTGGAGTATTTAGCTTTATCAATGACATGTCCTTGAAAAATGTTTTAGAGATCCTACCAGTCTTTGAAAACAGCCTTGTGCCTTGTTTCAGTTCCAGTTTGGTGTATATTTTCTGCCTTGCACCCGATTATTCCTACATCTGATGGATGGCCTTGGGAATCTAATTCTGGTATTGATGGTTTTGGCTGATTGTCTCCCCTTGTAGCTGCTTTCTTCAATATTGTGTAAATTTAGATCATGAGCTCATGTTTAGCTAAACAGCTGACCTTGTAAGAGGATTATGTGTGAACGCTCGTAATTTTCAGCAGAGAGTCGGCAAAGATTTATTTGTGTCCCTCCAATGAGTGGCCCGCAAGGACCCCGTGTTCGACAAGTGTTGGTCCAATACTCCCTCTTGAGGCAGGGGACTCAGACAGGGCTGATTTGCAGCCCCCGATCTGGGGCAGGGGCAGTGGGCGGCCTGTGACCCGGGCAGGAGCCTCTCCGCGTGTGTCCCAGGGACCCATCTGCCGGCGAACTTCGGTCACCTGGCAGGAAGCTACGATGCCCAGACCTATGCTTAGCTGTGCAGCGCGGTGTACTGCGCGGACACGTTCCACACACACTTCAAGTAAGAGGGTGGCCTGAGTGGAAAGGTGAGAGTTTGGGCAGCTGTGCAGACAAAGAAAGCGCCCTTTGGCCTGGGCCTAAAAACTTGTGACACTCCACTGGGCCTGCCGGGCTCTGAGGGCCCTGCCCTGGGCCCCCTGCTCCCCTGCCCTTTGTTCAGTCACAGCAGAGATGGCCACACCCACTCCCTCAGTGAGGGCAGTGTTCCAACCTCCCTCAGCCCCGCCCCCTCTCTGCAGGTTACCATGGACTACAGAGGCTGCATTCTGAGGCCAGGGCATTCCGAGAATGCCAAGGGCAGAAATGATGACCTTAAATGATTTCCTCTTGTGTCAGTGTTGGTAAACTTTAGGAGCTAGGAAATGGTCCACTTGACAGAAATGTTCAAATTTACTGGCATTTCATATATTCTCTGCTCTAACATTGTCCTGACTCTTTCTGTATATTCTTTACTTATGTTTTGGTTTTCCTTAATCAAAGTGTGTCTTTTAAATCTTTTCAAAGAAGATTCTTTGGACTTACTAAATCACCTGAATTTTATACGTTTTCTGTTGTATTAAGTTCTGCTCATATCTTTATTTATCTTTTTTCTATGTTCTCAGGGTTTATTGTTTTCATCTTCTGATGTCAATTAAAACACTTGGTTATTCATTTTAATAAATCTTTTTACTTATAAAGATTTGAACTTTTGAAGATTCCAGCTTACTTGTACGTTTCTAAGGGTCAGGTCCTCTCCATTGTTGCTGGCCTAAGGCTTAGTTCACCATACAGCAATGTATATATTGACCTATTTTCCCCTCGACTTTCTGTGATTCCCTACATCTCACCTTTCTTTGCAGACAAGCCATTTGAAATACCCTTAACTTATTTCACAGCCAATAAGTCTTTGAAATAATGTGTATTTTTTAGAGAAATCTTCTTATATAATTAGGCAGAAAATCTGACCTGCCATAGTTTTCAAAACAGCATAATTTCACTCTTCTCAATGATTAATCTGTTGTATTACACAACCTTGGAGTATTTAGCTTTATCAATGACATGTCCTTGAAAAATGTTTTAGAGATCCTACCAGTCTTTGAAAACATCCTTGTGCCTTGTTTCAGTTCCAGTTTTATGTATATTTTCTGCCTTGCACCCGATTATTCCTACATCTGATGGATGGCCTTGGGAATCTAATTCTGGTATTGATGGTTTTGGCTGATTGTATCCCCTTGTAGCTGCTTTCTTCAATATTGTGTAAATTTAGATAATGAGCTCATGATTAGATAAACAGCTGACCTTGTAAGAGGCTTAGGTGTGAACGCTCGTAAGTTTCAGCAGAGAGTCGGCAAAGATTTATTTGTGTCCCTCCAATGAGTGGCCCGCAAGGGCCCCGTTTTCTACAAGTGTTGGTCCAATACTCCCTCTAGAGGCAGGGGACTCAGACAGGGCTGCTTTGCGGCCCCCTATCTGGGGCAGGGGCAGTGGGCGGCCTGTGACCCGGGCAGGAGCCTCTCCGCGTGTGTCCCAGGGACACATCTGCCTGCGAACTTCGATCACCTGGCAATAAGCTACGATGCCCAGAACTATGCTTAGCTGTGCAGCGTGGTGTACTGCACGGACACGTTCCACACACACTTCAAGTAAGAGGGCGGCCTGAGTGGAAAGGTGAGAGTTTGGGCAGCTGTGCAGACAAAGAAGGTGCCCTTTGGCCTGGGCCTAAAAACTTGTGACACTCCACTGGGCCTGCCGGGCTCTGAGGGCCCTGCCCTGGGCCCCCTGCTCCCCTGCCCTTTGTTCAGTCACAGCAGAGATGGCCACACCCACTCCCTCAGTGAGGGCAGTGTTCCAACCTCCCTCAGCCCCGCCCCTTCTCTGCAGGTTACCATGGACTACAGAGGCAGCATTCTGAGGCCAGGGTGTTCCGAGAATGCCAAGGGCAGACATGATGACCTTAAATGATTTCCTCTTGTGTCAGTGTTGGTAAACTTTAGGAGCTAGGAAATGGTCCACTTTACAGAAATGTTCAAATTTACTGGCATTTCATGTATTCTCTGCTCTAACATTGTCCTGACTCTTTCTGTATATTCTTTACTTATGTTTTGGTTTTCTTTAATCAAAGTGTGTCTTTTAAATCTTTTCAAAGAAGATTTTTTGGACTTACTAAATCACCTCAATTTTATACGTTTTCTGTTGTATTAAGTTCTGCTCATATCTTTATTTATCTTTTTTCTATGTTCTCAGGGTTTATTGTTTTCATCTTCTGATGTCAATTAAAACACTTGGTTATTCATTTTAATAAATCTTTTTACTTATAAAGATTTGAACTTTTGAAGATTCCAGCTTACTTGTACGTGTGTAAGGTCAGGTCCTCTCCATTGTTGCTGGCCTAAGGCTTAGTTCACCATATAGCAATGTATATATTGACCTATTTTCCCCTCGACTTTCTGTGATTCCCTACATCTCACCTTTCTTTGCAGACAAGCCATTTGAAATACCCTTAACTTATTCCACAGCCAATAAGTCTTTGAAATAATGTGTATTTTTTAGAGAAATCTTCTTATATAATTAGGCAGAAAATCTGACCTGCCATAGTTTTCAAAACAGCATAATTTCACTCTTCTCAATGATTAATCTGTTGTATTACACAACCTTGGAGTATTTAGCTTTATCAATGACATGTCCTTGAAAAATGTTTTAGAGATCCTACCAGTCTTTGAAAACATCCTTGTGCCTTGTTTCAGTTCCAGTTTTATGTACATTTTCTGCCTTGCACACGATTATTCCTACATCTGATGGATGGCCTTGGGAATCTAATTCTGGTATTGATGGTTTTGGCTGATTGTCTCCCCTTGTAGCTGCTTTCTTCAATATTGTGTAAATTTAGATCATGAGCTCATGTTTAGATAAACAGCTGACCTTGTAAGAGGCTTAGGTGTGAATGCTCGTAAGTTTCAGCAGAGAGTCGGCAAAGATTTATTTGTGTCCCTCCAATGAGTGGCCCGCAAGGACCCCGTGTTCGACAAGTGTTGGTCCAATACTCCCTCTAGAGGCAGGGGACTCAGACAGGGCTGCTTTGCGGCCCCCGATCTGGGGCAGGGGCAGTGGGCGGCCTGTGACCCGGGCAGGAGACTCTCCGCGTGTGTCCCAGGGACACATCTGCCTGCGAACTTCGATCACTTGGCAGGAAGCTACGATGCCCAGAACTATGCTTAGCTGTGCAGCGCGGTGTACTGCACGGACACGTTCCACACACACTTCAAGTAAGAGGGCGGCTTGAGTGGAAAGGTGAGAGTTTGGGCAGCTGTGCAGACAAAGAATGCGCCCTTTGGCCTGGGCCTAAAAACTTGTGACACTCCACTGGGCCTGCCGGGCTCTGAGGGCCCTGCCCTGGGCCCCCTGCTCCCCTGCCCTTTGTTCAGTCACAGCAGAGTTGGCCACACCCACTCCCTCAGTGAGGGCAGTGTTCCAACATCCCTCAGCCCCGCCCCCTTTCTGCAGGTTACCATGGACTACAGATGCTGCATTCTGAGGCCAGGGCATTCCGAGAATGCCAAGGGCAGACATGATGACCTTAAATGATTTCCTCTTGTGTCAGTGTTGGTAAACTTTAGGAGCTAGGAAATGGTCCACTTTACAGAAATGTTCAAATTTACTGGCATTTCATATATTCTCTGCTCTAACATTGTCCTGACTCTTTCTGTATATTCTTTACTTATGTTTTGGTTTTCCTTAATCAAAGTGTGTCTTTTAAATCTTTTCAAAGAAGATTCTTTGGACTTACTAAATCACCTGAATTTTATACGTTTTCTGTTGTATTAAGTTCTGCTCATATCTTTATTTATCTTTTCTCTATGTTCTCAGGGTTTATTGTTTTCATTTTCTGATGTCAATTAAAACACTTGGTTATTCATTTTAATAAATCTTTTTACTTATAAAGATTTGAACTTTTGAAGATTCCAGCTTACTTGTACGTGTCTAAGGGTCAGGTCCTCTCCATTGTTGCTTGCCTAAGGCTTAGTTCACCATACAGCAATGTATATATTGACCTATTTTCCCCTCGACTTTCTGTGATTCCCTACATCTCACCTTTCTTTGCAGACAAGCCATTTGAAATACCCTTAACTTATTTCACAGCCAAGAAGTCTTTGAAATAATGTGTAATTTTTAGAGAAATCTTCTTATATAATTAGGCAGAAAATCTGACCTGCCATAGTTTTCAAAACAGCATAATTTCACTCTTCTCAATGATTAATCTGTTGTATTACACAACCTTGGAGTATTTAGCTTTATCAATGACATGTCCTTGAAAAATGTTTTAGAGATCCTACCAGTCTATGAAAACATCCTTGTGCCTTGTTTCAGTTCCAGTTTTATGTATATTTTCTGCCTTGCACCTGATTATTCCTACATCTGATGGATGGCCTTGGGAATCTAATTCTGGTATTGATGGTTTTGGCTGATTGTCTCCCCTTGTAGCTGCTTTCTTCATTATTGTGTAAATTTATATCATGAGCTCATGTTTAGCTAAACAGCTGACCTTGTAAGAGGCTTAGGTGTGAACGCTCGTTTGTTTCAGCAGAGAGTCGGCAAAGATTTATTTGTGTCCCTCCAATGAGTGGCCAGCAAGGACCCCGTTTTCGACAAGTGTTGGTCCAATACTCCCTCTAGAGGCAGGGGACTCAGACAGGGCTGCTTTGCGGCCCCCGATCTGGAGCAGGGGCAGAGGGTGGCCTGTGACCCGGGCAGGAGCCTCTCCGCGTGTGTCCCAGGGACCCATCTGCCTGCGAACTTCGGTCACCTGGCAGGAAGCTACGATGCCCAGAACTATGCTTAGCTGTGCAGCGCGGTGTACTGCACGGACACGTTCCACACACACTTCAAGTAAGAGGGCGGCCTGAGTGGAAAGGTGAGAGTTTGGGCAGCTGTGCAGACAAAGAAGGCGCCCTTTGGCCTGGGCCGAAAATCTTGTGACACTCCACTGGGCCTGCCGGGCTCTGAGGGCCCTGCCCTGGGCCCCCTGCTCCCCTGGCCTTTGTTCAGTCACAGCAGAGATGGCCACACCCACTCCCTCAGTGAGGGCAGTGTTCCAACCTCCCTCAGCCCCGCCCCCTCTCTGCAGGTTACCATGGACTACAGAGGCTGCATTCTGAGGCCAGGGCGTTCCGAGAATGCCAAGGGCAGACATGATGACCTTAAATGATTTCCTCTTGTGTCAGTGTTGGTAAACTTTAGGAGCTAGGAAATGGTCCACTTTACAGAAATGTTCAAATTTACTGGCATTTCATATATTCTCTGCTCTAACATTGTCCTGACTCTTTCTGTATATTCTTTACTTATGTTTTGGTTTTCCTTAATCAAAGTGTGTCTTTTAAATCTTTTCAAAGAAGATTCTTTGGACTTACTAAATCACCTGAATTTTATACGTTTTCTGTTGTATTAAGTTCTGCTCATATCTTTATTTATCTTCTTTCTATGTTCTCAGGGTTTATTGTTTTTATCTTCTGATGTCAATTAAAACACTTGGTTATTCATTTTAATAAATCTTTTTACTTATAAAGATTTGAACTTTTGAAGATTCCAGCTTACTTGTACGTGTCTAAGGGTCAGGTCCTCTCCATTGTTCCTGGCCTAAGGCTTAGTTCACCATACAGCAATGTATATATTGACCTATTTTCCCCTCGACTTTCTGTGATTCCCTACATCTCACCTTTCTTTGCAGACAAGCCATTTGAAATACCCATAACTTATTTCACAGCCAATAAGTCTTTGAAATAATGTGTATTTTTTAGAGAAATCTTCTTATATAATTAGGCAGAAAATCTGACCTGCCATAGTTTTCAAAACAGCATAATTTCACTCTTCTCAATGATTAATCTGTTGTATTACACAACCTTGGAGTATTTAGCTTTATCAATGACATGTCCTTGAAAAATGTTTTAGAGATCCTACCAGTCTTTGAAAATATCCTTGTGCCTTGTTTCAGTTCCAGTTTTATGTATATTTTCTGCCTTGCACCCGATTATTCCTACATCTGATGGATGGCCTTGGGAATCTAACTCTGGTATTGATGGTTTTGGCTGATTGTCTCCCCTTGTAGCTGCTTTCTTCATTATTGTGTAAATTTAGATCATGAGCTCTTGTTTAGCTAAACAGCTGACCTTGTAAGAGGCTTAGGTGTGAACGCTCGTAAGTTTCAGCAGAGAGTCGGCAAAGATTTATTTGTGTCCCTCCAATGAGTGGCCCGCAAGGACCCCGTTTTCGACAAGTGTTGGTCCAATACTCCCTCTAGAGGCAAGGGACTCAGACAGGGCCGCTTTGCAGCCCCCGATCTGGGACAGGGGCAGTGGGCGGCCTGTGACCCGGGCAGGAGCCTCTCCGCGTGTGTCCCAGGGACCCATCTGCCTGCGAACTTCGGTCACCTGGCAGGAAGCTACGATGCCCAGAACTATGCTTAGCTGTGCAGCGCGGTGTACTGCACGGACACATTCCATACACACTTCAAGTAAGAGGGCGGCCTGAGTGGAAAGGTGAGAGTTTGGGCAGCTGTGCAGACAAAGAAGGTGCCCTTTGGCCTGGGCCTAAAAACTTGTGACACTCCACTGGGCCTGCCGGGCTCTGAGGGCCCTGCCCTTGGCCCCCTGATCCCCTGGCCTTTGTTCAGTCACAGCAGAGATGGCCACACCCACTCCCTCAGTGAGGGCAGTGTTCCAACATCCCTCAGCCCCGCCCCCTTTCTGCAGGTTACCATGGACTACAGAGGCTGCATTCTGAGGCCAGGGCATTCCGAGAATGCCAAGGGCAGACATGATGACCTTAAATGATTTCCTCTTGTGTCAGTGTTGGTAAACTTTAGGAGCTAGGAAATGGTCCACTTGACAGAAATGTTCAAATTTACTGGCATTTCATATATTCTCTGCTCTAACATTGTCCTGACTCTTTCTGTATATTCTTTACGTATGTTTTGGTTTTCCTTAATCAAAGTGTGTCTTTTAAATCTTTTCAAAGAAGATTCTTTGGACTTACTAAATCACCTGAATTTTATACTTTTTCTGTTGTATTAAGTTCTGCTCATATCTTTATTTATCTTTTCTCTATGTTCTCAGGGTTTATTGTTTTCATTTTCTGATGTCAATTAAAACACTTGGTTATTCATTTTAATAAATCTTTTTACTTATAAAGATTTGAACATTTGAAGATTCCAGCTTACTTGTACGTGTCTAAGGGTCAGGTCCTCTCCATTGTTGCTGGCCTAAGGCTTAGTTCACCATACAGCAATGTATATATTGACCTATTTTCCCTTCGACTTTCTGTGATTCCCTACATCTCACCTTTCTTTGCAGACAAGCCATTTGAAATACCCTTAACTTATTTCACAGCCAATAAGTCTTTGAAATAATGTGTAATTTTTAGAGAAATCTTCTTATATAATTAGGCAGAAAATCTGACCTGCCATAGTTTTCAAAACAGCATAATTTCACTCTTCTCAATGATTAATCTGTTGTATTACACAACCTTGGAGTATTTAGCTTTATCAATGACATGTCCTTGAAAAATGTTTTAGAGATCCTACCAGTCTTTGAAAACATCCTTGTGCCTTGTTTCAGTTCCAGTTTTATGTATATTTTCTGCCTTGCACCCGATTATTCCTACATCTGATGGATGGCCTTGGGAATCTAACTCTGGTATTGATGGTTTTGGCTGATTGTCTCCCCTTGTAGCTGCTTTCTTCATTATTGTGTAAATTTAGATCATGAGCTCATGTTTAGCTAAACAGCTGACCTTGTAAGAGGCTTAGGTGTGAACGCTCGTAAGTTTCAGCAGACAGTCGGCAAAGATTTATTTGTGTCCCTCCAATGAGTGGCCCGCAAGGACCCCGTTTTCTACAAGTGTTGGTCTAATACTCCCTCTAGAGGCAGGGGACTCAGACAGGGCTGCTTTGCGGCCCCCGATCTGGGGCAGGGCCATTGGGCGGCCAGTGACCCGGGCAGGAGCCTCTCCGCGTGTGTCCCAGGGACCCATCTGCCTGCGAACTTCGGTCACCTGGCAGGAAGCTACGATGCCCATAACTATGCTTAGCTCTGCAGCGCGGTGTACTGCACAGACACGTTCCACACACACTTCAAGTAAGAGGTCGGCCTGAGTGGAAAGGTGAGAGTTTGGGCAGCTGTGCAGACAATGAAGGCGCCCTTTGGCCTGGGCCTAAAAACTTGTGACACTCCACTGGGCCTGCCGGGCTCTGAGGGCCCTGCCCTGGGCCCCCTGCTCCCCTGCCCTTTGTTCAGTCACAGCAGAGATGGCCACACCCACACCCTCATTGAGGGCAGTGTTCCAACCTCCCTCAGCCCCGCCCCCTCTCTGCAGGTTACCATGGACTAGAGAGGCTGCATTCTGAGGCCAGGGCATTCCGAGAATGCCAAGGGCAGACATGATGACCTTAAATGATTTCCTCTTGTGTCAGTGTTGGTAAACTTTAGGAGCTAGGAAATGGTCCTCTTTACAGAAATGTTCAAATTTACTGGCATTTAATATATTCTCTGCTCTAACATTGTCCTGACTCTTTCTGTATATTCTTTACTTATGTTTTGGTTTTCCTTAATCAAAGTGTGTCTTTTCAATCTTTTCAAAGAAGATTCTTTGGACTTACTAAATCACCTGAATTTTATACGTTTTCTGTTGTATTAAGTTCTGCTCATATCTTTATTTATCTTTTTTCTATGTTCTCAGGGTTTATTGTTTTCATCTTCTGATGTCAATTAAAACACTTGGTTATTCATTTTAATAAATATTTTTACTTATAAAGATTTGAACTTTTGAAGATTCCAGCTTACTTGTACGTGTCTAAGGGTCAGGTCCTCTCCATTGTTGCTGGCCTAAGGCTTAGTTCACCATACAGCAATGTATATATTGACCTATTTTCCCCTCGACTTTCTGTGATTCCCTACATCTCACCTTTCTTTGCAGACAAGCCATTTGAAATACCCTTAACTTATTTCACAGCCAATAAGTCTTTGAAATAATGTGTGTTTTTTAGAGAAATCTGCTTATATAATTAGGCAGAAAATGTGAACTTCCATAGTTTTCAAAACAGCATAATTTCACTCTTCTCAATGATTAATCTGTTGTATTACACAACCTTGGAGTATTTAGCTTTATCAATGACATGTCCTTGAAAAATGTTTTAGAGATCCTACCAGTCTTTGAAAACATCCTTGTGCCTTGTTTCAGTTCCAGTTTTATGTATATTTTCTGCCTTGCACCCGATTATTCTTACATCTGATGCATGGCCTTGGGAATCTAACTCTGGTATTGATGGTTTTGGCTGATAGTCTCCCCTTGTAGCTGCTTTCTTCATTATTGTGTAAATTTAGATCATGAGCTCATGTTTAGCTAAACAGCTGACCTTGTAAGAGGCTTAGGTGTGAACGCTCGTAAGTTTCAACAGAGAGTCGGCAAAGATTTATTTGTGTCCCTCCAATGAGTGGCCCGCAAGGACCCCGTTTTCTACAAGTGTTTGTCCAATACTCCCTTTAGAGGCAGGGGACTCAGACAGGGCAGCTTTGTGGCCCCCGATCTGGGGCAGGGGCAGTGGGCGGCCTGTGACCCGGGCAGGTGCCTCTCCGCGTGTGTCCTAGGGACCCATCTGACTGCGAACTTCGGTCACCTGGCAGGAAGCTACGATGCCCAGAACTATGCTTAGCTGTGCAGGGCGGTGTACTGCGCGGACACGTTCCACACACACTTCAAGTAAGAGGGCTGCCTGAGTGGAAAGGTGAGAGTTTGGGCAGCTGTGCAGACAAAGAAGGCGCCCTTTGTCCTGGGCCTAAAAACTTGTGACACTCCACTGGGCCTGCCGGGCTCTGAGGGCCCTGCCCTGGGGCCCCTGCTCCCCTGCCCTTTGTTCAGTCACAGCAGAGATGGCCACACCCACTCCCTCAGTGAGGGCAGTGTTCCAACCTCCCTCAGCCCCGCCCCCTCTCCGCAGGTTACCATGGACTACAGAGGCTGCATTCTGAGGCCAGGGCGTTCCGAGAATGCCAAGGGCAGACATGATGACCTTAAATGATTTCCTCTTGTGTCAGTGCTGGTAAACTTTAGGAGCTAGGAAATGGTCCACTTGACAGAAATGTTCAAATTTACTGGCATTTCATATATTCTCTGCTCTAACATTGTCCTGACTCTTTCTGTATATTCTTTACTTATGTTTTGGTTTTCCTTAATCAAAGTGTGTCTTTTCAATCTTTTCAAAGAAGATTCTTTGGACTTACTAAATCACCTGAATTTTATACGTTTTCTGTAGTATTAAGTTCTGCTCATATCTTTATTTATCTTTTTTCTATGTTCTCAGGGTTTATTGTTTTCATCTTCTGATGTCAATTAAAACACTTGGTTATTCATTTTAATAAATCTTTTTACTTATAAAGATTTGAACTTTTGAAGATTCCAGCTTACTTGTACGTGTCTAAGGGTCAGGTCCTCTCCATTGTTGCTGGCCTAAGGCTTAGTTCACCATACAGCAATGTATATATTGACCTATTTTCCCCTCGACTTTCTGTGATTCCCTACATCTCACCTTTCTTTGCAGACAAGCCATTTGAAATACCCTTAACTTATTTCACAGCCAAGAAGTCTTTGAAATAATGTGTATTTTTTAGAGAAATCTTCTTATATAATTAGGCAGAAAATCTGACCTGCCATAGTTTTCAAAACAGCATAATTTCACTCTTCTCAATGATTAATCTGTTGTATTACACAACCTTGGAGTATTTAGCTTTATCAATGACATGTCCTTGAAAAATGTTTTAGAGATCCTACCAGTCTTTGAAAACATCCTGGTGCCTTGTTTCAGTTCCAGTTTTATGTATATTTTCTGCCTTGCACCCGATTATTCCTACATCTGATGGATGGCCTTGGGAATCTAATTCTGGTATTGATGGTTTTGGCTGATTGTCTCCCCTTGTAGCTGCTTTCTTCATTATTGTGTAAATTTAGATCATGAGCTCATGTTTAGCTAAACAGCTGACCTTGTAAGAGGCTTAGGTGTGAACGCTCGTAAGTTTCAGCAGAGAGTCGGCAAAGATTTATTTGTGTCCCTCCAATGAGTGGCCCGCAAGGACTCCGTTTTCTACAAGTGTTGGTCCAATACTCTCTCTAGAGGCAGGGGACTCAGACAGGGCTGCTTTGCGGCCCCCGATCTGGGGCAGGGCCAGTGGGCGGCCAGTGACCCGGGCAGGAGCCTCTCCGCGTGTGTCCCAGGGACCCATCTGCCGGCGAACTTCGGTCACCTGGCAGGAAGCTACGATGCCCAGAACTATGCTTAGCTCTGCAGCGCGGTGTACTGCGCAGACACGTTCCACACACACTTCAAGTAAGAGGGCGGCCTGAGTGGAAAGGTGAGAGTTTGGGCAGCTGTGCAGACAATGAAGGCGCCCTTTGGCCTGGGCCTAAAAACTTGTGACACTCCACTGGGCCTGCCGGGCTCTGAGGGCCCTGCCCTGGGCCCCCTGCTCCCCTGCCCTTTGTTCAGTCACAGCAGAGATGGCCACACCCACACCCTCATTGAGGGCAGTGTTCCAACCTCCCTCAGCCCCGCCCCCTCTCTGCAGGTTACCATGGACTAGAGAGGCTGCATTCTGAGGCCAGGGAGTTCCGAGAATGCCAAGGGCAGACATGATGACCTTAAATGATTTCCTCTTGTGTCAGTGTTGGTAAACTTTAGGAGCTAGGAAATGGTCCTCTTTACAGAAATGTTCAAATTTACTGGCATTTCATATATTCTCTGCTCTAACATTGTCCTGACTCTTTCTGTATATTCTTTACTTATGTTTTGGTTTTCCTTAATCAAAGTGTGTCTTTTCAATCTTTTCAAAGAAGATTCTTTGGACTTACTAAATCACCTGAATTTTATACGTTTTCTGTTGTATTAAGTTCTGCTCATATCTTTATTTATCTTTTTTCTATGTTCTCAGGGTTTATTGTTTTCATCTTCTGATGTCAATTAAAACACTTGGTTATTCATTTTAATAAATCTTTTTACTTATAAAGATTTGAACTTTTGAAGATTCCAGCTTATTTGTACGTGTCTAAGGGTCAGGTCCTCTCCATTGTTGCTGGCCTAAGGCTTAGTTCACCATACAGCAATGTATATATTGACCTATTTTCCCCTCGACTTTCTGTGATTCCCTACATCTCACCTTTCTTTGCAGACAAGCCATTTGAAATACCCTTAACTTATTTCACAGCCAATAAGTCTTTGATATAATGTGTGTTTTTTAGAGAAATCTGCTTATATAATTAGGCAGAAAATCTGACCTGCCATAGTTTTCAAAACAGCATAATTTCACTCTTCTCAATGATTAATCTGTTGTATTACACAACCTTGGAGTATTTAGCTTTATCAATGACATGTCCTTGAAAAATGTTTTAGAGATCCTACCAGTCTTTGAAAACATCCTTGTGCCTTGTTTCAGTTCCAGTTTTATGTATATTTTCTGCCTTGCACCCGATTATTCTTACATCTGATGGATGGCCTTGGGAATCTAACTCTGGTATTGATGGTTTTGGCTGATTGTCTCCCCTTGTAGCTGCTTTCTTCATTATTGTGTAAATTTAGATCATGAGCTCATGTTTAGCTAAACAGCTGACCTTGTAAGAGGCTTAGGTGTGAACGCTCGTAAGTTTCAGCAGAGAGTCGGCAATGATTTATTTGTGTCCCTCCAATGAGTGGCCCGCAAGGACCCCGTTTTCTACAAGTGTTGGTCCAATACTCCCTCTAGAGGCAGGGGACTCAGACAGGGCTGCTTTGCGGCCCCCGATCTGGGGCAGGGGCAGTGGGCGGCCTGTGACCCGGGCAGGTGCCTCTCCGCGTGTGTCCCAGGGACCCATCTGCCTGCGAACTTCGGTCACCTGGCAGGAAGCTACGATGCCCAGAACTATGCTTAGCTGTGCAGCGCGGTGTACTGCGCGGACACGTTCCACACACACTTCAAGTAAGAGGGCGGCCTGAGTGGAAAGGTGAGAGTTTGGGCAGCTGTGCAGACAAAGAAGGCGCCCTTTGTCCTGGGCCTAAAAACTTGTGACACTCCACTGGGCCTGCCGGGCTCTGAGGGCCCTGCCCTGGGGGCCCTGCTCCCCTGCCATTTGTTCAGTCACAGCAGAGATGGCCACACCCACTCCCTCAGTGAGGGCAGTGTTCCAACCTCCCTCAGCCCCGCCCCCTCTCTGCAGGTTACCATGGACCACAGAGGCTGCATTCTGAGGCCAGGGCGTTCCGAGAATGCCAAGGGCAGACATGATGACCTTAAATGATTTCCTCTTGTGTCAGTGCTGGTAAACTTTAGGAGCTAGGAAATGGTCCACTTGACAGAAATGTTCAAATTTACTGGCATTTCATATATTCTCTGCTCTAACATTGTCCTGACTCTTTCTGTATATTCTTTACTTATGTTTTGGTTTTCCTTAATCAAAGTGTGTCTTTTCAATCTTTTCAAAGAAGATTCTTTGGACTTACTAAATCACCTGAATTTTATACGTTTTCTGTTGTATTAAGTTCTGCTCATATCTTTATTTATCTTTTTTCTATGTTCTCAGGGTTTATTGTTTTCATCTTCTGATGTCAATTAAAACACTTGGTTATTCATTTTAATAAATCTTTTTACTTATAAAGATTTGAACTTTTGAAGATTCCAGCTTACTTGTACGTGTCTAAGGGTCAGGTCCTCTCCATTGTTGCTGGCCTAAGGCTTAGTTCACCATACAGCAATGTATATATTGACCTATTTTCCCCTCGACTTTCTGTGATTCCCTACATCTCACCTTTCTTTGCAGACAAGCCATTTGAAATACCCTTAACTTATTTCACAGCCAATAAGGCTTTGAAATAATGTGTATTTTTTAGAGAAATCTTCTTATATAATTAGGCAGAAAATCTGACCTGCCATAGTTTTCAAAACAGCATAATTTCACTCTTCTCAATGATTAATCTGTTGTATTACACAACCTTGGAGTATTTAGCTTTATCAATGACATGTCCTTGAAAAATGTTTTAGAGATCCTACCAGTCTTTGAAAACATCCTTGTGCCTTGTTTCAGTTCCAGTTTTATGTATATTTTCTGCCTTGCACCCGATTATTCCTACATCTGATGGATGGCCTTGGGAATCTAATTCTGGTATTGATGGTTTTGGCTGATTGTCTCCCCTTGTAGCTGCTTTCTTCATTATTGTGTAAATTTAGATCATGAGCTCATGTTTAGCTAAACAGCTGACCTTGTAAGAGGCTTAGGTGTGAACGCTCGTAAGTTTCAGCAGAGAGTCGGCAAAGATTTATTTGTGTCCCTCCAATGAGTGGCCCGCAAGGACCCCGTTTTCTACAAGTGTTGGTCCAATACTCCCTCTAGAGGCAGGGGACTCAGACAGGGCTGCTTTGCGGCCCCCGATCTGGAGCAGGGGCAGTGGGCGGCCAGTGACCCGGGGAGGAGCCTCTCCGCGTGTGTCCCAGGGACCCATCTGCCGGCGAACTTCGGTCACCTGGCAGGAAGCTACGATGCCCAGAACTATGCTTAGCTCTGCAGCGCGGTGTACTGCACAGACACGTTCCACACACACTTCAAGTAAGAGGGCGGCCTGACTGGAAAGGTGAGAGTTTGGGCAGCTGTGCAGACAAAGAATGCGCCCTTTGGCCTGGGCCTAAAAACTTGTGACACTCCACTGGGCCTGCTGGGCTCTGAGGGCCCTGCCCTGGGCCCCCTGCTCCCCTGCCCTTTGTTCAGTCACAGCAGAGATGGCCACACCCACACCCTCATTGAGGGCAGTGTTCCAACCTCCCTCAGCCCCGCCCCCTCTCCGCAGGTTACCATGGACTAGAGAGGCTGCATTCTGAGGCCAGGGCGTTCCGAGAATGCCAAGGGCAGACATGATGACCTTAAATGATTTCCTCTTGTGTCAGTGTTGGTAAACTTTAGGAGCTAGGAAATGGTCCTCTTTACAGAAATGTTCAAATTTACTGGCATTTCATATATTCTCTGCTATAACATTGTCCTGACTCTTTCTGTATATTCTTTACTTATGTTTTGGTTTTCCTTAATCAAAGTGTGTCTTTTCAATCTTTTCAAAGAAGATTCTTTGGACTTACTAAATCACCTGAATTTTATACGTTTTCTGTTGTATTAAGTTCTGCTCATATCTTTATTTATCTTTTTTCTATGTTCTCAGGGTTTATTGTTTTCATCTTCTGATGTCAATTAAAACACTTGGTTATTCATTTTAATAAATCTTTTTACTTATAAAGATTTGAACTTTTGAAGATTCCAGCTTACTTGTACGTGTCTAAGGGTCAGGTCCTCTCCATTGTTGCTGGCCTAAGGCTTAGTTCAACATACAGCAATGTATATATTGACCTATTTTCCCCTCGACTTTCTGTGATTCCCTACATCTCACCTTTCTTTGCAGACAAGCCATTTGAAATACCCTTAACTTATTTCACAGCCAATAAGTCTTTGAAATAATGTGTGTTTTTTAGAGAAATCTGCTTATATAATTAGGCAGAAAATCTGACCTGCCATAGTTTTCAAAACAGCATAATTTCACTCTTCTCAATGATTAATCTGTTGTATTACACAACCTTGGAGTATTTAGCTTTATCAATGACATGTCCTTGAAAAATGTTTTAGAGATCCTACCAGTCTTTGAAAACATCCTTGTGCCTTGTTTCAGTTCCAGTTTTATGTATATTTTCTGCCTTGCACCCGATTATTCTTACATCTGATGGATGGCCTTGGGAATCTAACTCTGGTATTGATGGTTTTGGCTGATTGTCTCCCCTTGTAGCTGCTTTCTTCATTATTGTGTAAATTTAGATCATGAGCTCATGTTTAGCTAAACAGCTGACCTTGTAAGAGGCTTAGGTGTGAACGCTCGTAAGTTTCAGCAGAGAGTCGGCAAAGATTTATTTGTGTCCCTCCAATGAGTGGCCCGCAAGGACCCCGTTTTCTACAAGTGTTGGTCCAATACTCCCTCTAGAGGCAGGGGACTCAGACAGGGCTGCTTTGCGGCCCCCGATCTGGGGCAGGGGCAGTGGGCGGCCTGTGACCCGGGCAGGTGCCTCTCCGCGTGTGTCCCAGGGACCCATCTGCCTGCGAACTTCGGTCACCTGGCAGGAAGCTACGATGCCCAGAACTATGCTTAGCTGTGCAGCGCGGTGTACTGCGCGGACACGTTCCACACACACTTCAAGTAAGAGGGCGGCCTGAGTGGAAAGGTGAGAGTTTGGGCAGCTGTGCAGACAAAGAAGGCGCCCTTTGTCCTGGGCCTAAAAACTTGTGACACTCCACTGGGCCTGCCGGGCTCTGAGGGCCCTGCCCTGGGGGCCCTGCTCCCCTGCCCTTTGTTCAGTCACAGCAGAGATGGCCACACCCACTCCCTCAGTGAGGGCAGTGTTCCAACCTCCCTCAGCCCCGCCCCCTCTCTGCAGGTTACCATGGACTACAGAGGCTGCATTTTGAGGCCAGGGTGTTCCGAGAATGCCAAGGGCAGACATGATGACCTTAAATGATTTTCTCTTGTGTCAGTGCTGGTAAAGTTTAGGAGCTAGGAAATGGTCCACTTGACAGAAATGTTCAAATTTACTGGCATTTCATATATTCTCTGCTCTAACATTGTCCTGACTCTTTCTGTATATTCTTTACTTATGTTTTGGTTTTCCTTAATCAAAGTGTGTCTTTTCAATCTTTTCAAAGAAGATTCTTTGGACTTACTAAATCACCTGAATTTTATACGTTTTCTGTTGTATTAAGTTCTGCTCATATCTTTATTTATCTTTTTTCTATGTTCTCAGGGTTTATTGTTTTCATCTTCTGATGTCAATTAAAACACTTGGTTATTCATTTTAATAAATCTTTTTACTTATAAAGATTTGAACTTTTGAAGATTCCAGCTTACTTGTACGTGTCTAAGGGTCAGGTCCTCTCCATTGTTGCTGGCCTAAGGCTTAGTTCACCATACAGCAATGTATATATTGACCTATTTTCCCCTCGACTTTCTGTGATTCCCTACATCTCACCTTTCTTTGCAGACAAGCCATTTGAAATACCCTTAACTTATTTCACAGCCAATAAGTCTTTGAAATAATGTGTATTTTTTAGAGAAATCTTCTTATATAATTAGGCAGAAAATCTGACCTGCCATAGTTTTCAAAACAGCATAATTTCACTCTTCTCAATGATTAATCTGTTGTATTACACAACCTTGGAGTATTTAGCTTTATCAATGACATGTCCTTGAAAAATGTTTTAGAGATCCTACCAGTCTTTGAAAATATCCTTGTGCCTTGTTTCAGTTCCAGTTTTATGTATATTTTCTGCCTTGCACCCGATTATTCCAACATCTGATGGATGGCCTTGGGAATCTAATTCTGGTATTGATGGTTTTGGCTGATTGTCTCCCCTTGTAGCTGCTTTCTTCATTATTGTGTAAATTTAGATCATGAGCTCATGTTTAGCTAAACAGCTGACCTTGTAAGAGGCTTAGGTGTGAACGCTCGTAAGTTTCAGCAGAGAGTCGGCAAAGATTTATTTGTGTCCCTCCAATGAGTGGCCCGCAAGGACCCCGTTTTCTACAAGTGTTGGTCCAATACTCCCTCTAGAGGCAGGGGAATCAGACAGGGCTGCTTTGCGGCCCCCGATCTGGGGCAGGAGCAGTGGGTGGCCTGTGACCCGGGCAGGAGCCTCTCCGCGTGTGTCCCAGGGACCCATCTGCCTGCGAACTTCGGTCACCTGGCAGGAAGCTACGATGCCCAGAACTATGCTTAGCTGTGCAGCGCGGTGTACTGCACGGACAAGTTCCACACACACTTCAAGTAAGAGGGCGGCCTGAGTGGAAAGGTGAGAGTTTGGGCAGCTGTGCAGACAAAGAAGGCGCCCTTTGGCCTGGGCCTAAAAACTTGTGACACTCCACTGGGCCTGCCGGGCTCTGAGGGCCCTGCCCTGGGCCCCCTGCTCCCCTGCCCTTTGTTCAGTCACAGCAGAGATGGCCACACCCACTCCCTCAGTGAGGGCCGTGTTCCAACATCCCTCAGCCCCGCCCCCTCTCCGCAGGTTACCATGGACTACAGAGGCTGCATTCTGAGGCCAGGGCGTTCCGAGAATGCCAAGGGCAGACATGATGACCTTAAATGATTTCCTCTTGTGTCAGTGTTGGTAAACTTTAGGAGCTAGGAAATGGTCCTCTTTACAGAAATGTTCAAATTTACTGGCATTTCATATATTCTCTGCTATAACATTGTCCTGACTCTTTCTGTATATTCTTTACTTATGTTTTGGTTTTCCTTAATCAAAGTGTGTCTTTTCAATCTTTTCAAAGAAGATTCTTTGGACTTACTAAATCACCTGAATTTTATACGTTTTCTGTTGTATTAAGTTCTGCTCATATCTTTATTTATCTTTTTTCTATGTTCTCAGGGTTTATTGTTTTCATCTTCTGATGTCAATTAAAACACTTGGTTATTCATTTTAATAAATCTTTTTACTTATAAAGATTTGAACTTTTGAAGATTCCAGCTTACTTGTACGTGTCTAAGGGTCAGGTCCTCTCCATTGTTGCTGGCCTAAGGCTTAGTTCAACATACAGCAATGTATATATTGACCTATTTTCCCCTCGACTTTCTGTGATTCCCTACATCTCACCTTTCTTTGCAGACAAGCCATTTGAAATACCCATAACTTATTTCACAGCCAATAAGTCTTTGAAATAATGTGTATTTTTTAGAGAAATCTTCTTATATAATTAGGCAGAAAATCTGACCTGCCATAGTTTTCAAAACAGCATAATTTCACTCTTCTCAATGATTAATCTGTTGTATTACACAACCTTGGAGTATTTAGCTTTATCAATGACATGTCCTTGAAAAATGTTTTAGAGATCCTACCAGTCTTTGAAAATATCCTTGTGCCTTGTTTCAGTTCCAGTTTTATGTATATTTTCTGCCTTGCACCCGATTATTCCTACATCTGATGGATGGCCTTGGGAATCTAACTCTGGTATTGATGGTTTTGGCTGATTGTCTCCCCTTGTAGCTGCTTTCTTCATTATTGTGTAAATTTAGATCATGAGCTCTTGTTTAGCTAAACAGCTGACCTTGTAAGAGGCTTAGGTGTGAACGCTCGTAAGTTTCAGCAGAGAGTCGGCAAAGATTTATTTGTGTCCCTCCAATGAGTGGCCCGCAAGGACCCCGTTTTCGACAAGTGTTGGTCCAATACTCCCTCTAGAGGCAAGGGACTCAGACAGGGCCGCTTTGCAGCCCCCGATCTGGGACAGGGGCAGTGGGCGGCCTGTGACCCGGGCAGGAGCCTCTCCGCGTGTGTCCCAGGGACCCATCTGCCTGCGAACTTCGGTCACCTGGCAGGAAGCTACGATGCCCAGAACTATGCTTAGCTGTGCAGCGCGGTGTACTGCACGGACACATTCCATACACACTTCAAGTAAGAGGGCGGCCTGAGTGGAAAGGTGAGAGTTTGGGCAGCTGTGCAGACAAAGAAGGTGCCCTTTGGCCTGGGCCTAAAAACTTGTGACACTCCACTGGGCCTGCCGGGCTCTGAGGGCCCTGCCCTTGGCCCCCTGATCCCCTGGCCTTTGTTCAGTCACAGCAGAGATGGCCACACCCACTCCCTCAGTGAGGGCAGTGTTCCAACATCCCTCAGCCCCGCCCCCTTTCTGCAGGTTACCATGGACTACAGAGGCTGCATTCTGAGGCCAGGGCATTCCGAGAATGCCAAGGGCAGACATGATGACCTTAAATGATTTCCTCTTGTGTCAGTGTTGGTAAACTTTAGGAGCTAGGAAATGGTCCACTTGACAGAAATGTTCAAATTTACTGGCATTTCATATATTATCTGCTCTAACATTGTCCTGACTCTTTCTGTATATTCTTTACGTATGTTTTGGTTTTCCTTAATCAAAGTGTGTCTTTTAAATCTTTTCAAAGAAGATTCTTTGGACTTACTAAATCACCTGAATTTTATACTTTTTCTGTTGTATTAAGTTCTGCTCATATCTTTATTTATCTTTTCTCTATGTTCTCAGGGTTTATTGTTTTCATTTTCTGATGTCAATTAAAACACTTGGTTATTCATTTTAATAAATCTTTTTACTTATAAAGATTTGAACATTTGAAGATTCCAGCTTACTTGTACGTGTCTAAGGGTCAGGTCCTCTCCATTGTTGCTGGCCTAAGGCTTAGTTCACCATACAGCAATGTATATATTGACCTATTTTCCCTTCGACTTTCTGTGATTCCCTACATCTCACCTTTCTTTGCAGACAAGCCATTTGAAATACCCTTAACTTATTTCACAGCCAATAAGTCTTTGAAATAATGTGTAATTTTTAGAGAAATCTTCTTATATAATTAGGCAGAAAATCTGACCTGCCATAGTTTTCAAAACAGCATAATTTCACTCTTCTCAATGATTAATCTGTTGTATTACACAACCTTGGAGTATTTAGCTTTATCAATGACATGTCCTTGAAAAATGTTTTAGAGATCCTACCAGTCTTTGAAAACATCCTTGTGCCTTGTTTCAGTTCCAGTTTTATGTATATTTTCTGCCTTGCACCCGATTATTCCTACATCTGATGGATGGCCTTGGGAATCTAATTCTGGTATTGATGGTTTTGGCTGATTGTCTCCCCTTGTAGCTGCTTTCTTCATTATTGTGTAAATTTAGATCATGAGCTCATGTTTAGCTAAACAGCTGACCTTGTAAGAGGCTTAGGTGTGAACGCTCGTAAGTTTCAGCAGACAGTCGGCAAAGATTTATTTGTGTCCCTCCAATGAGTGGCCCGCAAGGACCCCGTTTTCTACAAGTGTTGGTCTAATACTCCCTCTAGAGGCAGGGGACTCAGACAGGGCTGCTTTGCGGCCCCCGATCTGGGGCAGGGCCATTGGGCGGCCAGTGACCCGGGCAGGAGCCTCTCCGCGTGTGTCCCAGGGACCCATCTGCCTGCGAACTTCGGTCACCTGGCAGGAAGCTACGATGCCCATAACTATGCTTAGCTCTGCAGCGCGGTGTACTGCACAGACACGTTCCACACACACTTCAAGTAAGAGGTCGGCCTGAGTGGAAAGGTGAGAGTTTGGGCAGCTGTGCAGACAATGAAGGCGCCCTTTGGCCTGGGCCTAAAAACTTGTGACACTCCACTGGGCCTGCCGGGCTCTGAGGGCCCTGCCCTGGGCCCCCTGCTCCCCTGCCCTTTGTTCAGTCACAGCAGAGATGGCCACACCCACACCCTCATTGAGGGCAGTGTTCCAACCTCCCTCAGCCCCGCCCCCTCTCTGCAGGTTACCATGGACTAGAGAGGCTGCATTCTGAGGCCAGGGCATTCCGAGAATGCCAAGGGCAGACATGATGACCTTAAATGATTTCCTCTTGTGTCAGTGTTGGTAAACTTTAGGAGCTAGGAAATGGTCCTCTTTACAGAAATGTTCAAATTTACTGGCATTTAATATATTCTCTGCTCTAACATTGTCCTGACTCTTTCTGTATATTCTTTACTTATGTTTTGGTTTTCCTTAATCAAAGTGTGTCTTTTCAATCTTTTCAAAGAAGATTCTTTGGACTTACTAAATCACCTGAATTTTATACGTTTTCTGTTGTATTAAGTTCTGCTCATATCTTTATTTATCTTTTTTCTATGTTCTCAGGGTTTATTGTTTTCATCTTCTGATGTCAATTAAAACACTTGGTTATTCATTTTAATAAATATTTTTACTTATAAAGATTTGAACTTTTGAAGATTCCAGCTTACTTGTACGTGTCTAAGGGTCAGGTCCTCTCCATTGTTGCTGGCCTAAGGCTTAGTTCACCATACAGCAATGTATATATTGACCTATTTTCCCCTCGACTTTCTGTGATTCCCTACATCTCACCTTTCTTTGCAGACAAGCCATTTGAAATACCCTTAACTTATTTCACAGCCAATAAGTCTTTGAAATAATGTGTGTTTTTTAGAGAAATCTGCTTATATAATTAGGCAGAAAATGTGAACTTCCATAGTTTTCAAAACAGCATAATTTCACTCTTCTCAATGATTAATCTGTTGTATTACACAACCTTGGAGTATTTAGCTTTATCAATGACATGTCCTTGAAAAATGTTTTAGAGATCCTACCAGTCTTTGAAAACATCCTTGTGCCTTGTTTCAGTTCCAGTTTTATGTATATTTTCTGCCTTGCACCCGATTATTCTTACATCTGATGCATGGCCTTGGGAATCTAACTCTGGTATTGATGGTTTTGGCTGATAGTCTCCCCTTGTAGCTGCTTTCTTCATTATTGTGTAAATTTAGATCATGAGCTCATGTTTAGCTAAACAGCTGACCTTGTAAGAGGCTTAGGTGTGAACGCTCGTAAGTTTCAACAGAGAGTCGGCAAAGATTTATTTGTGTCCCTCCAATGAGTGGCCCGCAAGGACCCCGTTTTCTACAAGTGTTTGTCCAATACTCCCTTTAGAGGCAGGGGACTCAGACAGGGCAGCTTTGTGGCCCCCGATCTGGGGCAGGGGCAGTGGGCGGCCTGTGACCCGGGCAGGTGCCTCTCCGCGTGTGTCCTAGGGACCCATCTGACTGCGAACTTCGGTCACCTGGCAGGAAGCTACGATGCCCAGAACTATGCTTAGCTGTGCAGGGCGGTGTACTGCGCGGACACGTTCCACACACACTTCAAGTAAGAGGGCTGCCTGAGTGGAAAGGTGAGAGTTTGGGCAGCTGTGCAGACAAAGAAGGCGCCCTTTGTCCTGGGCCTAAAAACTTGTGACACTCCACTGGGCCTGCCGGGCTCTGAGGGCCCTGCCCTGGGGCCCCTGCTCCCCTGCCCTTTGTTCAGTCACAGCAGAGATGGCCACACCCACTCCCTCAGTGAGGGCAGTGTTCCAACCTCCCTCAGCCCCGCCCCCTCTCCGCAGGTTACCATGGACTACAGAGGCTGCATTCTGAGGCCAGGGCGTTCCGAGAATGCCAAGGGCAGACATGATGACCTTAAATGATTTCCTCTTGTGTCAGTGCTGGTAAACTTTAGGAGCTAGGAAATGGTCCACTTGACAGAAATGTTCAAATTTACTGGCATTTCATATATTCTCTGCTCTAACATTGTCCTGACTCTTTCTGTATATTCTTTACTTATGTTTTGGTTTTCCTTAATCAAAGTGTGTCTTTTCAATCTTTTCAAAGAAGATTCTTTGGACTTACTAAATCACCTGAATTTTATACGTTTTCTGTAGTATTAAGTTCTGCTCATATCTTTATTTATCTTTTTTCTATGTTCTCAGGGTTTATTGTTTTCATCTTCTGATGTCAATTAAAACACTTGGTTATTCATTTTAATAAATCTTTTTACTTATAAAGATTTGAACTTTTGAAGATTCCAGCTTACTTGTACGTGTCTAAGGGTCAGGTCCTCTCCATTGTTGCTGGCCTAAGGCTTAGTTCACCATACAGCAATGTATATATTGACCTATTTTCCCCTCGACTTTCTGTGATTCCCTACATCTCACCTTTCTTTGCAGACAAGCCATTTGAAATACCCTTAACTTATTTCACAGCCAAGAAGTCTTTGAAATAATGTGTATTTTTTAGAGAAATCTTCTTATATAATTAGGCAGAAAATCTGACCTGCCATAGTTTTCAAAACAGCATAATTTCACTCTTCTCAATGATTAATCTGTTGTATTACACAACCTTGGAGTATTTAGCTTTATCAATGACATGTCCTTGAAAAATGTTTTAGAGATCCTACCAGTCTTTGAAAATATCCTTGTGCCTTGTTTCAGTTCCAGTTTTATGTATATTTTCTGCCTTGCACCCGATTATTCCAACATCTGATGGATGGCCTTGGGAATCTAATTCTGGTATTGATGGTTTTGGCTGATTGTCTCCCCTTGTAGCTGCTTTCTTCATTATTGTGTAAATTTAGATCATGAGCTCATGTTTAGCTAAACAGCTGACCTTGTAAGAGGCTTAGGTGTGAACGCTCGTAAGTTTCAGCAGAGAGTCGGCAAAGATTTATTTGTGTCCCTCCAATGAGTGGCCCGCAAGGACCCCGTTTTCTACAAGTGTTGGTCCAATACTCCCTCTAGAGGCAGGGGAATCAGACAGGGCTGCTTTGCGGCCCCCGATCTGGGGCAGGAGCAGTGGGTGGCCTGTGACCCGGGCAGGAGCCTCTCCGCGTGTGTCCCAGGGACCCATCTGCCTGCGAACTTCGGTCACCTGGCAGGAAGCTACGATGCCCAGAACTATGCTTAGCTGTGCAGCGCGGTGTACTGCACGGACAAGTTCCACACACACTTCAAGTAAGAGGGCGGCCTGAGTGGAAAGGTGAGAGTTTGGGCAGCTGTGCAGACAAAGAAGGCGCCCTTTGGCCTGGGCCTAAAAACTTGTGACACTCCACTGGGCCTGCCGGGCTCTGAGGGCCCTGCCCTGGGCCCCCTGCTCCCCTGCCCTTTGTTCAGTCACAGCAGAGATGGCCACACCCACTCCCTCAGTGAGGGCCGTGTTCCAACATCCCTCAGCCCCGCCCCCTCTCCGCAGGTTACCATGGACTACAGAGGCTGCATTCTGAGGCCAGGGCGTTCCGAGAATGCCAAGGGCAGACATGATGACCTTAAATGATTTCCTCTTGTGTCAGTGTTGGTAAACTTTAGGAGCTAGGAAATGGTCCTCTTTACAGAAATGTTCAAATTTACTGGCATTTCATATATTCTCTGCTATAACATTGTCCTGACTCTTTCTGTATATTCTTTACTTATGTTTTGGTTTTCCTTAATCAAAGTGTGTCTTTTCAATCTTTTCAAAGAAGATTCTTTGGACTTACTAAATCACCTGAATTTTATACGTTTTCTGTTGTATTAAGTTCTGCTCATATCTTTATTTATCTTTTTTCTATGTTCTCAGGGTTTATTGTTTTCATCTTCTGATGTCAATTAAAACACTTGGTTATTCATTTTAATAAATCTTTTTACTTATAAAGATTTGAACTTTTGAAGATTCCAGCTTACTTGTACGTGTCTAAGGGTCAGGTCCTCTCCATTGTTGCTGGCCTAAGGCTTAGTTCAACATACAGCAATGTATATATTGACCTATTTTCCCCTCGACTTTCTGTGATTCCCTACATCTCACCTTTCTTTGCAGACAAGCCATTTGAAATACCCATAACTTATTTCACAGCCAATAAGTCTTTGAAATAATGTGTATTTTTTAGAGAAATCTTCTTATATAATTAGGCAGAAAATCTGACCTGCCATAGTTTTCAAAACAGCATAATTTCACTCTTCTCAATGATTAATCTGTTGTATTACACAACCTTGGAGTATTTAGCTTTATCAATGACATGTCCTTGAAAAATGTTTTAGAGATCCTACCAGTCTTTGAAAATATCCTTGTGCCTTGTTTCAGTTCCAGTTTTATGTATATTTTCTGCCTTGCACCCGATTATTCCTACATCTGATGGATGGCCTTGGGAATCTAACTCTGGTATTGATGGTTTTGGCTGATTGTCTCCCCTTGTAGCTGCTTTCTTCATTATTGTGTAAATTTAGATCATGAGCTCTTGTTTAGCTAAACAGCTGACCTTGTAAGAGGCTTAGGTGTGAACGCTCGTAAGTTTCAGCAGAGAGTCGGCAAAGATTTATTTGTGTCCCTCCAATGAGTGGCCCGCAAGGACCCCGTTTTCGACAAGTGTTGGTCCAATACTCCCTCTAGAGGCAAGGGACTCAGACAGGGCCGCTTTGCAGCCCCCGATCTGGGACAGGGGCAGTGGGCGGCCTGTGACCCGGGCAGGAGCCTCTCCGCGTGTGTCCCAGGGACCCATCTGCCTGCGAACTTCGGTCACCTGGCAGGAAGCTACGATGCCCAGAACTATGCTTAGCTGTGCAGCGCGGTGTACTGCACGGACACATTCCATACACACTTCAAGTAAGAGGGCGGCCTGAGTGGAAAGGTGAGAGTTTGGGCAGCTGTGCAGACAAAGAAGGTGCCCTTTGGCCTGGGCCTAAAAACTTGTGACACTCCACTGGGCCTGCCGGGCTCTGAGGGCCCTGCCCTTGGCCCCCTGATCCCCTGGCCTTTGTTCAGTCACAGCAGAGATGGCCACACCCACTCCCTCAGTGAGGGCAGTGTTCCAACATCCCTCAGCCCCGCCCCCTTTCTGCAGGTTACCATGGACTACAGAGGCTGCATTCTGAGGCCAGGGCATTCCGAGAATGCCAAGGGCAGACATGATGACCTTAAATGATTTCCTCTTGTGTCAGTGTTGGTAAACTTTAGGAGCTAGGAAATGGTCCACTTGACAGAAATGTTCAAATTTACTGGCATTTCATATATTCTCTGCTCTAACATTGTCCTGACTCTTTCTGTATATTCTTTACGTATGTTTTGGTTTTCCTTAATCAAAGTGTGTCTTTTAAATCTTTTCAAAGAAGATTCTTTGGACTTACTAAATCACCTGAATTTTATACTTTTTCTGTTGTATTAAGTTCTGCTCATATCTTTATTTATCTTTTCTCTATGTTCTCAGGGTTTATTGTTTTCATTTTCTGATGTCAATTAAAACACTTGGTTATTCATTTTAATAAATCTTTTTACTTATAAAGATTTGAACATTTGAAGATTCCAGCTTACTTGTACGTGTCTAAGGGTCAGGTCCTCTCCATTGTTGCTGGCCTAAGGCTTAGTTCACCATACAGCAATGTATATATTGACCTATTTTCCCTTCGACTTTCTGTGATTCCCTACATCTCACCTTTCTTTGCAGACAAGCCATTTGAAATACCCTTAACTTATTTCACAGCCAATAAGTCTTTGAAATAATGTGTAATTTTTAGAGAAATCTTCTTATATAATTAGGCAGAAAATCTGACCTGCCATAGTTTTCAAAACAGCATAATTTCACTCTTCTCAATGATTAATCTGTTGTATTACACAACCTTGGAGTATTTAGCTTTATCAATGACATGTCCTTGAAAAATGTTTTAGAGATCCTACCAGTCTTTGAAAACATCCTTGTGCCTTGTTTCAGTTCCAGTTTTATGTATATTTTCTGCCTTGCACCCGATTATTCCTACATCTGATGGATGGCCTTGGGAATCTAATTCTGGTATTGATGGTTTTGGCTGATTGTCTCCCCTTGTAGCTGCTTTCTTCATTATTGTGTAAATTTAGATCATGAGCTCATGTTTAGCTAAACAGCTGACCTTGTAAGAGGCTTAGGTGTGAACGCTCGTAAGTTTCAGCAGACAGTCGGCAAAGATTTATTTGTGTCCCTCCAATGAGTGGCCCGCAAGGACCCCGTTTTCTACAAGTGTTGGTCTAATACTCCCTCTAGAGGCAGGGGACTCAGACAGGGCTGCTTTGCGGCCCCCGATCTGGGGCAGGGCCATTGGGCGGCCAGTGACCCGGGCAGGAGCCTCTCCGCGTGTGTCCCAGGGACCCATCTGCCTGCGAACTTCGGTCACCTGGCAGGAAGCTACGATGCCCATAACTATGCTTAGCTCTGCAGCGCGGTGTACTGCACAGACACGTTCCACACACACTTCAAGTAAGAGGTCGGCCTGAGTGGAAAGGTGAGAGTTTGGGCAGCTGTGCAGACAATGAAGGCGCCCTTTGGCCTGGGCCTAAAAACTTGTGACACTCCACTGGGCCTGCCGGGCTCTGAGGGCCCTGCCCTGGGCCCCCTGCTCCCCTGCCCTTTGTTCAGTCACAGCAGAGATGGCCACACCCACACCCTCATTGAGGGCAGTGTTCCAACCTCCCTCAGCCCCGCCCCCTCTCTGCAGGTTACCATGGACTAGAGAGGCTGCATTCTGAGGCCAGGGCATTCCGAGAATGCCAAGGGCAGACATGATGACCTTAAATGATTTCCTCTTGTGTCAGTGTTGGTAAACTTTAGGAGCTAGGAAATGGTCCTCTTTACAGAAATGTTCAAATTTACTGGCATTTAATATATTCTCTGCTCTAACATTGTCCTGACTCTTTCTGTATATTCTTTACTTATGTTTTGGTTTTCCTTAATCAAAGTGTGTCTTTTCAATCTTTTCAAAGAAGATTCTTTGGACTTACTAAATCACCTGAATTTTATACGTTTTCTGTTGTATTAAGTTCTGCTCATATCTTTATTTATCTTTTTTCTATGTTCTCAGGGTTTATTGTTTTCATCTTCTGATGTCAATTAAAACACTTGGTTATTCATTTTAATAAATATTTTTACTTATAAAGATTTGAACTTTTGAAGATTCCAGCTTACTTGTACGTGTCTAAGGGTCAGGTCCTCTCCATTGTTGCTGGCCTAAGGCTTAGTTCACCATACAGCAATGTATATATTGACCTATTTTCCCCTCGACTTTCTGTGATTCCCTACATCTCACCTTTCTTTGCAGACAAGCCATTTGAAATACCCTTAACTTATTTCACAGCCAATAAGTCTTTGAAATAATGTGTGTTTTTTAGAGAAATCTGCTTATATAATTAGGCAGAAAATGTGAACTTCCATAGTTTTCAAAACAGCATAATTTCACTCTTCTCAATGATTAATCTGTTGTATTACACAACCTTGGAGTATTTAGCTTTATCAATGACATGTCCTTGAAAAATGTTTTAGAGATCCTACCAGTCTTTGAAAACATCCTTGTGCCTTGTTTCAGTTCCAGTTTTATGTATATTTTCTGCCTTGCACCCGATTATTCTTACATCTGATGCATGGCCTTGGGAATCTAACTCTGGTATTGATGGTTTTGGCTGATAGTCTCCCCTTGTAGCTGCTTTCTTCATTATTGTGTAAATTTAGATCATGAGCTCATGTTTAGCTAAACAGCTGACCTTGTAAGAGGCTTAGGTGTGAACGCTCGTAAGTTTCAACAGAGAGTCGGCAAAGATTTATTTGTGTCCCTCCAATGAGTGGCCCGCAAGGACCCCGTTTTCTACAAGTGTTTGTCCAATACTCCCTTTAGAGGCAGGGGACTCAGACAGGGCAGCTTTGTGGCCCCCGATCTGGGGCAGGGGCAGTGGGCGGCCTGTGACCCGGGCAGGTGCCTCTCCGCGTGTGTCCTAGGGACCCATCTGACTGCGAACTTCGGTCACCTGGCAGGAAGCTACGATGCCCAGAACTATGCTTAGCTGTGCAGGGCGGTGTACTGCGCGGACACGTTCCACACACACTTCAAGTAAGAGGGCTGCCTGAGTGGAAAGGTGAGAGTTTGGGCAGCTGTGCAGACAAAGAAGGCGCCCTTTGTCCTGGGCCTAAAAACTTGTGACACTCCACTGGGCCTGCCGGGCTCTGAGGGCCCTGCCCTGGGGCCCCTGCTCCCCTGCCCTTTGTTCAGTCACAGCAGAGATGGCCACACCCACTCCCTCAGTGAGGGCAGTGTTCCAACCTCCCTCAGCCCCGCCCCCTCTCCGCAGGTTACCATGGACTACAGAGGCTGCATTCTGAGGCCAGGGCGTTCCGAGAATGCCAAGGGCAGACATGATGACCTTAAATGATTTCCTCTTGTGTCAGTGCTGGTAAACTTTAGGAGCTAGGAAATGGTCCACTTGACAGAAATGTTCAAATTTACTGGCATTTCATATATTCTCTGCTCTAACATTGTCCTGACTCTTTCTGTA
Organism: Mesoplodon mirus; assembly: GCF_964341445.2. Taxonomy (NCBI): domain Eukaryota; kingdom Metazoa; phylum Chordata; class Mammalia; order Artiodactyla; family Ziphiidae; genus Mesoplodon; species Mesoplodon mirus. The sequence continues at coordinate 130,627,871 of NC_138976.1, read as the reverse complement.
TATTCTTTACTTATGTTTTGGTTTTCCTTAATCAAAGTGTGTCTTTTCAATCTTTTCAAAGAAGATTCTTTGGACTTACTAAATCACCTGAATTTTATACGTTTTCTGTAGTATTAAGTTCTGCTCATATCTTTATTTATCTTTTTTCTATGTTCTCAGGGTTTATTGTTTTCATCTTCTGATGTCAATTAAAACACTTGGTTATTCATTTTAATAAATCTTTTTACTTATAAAGATTTGAACTTTTGAAGATTCCAGCTTACTTGTACGTGTCTAAGGGTCAGGTCCTCTCCATTGTTGCTGGCCTAAGGCTTAGTTCACCATACAGCAATGTATATATTGACCTATTTTCCCCTCGACTTTCTGTGATTCCCTACATCTCACCTTTCTTTGCAGACAAGCCATTTGAAATACCCTTAACTTATTTCACAGCCAAGAAGTCTTTGAAATAATGTGTATTTTTTAGAGAAATCTTCTTATATAATTAGGCAGAAAATCTGACCTGCCATAGTTTTCAAAACAGCATAATTTCACTCTTCTCAATGATTAATCTGTTGTATTACACAACCTTGGAGTATTTAGCTTTATCAATGACATGTCCTTGAAAAATGTTTTAGAGATCCTACCAGTCTTTGAAAACATCCTGGTGCCTTGTTTCAGTTCCAGTTTTATGTATATTTTCTGCCTTGCACCCGATTATTCCTACATCTGATGGATGGCCTTGGGAATCTAATTCTGGTATTGATGGTTTTGGCTGATTGTCTCCCCTTGTAGCTGCTTTCTTCATTATTGTGTAAATTTAGATCATGAGCTCATGTTTAGCTAAACAGCTGACCTTGTAAGAGGCTTAGGTGTGAACGCTCGTAAGTTTCAGCAGAGAGTCGGCAAAGATTTATTTGTGTCCCTCCAATGAGTGGCCCGCAAGGACTCCGTTTTCTACAAGTGTTGGTCCAATACTCTCTCTAGAGGCAGGGGACTCAGACAGGGCTGCTTTGCGGCCCCCGATCTGGGGCAGGGCCAGTGGGCGGCCAGTGACCCGGGCAGGAGCCTCTCCGCGTGTGTCCCAGGGACCCATCTGCCGGCGAACTTCGGTCACCTGGCAGGAAGCTACGATGCCCAGAACTATGCTTAGCTCTGCAGCGCGGTGTACTGCGCAGACACGTTCCACACACACTTCAAGTAAGAGGGCGGCCTGAGTGGAAAGGTGAGAGTTTGGGCAGCTGTGCAGACAATGAAGGCGCCCTTTGGCCTGGGCCTAAAAACTTGTGACACTCCACTGGGCCTGCCGGGCTCTGAGGGCCCTGCCCTGGGCCCCCTGCTCCCCTGCCCTTTGTTCAGTCACAGCAGAGATGGCCACACCCACACCCTCATTGAGGGCAGTGTTCCAACCTCCCTCAGCCCCGCCCCCTCTCTGCAGGTTACCATGGACTAGAGAGGCTGCATTCTGAGGCCAGGGAGTTCCGAGAATGCCAAGGGCAGACATGATGACCTTAAATGATTTCCTCTTGTGTCAGTGTTGGTAAACTTTAGGAGCTAGGAAATGGTCCTCTTTACAGAAATGTTCAAATTTACTGGCATTTCATATATTCTCTGCTCTAACATTGTCCTGACTCTTTCTGTATATTCTTTACTTATGTTTTGGTTTTCCTTAATCAAAGTGTGTCTTTTCAATCTTTTCAAAGAAGATTCTTTGGACTTACTAAATCACCTGAATTTTATACGTTTTCTGTTGTATTAAGTTCTGCTCATATCTTTATTTATCTTTTTTCTATGTTCTCAGGGTTTATTGTTTTCATCTTCTGATGTCAATTAAAACACTTGGTTATTCATTTTAATAAATCTTTTTACTTATAAAGATTTGAACTTTTGAAGATTCCAGCTTATTTGTACGTGTCTAAGGGTCAGGTCCTCTCCATTGTTGCTGGCCTAAGGCTTAGTTCACCATACAGCAATGTATATATTGACCTATTTTCCCCTCGACTTTCTGTGATTCCCTACATCTCACCTTTCTTTGCAGACAAGCCATTTGAAATACCCTTAACTTATTTCACAGCCAATAAGTCTTTGATATAATGTGTGTTTTTTAGAGAAATCTGCTTATATAATTAGGCAGAAAATCTGACCTGCCATAGTTTTCAAAACAGCATAATTTCACTCTTCTCAATGATTAATCTGTTGTATTACACAACCTTGGAGTATTTAGCTTTATCAATGACATGTCCTTGAAAAATGTTTTAGAGATCCTACCAGTCTTTGAAAACATCCTTGTGCCTTGTTTCAGTTCCAGTTTTATGTATATTTTCTGCCTTGCACCCGATTATTCTTACATCTGATGGATGGCCTTGGGAATCTAACTCTGGTATTGATGGTTTTGGCTGATTGTCTCCCCTTGTAGCTGCTTTCTTCATTATTGTGTAAATTTAGATCATGAGCTCATGTTTAGCTAAACAGCTGACCTTGTAAGAGGCTTAGGTGTGAACGCTCGTAAGTTTCAGCAGAGAGTCGGCAATGATTTATTTGTGTCCCTCCAATGAGTGGCCCGCAAGGACCCCGTTTTCTACAAGTGTTGGTCCAATACTCCCTCTAGAGGCAGGGGACTCAGACAGGGCTGCTTTGCGGCCCCCGATCTGGGGCAGGGGCAGTGGGCGGCCTGTGACCCGGGCAGGTGCCTCTCCGCGTGTGTCCCAGGGACCCATCTGCCTGCGAACTTCGGTCACCTGGCAGGAAGCTACGATGCCCAGAACTATGCTTAGCTGTGCAGCGCGGTGTACTGCGCGGACACGTTCCACACACACTTCAAGTAAGAGGGCGGCCTGAGTGGAAAGGTGAGAGTTTGGGCAGCTGTGCAGACAAAGAAGGCGCCCTTTGTCCTGGGCCTAAAAACTTGTGACACTCCACTGGGCCTGCCGGGCTCTGAGGGCCCTGCCCTGGGGGCCCTGCTCCCCTGCCATTTGTTCAGTCACAGCAGAGATGGCCACACCCACTCCCTCAGTGAGGGCAGTGTTCCAACCTCCCTCAGCCCCGCCCCCTCTCTGCAGGTTACCATGGACCACAGAGGCTGCATTCTGAGGCCAGGGCGTTCCGAGAATGCCAAGGGCAGACATGATGACCTTAAATGATTTCCTCTTGTGTCAGTGCTGGTAAACTTTAGGAGCTAGGAAATGGTCCACTTGACAGAAATGTTCAAATTTACTGGCATTTCATATATTCTCTGCTCTAACATTGTCCTGACTCTTTCTGTATATTCTTTACTTATGTTTTGGTTTTCCTTAATCAAAGTGTGTCTTTTCAATCTTTTCAAAGAAGATTCTTTGGACTTACTAAATCACCTGAATTTTATACGTTTTCTGTTGTATTAAGTTCTGCTCATATCTTTATTTATCTTTTTTCTATGTTCTCAGGGTTTATTGTTTTCATCTTCTGATGTCAATTAAAACACTTGGTTATTCATTTTAATAAATCTTTTTACTTATAAAGATTTGAACTTTTGAAGATTCCAGCTTACTTGTACGTGTCTAAGGGTCAGGTCCTCTCCATTGTTGCTGGCCTAAGGCTTAGTTCACCATACAGCAATGTATATATTGACCTATTTTCCCCTCGACTTTCTGTGATTCCCTACATCTCACCTTTCTTTGCAGACAAGCCATTTGAAATACCCTTAACTTATTTCACAGCCAATAAGGCTTTGAAATAATGTGTATTTTTTAGAGAAATCTTCTTATATAATTAGGCAGAAAATCTGACCTGCCATAGTTTTCAAAACAGCATAATTTCACTCTTCTCAATGATTAATCTGTTGTATTACACAACCTTGGAGTATTTAGCTTTATCAATGACATGTCCTTGAAAAATGTTTTAGAGATCCTACCAGTCTTTGAAAACATCCTTGTGCCTTGTTTCAGTTCCAGTTTTATGTATATTTTCTGCCTTGCACCCGATTATTCCTACATCTGATGGATGGCCTTGGGAATCTAATTCTGGTATTGATGGTTTTGGCTGATTGTCTCCCCTTGTAGCTGCTTTCTTCATTATTGTGTAAATTTAGATCATGAGCTCATGTTTAGCTAAACAGCTGACCTTGTAAGAGGCTTAGGTGTGAACGCTCGTAAGTTTCAGCAGAGAGTCGGCAAAGATTTATTTGTGTCCCTCCAATGAGTGGCCCGCAAGGACCCCGTTTTCTACAAGTGTTGGTCCAATACTCCCTCTAGAGGCAGGGGACTCAGACAGGGCTGCTTTGCGGCCCCCGATCTGGAGCAGGGGCAGTGGGCGGCCAGTGACCCGGGGAGGAGCCTCTCCGCGTGTGTCCCAGGGACCCATCTGCCGGCGAACTTCGGTCACCTGGCAGGAAGCTACGATGCCCAGAACTATGCTTAGCTCTGCAGCGCGGTGTACTGCACAGACACGTTCCACACACACTTCAAGTAAGAGGGCGGCCTGACTGGAAAGGTGAGAGTTTGGGCAGCTGTGCAGACAAAGAATGCGCCCTTTGGCCTGGGCCTAAAAACTTGTGACACTCCACTGGGCCTGCTGGGCTCTGAGGGCCCTGCCCTGGGCCCCCTGCTCCCCTGCCCTTTGTTCAGTCACAGCAGAGATGGCCACACCCACACCCTCATTGAGGGCAGTGTTCCAACCTCCCTCAGCCCCGCCCCCTCTCCGCAGGTTACCATGGACTAGAGAGGCTGCATTCTGAGGCCAGGGCGTTCCGAGAATGCCAAGGGCAGACATGATGACCTTAAATGATTTCCTCTTGTGTCAGTGTTGGTAAACTTTAGGAGCTAGGAAATGGTCCTCTTTACAGAAATGTTCAAATTTACTGGCATTTCATATATTCTCTGCTATAACATTGTCCTGACTCTTTCTGTATATTCTTTACTTATGTTTTGGTTTTCCTTAATCAAAGTGTGTCTTTTCAATCTTTTCAAAGAAGATTCTTTGGACTTACTAAATCACCTGAATTTTATACGTTTTCTGTTGTATTAAGTTCTGCTCATATCTTTATTTATCTTTTTTCTATGTTCTCAGGGTTTATTGTTTTCATCTTCTGATGTCAATTAAAACACTTGGTTATTCATTTTAATAAATCTTTTTACTTATAAAGATTTGAACTTTTGAAGATTCCAGCTTACTTGTACGTGTCTAAGGGTCAGGTCCTCTCCATTGTTGCTGGCCTAAGGCTTAGTTCAACATACAGCAATGTATATATTGACCTATTTTCCCCTCGACTTTCTGTGATTCCCTACATCTCACCTTTCTTTGCAGACAAGCCATTTGAAATACCCTTAACTTATTTCACAGCCAATAAGTCTTTGAAATAATGTGTGTTTTTTAGAGAAATCTGCTTATATAATTAGGCAGAAAATCTGACCTGCCATAGTTTTCAAAACAGCATAATTTCACTCTTCTCAATGATTAATCTGTTGTATTACACAACCTTGGAGTATTTAGCTTTATCAATGACATGTCCTTGAAAAATGTTTTAGAGATCCTACCAGTCTTTGAAAACATCCTTGTGCCTTGTTTCAGTTCCAGTTTTATGTATATTTTCTGCCTTGCACCCGATTATTCTTACATCTGATGGATGGCCTTGGGAATCTAACTCTGGTATTGATGGTTTTGGCTGATTGTCTCCCCTTGTAGCTGCTTTCTTCATTATTGTGTAAATTTAGATCATGAGCTCATGTTTAGCTAAACAGCTGACCTTGTAAGAGGCTTAGGTGTGAACGCTCGTAAGTTTCAGCAGAGAGTCGGCAAAGATTTATTTGTGTCCCTCCAATGAGTGGCCCGCAAGGACCCCGTTTTCTACAAGTGTTGGTCCAATACTCCCTCTAGAGGCAGGGGACTCAGACAGGGCTGCTTTGCGGCCCCCGATCTGGGGCAGGGGCAGTGGGCGGCCTGTGACCCGGGCAGGTGCCTCTCCGCGTGTGTCCCAGGGACCCATCTGCCTGCGAACTTCGGTCACCTGGCAGGAAGCTACGATGCCCAGAACTATGCTTAGCTGTGCAGCGCGGTGTACTGCGCGGACACGTTCCACACACACTTCAAGTAAGAGGGCGGCCTGAGTGGAAAGGTGAGAGTTTGGGCAGCTGTGCAGACAAAGAAGGCGCCCTTTGTCCTGGGCCTAAAAACTTGTGACACTCCACTGGGCCTGCCGGGCTCTGAGGGCCCTGCCCTGGGGGCCCTGCTCCCCTGCCCTTTGTTCAGTCACAGCAGAGATGGCCACACCCACTCCCTCAGTGAGGGCAGTGTTCCAACCTCCCTCAGCCCCGCCCCCTCTCTGCAGGTTACCATGGACTACAGAGGCTGCATTTTGAGGCCAGGGTGTTCCGAGAATGCCAAGGGCAGACATGATGACCTTAAATGATTTTCTCTTGTGTCAGTGCTGGTAAAGTTTAGGAGCTAGGAAATGGTCCACTTGACAGAAATGTTCAAATTTACTGGCATTTCATATATTCTCTGCTCTAACATTGTCCTGACTCTTTCTGTATATTCTTTACTTATGTTTTGGTTTTCCTTAATCAAAGTGTGTCTTTTCAATCTTTTCAAAGAAGATTCTTTGGACTTACTAAATCACCTGAATTTTATACGTTTTCTGTTGTATTAAGTTCTGCTCATATCTTTATTTATCTTTTTTCTATGTTCTCAGGGTTTATTGTTTTCATCTTCTGATGTCAATTAAAACACTTGGTTATTCATTTTAATAAATCTTTTTACTTATAAAGATTTGAACTTTTGAAGATTCCAGCTTACTTGTACGTGTCTAAGGGTCAGGTCCTCTCCATTGTTGCTGGCCTAAGGCTTAGTTCACCATACAGCAATGTATATATTGACCTATTTTCCCCTCGACTTTCTGTGATTCCCTACATCTCACCTTTCTTTGCAGACAAGCCATTTGAAATACCCTTAACTTATTTCACAGCCAATAAGTCTTTGAAATAATGTGTATTTTTTAGAGAAATCTTCTTATATAATTAGGCAGAAAATCTGACCTGCCATAGTTTTCAAAACAGCATAATTTCACTCTTCTCAATGATTAATCTGTTGTATTACACAACCTTGGAGTATTTAGCTTTATCAATGACATGTCCTTGAAAAATGTTTTAGAGATCCTACCAGTCTTTGAAAATATCCTTGTGCCTTGTTTCAGTTCCAGTTTTATGTATATTTTCTGCCTTGCACCCGATTATTCCAACATCTGATGGATGGCCTTGGGAATCTAATTCTGGTATTGATGGTTTTGGCTGATTGTCTCCCCTTGTAGCTGCTTTCTTCATTATTGTGTAAATTTAGATCATGAGCTCATGTTTAGCTAAACAGCTGACCTTGTAAGAGGCTTAGGTGTGAACGCTCGTAAGTTTCAGCAGAGAGTCGGCAAAGATTTATTTGTGTCCCTCCAATGAGTGGCCCGCAAGGACCCCGTTTTCTACAAGTGTTGGTCCAATACTCCCTCTAGAGGCAGGGGAATCAGACAGGGCTGCTTTGCGGCCCCCGATCTGGGGCAGGAGCAGTGGGTGGCCTGTGACCCGGGCAGGAGCCTCTCCGCGTGTGTCCCAGGGACCCATCTGCCTGCGAACTTCGGTCACCTGGCAGGAAGCTACGATGCCCAGAACTATGCTTAGCTGTGCAGCGCGGTGTACTGCACGGACAAGTTCCACACACACTTCAAGTAAGAGGGCGGCCTGAGTGGAAAGGTGAGAGTTTGGGCAGCTGTGCAGACAAAGAAGGCGCCCTTTGGCCTGGGCCTAAAAACTTGTGACACTCCACTGGGCCTGCCGGGCTCTGAGGGCCCTGCCCTGGGCCCCCTGCTCCCCTGCCCTTTGTTCAGTCACAGCAGAGATGGCCACACCCACTCCCTCAGTGAGGGCCGTGTTCCAACATCCCTCAGCCCCGCCCCCTCTCCGCAGGTTACCATGGACTACAGAGGCTGCATTCTGAGGCCAGGGCGTTCCGAGAATGCCAAGGGCAGACATGATGACCTTAAATGATTTCCTCTTGTGTCAGTGTTGGTAAACTTTAGGAGCTAGGAAATGGTCCTCTTTACAGAAATGTTCAAATTTACTGGCATTTCATATATTCTCTGCTATAACATTGTCCTGACTCTTTCTGTATATTCTTTACTTATGTTTTGGTTTTCCTTAATCAAAGTGTGTCTTTTCAATCTTTTCAAAGAAGATTCTTTGGACTTACTAAATCACCTGAATTTTATACGTTTTCTGTTGTATTAAGTTCTGCTCATATCTTTATTTATCTTTTTTCTATGTTCTCAGGGTTTATTGTTTTCATCTTCTGATGTCAATTAAAACACTTGGTTATTCATTTTAATAAATCTTTTTACTTATAAAGATTTGAACTTTTGAAGATTCCAGCTTACTTGTACGTGTCTAAGGGTCAGGTCCTCTCCATTGTTGCTGGCCTAAGGCTTAGTTCAACATACAGCAATGTATATATTGACCTATTTTCCCCTCGACTTTCTGTGATTCCCTACATCTCACCTTTCTTTGCAGACAAGCCATTTGAAATACCCATAACTTATTTCACAGCCAATAAGTCTTTGAAATAATGTGTATTTTTTAGAGAAATCTTCTTATATAATTAGGCAGAAAATCTGACCTGCCATAGTTTTCAAAACAGCATAATTTCACTCTTCTCAATGATTAATCTGTTGTATTACACAACCTTGGAGTATTTAGCTTTATCAATGACATGTCCTTGAAAAATGTTTTAGAGATCCTACCAGTCTTTGAAAATATCCTTGTGCCTTGTTTCAGTTCCAGTTTTATGTATATTTTCTGCCTTGCACCCGATTATTCCTACATCTGATGGATGGCCTTGGGAATCTAACTCTGGTATTGATGGTTTTGGCTGATTGTCTCCCCTTGTAGCTGCTTTCTTCATTATTGTGTAAATTTAGATCATGAGCTCTTGTTTAGCTAAACAGCTGACCTTGTAAGAGGCTTAGGTGTGAACGCTCGTAAGTTTCAGCAGAGAGTCGGCAAAGATTTATTTGTGTCCCTCCAATGAGTGGCCCGCAAGGACCCCGTTTTCGACAAGTGTTGGTCCAATACTCCCTCTAGAGGCAAGGGACTCAGACAGGGCCGCTTTGCAGCCCCCGATCTGGGACAGGGGCAGTGGGCGGCCTGTGACCCGGGCAGGAGCCTCTCCGCGTGTGTCCCAGGGACCCATCTGCCTGCGAACTTCGGTCACCTGGCAGGAAGCTACGATGCCCAGAACTATGCTTAGCTGTGCAGCGCGGTGTACTGCACGGACACATTCCATACACACTTCAAGTAAGAGGGCGGCCTGAGTGGAAAGGTGAGAGTTTGGGCAGCTGTGCAGACAAAGAAGGTGCCCTTTGGCCTGGGCCTAAAAACTTGTGACACTCCACTGGGCCTGCCGGGCTCTGAGGGCCCTGCCCTTGGCCCCCTGATCCCCTGGCCTTTGTTCAGTCACAGCAGAGATGGCCACACCCACTCCCTCAGTGAGGGCAGTGTTCCAACATCCCTCAGCCCCGCCCCCTTTCTGCAGGTTACCATGGACTACAGAGGCTGCATTCTGAGGCCAGGGCATTCCGAGAATGCCAAGGGCAGACATGATGACCTTAAATGATTTCCTCTTGTGTCAGTGTTGGTAAACTTTAGGAGCTAGGAAATGGTCCACTTGACAGAAATGTTCAAATTTACTGGCATTTCATATATTCTCTGCTCTAACATTGTCCTGACTCTTTCTGTATATTCTTTACGTATGTTTTGGTTTTCCTTAATCAAAGTGTGTCTTTTAAATCTTTTCAAAGAAGATTCTTTGGACTTACTAAATCACCTGAATTTTATACTTTTTCTGTTGTATTAAGTTCTGCTCATATCTTTATTTATCTTTTCTCTATGTTCTCAGGGTTTATTGTTTTCATTTTCTGATGTCAATTAAAACACTTGGTTATTCATTTTAATAAATCTTTTTACTTATAAAGATTTGAACATTTGAAGATTCCAGCTTACTTGTACGTGTCTAAGGGTCAGGTCCTCTCCATTGTTGCTGGCCTAAGGCTTAGTTCACCATACAGCAATGTATATATTGACCTATTTTCCCTTCGACTTTCTGTGATTCCCTACATCTCACCTTTCTTTGCAGACAAGCCATTTGAAATACCCTTAACTTATTTCACAGCCAATAAGTCTTTGAAATAATGTGTAATTTTTAGAGAAATCTTCTTATATAATTAGGCAGAAAATCTGACCTGCCATAGTTTTCAAAACAGCATAATTTCACTCTTCTCAATGATTAATCTGTTGTATTACACAACCTTGGAGTATTTAGCTTTATCAATGACATGTCCTTGAAAAATGTTTTAGAGATCCTACCAGTCTTTGAAAACATCCTTGTGCCTTGTTTCAGTTCCAGTTTTATGTATATTTTCTGCCTTGCACCCGATTATTCCTACATCTGATGGATGGCCTTGGGAATCTAATTCTGGTATTGATGGTTTTGGCTGATTGTCTCCCCTTGTAGCTGCTTTCTTCATTATTGTGTAAATTTAGATCATGAGCTCATGTTTAGCTAAACAGCTGACCTTGTAAGAGGCTTAGGTGTGAACGCTCGTAAGTTTCAGCAGACAGTCGGCAAAGATTTATTTGTGTCCCTCCAATGAGTGGCCCGCAAGGACCCCGTTTTCTACAAGTGTTGGTCTAATACTCCCTCTAGAGGCAGGGGACTCAGACAGGGCTGCTTTGCGGCCCCCGATCTGGGGCAGGGCCATTGGGCGGCCAGTGACCCGGGCAGGAGCCTCTCCGCGTGTGTCCCAGGGACCCATCTGCCTGCGAACTTCGGTCACCTGGCAGGAAGCTACGATGCCCATAACTATGCTTAGCTCTGCAGCGCGGTGTACTGCACAGACACGTTCCACACACACTTCAAGTAAGAGGTCGGCCTGAGTGGAAAGGTGAGAGTTTGGGCAGCTGTGCAGACAATGAAGGCGCCCTTTGGCCTGGGCCTAAAAACTTGTGACACTCCACTGGGCCTGCCGGGCTCTGAGGGCCCTGCCCTGGGCCCCCTGCTCCCCTGCCCTTTGTTCAGTCACAGCAGAGATGGCCACACCCACACCCTCATTGAGGGCAGTGTTCCAACCTCCCTCAGCCCCGCCCCCTCTCTGCAGGTTACCATGGACTAGAGAGGCTGCATTCTGAGGCCAGGGCATTCCGAGAATGCCAAGGGCAGACATGATGACCTTAAATGATTTCCTCTTGTGTCAGTGTTGGTAAACTTTAGGAGCTAGGAAATGGTCCTCTTTACAGAAATGTTCAAATTTACTGGCATTTAATATATTCTCTGCTCTAACATTGTCCTGACTCTTTCTGTATATTCTTTACTTATGTTTTGGTTTTCCTTAATCAAAGTGTGTCTTTTCAATCTTTTCAAAGAAGATTCTTTGGACTTACTAAATCACCTGAATTTTATACGTTTTCTGTTGTATTAAGTTCTGCTCATATCTTTATTTATCTTTTTTCTATGTTCTCAGGGTTTATTGTTTTCATCTTCTGATGTCAATTAAAACACTTGGTTATTCATTTTAATAAATATTTTTACTTATAAAGATTTGAACTTTTGAAGATTCCAGCTTACTTGTACGTGTCTAAGGGTCAGGTCCTCTCCATTGTTGCTGGCCTAAGGCTTAGTTCACCATACAGCAATGTATATATTGACCTATTTTCCCCTCGACTTTCTGTGATTCCCTACATCTCACCTTTCTTTGCAGACAAGCCATTTGAAATACCCTTAACTTATTTCACAGCCAATAAGTCTTTGAAATAATGTGTGTTTTTTAGAGAAATCTGCTTATATAATTAGGCAGAAAATGTGAACTTCCATAGTTTTCAAAACAGCATAATTTCACTCTTCTCAATGATTAATCTGTTGTATTACACAACCTTGGAGTATTTAGCTTTATCAATGACATGTCCTTGAAAAATGTTTTAGAGATCCTACCAGTCTTTGAAAACATCCTTGTGCCTTGTTTCAGTTCCAGTTTTATGTATATTTTCTGCCTTGCACCCGATTATTCTTACATCTGATGCATGGCCTTGGGAATCTAACTCTGGTATTGATGGTTTTGGCTGATAGTCTCCCCTTGTAGCTGCTTTCTTCATTATTGTGTAAATTTAGATCATGAGCTCATGTTTAGCTAAACAGCTGACCTTGTAAGAGGCTTAGGTGTGAACGCTCGTAAGTTTCAACAGAGAGTCGGCAAAGATTTATTTGTGTCCCTCCAATGAGTGGCCCGCAAGGACCCCGTTTTCTACAAGTGTTTGTCCAATACTCCCTTTAGAGGCAGGGGACTCAGACAGGGCAGCTTTGTGGCCCCCGATCTGGGGCAGGGGCAGTGGGCGGCCTGTGACCCGGGCAGGTGCCTCTCCGCGTGTGTCCTAGGGACCCATCTGACTGCGAACTTCGGTCACCTGGCAGGAAGCTACGATGCCCAGAACTATGCTTAGCTGTGCAGGGCGGTGTACTGCGCGGACACGTTCCACACACACTTCAAGTAAGAGGGCTGCCTGAGTGGAAAGGTGAGAGTTTGGGCAGCTGTGCAGACAAAGAAGGCGCCCTTTGTCCTGGGCCTAAAAACTTGTGACACTCCACTGGGCCTGCCGGGCTCTGAGGGCCCTGCCCTGGGGCCCCTGCTCCCCTGCCCTTTGTTCAGTCACAGCAGAGATGGCCACACCCACTCCCTCAGTGAGGGCAGTGTTCCAACCTCCCTCAGCCCCGCCCCCTCTCCGCAGGTTACCATGGACTACAGAGGCTGCATTCTGAGGCCAGGGCGTTCCGAGAATGCCAAGGGCAGACATGATGACCTTAAATGATTTCCTCTTGTGTCAGTGCTGGTAAACTTTAGGAGCTAGGAAATGGTCCACTTGACAGAAATGTTCAAATTTACTGGCATTTCATATATTCTCTGCTCTAACATTGTCCTGACTCTTTCTGTATATTCTTTACTTATGTTTTGGTTTTCCTTAATCAAAGTGTGTCTTTTCAATCTTTTCAAAGAAGATTCTTTGGACTTACTAAATCACCTGAATTTTATACGTTTTCTGTAGTATTAAGTTCTGCTCATATCTTTATTTATCTTTTTTCTATGTTCTCAGGGTTTATTGTTTTCATCTTCTGATGTCAATTAAAACACTTGGTTATTCATTTTAATAAATCTTTTTACTTATAAAGATTTGAACTTTTGAAGATTCCAGCTTACTTGTACGTGTCTAAGGGTCAGGTCCTCTCCATTGTTGCTGGCCTAAGGCTTAGTTCACCATACAGCAATGTATATATTGACCTATTTTCCCCTCGACTTTCTGTGATTCCCTACATCTCACCTTTCTTTGCAGACAAGCCATTTGAAATACCCTTAACTTATTTCACAGCCAAGAAGTCTTTGAAATAATGTGTATTTTTTAGAGAAATCTTCTTATATAATTAGGCAGAAAATCTGACCTGCCATAGTTTTCAAAACAGCATAATTTCACTCTTCTCAATGATTAATCTGTTGTATTACACAACCTTGGAGTATTTAGCTTTATCAATGACATGTCCTTGAAAAATGTTTTAGAGATCCTACCAGTCTTTGAAAACATCCTGGTGCCTTGTTTCAGTTCCAGTTTTATGTATATTTTCTGCCTTGCACCCGATTATTCCTACATCTGATGGATGGCCTTGGGAATCTAATTCTGGTATTGATGGTTTTGGCTGATTGTCTCCCCTTGTAGCTGCTTTCTTCATTATTGTGTAAATTTAGATCATGAGCTCATGTTTAGCTAAACAGCTGACCTTGTAAGAGGCTTAGGTGTGAACGCTCGTAAGTTTCAGCAGAGAGTCGGCAAAGATTTATTTGTGTCCCTCCAATGAGTGGCCCGCAAGGACTCCGTTTTCTACAAGTGTTGGTCCAATACTCTCTCTAGAGGCAGGGGACTCAGACAGGGCTGCTTTGCGGCCCCCGATCTGGGGCAGGGCCAGTGGGCGGCCAGTGACCCGGGCAGGAGCCTCTCCGCGTGTGTCCCAGGGACCCATCTGCCGGCGAACTTCGGTCACCTGGCAGGAAGCTACGATGCCCAGAACTATGCTTAGCTCTGCAGCGCGGTGTACTGCGCAGACACGTTCCACACACACTTCAAGTAAGAGGGCGGCCTGAGTGGAAAGGTGAGAGTTTGGGCAGCTGTGCAGACAATGAAGGCGCCCTTTGGCCTGGGCCTAAAAACTTGTGACACTCCACTGGGCCTGCCGGGCTCTGAGGGCCCTGCCCTGGGCCCCCTGCTCCCCTGCCCTTTGTTCAGTCACAGCAGAGATGGCCACACCCACACCCTCATTGAGGGCAGTGTTCCAACCTCCCTCAGCCCCGCCCCCTCTCTGCAGGTTACCATGGACTAGAGAGGCTGCATTCTGAGGCCAGGGAGTTCCGAGAATGCCAAGGGCAGACATGATGACCTTAAATGATTTCCTCTTGTGTCAGTGTTGGTAAACTTTAGGAGCTAGGAAATGGTCCTCTTTACAGAAATGTTCAAATTTACTGGCATTTCATATATTCTCTGCTCTAACATTGTCCTGACTCTTTCTGTATATTCTTTACTTATGTTTTGGTTTTCCTTAATCAAAGTGTGTCTTTTCAATCTTTTCAAAGAAGATTCTTTGGACTTACTAAATCACCTGAATTTTATACGTTTTCTGTTGTATTAAGTTCTGCTCATATCTTTATTTATCTTTTTTCTATGTTCTCAGGGTTTATTGTTTTCATCTTCTGATGTCAATTAAAACACTTGGTTATTCATTTTAATAAATCTTTTTACTTATAAAGATTTGAACTTTTGAAGATTCCAGCTTATTTGTACGTGTCTAAGGGTCAGGTCCTCTCCATTGTTGCTGGCCTAAGGCTTAGTTCACCATACAGCAATGTATATATTGACCTATTTTCCCCTCGACTTTCTGTGATTCCCTACATCTCACCTTTCTTTGCAGACAAGCCATTTGAAATACCCTTAACTTATTTCACAGCCAATAAGTCTTTGATATAATGTGTGTTTTTTAGAGAAATCTGCTTATATAATTAGGCAGAAAATCTGACCTGCCATAGTTTTCAAAACAGCATAATTTCACTCTTCTCAATGATTAATCTGTTGTATTACACAACCTTGGAGTATTTAGCTTTATCAATGACATGTCCTTGAAAAATGTTTTAGAGATCCTACCAGTCTTTGAAAACATCCTTGTGCCTTGTTTCAGTTCCAGTTTTATGTATATTTTCTGCCTTGCACCCGATTATTCTTACATCTGATGGATGGCCTTGGGAATCTAACTCTGGTATTGATGGTTTTGGCTGATTGTCTCCCCTTGTAGCTGCTTTCTTCATTATTGTGTAAATTTAGATCATGAGCTCATGTTTAGCTAAACAGCTGACCTTGTAAGAGGCTTAGGTGTGAACGCTCGTAAGTTTCAGCAGAGAGTCGGCAATGATTTATTTGTGTCCCTCCAATGAGTGGCCCGCAAGGACCCCGTTTTCTACAAGTGTTGGTCCAATACTCCCTCTAGAGGCAGGGGACTCAGACAGGGCTGCTTTGCGGCCCCCGATCTGGGGCAGGGGCAGTGGGCGGCCTGTGACCCGGGCAGGTGCCTCTCCGCGTGTGTCCCAGGGACCCATCTGCCTGCGAACTTCGGTCACCTGGCAGGAAGCTACGATGCCCAGAACTATGCTTAGCTGTGCAGCGCGGTGTACTGCGCGGACACGTTCCACACACACTTCAAGTAAGAGGGCGGCCTGAGTGGAAAGGTGAGAGTTTGGGCAGCTGTGCAGACAAAGAAGGCGCCCTTTGTCCTGGGCCTAAAAACTTGTGACACTCCACTGGGCCTGCCGGGCTCTGAGGGCCCTGCCCTGGGGGCCCTGCTCCCCTGCCATTTGTTCAGTCACAGCAGAGATGGCCACACCCACTCCCTCAGTGAGGGCAGTGTTCCAACCTCCCTCAGCCCCGCCCCCTCTCTGCAGGTTACCATGGACCACAGAGGCTGCATTCTGAGGCCAGGGCGTTCCGAGAATGCCAAGGGCAGACATGATGACCTTAAATGATTTCCTCTTGTGTCAGTGCTGGTAAACTTTAGGAGCTAGGAAATGGTCCACTTGACAGAAATGTTCAAATTTACTGGCATTTCATATATTCTCTGCTCTAACATTGTCCTGACTCTTTCTGTATATTCTTTACTTATGTTTTGGTTTTCCTTAATCAAAGTGTGTCTTTTCAATCTTTTCAAAGAAGATTCTTTGGACTTACTAAATCACCTGAATTTTATACGTTTTCTGTTGTATTAAGTTCTGCTCATATCTTTATTTATCTTTTTTCTATGTTCTCAGGGTTTATTGTTTTCATCTTCTGATGTCAATTAAAACACTTGGTTATTCATTTTAATAAATCTTTTTACTTATAAAGATTTGAACTTTTGAAGATTCCAGCTTACTTGTACGTGTCTAAGGGTCAGGTCCTCTCCATTGTTGCTGGCCTAAGGCTTAGTTCACCATACAGCAATGTATATATTGACCTATTTTCCCCTCGACTTTCTGTGATTCCCTACATCTCACCTTTCTTTGCAGACAAGCCATTTGAAATACCCTTAACTTATTTCACAGCCAATAAGGCTTTGAAATAATGTGTATTTTTTAGAGAAATCTTCTTATATAATTAGGCAGAAAATCTGACCTGCCATAGTTTTCAAAACAGCATAATTTCACTCTTCTCAATGATTAATCTGTTGTATTACACAACCTTGGAGTATTTAGCTTTATCAATGACATGTCCTTGAAAAATGTTTTAGAGATCCTACCAGTCTTTGAAAATATCCTTGTGCCTTGTTTCAGTTCCAGTTTTATGTATATTTTCTGCCTTGCACCCGATTATTCCAACATCTGATGGATGGCCTTGGGAATCTAATTCTGGTATTGATGGTTTTGGCTGATTGTCTCCCCTTGTAGCTGCTTTCTTCATTATTGTGTAAATTTAGATCATGAGCTCATGTTTAGCTAAACAGCTGACCTTGTAAGAGGCTTAGGTGTGAACGCTCGTAAGTTTCAGCAGAGAGTCGGCAAAGATTTATTTGTGTCCCTCCAATGAGTGGCCCGCAAGGACCCCGTTTTCTACAAGTGTTGGTCCAATACTCCCTCTAGAGGCAGGGGAATCAGACAGGGCTGCTTTGCGGCCCCCGATCTGGGGCAGGAGCAGTGGGTGGCCTGTGACCCGGGCAGGAGCCTCTCCGCGTGTGTCCCAGGGACCCATCTGCCTGCGAACTTCGGTCACCTGGCAGGAAGCTACGATGCCCAGAACTATGCTTAGCTGTGCAGCGCGGTGTACTGCACGGACAAGTTCCACACACACTTCAAGTAAGAGGGCGGCCTGAGTGGAAAGGTGAGAGTTTGGGCAGCTGTGCAGACAAAGAAGGCGCCCTTTGGCCTGGGCCTAAAAACTTGTGACACTCCACTGGGCCTGCCGGGCTCTGAGGGCCCTGCCCTGGGCCCCCTGCTCCCCTGCCCTTTGTTCAGTCACAGCAGAGATGGCCACACCCACTCCCTCAGTGAGGGCCGTGTTCCAACATCCCTCAGCCCCGCCCCCTCTCCGCAGGTTACCATGGACTACAGAGGCTGCATTCTGAGGCCAGGGCGTTCCGAGAATGCCAAGGGCAGACATGATGACCTTAAATGATTTCCTCTTGTGTCAGTGTTGGTAAACTTTAGGAGCTAGGAAATGGTCCTCTTTACAGAAATGTTCAAATTTACTGGCATTTCATATATTCTCTGCTATAACATTGTCCTGACTCTTTCTGTATATTCTTTACTTATGTTTTGGTTTTCCTTAATCAAAGTGTGTCTTTTCAATCTTTTCAAAGAAGATTCTTTGGACTTACTAAATCACCTGAATTTTATACGTTTTCTGTTGTATTAAGTTCTGCTCATATCTTTATTTATCTTTTTTCTATGTTCTCAGGGTTTATTGTTTTCATCTTCTGATGTCAATTAAAACACTTGGTTATTCATTTTAATAAATCTTTTTACTTATAAAGATTTGAACTTTTGAAGATTCCAGCTTACTTGTACGTGTCTAAGGGTCAGGTCCTCTCCATTGTTGCTGGCCTAAGGCTTAGTTCAACATACAGCAATGTATATATTGACCTATTTTCCCCTCGACTTTCTGTGATTCCCTACATCTCACCTTTCTTTGCAGACAAGCCATTTGAAATACCCTTAACTTATTTCACAGCCAATAAGTCTTTGAAATAATGTGTGTTTTTTAGAGAAATCTGCTTATATAATTAGGCAGAAAATCTGACCTGCCATAGTTTTCAAAACAGCATAATTTCACTCTTCTCAATGATTAATCTGTTGTATTACACAACCTTGGAGTATTTAGCTTTATCAATGACATGTCCTTGAAAAATGTTTTAGAGATCCTACCAGTCTTTGAAAACATCCTTGTGCCTTGTTTCAGTTCCAGTTTTATGTATATTTTCTGCCTTGCACCCGATTATTCTTACATCTGATGGATGGCCTTGGGAATCTAACTCTGGTATTGATGGTTTTGGCTGATTGTCTCCCCTTGTAGCTGCTTTCTTCATTATTGTGTAAATTTAGATCATGAGCTCATGTTTAGCTAAACAGCTGACCTTGTAAGAGGCTTAGGTGTGAACGCTCGTAAGTTTCAGCAGAGAGTCGGCAAAGATTTATTTGTGTCCCTCCAATGAGTGGCCCGCAAGGACCCCGTTTTCTACAAGTGTTGGTCCAATACTCCCTCTAGAGGCAGGGGACTCAGACAGGGCTGCTTTGCGGCCCCCGATCTGGGGCAGGGGCAGTGGGCGGCCTGTGACCCGGGCAGGTGCCTCTCCGCGTGTGTCCCAGGGACCCATCTGCCTGCGAACTTCGGTCACCTGGCAGGAAGCTACGATGCCCAGAACTATGCTTAGCTGTGCAGCGCGGTGTACTGCGCGGACACGTTCCACACACACTTCAAGTAAGAGGGCGGCCTGAGTGGAAAGGTGAGAGTTTGGGCAGCTGTGCAGACAAAGAAGGCGCCCTTTGTCCTGGGCCTAAAAACTTGTGACACTCCACTGGGCCTGCCGGGCTCTGAGGGCCCTGCCCTGGGGGCCCTGCTCCCCTGCCCTTTGTTCAGTCACAGCAGAGATGGCCACACCCACTCCCTCAGTGAGGGCAGTGTTCCAACCTCCCTCAGCCCCGCCCCCTCTCTGCAGGTTACCATGGACTACAGAGGCTGCATTCTGAGGCCAGGGTGTTCCGAGAATGCCAAGGGCAGACATGATGACCTTAAATGATTTTCTCTTGTGTCAGTGCTGGTAAAGTTTAGGAGCTAGGAAATGGTCCACTTGACAGAAATGTTCAAATTTACTGGCATTTCATATATTCTCTGCTCTAACATTGTCCTGACTCTTTCTGTATATTCTTTACTTATGTTTTGGTTTTCCTTAATCAAAGTGTGTCTTTTCAATCTTTTCAAAGAAGATTCTTTGGACTTACTAAATCACCTGAATTTTATACGTTTTCTGTTGTATTAAGTTCTGCTCATATCTTTATTTATCTTTTTTCTATGTTCTCAGGGTTTATTGTTTTCATCTTCTGATGTCAATTAAAACACTTGGTTATTCATTTTAATAAATCTTTTTACTTATAAAGATTTGAACTTTTGAAGATTCCAGCTTACTTGTACGTGTCTAAGGGTCAGGTCCTCTCCATTGTTGCTGGCCTAAGGCTTAGTTCACCATACAGCAATGTATATATTGACCTATTTTCCCCTCGACTTTCTGTGATTCCCTACATCTCACCTTTCTTTGCAGACAAGCCATTTGAAATACCCTAAACTTATTTCACAGCCAATAAGTCTTTGAAATAATGTGTATTTTTTAGAGAAATCTTCTTATATAATTAGGCAGAAAATCTGACCTGCCATAGTTTTCAAAACAGCATAATTTCACTCTTCTCAATGATTAATCTGTTGTATTACACAACCTTGGAGTATTTAGCTTTATCAATGACATGTCCTTGAAAAATGTTTTAGAGATCCTACCAGTCTTTGAAAATATCCTTGTGCCTTGTTTCAGTTCCAGTTTTATGTATATTTTCTGGCTTGCACCCGATTATTCCAACATCTGATGGATGGCCTTGGGAATCTAATTCTGGTATTGATGGTTTTGGCTGATTGTCTCCCCTTGTAGCTGCTTTCTTCATTATTGTGTAAATTTAGATCATGAGCTCATGTTTAGCTAAACAGCTGACCTTGTAAGAGGCTTAGGTGTGAACGCTCGTAAGTTTCAGCAGAGAGTCGGCAAAGATTTATTTGTGTCCCTCCAATGAGTGGCCCGCAAGGACCCCGTTTTCTACAAGTGTTGGTCCAATACTCCCTCTAGAGGCAGGGGAATCAGACAGGGCTGCTTTGCGGCCCCCGATCTGGGGCAGGAGCAGTGGGTGGCCTGTGACCCGGGCAGGAGCCTCTCCGCGTGTGTCCCAGGGACCCATCTGCCTGCGAACTTCGGTCACCTGGCAGGAAGCTACGATGCCCAGAACTATGCTTAGCTGTGCAGCGCGGTGTACTGCACGGACAAGTTCCACACACACTTCAAGTACGAGGGCGGCCTGAGTGGAAAGGTGAGAGTTTGGGCAGCTGTGCAGACAAAGAAGGCGCCCTTTGGCCTGGGCCTAAAAACTTGTGACACTCCACTGGGCCTGCCGGGCTCTGAGGGCCCTGCCCTGGGCCCCCTGCTCCCCTGCCCTTTGTTCAGTCACAGCAGAGATGGCCACACCCACTCCCTTAGTGAGGGCCGTGTTCCAACATCCCTCAGCCCCGCCCCCTCTCCGCAGGTTACCATGGACTACAGAGGCTGCATTCTGAGGCCAGGGCGTTCCGAGAATGCCAAGGGCAGACATGATGACCTTAAATGATTTCCTCTTGTGTCAGTGTTGGTAAACTTTAGGAGCTAGGAAATGGTCCACTTGACAGAAATGTTCAAATTTACTGGCATTTCATATATTCTCTGCTCTAACATTGTCCTGACTCTTTCTGTATATTCTTTACTTATGTTTTGGTTTTCCTTAATCAAAGTGTGTCTTTTCAATCTTTTCAAAGAAGATTCTTTGGACTTACTAAATCACCTGAATTTTATACGTTTTCTGTTGTATTAAGTTCTGCTCATATCTTTATTTATCTTTTTTCTATGTTCTCAGGGTTTATTGTTTTCATCTTCTGATGTCAATTAAAACACTTGGTTATTCATTTTAATAAATCTTTTTACTTATAAAGATTTGAACTTTTGAAGATTCCAGCTTACTTGTACGTGTCTAAGGGTCAGGTCCTCTCCATTGTTGCTGGCCTAAGGCTTAGTTCACCATACAGCAATGTATATATTGACCTATTTTCCCCTCGACTTTCTGTGATTCCCTACATCTCACCTTTCTTTGCAGACAAGCCATTTGAAATACCCTTAACTTATTTCACAGCCAATAAGTCTTTGAAATAATGTGTATTTTTTAGAGAAATCTTCTTATATAATTAGGCAGAAAATCTGACCTGCCATAGTTTTCAAAACAGCATAATTTCACTCTTCTCAATGATTAATCTGTTGTATTACACAACCTTGGAGTATTTAGCTTTATCAATGACATGTCCTTGAAAAATGTTTTAGAGATCCTACCAGTCTTTGAAAATATCCTTGTGCCTTGTTTCAGTTCCAGTTTTATGTATATTTTCTGGCTTGCACCCGATTATTCCAACATCTGATGGATGGCCTTGGGAATCTAATTCTGGTATTGATGGTTTTGGCTGATTGTCTCCCCTTGTAGCTGCTTTCTTCATTATTGTGTAAATTTAGATCATGAGCTCATGTTTAGCTAAACAGCTGACCTTGTAAGAGGCTTAGGTGTGAACGCTCGTAAGTTTCAGCAGAGAGTCGGCAAAGATTTATTTGTGTCCCTCCAATGAGTGGCCCGCAAGGACCCCGTTTTCTACAAGTGTTGGTCCAATACTCCCTCTAGAGGCAGGGGAATCAGACAGGGCTGCTTTGCGGCCCCCGATCTGGGGCAGGAGCAGTGGGTGGCCTGTGACCCGGGCAGGAGCCTCTCCGCGTGTGTCCCAGGGACCCATCTGCCTGCGAACTTCGGTCACCTGGCAGGAAGCTACGATGCCCAGAACTATGCTTAGCTGTGCAGCGCGGTGTACTGCACGGACAAGTTCCACACACACTTCAAGTAAGAGGGCGGCCTGAGTGGAAAGGTGAGAGTTTGGGCAGCTGTGCAGACAAAGAAGGCGCCCTTTGGCCTGGGCCTAAAAACTTGTGACACTCCACTGGGCCTGCCGGGCTCTGAGGGCCCTGCCCTGGGCCCCCTGCTCCCCTGCCCTTTGTTCAGTCACAGCAGAGATGGCCACACCCACTCCCTCAGTGAGGGCCGTGTTCCAACATCCCTCAGCCCCGCCCCCTCTCCGCAGGTTACCATGGACTACAGAGGCTGCATTCTGAGGCCAGGGCGTTCCGAGAATGCCAAGGGCAGACATGATGACCTTAAATGATTTCCTCTTGTGTCAGTGTTGGTAAACTTTAGGAGCTAGGAAATGGTCCTCTTTACAGAAATGTTCAAATTTACTGGCATTTCATATATTCTCTGCTATAACATTGTCCTGACTCTTTCTGTATATTCTTTACTTATGTTTTGGTTTTCCTTAATCAAAGTGTGTCTTTTCAATCTTTTCAAAGAAGATTCTTTGGACTTACTAAATCACCTGAATTTTATACGTTTTCTGTTGTATTAAGTTCTGCTCATATCTTTATTTATCTTTTTTCTATGTTCTCAGGGTTTATTGTTTTCATCTTCTGATGTCAATTAAAACACTTGGTTATTCATTTTAATAAATCTTTTTACTTATAAAGATTTGAACTTTTGAAGATTCCAGCTTACTTGTACGTGTCTAAGGGTCAGGTCCTCTCCATTGTTGCTGGCCTAAGGCTTAGTTCAACATACAGCAATGTATATATTGACCTATTTTCCCCTCGACTTTCTGTGATTCCCTACATCTCACCTTTCTTTGCAGACAAGCCATTTGAAATACCCTTAACTTATTTCACAGCCAATAAGTCTTTGAAATAATGTGTGTTTTTTAGAGAAATCTGCTTATATAATTAGGCAGAAAATCTGACCTGCCATAGTTTTCAAAACAGCATAATTTCACTCTTCTCAATGATTAATCTGTTGTATTACACAACCTTGGAGTATTTAGCTTTATCAATGACATGTCCTTGAAAAATGTTTTAGAGATCCTACCAGTCTTTGAAAACATCCTTGTGCCTTGTTTCAGTTCCAGTTTTATGTATATTTTCTGCCTTGCACCCGATTATTCTTACATCTGATGGATGGCCTTGGGAATCTAACTCTGGTATTGATGGTTTTGGCTGATTGTCTCCCCTTGTAGCTGCTTTCTTCATTATTGTGTAAATTTAGATCATGAGCTCATGTTTAGCTAAACAGCTGACCTTGTAAGAGGCTTAGGTGTGAACGCTCGTAAGTTTCAGCAGAGAGTCGGCAAAGATTTATTTGTGTCCCTCCAATGAGTGGCCCGCAAGGACCCCGTTTTCTACAAGTGTTGGTCCAATACTCCCTCTAGAGGCAGGGGACTCAGACAGGGCTGCTTTGCGGCCCCCGATCTGGGGCAGGGGCAGTGGGCGGCCTGTGACCCGGGCAGGTGCCTCTCCGCGTGTGTCCCAGGGACCCATCTGCCTGCGAACTTCGGTCACCTGGCAGGAAGCTACGATGCCCAGAACTATGCTTAGCTGTGCAGCGCGGTGTACTGCGCGGACACGTTCCACACACACTTCAAGTAAGAGGGCGGCCTGAGTGGAAAGGTGAGAGTTTGGGCAGCTGTGCAGACAAAGAAGGCGCCCTTTGTCCTGGGCCTAAAAACTTGTGACACTCCACTGGGCCTGCCGGGCTCTGAGGGCCCTGCCCTGGGGGCCCTGCTCCCCTGCCCTTTGTTCAGTCACAGCAGAGATGGCCACACCCACTCCCTCAGTGAGGGCAGTGTTCCAACCTCCCTCAGCCCCGCCCCCTCTCTGCAGGTTACCATGGACTACAGAGGCTGCATTCTGAGGCCAGGGTGTTCCGAGAATGCCAAGGGCAGACATGATGACCTTAAATGATTTTCTCTTGTGTCAGTGCTGGTAAAGTTTAGGAGCTAGGAAATGGTCCACTTGACAGAAATGTTCAAATTTACTGGCATTTCATATATTCTCTGCTCTAACATTGTCCTGACTCTTTCTGTATATTCTTTACTTATGTTTTGGTTTTCCTTAATCAAAGTGTGTCTTTTCAATCTTTTCAAAGAAGATTCTTTGGACTTACTAAATCACCTGAATTTTATACGTTTTCTGTTGTATTAAGTTCTGCTCATATCTTTATTTATCTTTTTTCTATGTTCTCAGGGTTTATTGTTTTCATCTTCTGATGTCAATTAAAACACTTGGTTATTCATTTTAATAAATCTTTTTACTTATAAAGATTTGAACTTTTGAAGATTCCAGCTTACTTGTACGTGTCTAAGGGTCAGGTCCTCTCCATTGTGGCTGGCCTAAGGCTTAGTTCACCATACAGCAATGTATATATTGACCTATTTTCCCCTCGACTTTCTGTGATTCCCTACATCTCACCTTTCTTTGCAGACAAGCCATTTGAAATACCCTTAACTTATTTCACAGCCAATAAGTCTTTGAAATAATGTGTATTTTTTAGAGAAATCTTCTTATATAATTAGGCAGAAAATCTGACCTGCCATAGTTTTCAAAACAGCATAATTTCACTCTTCTCAATGATTAATCTGTTGTATTACACAACCTTGGAGTATTTAGCTTTATCAATGACATGTCCTTGAAAAATGTTTTAGAGATCCTACCAGTCTTTGAAAATATCCTTGTGCCTTGTTTCAGTTCCAGTTTTATGTATATTTTCTGGCTTGCACCCGATTATTCCAACATCTGATGGATGGCCTTGGGAATCTAATTCTGGTATTGATGGTTTTGGCTGATTGTCTCCCCTTGTAGCTGCTTTCTTCATTATTGTGTAAATTTAGATCATGAGCTCATGTTTAGCTAAACAGCTGACCTTGTAAGAGGCTTAGGTGTGAACGCTCGTAAGTTTCAGCAGAGAGTCGGCAAAGATTTATTTGTGTCCCTCCAATGAGTGGCCCGCAAGGACCCCGTTTTCTACAAGTGTTGGTCCAATACTCCCTCTAGAGGCAGGGGAATCAGACAGGGCTGCTTTGCGGCCCCCGATCTGGGGCAGGAGCAGTGGGTGGCCTGTGACCCGGGCAGGAGCCTCTCCGCGTGTGTCCCAGGGACCCATCTGCCTGCGAACTTCGGTCACCTGGCAGGAAGCTACGATGCCCAGAACTATGCTTAGCTGTGCAGCGCGGTGTACTGCACGGACAAGTTCCACACACACTTCAAGTACGAGGGCGGCCTGAGTGGAAAGGTGAGAGTTTGGGCAGCTGTGCAGACAAAGAAGGCGCCCTTTGGCCTGGGCCTAAAAACTTGTGACACTCCACTGGGCCTGCCGGGCTCTGAGGGCCCTGCCCTGGGCCCCCTGCTCCCCTGCCCTTTGTTCAGTCACAGCAGAGATGGCCACACCCACTCCCTTAGTGAGGGCCGTGTTCCAACATCCCTCAGCCCCGCCCCCTCTCCGCAGGTTACCATGGACTACAGAGGCTGCATTCTGAGGCCAGGGCGTTCCGAGAATGCCAAGGGCAGACATGATGACCTTAAATGATTTCCTCTTGTGTCAGTGTTGGTAAACTTTAGGAGCTAGGAAATGGTCCACTTGACAGAAATGTTCAAATTTACTGGCATTTCATATATTCTCTGCTCTAACATTGTCCTGACTCTTTCTGTATATTCTTTACTTATGTTTTGGTTTTCCTTAATCAAAGTGTGTCTTTTCAATCTTTTCAAAGAAGATTCTTTGGACTTACTAAATCACCTGAATTTTATACGTTTTCTGTTGTATTAAGTTCTGCTCATATCTTTATTTATCTTTTTTCTATGTTCTCAGGGTTTATTGTTTTCATCTTCTGATGTCAATTAAAACACTTGGTTATTCATTTTAATAAATCTTTTTACTTATAAAGATTTGAACTTTTGAAGATTCCAGCTTACTTGTACGTGTCTAAGGGTCAGGTCCTCTCCATTGTTGCTGGCCTAAGGCTTAGTTCACCATACAGCAATGTATATATTGACCTATTTTCCCCTCGACTTTCTGTGATTCCCTACATCTCACCTTTCTTTGCAGACAAGCCATTTGAAATACCCTTAACTTATTTCACAGCCAATAAGTCTTTGAAATAATGTGTATTTTTTAGAGAAATCTTCTTATATAATTAGGCAGAAAATCTGACCTGCCATAGTTTTCAAAACAGCATAATTTCACTCTTCTCAATGATTAATCTGTTGTATTACACAACCTTGGAGTATTTAGCTTTATCAATGACATGTCCTTGAAAAATGTTTTAGAGATCCTACCAGTCTTTGAAAATATCCTTGTGCCTTGTTTCAGTTCCAGTTTTATGTATATTTTCTGGCTTGCACCCGATTATTCCAACATCTGATGGATGGCCTTGGGAATCTAATTCTGGTATTGATGGTTTTGGCTGATTGTCTCCCCTTGTAGCTGCTTTCTTCATTATTGTGTAAATTTAGATCATGAGCTCATGTTTAGCTAAACAGCTGACCTTGTAAGAGGCTTAGGTGTGAACGCTCGTAAGTTTCAGCAGAGAGTCGGCAAAGATTTATTTGTGTCCCTCCAATGAGTGGCCCGCAAGGACCCCGTTTTCTACAAGTGTTGGTCCAATACTCCCTCTAGAGGCAGGGGAATCAGACAGGGCTGCTTTGCGGCCCCCGATCTGGGGCAGGAGCAGTGGGTGGCCTGTGACCCGGGCAGGAGCCTCTCCGCGTGTGTCCCAGGGACCCATCTGCCTGCGAACTTCGGTCACCTGGCAGGAAGCTACGATGCCCAGAACTATGCTTAGCTGTGCAGCGCGGTGTACTGCACGGACAAGTTCCACACACACTTCAAGTAAGAGGGCGGCCTGAGTGGAAAGGTGAGAGTTTGGGCAGCTGTGCAGACAAAGAAGGCGCCCTTTGGCCTGGGCCTAAAAACTTGTGACACTCCACTGGGCCTGCCGGGCTCTGAGGGCCCTGCCCTGGGCCCCCTGCTCCCCTGCCCTTTGTTCAGTCACAGCAGAGATGGCCACACCCACTCCCTCAGTGAGGGCCGTGTTCCAACATCCCTCAGCCCCGCCCCCTCTCCGCAGGTTACCATGGACTACAGAGGCTGCATTCTGAGGCCAGGGCGTTCCGAGAATGCCAAGGGCAGACATGATGACCTTAAATGATTTCCTCTTGTGTCAGTGTTGGTAAACTTTAGGAGCTAGGAAATGGTCCTCTTTACAGAAATGTTCAAATTTACTGGCATTTCATATATTCTCTGCTATAACATTGTCCTGACTCTTTCTGTATATTCTTTACTTATGTTTTGGTTTTCCTTAATCAAAGTGTGTCTTTTCAATCTTTTCAAAGAAGATTCTTTGGACTTACTAAATCACCTGAATTTTATACGTTTTCTGTTGTATTAAGTTCTGCTCATATCTTTATTTATCTTTTTTCTATGTTCTCAGGGTTTATTGTTTTCATCTTCTGATGTCAATTAAAACACTTGGTTATTCATTTTAATAAATCTTTTTACTTATAAAGATTTGAACTTTTGAAGATTCCAGCTTACTTGTACGTGTCTAAGGGTCAGGTCCTCTCCATTGTTGCTGGCCTAAGGCTTAGTTCAACATACAGCAATGTATATATTGACCTATTTTCCCCTCGACTTTCTGTGATTCCCTACATCTCACCTTTCTTTGCAGACAAGCCATTTGAAATACCCTTAACTTATTTCACAGCCAATAAGTCTTTGAAATAATGTGTGTTTTTTAGAGAAATCTGCTTATATAATTAGGCAGAAAATCTGACCTGCCATAGTTTTCAAAACAGCATAATTTCACTCTTCTCAATGATTAATCTGTTGTATTACACAACCTTGGAGTATTTAGCTTTATCAATGACATGTCCTTGAAAAATGTTTTAGAGATCCTACCAGTCTTTGAAAACATCCTTGTGCCTTGTTTCAGTTCCAGTTTTATGTATATTTTCTGCCTTGCACCCGATTATTCTTACATCTGATGGATGGCCTTGGGAATCTAACTCTGGTATTGATGGTTTTGGCTGATTGTCTCCCCTTGTAGCTGCTTTCTTCATTATTGTGTAAATTTAGATCATGAGCTCATGTTTAGCTAAACAGCTGACCTTGTAAGAGGCTTAGGTGTGAACGCTCGTAAGTTTCAGCAGAGAGTCGGCAAAGATTTATTTGTGTCCCTCCAATGAGTGGCCCGCAAGGACCCCGTTTTCTACAAGTGTTGGTCCAATACTCCCTCTAGAGGCAGGGGACTCAGACAGGGCTGCTTTGCGGCCCCCGATCTGGGGCAGGGGCAGTGGGCGGCCTGTGACCCGGGCAGGTGCCTCTCCGCGTGTGTCCCAGGGACCCATCTGCCTGCGAACTTCGGTCACCTGGCAGGAAGCTACGATGCCCAGAACTATGCTTAGCTGTGCAGCGCGGTGTACTGCGCGGACACGTTCCACACACACTTCAAGTAAGAGGGCGGCCTGAGTGGAAAGGTGAGAGTTTGGGCAGCTGTGCAGACAAAGAAGGCGCCCTTTGTCCTGGGCCTAAAAACTTGTGACACTCCACTGGGCCTGCCGGGCTCTGAGGGCCCTGCCCTGGGGGCCCTGCTCCCCTGCCCTTTGTTCAGTCACAGCAGAGATGGCCACACCCACTCCCTCAGTGAGGGCAGTGTTCCAACCTCCCTCAGCCCCGCCCCCTCTCTGCAGGTTACCATGGACTACAGAGGCTGCATTCTGAGGCCAGGGTGTTCCGAGAATGCCAAGGGCAGACATGATGACCTTAAATGATTTTCTCTTGTGTCAGTGCTGGTAAAGTTTAGGAGCTAGGAAATGGTCCACTTGACAGAAATGTTCAAATTTACTGGCATTTCATATATTCTCTGCTCTAACATTGTCCTGACTCTTTCTGTATATTCTTTACTTATGTTTTGGTTTTCCTTAATCAAAGTGTGTCTTTTCAATCTTTTCAAAGAAGATTCTTTGGACTTACTAAATCACCTGAATTTTATACGTTTTCTGTTGTATTAAGTTCTGCTCATATCTTTATTTATCTTTTTTCTATGTTCTCAGGGTTTATTGTTTTCATCTTCTGATGTCAATTAAAACACTTGGTTATTCATTTTAATAAATCTTTTTACTTATAAAGATTTGAACTTTTGAAGATTCCAGCTTACTTGTACGTGTCTAAGGGTCAGGTCCTCTCCATTGTGGCTGGCCTAAGGCTTAGTTCACCATACAGCAATGTATATATTGACCTATTTTCCCCTCGACTTTCTGTGATTCCCTACATCTCACCTTTCTTTGCAGACAAGCCATTTGAAATACCCTTAACTTATTTCACAGCCAATAAGTCTTTGAAATAATGTGTATTTTTTAGAGAAATCTTCTTATATAATTAGGCAGAAAATCTGACCTGCCATAGTTTTCAAAACAGCATAATTTCACTCTTCTCAATGATTAATCTGTTGTATTACACAACCTTGGAGTATTTAGCTTTATCAATGACATGTCCTTGAAAAATGTTTTAGAGATCCTACCAGTCTTTGAAAATATCCTTGTGCCTTGTTTCAGTTCCAGTTTTATGTATATTTTCTGGCTTGCACCCGATTATTCCAACATCTGATGGATGGCCTTGGGAATCTAATTCTGGTATTGATGGTTTTGGCTGATTGTCTCCCCTTGTAGCTGCTTTCTTCATTATTGTGTAAATTTAGATCATGAGCTCATGTTTAGCTAAACAGCTGACCTTGTAAGAGGCTTAGGTGTGAACGCTCGTAAGTTTCAGCAGAGAGTCGGCAAAGATTTATTTGTGTCCCTCCAATGAGTGGCCCGCAAGGACCCCGTTTTCTACAAGTGTTGGTCCAATACTCCCTCTAGAGGCAGGGGAATCAGACAGGGCTGCTTTGCGGCCCCCGATCTGGGGCAGGAGCAGTGGGTGGCCTGTGACCCGGGCAGGAGCCTCTCCGCGTGTGTCCCAGGGACCCATCTGCCTGCGAACTTCGGTCACCTGGCAGGAAGCTACGATGCCCAGAACTATGCTTAGCTGTGCAGCGCGGTGTACTGCACGGACAAGTTCCACACACACTTCAAGTAAGAGGGCGGCCTGAGTGGAAAGGTGAGAGTTTGGGCAGCTGTGCAGACAAAGAAGGCGCCCTTTGGCCTGGGCCTAAAAACTTGTGACACTCCACTGGGCCTGCCGGGCTCTGAGGGCCCTGCCCTGGGCCCCCTGCTCCCCTGCCCTTTGTTCAGTCACAGCAGAGATGGCCACACCCACTCCCTTAGTGAGGGCCGTGTTCCAACATCCCTCAGCCCCGCCCCCTCTCCGCAGGTTACCATGGACTACAGAGGCTGCATTCTGAGGCCAGGGCGTTCCGAGAATGCCAAGGGCAGACATGATGACCTTAAATGATTTCCTCTTGTGTCAGTGTTGGTAAACTTTAGGAGCTAGGAAATGGTCCACTTGACAGAAATGTTCAAATTTACTGGCATTTCATATATTCTCTGCTCTAACATTGTCCTGACTCTTTCTGTATATTCTTTACTTATGTTTTGGTTTTCCTTAATCAAAGTGTGTCTTTTCAATCTTTTCAAAGAAGATTCTTTGGACTTACTAAATCACCTGAATTTTATACGTTTTCTGTTGTATTAAGTTCTGCTCATATCTTTATTTATCTTTTTTCTATGTTCTCAGGGTTTATTGTTTTCATCTTCTGATGTCAATTAAAACACTTGGTTATTCATTTTAATAAATCTTTTTACTTATAAAGATTTGAACTTTTGAAGATTCCAGCTTACTTGTACGTGTCTAAGGGTCAGGTCCTCTCCATTGTTGCTGGCCTAAGGCTTAGTTCACCATACAGCAATGTATATATTGACCTATTTTCCCCTCGACTTTCTGTGATTCCCTACATCTCACCTTTCTTTGCAGACAAGCCATTTGAAATACCCTTAACTTATTTCACAGCCAATAAGTCTTTGAAATAATGTGTATTTTTTAGAGAAATCTTCTTATATAATTAGGCAGAAAATCTGACCTGCCATAGTTTTCAAAACAGCATAATTTCACTCTTCTCAATGATTAATCTGTTGTATTACACAACCTTGGAGTATTTAGCTTTATCAATGACATGTCCTTGAAAAATGTTTTAGAGATCCTACCAGTCTTTGAAAATATCCTTGTGCCTTGTTTCAGATCCAGTTTTATGTATATTTTCTGCCTTGCACCCGATTATTCCAACATCTGATGGATGGCCTTGGGAATCTAATTCTGGTATTGATGGTTTTGGCTGATTGTCTCCCCTTGTAGCTGCTTTCTTCATTATTGTGTAAATTTAGATCATGAGCTCATGTTTAGCTAAACAGCTGACCTTGTAAGAGGCTTAGGTGTGAACGCTCGTAAGTTTCAGCAGAGAGTCGGCAAAGATTTATTTGTGTCCCTCCAATGAGTGGCCCGCAAGGACCCCGTTTTCTACAAGTGTTGGTCCAATACTCCCTCTAGAGGCAGGGGAATCAGACAGGGCTGCTTTGCGGCCCCCGATCTGGGGCAGGAGCAGTGGGTGGCCTGTGACCCGGGCAGGAGCCTCTCCGCGTGTGTCCCAGGGACCCATCTGCCTGCGAACTTCGGTCAACTGGCAGGAAGCTACGATGCCCAGAACTATGCTTAGCTGTGCAGCGCGGTGTACTGCACGGACAAGTTCCACACACACTTCAAGTAAGAGGGCGGCCTGAGTGGAAAGGTGAGAGTTTGGGCAGCTGTGCAGACAAAGAAGGCGCCCTTTGGCCTGGGCCTAAAAACTTGTGACACTCCACTGGGCCTGCCGGGCTATGAGGGCCCTGCCCTGGGCCCCCGGCTCCCCTGCCCTTTGTTCAGTCACAGCAGAGATGGCCACACCCACTCCCTTAGTGAGGGCCGTGTTCCAACATCCCTCAGCCCCGCCCCCTCTCCGCAGGTTACCATGGACTACAGAGGCTGCATTCTGAGGCCAGGGCGTTCCGAGAATGCCAAGGGCAGACATGATGACCTTAAATGATTTCCTCTTGTGTCAGTGTTGGTAAACTTTAGGAGCTAGGAAATGGTCCACTTGACAGAAATGTTCAAATTTACTGGCATTTCATATATTCTCTGCTCTAACATTGTCCTGACTCTTTCTGTATATTCTTTACTTATGTTTTGGTTTTCCTTAATCAAAGTGTGTCTTTTAAATATTTTCAAAGTAGATTCTTTGGACTTACTAAATCACCTGAATTTTATACGTTTTCTGTTGTATTAAGTTCTGCTCATATCTTTATTTATCTTTTCTCTATGTTCTCAGGGTTTATTGTTTTCATCTTCTGATGTCAATTAAAACACTTGGTTATTCATTTTAATAAATCTTTTTTTATAAAGATTTGAACTTTTGAAGATTCCAGCTTACTTGTACGTGTCTAAGGGTCAGGTCCTCTCCATTGTTGCTGGCCTAAGGCTTAGTTCACCATACAGCAATGTATATATTGACCTATTTTCCGCTCGACTTTCTGTGATTCCCTACATCTCACCTTTCTTTGCAGGCAAGCCATTTGAAATACCCTTAACTTATTTCACAGCCAAGAAGTCTTTGAAATAATGTGTACTTTTTAGAGAAATATTCTTATATAATTAGGCAGAAAATCTGATCTGCCATAGTTTTCAAAACAGCATAATTTCACTCTTCTCAATGATTAATCTGTTGTATTACACATCCTTGGAGTATTTAGCTTTATCAATGACATGTCCTTGAAAAATGCTTTAGAGATCCTACCAGTCTTTGAAAACATCCTTGTGCCTTGTTTCAGATCCAGTTTTATGTATATTTTCTGCCTTGCACCTGATTATTCCTACATCTGATGGATGGCCTTGGGAATTTAATTCTGGTATTGATGGTTTTGGCTGATTGTCTCCCCTTGTAGCTGCTTTCTTCAATATTGTGTAAATAGAGATCATGAGCTCATGTTTAGATAAACAGCTGACCTTGTAAGAGGCTTAGGTGTGAACGCTCGTAAGTTTCAGCAGAGAGTCGGCAATGATTTATTTGTGTCCCTCCAATGAGTGGCCCGCAAGGACCCCGTTTTCTACAAGTGTTGGTCCAATACTCCCTCTAGAGGCAGGGGACTCAGACAGGGCTGCTTTGCGGCCCCCGATCTGGGGCAGGGGCAGTGGGCGGCCAGTGACCCGGGCAGGAGCCTCTCCGCGTGTGTCCCAGGGACCCATCTGCCTGCGAACTTCGGTCACCTGGCAGGAAGCTACGATGCCCAGAACTATGCTTAGCTCTGCAGCGCGGTGTACTGCGCAGACACGTTCCACACACACTTCAAGTAAGAGGGCGGCCTGAGTGGAAAGGTGAGAGTTTGGGCAGCTGTGCAGACAAAGAAGGCGCCCTTTGGCCTGGGCCTAAAAACTTGTGACACTCCACTGGGCCTGCCGGGCTCTGAGGGCCCTGCCCTGGGCCCCCTGCTCCTCTGCCCTTTGTTCAGTCACAGCAGAGATGGCCACACCCACTCCCTCAGTGAGGGCAGTGTTCCAACCTCCCTCAGCCCCGCCCCCTCTCTGCAGGTTACCATGGACTACAGAGGCTGCATTCTGAGGCCAGGGCGTTCCGAGAATGCCAAGGGCAGACATGATGACCTTAAATGATTTCCTCTTGTGTCAGTGTTGGTAAACTTTAGGAGCTAGGAAATGGTCCTCTTTACACAAATGTTCAAATTTACTGGCATTTCATATATTCTCTGCTCTAACATTGTCCTGACTCTTTCTGTATATTCTTTACTTCTGTTTTTGTTTTCCTTAATCAAAGTGTGTCTTTTCAATCTTTTCAAAGAAGATTCTTTGGACTTACTAAATCACCTCAATTTTATACGTTTTCTGTTGTATTAAGTTCTGCTCATATCTTTATTTATCTTTTTTCTATGTTCTCAGGGTTTATTGTTTTCATCTTCTGATGTCAATTAAAACACTTGGTTATTCATTTTAATAAATCTTTTTACTTATAAAGATTTGAACTTTTGAAGATTCCAGCTTACTTGTACGTGTCTAAGGGTCAGGTCCTCTCCATTGTTGCTGGCCTAAGGCTTAGTTCACCATACAGCAATGTATATATTGACCTATTTTCCCCTCGACTTTCTGTGATTCCCTACATCTCACCTTTCTTTGCAGACAAGCCATTTGAAATACCCTTAACGTATTTCACAGCCAATAAGTCTTTGAAATAATGTGTATGTTTTAGAGAAATCTTCTTATATAATTAGGCAGAAAATCTGACCTGCCATAGTTTTCAAAACAGCATAATTTCACTCTTCTCAATGATTAATCTGTTGTATTACACAACCTTGGAGTATTTAGCTTTATCAATGACATGTCCTTGAAAAATGTTTTAGAGATCCTACCAGTCTTTGAAAACATCCTTGTGCCTTGTTTCAGTTCCAGTTTTATGTATATTTTCTGCCTTGCACCCGATTATTCCTACATCTGATGGATGGCCTTGGGAATCTAACTCTGGTATTGATGGTTTTGGCTGATTGTCTCCCCTTGTAGCTGCTTTCTTCATTATTGTGTAAATTTAGATCATGAGCTCATGTTTAGCTAAACAGCTGACCTTGTAAGAGGCTTAGGTGTGAACGCTCGTAAGTTTCAGCAGAGAGTCGGCAAAGATTTATTTGTGTCCCTCCAATGAGTGGCCCGCAAGGACCCCGTTTTCTACGAGTGTTGGTCCAATACTCCCTCTAGAGGCAGGGGACACAGACAGGGCTGCT
The DNA here is from genome assembly GCF_964341445.2 of Mesoplodon mirus. Taxonomy (NCBI): domain Eukaryota; kingdom Metazoa; phylum Chordata; class Mammalia; order Artiodactyla; family Ziphiidae; genus Mesoplodon; species Mesoplodon mirus. The sequence goes on along the minus strand of NC_138976.1, from coordinate 130,592,840 downwards.
TTGCGGCTCCCGATCTGGGGCAGGGGCAGTGGGCGGCCTGTGACCCGGGCAGGAGCCTCTCCGCGTGTGTCCCAGGGACCCATCTGCCTGCGAACTTCGGTCACCTGGCAGGAAGCTACGATGCCCAGAACTATGCTTAGCTGTGCAGCGCGGTGTACTGCACGGACACGTTCCACACACACTTCAAGTAAGAGGGCGGCCTGAGTGGAAAGGTGAGAGTTTGGGCAGCTGTGCAGACAAAGAAGGCGCCATTTGGCCTGGGCCTAAAAACTTGTGACACTCCACTGGGCCTGCCGGGCTCTGAGGGCCCTGCCCAGGGCCCCCTGTTCCCCTGCCCTTTGTTCAGTCACAGCAGAGATGGCCACACCCACTCCCTCAGTGAGGGCAGTGTTCCAACCTCCCTCAGCCCCGCCCCCTCTCTGCAGGTTACCATGGACTACAGAGGCTGCATTCTGAGGCCAGGGCGTTCCGAGAATGCCAAGGGCAGACATGATGACCTTAAATGATTTCCTCTTGTGTCAGTGTTGGTAAACTTTAGGAGCTAGGAAATGGTCCACTTGACAGAAATGTTCAAATTTACTGGCATTTCATATATTCTCTGCTCTAACATTGTCCTGACTCTTTCTGTATATTCTTTACTTATGTTTTGGTTTTCCTTAATCAAAGTGTGTCTTTTAAATCTTTTCAAAGAAGATTCTTTGGACTTACTAAATCACCTGAATTTTATACGTTTTCTGTTGTATTAAGTTCTGCTCATATCTTTATTTATCTTTTCTCTATGTTCTCAGGGTTTATTGTTTTCATCTTCTGATGTCAATTAAAACACTTGGTTATTCATTTTAATAAATCTTTTTTTATAAAGATTTGAACTTTTGAAGATTCCAGCTTACTTGTACGTGTCTAAGGGTCAGGTCCTCTCCATTGTTGCTGGCCTAAGGCTTAGTTCACCATACAGCAATGTCTATATTGACCTATTTTCCGCTCGACTTTCTGTGATTCCCTACATCTCACCTTTCTTTGCAGGCAAGCCATTTGAAATACCCTTAACTTATTTCACAGCCAAGAAGTCTTTGAAATAATGTGTACTTTTTAGAGAAATATTCTTATATAATTAGGCAGAAAATCTGACCTGCCATAGTTTTCAAAACAGCATAATTTCACTCTTCTCAATGATTAATCTGTTGTATTACACATCCTTGGAGTATTTAGCTTTATCAATGACATGTCCTTGAAAAATGCTTTAGAGATCCTACCAGTCTTTGAAAACATCCTTGTGCCTTGTTTCAGATCCAGTTTTATGTATATTTTCTGCCTTGCACCTGATTATTCCTACATCTGATGGATGGCCTTGGGAATCTAATTCTGGTATTGATGGTTTTGGCTGATTGTCTCCCCTTGTAGCTGCTTTCTTCAATATTGTGTAAATAGAGATCATGAGCTCATGTTTAGATAAACAGCTGACCTTGTAAGAGGCTTAGGTGTGAACGCTCGTAAGTTTCAGCAGAGAGTCGGCAATGATTTATTTGTGTCCCTCCAATGAGTGGCCCGCAAGGACCCCGTTTTCTACAAGTGTTGGTCCAATACTCCCTCTAGAGGCAGGGGACTCAGACAGGGCTGCTTTGCGGCCCCCGATCTGGGGCAGGGGCAGTGGGCGGCCAGTGACCCGGGCAGGAGCCTCTCCGCGTGTGTCCCAGGGACCCATCTGCCTGCGAACTTCGGTCACCTGGCAGGAAGCTACGATGCCCAGAACTATGCTTAGCTCTGCAGCGCGGTGTACTGCGCAGACACGTTCCACACACACTTCAAGTAAGAGGGCGGCCTGAGTGGAAAGGTGAGAGTTTGGGCAGCTGTGCAGACAAAGAAGGCGCCCTTTGGCCTGGGCCTAAAAACTTGTGACACTCCACTGGGCCTGCCGGGCTCTGAGGGCCCTGCCCTGGGCCCCCTGCTCCTCTGCCCTTTGTTCAGTCACAGCAGAGATGGCCACACCCACTCCCTCAGTGAGGGCAGTGTTCCAACCTCCCTCAGCCCCGCCCCCTCTCTGCAGGTTACCATGGACTACAGAGGCTGCATTCTGAGGCCAGGGCGTTCCGAGAATGCCAAGGGCAGACATGATGACCTTAAATGATTTCCTCTTGTGTCAGTGTTGGTAAACTTTAGGAGCTAGGAAATGGTCCTCTTTACACAAATGTTCAAATTTACTGGCATTTCATATATTCTCTGCTCTAACATTGTCCTGACTCTTTCTGTATATTCTTTACTTCTGTTTTTGTTTTCCTTAATCAAAGTGTGTCTTTTCAATCTTTTCAAAGAAGATTCTTTGGACTTACTAAATCACCTCAATTTTATACGTTTTCTGTTGTATTAAGTTCTGCTCATATCTTTATTTATCTTTTTTCTATGTTCTCAGGGTTTATTGTTTTCATCTTCTGATGTCAATTAAAACACTTGGTTATTCATTTTAATAAATCTTTTTACTTATAAAGATTTGAACTTTTGAAGATTCCAGCTTACTTGTACGTGTCTAAGGGTCAGGTCCTCTCCATTGTTGCTGGCCTAAGGCTTAGTTCACCATACAGCAATGTATATATTGACCTATTTTCCCCTCGACTTTCTGTGATTCCCTACATCTCACCTTTCTTTGCAGACAAGCCATTTGAAATACCCTTAACGTATTTCACAGCCAATAAGTCTTTGAAATAATGTGTATGTTTTAGAGAAATCTTCTTATATAATTAGGCAGAAAATCTGACCTGCCATAGTTTTCAAAACAGCATAATTTCACTCTTCTCAATGATTAATCTGTTGTATTACACAACCTTGGAGTATTTAGCTTTATCAATGACATGTCCTTGAAAAATGTTTTAGAGATCCTACCAGTCTTTGAAAACATCCTTGTGCCTTGTTTCAGTTCCAGTTTTATGTATATTTTCTGCCTTGCACCCGATTATTCCTACATCTGATGGATGGCCTTGGGAATCTAACTCTGGTATTGATGGTTTTGGCTGATTGTCTCCCCTTGTAGCTGCTTTCTTCATTATTGTGTAAATTTAGATCATGAGCTCATGTTTAGCTAAACAGCTGACCTTGTAAGAGGCTTAGGTGTGAACGCTCGTAAGTTTCAGCAGAGAGTCGGCAAAGATTTATTTGTGTCCCTCCAATGAGTGGCCCGCAAGGACCCCGTTTTCTACGAGTGTTGGTCCAATACTCCCTCTAGAGGCAGGGGACACAGACAGGGCTGCTTTGCGGCCCCCGATCTGGGGCAGGGGCAGTGGGCGGCCTGTGACCCGGGCAGGAGCCTCTCCGCGTGTGTCCCAGGGACCCATCTGCCTGCGAACTTCGGTCACCTGGCAGGAAGCTACGATGCCCAGAACTATGCTTAGCTGTGCAGCGCGGTGTACTGCACGGACACGTTCCACACACACTTCAAGTAAGAGGGCGGCCTGAGTGGAAAGGTGAGAGTTTGGGCAGCTGTGCAGACAAAGAAGGCGCCCTTTGGCCTGGGCCTAAAAACTTGTGACACTCCACTGGGCCTGCCGGGCTCTGAGGGCCCTGCCCAGGGCCCCCTGCTCCCCTGCCCTTTGTTCAGTCACAGCAGAGATGGCCACACCCACTCCCTCAGTGAGGGCAGTGTTCCAACCTCCCTCAGCCCCGCCCCCTCTCTGCAGGTTACCATGGACTACAGAGGCTGCATTCTGAGGCCAGGGCGTTCCAAGAATGCCAAGGGCAGACATGATGACCTTAAATGATTTCCTCTTGTGTCAGTGTTGGTAAACTTTAGGAGCTAGGAAATGGTCCACTTTACAGAAATGTTCAAATTTACTGGCATTTCATATATTCTCTGCTCTAACATTGTCCTGACTCTTTCTGTATATTCTTTACTTATGTTTTGGTTTTCTTAATCGAAGTGTGTCTTTTAAATCTTTTCAAAGAAGATTCTTTGGACTTACTAAATCACCTGAATTTTATACGTTTTCTGTTGTATTAAGTTCTGCTCATATCTTTATTTATCTTTTTTCTATGTTCTCAGGGTTTATTGTTTTCATCTTCTGATGTCAATTAAAACACTTGGTTATTCATTTTAATAAATCTTTTTACTTATAAAGATTTGAACTTTTGAAGATTCCAGCTTACTTGTACGTGTCTAAGGGTCAGGTCCTCTCCATTGTTGCTGGCCTAAGGCTTAGTTCACCATACAGCAATGTATATATTGACCTATTTTCCCCTCGACTTTCTGTGATTCCCTACATCTCACCTTTCTTTGCAGACAAGCCATTTGAAATACCCTTAACGTATTTCACAGCCAATAAGTCTTTGAAATAATGTGTATGTTTTAGAGAAATCTTCTTATATAATTAGGCAGAAAATCTGACCTGCCATAGTTTTCAAAACAGCATAATTTCACTCTTCTCAATGATTAATCTGTTGTATTACACAACCTTGGAGTATTTAGCTTTATCAATGACATGTCCTTGAAAAATGTTTTAGAGATCCTACCAGTCTTTGAAAACATCCTTGTGCCTTGTTTCAGTTCCAGTTTTATGTATATTTTCTGCCTTGCACCCGATTATTCCTACATCTGATGGATGGCCTTGGGAATCTAACTCTGGTATTGATTGTTTTGGCTGATTGTCTCCCCTTGTAGCTGTTTTCTTCATTATTGTGTAAATTTAGATCATGAGCTCATGTTTAGCTAAACAGCTGACCTTGTAAGAGGCTTAGGTGTGAACGCTCGTAAGTTTCAGCAGAGAGTCGGCAAAGATTTATTTGTGTCCCTCCAATGAGTGGCCCGCAAGGACCCCGTTTTCTACAAGTGTTGGTCCAATACTCCCTCTAGAGGCAGGGGACTCAGACAGGGCTGCTTTGCGGCCCCCGATCTGGGGCAGGGGCAGTGGGCGGACTGTGACCCGGGCAGGAGCCTCTCCGCGTGTGTCCCAGGGACCCATCTGCCTGCGAACTTCGGTCACCTGGCAGGAAGCTACGATGCCCAGAACTATGCTTAGCTGTGCAGCGCGGTGTACTGCACGGACACGTTCCACACACACTTCAAGTAAGAGGGCGGCCTGAGTGGAAAGGTGAGAGTTTGGGCAGCTGTGCAGACAAAGAAGGCGCCCTTTGGCCTGGGCCTAAAAACTTGTGACACTCCACTGGGCCTGCTGGGCTCTGAGGGCCCTGCCCTGTGCCCGATGCTCCCCTGCCCTTTGTTCAGTCACAGCAGAGATGGCCACACCCACTCCCTCAGTGAGGGCAGTGTTCCAACCTCCCTCAGCCCCGCCCCCTCTCTGCAGGTTACCATGGACTACAGAGGCTGCATTCTGAGGCCAGGGCATTCCGAGAATGCCAAGGGCAGACATGATGACTTTAAATGATTTCCTCTTGTGTCAGTGTTGGTAAACTTTAGGAGCTAGGAAATGGTCCACTTTACAGAAATGTTCAAATTTACTGGCATTTCATATATTCTCTGCTCTAACATTGTCCTGACTCTTTCTGTATATTCTTTACTTATGTTTTGGTTTTCCTTAATCAAAGTGTGTCTTTTCAATCTTTTCAAAGAAGATTCTTTGGACTTACTAAATCACCTGAATTTTATACGTTTTCTGTTGTATTAAGTTCTGCTCATATCTTTATTTATCTTTTTTCTATGTTCTCAGGGTTTATTGTTTTCATCTTCTGATGTCAATTAAAACACTTGGTTATTCATTTTAATAAATCTTTTTACTTATAAAGATTTGAACTTTTGAAGATTCCAGCTTACTTGTACGTGTCTAAGGGTCAGGTCCTCTCCATTGTTGCTGGCCTAAGGCTTAGTTCACCATACAGCAATGTATATATTGACCTATTTTCCCCTCGACTTTCTGTGATTCCCTACATCTCACCTTTCTTTGCAGACAAGCCATTTGAAATACCCTTAACTTATTTCACAGCCAAGAATTCTTTGAAATAATGTGTATTTTTTGGAGAAATCTTCTTATATAATTAGGCAGAAAATCTGACCTGCCATAGTTTTCAAAACAGCATAATTTCACTCTTCTCAATGATTAATCTGTTGTATTACACAACCTTGGAGTATTTAGCTTTATCAATGACATGTCCTTGAAAAATGTTTTAGAGATCCTACCAGTCTTTGAAAACATCCTTGTGCCTTGTTTCAGTTCCAGTTTTATGTATATTTTCTGCCTTGCACCCGATTATTCCTACATCTGATGGATGGCCTTGGGAATCTAATTCTGGTATTGATGGTTTTGGCTGATTGTCTCCCCTTGTAGCTGCTTTCTTCATTATTGTGTAAATTTAGATCATGAGCTCATGTTTAGCTAAACAGCTGACCTTGTAAGAGGCTTAGGTGTGAACGCTCGTAAGTTTCAGCAGAGAGTCGGCAAAGATTTATTTGTGTCCCTCCAATGAGTGGCCCGCAAGGACCCCGTTTTCTACAAGTGTTGGTCCAATACTCCCTCTAGAGGCAGGGGACTCAGACAGGGCTGCTTTGCGGCCCCCGATCTGGGGCAGGGGCAGTGGGCGGCCAGTGACCCGGGCAGGAGCCTCTCCGCGTGTGTCCCAGGGACCCATCTGCCTGCGAACTTCGGTCACCTGGCAGGAAGCTACGATGCCCAGAACTATGCTTAGCTCTGCAGCGCGGTGTACTGCGCAGACACGTTCCACACACACTTCAAGTAAGAGGGCGGCCTGAGTGGAAAGGTGAGAGTTTGGGCAGCTGTGCAGACAAAGAAGGAGCCCGTTGGCCTGGGCCTAAAAACTTGTGACACTCCACTGGGCCTGCCGGGCTCTGAGGGCCCTGCACTGGGCCCCCTGCTCCCCTGCCCTTTGTTCAGTCACAGCAGAGATGGCCACACCCACACCCTCAGTGAGGGCAGTGTTCCAACCTCCCTCAGCCCTCCCCCTCTCTGCAGGTTACCATGGACTACAGAGGCTGCATTCTGAGGCCAGGGCGTTCCGAGAATGCCAAGGGCAGACATGATGACCTTAAATGATTTCCTCTTGTGTCAGTGTTGGTAAACTTTAGGAGCTAGGAAATGGTCCTCTTTACAGAAATGTTCAAATTTACTGGCATTCAATATATTCTCTGCTCTAACATTGTCCTGACTCTTTCTGTATATTCTTTACTTATGTTTTGGTTGTCCTTAATCAAAGTGTGTCTTTTCAATCTTTTCAAAGAAGATTCTTTGGACTTACTAAATCACCTGAATTTTATACGTTTTCTGTTGTATTAAGTTCTGCTCATATCTTTATTTATCTTTTCTCTATGTTCTCAGGGTTTATTGTTTTCATTTTCTGATGTCAATTAAAACACTTGGTTATTCATTTTAATAAATCTTTTTACTTATAAAGATTTGAACTTTTGAAGATTCCAGCTTACTTGTACGTGTCTAAGGGTCAGGTCCTCTCCATTGTTGCTGGCCTAAGGCTTAGTTCACCATACAGCAATGTATATATTGACCTATTTTCCCTTCGACTTTCTTGATTCCCTACATCTCACCTTTCTTTGCAGACAAGCCATTTGAAATACCCTTAACTTATTTCACAGCCAAGAAGTCTTTGAAATAATGTGTACTTTTTAGAGAAATCTTCTTATATAATTAGGCAGAAAATCTGACCTGCCATAGTTTTCAAAACAGCATAATTTCACTCTTCTCAATGATTAATCTGTTGTATTACACATCCTTGGAGTGTTTAGCTTTATCAATGACATGACCTTGAAAAATGCTTTAGAGATCCTACCAGTCTTTGAAAACATCCTTGTGCCTTGTTTCAGATCCAGTTTTATGTATATTTTCTGCCTTGCACCTGATTATTCCTACATCTGATGGATGGCCTTGGGAATCTAATTCTGGTATTGATGGTTTTGGCTGATTGTCTCCCCTTGTAGCTGCTTTCTTCAATATTGTGTAAATAGAGATCATGAGCTCATGCTTAGCTAAACAGCTGACCTTGTAAGAGGCTTAGGTGTGAACGCTCGTAAGTTTCAGCAGAGAGTCGGCAATGATTTATTTGTGTCCCTCCAATGAGTGGCCCGCAAGGACCCCGTTTTCTACAAGTGTTGGTCCAATACTCCCTCTAGAGGCAGGGGACTCAGACAGGGCTGCTTTGCGGCCCCCGATCTGGGGCAGGGGCAGTGGGCGGCCAGTTACCCGGGCAGGAGCCTCTCCGCGTGTGTCCCAGGGACCCATCTGCCGGCGAACTTCGGTCACCTGGCAGGAAGCTACGATGCCCAGAACTATGCTTAGCTCTGCAGCGCGGTGTACTGCGCAGACACGTTCCACACACACTTCAAGTAAGAGGGCGGCCTGAGTGGAAAGGTGAGAGTTTGGGCAGCTGTGCAGACAAAGAAGGCGCCCTTTGGCCTGGGCCTAAAAGCTTGTGACACTCCACTGGGCCTGCCGGGCTCTGAGGGCCCTGCCCTGGGCCCCCTGCTCCCCTGCCCTTTGTTCAGTCACAGCAGAGATGGCCACACCCACTCCCTCAGTGAGGGCAGTGTTCCAACCTCCCTCAGCCCCGCCCCCTCTCTGCAGGTTACCATGGACTACAGAGGCTGCACTCTGAGGCCAGGGCATTCCGAGAATGCCAAGGGCAGACATGATGACCTTAAATGATTTCCTCTTGTGTCAGTGTTGGTAAACTTTAGGAGCTAGGAAATGGTCCTCTTTACACAAATGTTCAAATTTACTGGCATTTCATATATTCTCTGCTCTAACATTGTCCTGACTCTTTCTGTATATTCTTTACTTATATTTTGGTTTTCCTTAATCAAAGTGTGTCTTTTAAATCTTTTCAAAGAAGATTCTTTGGACTTACTAAATCACCTGAATTTTATACGTTTTCTGTTGTATTAAGTTCTGCTCATATCTTTATTTATCTTTTTTCTATGTTCTCAGGGTTTATTGTTTTCATCTTCTGATGTCAATTAAAACACTTGGTTATTCATTTTAATAAATCTTTTTACTTATAAAGATTTGAACTTTTGAAGATTCCAGCTTACTTGTACGTGTCTAAGGGTCAGGTCCTCTCCATTGTTGCTGGCCTAAGGCTTAGTTCACCATACAGCAATGTATATATTGACCTATTTTCCCCTCGACTTTCTGTGATTCCCTACATCTCACCTTTCTTTGCAGACAAGCCATTTGAAATACCCTTAACTTATTTCACAGCCAATAAGGCTTTGAAATAATGTGTATTTTGTAGAGAAATCTTCTTATATAATTAGGCAGAAAATCTGACCTGGCATAGTTTTCAAAACAGCATAATTTCACTCTTCTCAATGATTAATCTGTTGTATTACACAACCTTGGAGTATTTAGCTTTATCAATGACATGTCCTTGAAAAATGTTTTAGAGATCCTACCAGTCTTTGAAAACATCCTTGTGCCTTGTTTCAGTTCCAGTTTTATGTATATTTTCTGCCTTGCACCCAATTATTCCTACATCTGATGGATGGCCTTGGGAATCTAACTCTGGTATTGATGGTTTTGGCTGATTGTCTCCCCTTGTAGCTGCTTTCTTCATTATTGTGTAAATTTAGATCATGAGCTCATGTTTAGCTAAACAGCTGACCTTGTAAGAGGCTTAGGTGTGAACGCTCGTAAGTTTCAGCAGAGAGTCGGCAAAGATTTATTTGTGTCCCTCCAATGAGTGGCCCGCAAGGACCCCGTTTTCTACAAGTGTTGGTCCAATACTCCCTCTAGAGGCAGGGGACACAGACAGGGCTGCTTTGCGGCCCCCGATCTGGGGCAGGGGCAGTGGGCGGCCTGTGACACGGGCAGGAGCCTCTCCGCGTGTGTCCCAGGGACCCATCTGCCTGCGAACTTCGGTCACCTGGCAGGAAGCTACGATTCCCAGAACTATGCTTAGCTGTGCAGCGCGGTGTACTGCACGGACACGTTCCACACACACTTCAAGTAAGAGGGCGGCCTGAGTGGAAAGGTGAGAGTTTGGGCAGCTGTGCAGACAAAGAAGGCGCCCTTTGGCCTGGGCTTAAAAACTTGTGACACTCCACTGGGCCTGCCGGGCTCTGAGGGCCCTGCCCAGGGCCCCCTGCTCCCCTGCCCTTTGTTCAGTCACAGCAGAGATGGCCACACCCACTCCCTCAGTGAGGGCAGTGTTCCAACCTCCCTCATCCCCGCCCCCTCTCTGCAGGTTACCATGGACTACAGAGGCTGCATTCTGAGGCCAGGGCGTTCCGAGAATGCCAAGGGCAGACATGATGACCTTAAATGATTTCCTCTTGTGTCAGTGTTGATAAACTTTAGGAGCTAGGAAATGGTCCACTTTACAGAAATGTTCAAATTAACTGGCATTTCATATATTCTCTGCTCTAACCTTGTCCTGACTCTTTCTGTATATTCTTTACTTATGTTTTGGTTTTCTTAATCGAAGTGTGTCTTTTAAATCTTTTCAAAGAAGATTCTTTGGACTTACTAAATCACCTGAATTTTATACGTTTTCTGTTGTATTAAGTTCTGCTCATATCTTTATTTATCTTTTTTCTATGTTCTCAGGGTTTATTGTTTTCATCTTCTGATGTCAATTAAAACACTTGGTTATTCATTTTAATAAATCTTTTTACTTATAAAGATTTGAACTTTTGAAGATTCCAGCTTACTTGTACGTGTCTAAGGGTCAGGTCCTCTCCATTGTTGCTGGCCTAAGGCTTAGTTCACCATACAGCAATGTATATATTGACCTATTTTCCCCTCGACTTTCTGTGATTCCCTACATCTCACCTTTCTTTGCAGACAAGCCATTTGAAATACCCTTAACTTATTTCACAGCCAATAAGTCTTTGAAATAATGTGTATTTTTTAGAGAAATCTTCTTATATAATTAGGCAGAAAATCTGACCTGCCATAGTTTTCAAAACAGCATAATTTCACTCTTCTCAATGATTAATCTGTTGTATTACACAACCTTGGAGTATTTAGCTTTATCAATGACATGTCCTTGAAAAATGTTTTAGAGATCCTACCAGTCTTTGAAAACATCCTTGTGCCTTGTTTCAGTTCCAGTTTTATGTATATTTTCTGCCTTGCACCCGATTATTCCTACATCTGATGGATGGCCTTGGGAATCTAATTCTGGTATTGATGGTTTTGGCTGATTGTCTCCCCTTGTAGCTGCTTTCTTCATTATTGTGTAAATTTAGATCATGAGCTCATGTTTAGCTAAACAGCTGACCTTGTAAGAGGCTTAGGTGTGAACGCTCGTAAGTTTCAGCAGAGAGTCGGCAAAGATTTATTTGTGTCCCTCCAATGAGTGGCCCGCAAGGACCCCGTTTTCTACAAGTGTTGGTCCAATACTCCCTCTAGAGGCAGGGGACTCAGACAGGGCTGCTTTGCGGCCCCCGATCTGGGGCAGGGGCAGTGGGCGGCCTGTGACCCGGGCAGGAGCCTCTCCGCGTGTGTCCCAGGGACCCATCTGCCTGCGAACTTCGGTCACCTGGCAGGAAGCTACGATGCCCAGAACTATGCTTAGCTGTGCAGCGCGGTGTACTGCACGGACACGTTCCACACACACTTCAAGTAAGAGGGCGGCCTGAGTGGAAAGGTGAGAGTTTGGGCAGCTGTGCAGACAAAGAAGGCGCCCTTTGGCCTGGGCCTAAAAACTTGTGACACTCCACTGGGCCTGCCGGGCTCTGAGGGCCCTGCCCTGGGCCCCCTGCTCCCCTGCCCTTTGTTCAGTCACAGCAGAGATGGCCACACCCACTCCCTCAGTGAGGGCAGTGTTCCAACCTCCCTCAGCCCCGCCCCCTCTCTGCAGGTTACCATGGACTACAGAGGCTGCATTCTGAGGCCAGGGCGTTCCAAGAATGCCAAGGGCAGACATGATGACCTTAAATGATTTCCTCTTGTGTCAGTGTTGGTAAAGTTTAGGAGCTAGGAAATGGTCCACTTGACAGAAATGTTCAAATTTACTGGCATTTCATATATTCTCTGCTCTAACATTGTCCTGACTCTTTCTGTATATTCTTTACTTATGTTTTGGTTTTCCTTAATCAAAGTGTGTCTTTTCAATCTTTTCAAAGAAGATTCTTTGGACTTACTAAATCACCTGAATTTTATACGTTTTCTGTTGTATTAAGTTCTGCTCATATCTTTATTTATCTTTTTTCTATGTTCTCAGGGTTTATTGTTTTCATCTTCTGATGTCAATTAAAACACTTGGTTATTCATTTTAATAAATCTTTTTACTTATAAAGATTTGAACTTTTGAAGATTCCAGCTTACTTGTACGTGTCTAAGGGTCAGGTCCTCTCCATTGTTGCTGGCCTAAGGCTTAGTTCACCATACAGCAATGTATATATTGACCTATTTTCCCCTCGACTTTCTGTGATTCCCTACATCTCACCTTTCTTTGCAGACAAGCCATTTGAAATACCCTTAACGTATTTCACAGCCAATAAGTCTTTGAAATAATGTGTATTTTGTAGAGAAATCTTCTTATATAATTAGGCAGAAAATCTGACCTGCCATAGTTTTCAAAACAGCATAATTTCACTCTTCTCAATGATTAATCTGTTGTATTACACAACCTTGGAGTATTTAGCTTTATCAATGACATGTCCTTGAAAAATGTTTTAGAGATCCTACCAGTCTTTGAAAACATCCTTGTGCCTTGTTTCAGTTCCAGTTTTATGTATATTTTCTGCCTTGCACCCGATTATTCCTACATCTGATGGATGGCCTTGGGAATCTAATTCTGGTATTGATGGTTTTGGCTGATTGTCTCCCCTTGTAGCTGCTTTCTTCATTATTGTGTAAATTTAGATCATGAGCTCATGATTAGCTAAACAGCTGACCTTGTAAGAGGCTAAGGTGTGAATGCTCGTAAGTTTCAGCAGAGAGTCGGCAAAGATTTATTTGTGTCCCTCCAATGAGTGGCCCGCAAGGACCCCGTTTTCTACAAGTGTTGGTCCAATACTCCCTCTAGAGGCAGGGGACTCAGACAGGGCTGCTTTGCGGCCCCCGATCTGGAGCAGGGGCAGTGGGCGGCCTGTGACCCGGGCAGGAGCCTCTCCGCGTGTGTCCCAGGGACCCATCTGCCTGCAAACTTCGGTCACCTGGCAGGAAGCTACGATGCCCAGAACTATGCTTAGCTGTGCAGTGTGGTGTACTGCACGGACACGTTCCACACACACTTCAAGTAAGAGGGCCGCCTGAGTGGAAAGGTGAGAGTTTGGGCAGCTGTGCAGACAAAGAAGGCGCCCTTTGGCCTGGGCCTAAAAACTTGTGACACTCCACTGGGCCTGCCGGGCTCTGAGGGCCCTGCCCTGGGCCCCCTGCTCCCCTGCCCTTTGTTCAGTCACAGCAGAGATGGCCACACCCACTCCCTCAGTGAGGGCAGTGTTCCAACCTCCCTCAGCCCCGCCCCCTCTCTGCAGGTTACCATGGACTACAGAGGCTGCATTCTGAGGCCAGGGCGTTCCGAGAATGCCAAGGGCAGACATGATGACCTTAAATGATTTCCTCTTGTGTCAGTGTTGGTAAACTTTAGGAGCTAGGAAATGGTCCACTTTACAGAAATGTTCAAATTTACTGGCATTTCATATATTCTCTGCTCTAACATTGTCCTGACTCTTTCTGTATATTCTTTACTTATGTTTTGGTTTTCCTTAATCAAAGTGTGTCTTTTCAATCTTTTCAAAGAAGATTCTTTGGACTTACTAAATCACCTGAATTTTATACGTTTTCTGTTGTATTAAGTTCTGCTCATATCTTTATTTATCTTTTTTCTATGTTCTCAGGGTTTATTGTTTTCATCTTCTGATGTCAATTAAAACACTTGGTTATTCATTTTAATAAATCTTTTTACTTATAAAGATTTGAACTTTTGAAGATTCCAGCTTACTTGTACGTGTCTAAGGGTCAGGTCCTCTCCATTGTTGCTGGCCTAAGGCTTAGTTCACCATACAGCAATGTATATATTGACCTATTTTCCCCTCGACTTTCTGTGATTCCCTACATCTCACCTTTCTTTGCAGACAAGCCATTTGAAATACCCTTAACGTATTTCACAGCCAATAAGTCTTTGAAATAATGTGTATTTTGTAGAGAAATCTTCTTATATAATTAGGAAGAAAATCTGACCTGCCATAGTTTTCAAAACAGCATAATTTCACTCTTCTCAATGATTAATCTGTTGTATTACACAACCTTGGAGTATTTAGCTTTATCAATGACATGTCCTTGAAAAATGTTTTAGAGATCCTACCAGTCTTTGAAAATATCCTTGTGCCTTGTTTCAGTTCCAGTTTTATGTATATTTTCTGCCTTGCACCCGATTATTCCTACATCTGATGGATGGCCTTGGGAATCTAACACTGGTATTGATTGTTTTGGCTGATTGTCTCCCCTTGTAGCTGCTTTCTTCATTATTGTGTAAATTTAGATCATGAGCTCATGTTTAGCTAAACAGCTGACCTTGTAAGAGGCTTAGGTGTGAACGCTCGTAAGTTTCAGCAGAGAGTCGGCAAAGATTTATTTGTGTCCCTCCAATGAGTGGCCCGCAAGGACCCCGTTTTCTACAAGTGTTGGTCCAATACTCCCTCTAGAGGCAGGGGACTCAGACAGGGCTGCTTTGCGGCCCCCGATCTGGGGCAGGGGCAGTGGGCGGCCTGTGACCCGGGCAGGAGCCTCTCCGCGTGTGTCCCAGGGACCCATCTGCCTGCGAACTTCGGTCACCTGGCAGGAAGCTACGATGCCCAGAACTATGCTTAGCTGTGCAGCGCGGTGTACTGCACGGACACGTTCCACACACACTTCAAGTAAGAGGGCGGCCTGAGTGGAAAGGTGAGAGTTTGGGCAGCTGTGCAGACAAAGAAGGCGCCCTTTGGCCTGGGCCTAAAAACTTGTGACACTCCACTGGGCCTGCCGGGCTCTGAGGGCCCTGCCCTGGGCCCCCTGCTCCCCTGCCCTTTGTTCAGTCACAGCAGAGATGGCCACACCCACTCCCTCAGTGAGGGCAGTGTTCCAACCTCCCTCAGCCCCGCCCCCTCTCTGCAGGTTACCATGGACTAGAGAGGCTGCATTCTGAGGCCAGGGCGTTCCGAGAATGCCAAGGGCAGACATGATGACCTTAAATGATTTCCTCTTGTGTCAGTGTTGGTAAACTTTAGGAGCTAGGAAATGGTCCACTTGACAGAAATGTTCAAATTTACTGGCATTTCATATATTCTCTGCTCTAACATTGTCCTGACTCTTTCTGTATATTCTTTACTTATGTTTTGGTTTTCCTTAATCAAAGTGTGTCTTTTCAATCTTTTCAAAGAAGATTCTTTGGACTTACTAAATCACCTGAATTTTATACGTTTTCTGTTGTATTAAGTTCTGCTCATATCTTTATTTATCTTTTTTCTATGTTCTCAGGGTTTATTGTTTTCATCTTCTGATGTCAATTAAAACACTTGGTTATTCATTTTAATAAATCTTTTTACTTATAAAGATTTGAACTTTTGAAGATTCCAGCTTACTTGTACGTGTCTAAGGGTCAGGTCCTCTCCATTGTTGCTGGCCTAAGGCTTAGTTCACCATACAGCAATGTATATATTGACCTATTTTCCCCTCGACTTTCTGTGATTCCCTACATCTCACCTTTCTTTGCAGACAAGCCATTTGAAATACCCTTAACGTATTTCACAGCCAATAAGTCTTTGAAATAATGTGTATTTTGTAGAGAAATCTTCTTATATAATTAGGCAGAAAATCTGACCTGCCATAGATTTCAAAACAGCATAATTTCACTCTTCTCAATGATTAATCTGTTGTATTACACAACCTTGGAGTATTTAGCTTTATCAATGACATGTCCTTGAAAAATGTTTTAGAGATCCTACCAGTCTTTGAAAACATCCTTGTGCCTTGTTTCAGTTCCAGTTTTATGTATATTTTCTGCCTTGCACCCGATTATTCCTACATCTGATGGATGGCCTTGGGAATCTAACACTGGTATTGATGGTTTTGGCTGATTGTCTCCCCTTGTAGCTGCTTTCTTCATTATTGTGTAAATTTAGATCATGAGCTCATGTTTAGCTAAACAGCTGACCTTGTAAGAGGCTTAGGTGTGAACGCTCGTAAGTTTCAGCAGAGAGTCGGCAAAGATTTATTTGTGTCCCTCCAATGAGTGGCCCGCAAGGACCCCGTTTTCTACAAGTGTTGGTCCAATACTCCCTCTAGAGGCAGGGGACTCAGACAGGGCTGCTTTGCGGCCCCCGATCTGGGGCAGGGGCAGTGGGCGGCCTGTGACCCGGGCAGGAGCCTCTCCGCGTGTGTCCCAGGGACCCATCTGCCTGCGAACTTCGGTCACCTGGCAGGAAGCTACGATGCCCAGAACTATGCTTAGCTGTGCAGCGCGGTGTACTGCACGGACACGTTCCACACACACTTCAAGTAAGAGGGCGGCCTGAGTGGAAAGGTGAGAGTTTGGGCAGCTGTGCAGACAAAGAAGGCGCCCTTTGGCCTGGGCCTAAAAACTTGTGACACTCCACTGGGCCTGCCGGGTTCTGAGGGCCCTGCCCTGGGCCCCCTGCTCCCCTGCCCTTTGTTCAGTCACAGCAGAGATGGCCACACCCACTCCCTCAGTGAGGGCAGTGTTCCAACCTCCCTCAGCCCCGCCCCCTCTCTGCAGGTTACCATGGACTAGAGAGGCTGCATTCTGAGGCCAGGGCGTTCCGAGAATGCCAAGGGCAGACATGATGACCTTAAATGATTTCCTCTTGTGTCAGTGTTGGTAAACTTTAGGAGCTAGGAAATGGTCCACTTGACAGAAATGTTCAAATTTACTGGCATTTCATATATTCTCTGCTCTAACATTGTCCTGACTCTTTCTGTATATTCTTTACTTATGTTTTGGTTTTCCTTAATCAAAGTGTGTCTTTTCAATCTTTTCAAAGAAGATTCTTTGGACTTACTAAATCACCTGAATTTTATACGTTTTCTGTTGTATTAAGTTCTGCTCATATCTTTATTTATCTTTTTTCTATGTTCTCAGGGTTTATTGTTTTCATCTTCTGATGTCAATTAAAACACTTGGTTATTCATTTTAATAAATCTTTTTACTTATAAAGATTTGAACTTTTGAAGATTCCAGCTTACTTGTACGTGTCTAAGGGTCAGGTCCTCTCCATTGTTGCTGGCCTAAGGCTTAGTTCACCATACAGCAATGTATATATTGACCTATTTTCCCCTCGACTTTCTGTGATTCCCTACATCTCACCTTTCTTTGCAGACGAGCCATTTGAAATACCCTTAACGTATTTCACAGCCAATAAGTCTTTGAAATAATGTGTATTTTGTAGAGAAATCTTCTTATATAATTAGGCAGAAAATCTGACCTGCCATAGATTTCAAAACAGCATAATTTCACTCTTCTCAATGATTAATCTGTTGTATTACACAACCTTGGAGTATTTAGCTTTATCAATGACATGTCCTTGAAAAATGTTTTAGAGATCCTACCAGTCTTTGAAAACATCCTTGTGCCTTGTTTCAGTTCCAGTTTTATGTATATTTTCTGCCTTGCACCCGATTATTCCTACATCTGATGGATGGCCTTGGGAATCTAACACTGGTATTGATGGTTTTGGCTGATTGTCTCCCCTTGTAGCTGCTTTCTTCATTATTGTGTAAATTTAGATCATGAGCTCATGTTTAGCTAAACAGCTGACCTTGTAAGAGGCTTAGGTGTGAACGCTCGTAAGTTTCAGCAGAGAGTCGGCAAAGATTTATTTGTGTCCCTCCAATGAGTGGCCCGCAAGGACCCCGTTTTCTACAAGTGTTGGTCCAATACTCCCTCTAGAGGCAGAGGACTCAGACAGGGCTGCTTTGCGGCCCCCTATCTGGGGCAGGGGCAGTGGGCGGCCTGTGACCCGGGCAGGAGCCTCTCCGCGTGTGTCCCAGGGACCCATCTGCCTGCGAACTTCGGTCACCTGGCAGGAAGCTACGATGCCCAGAACTATGCTTAGCTGTGCAGTGCGGTGTACTGCACGGACACGTTCCACACACACTTCAAGTAAGAGGGCGGCCTGAGTGGAAAGGTGAGAGTTTGGGCAGCTGTGCAGACAAAGAAGGCGCCCTTTGGCCTGGGCCTAAAAACTTGTGACACTCCACTGGGCCTGCCGGGCTCTGAGGGCCCTGCCCTGGGCCCCCTGCTCCCCTGCCCTTTGTTCAGTCACAGCAGAGATGGCCACACCCACTCCCTCAGTGAGGGCAGTGTTCCAAACTCCCTCAGCCCCGCCCCCTCTCTGCAGGTTTCCATGGACTACAGAGGCTGCATTCTGAGGCCAGGGCATTCCGAGAATGCCAAGGGCAGACATGATGACCTTAAATGATTTCCTCTTGTGTCAGTGTTGGTAAACTTTAGGAGCTAGGAAATGGTCCACTTGACAGAAATGTTCAAATTTACTGGCATTTCATATATTCTCTGCTCTAACATTGTCCTGACTCTTTCTGTATATTCTTTACTTATGTTTTGGTTTTCCTTAATCAAAGTGTGTCTTTTAAATCTTTTCAAAGAAGATTCTTTGGACTTACTAAATCACCTGTATTTTATACGTTTTCTGTTGTATTAAGTTCTGCTCATATCTTTATTTATCTTTTTTCTATGTTCTCAGGGTTTATTGTTTTCATCTTCTGATGTCAATTAAAACACTTGGTTATTCATTTTAATAAATCTTTTTACTTATAAAGATTTGAACTTTTGAAGATTCCAGCTTACTTGTACGTGTCTAAGGGTCAGGTCCTCTCCATTGTTGCTGGCCTAAGGCTTAGTTCACCATACAGCAATGTATATATTGACCTATTTTCCCCTCGACTTTCTGTGATTCCCTACATCTCACCTTTCTTTGCAGACAAGCCATTTGAAATACCCTTAACGTATTTCACAGCCAATAAGTCTTTGAAATAATGTGTATTTTGTAGAGAAATCTTCTTATATAATTAGGCAGAAAATCTGACCTGCCATAGTTTTCAAAACAGCATAATTTCACTCTTCTCAATGATTAATCTGTTGTATTACACAACCTTGGAGTATTTAGCTTTATCAATGACATGTCCTTGAAAAATGTTTTAGAGATCCTACCAGTCTTTGAAAACATCCTTGTGCCTTGTTTCAGTTCCAGTTTTATGTATATTTTCTGTCTTGCACCCGATTATTCCTACATCTGATGGATGGCCTTGGGAATCTAACACTGGTATTGATTGTTTTGGCTGATTGTCTCCCCTTGTAGCTGCTTTCTTCATTATTGTGTAAATTTAGATCATGAGCTCATGTTTAGCTAAACAGCTGACCTTGTAAGAGGCTTAGGTGTGAACGCTCGTAAGTTTCAGCAGAGAGTCGGCAAAGATTTATTTGTGTCCCTCCAATGAGTGGCCCGCAAGGACCCCGTTTTCGACAAGTGTTGGTCCAATACTCCCTCTAGAGGCAGGGGACTCAGACAGGGCTGCTTTGCGGCCCCCGATCTGGGGCAGGGGCAGTGGGCGGCCTGTGACCCGGGCAGGAGCCTCTCCGCGTGTGTCCCAGGGACCCATCTGCCTGCGAACTTCGGTCACCTGGCAGGAAGCTACGATGCCCAGAACTATGCTTAGCTGTGCAGCGCGGTGTACTGCACGGACACGTTCCACACACACTTCAAGTAAGAGGGCGGCCTGAGTGGAAAGGTGAGAGTTTGGGCAGCTGTGCAGACAAAGAAGGCGCCCTTTGGCCTGGGCCTAAAAACTTGTGACACTCCACTGGGCCTGCCGGGCTCTGAGGGCCCTGCCCTGGGCCCCCTGCTCCCCTGCCCTTTGTTCAGTCACAGCAGAGATGGCCACACCCACTCCCTCAGTGAGGGCAGTGTTCCAACCTCCCTCAGCCCCGCCCCCTCTCTGCAGGTTACCATGGACTACAGAGGCTGCATTCTGAGGCCAGGGCGTTCCGAGAATGCCAAGGGCAGACATGATGACCTTAAATGATTTCCTCTTGTGTCAGTGTTGGTAAACTTTAGGAGCTCGGAAATGGTCCACTTGACAGAAATGTTCAAATTTACTGGCATTTCATATATTCTCTGCTCTAACATTGTCCTGACTCTTTCTGTATATTCTTTACTTATGTTTTGGTTTTCCATAATCAAAGTGTGTCTTTTAAATCTTTTCAAAGAAGATTCTTTGGACTTACTAAATCACCTGAATTTTATACGTTTTCTGTTGTATTAAGTTCTGCTCATATCTTTATTTATCTTTTTTCTATGTTCTCAGGGTTTATTGTTTTCATCTTCTGATGTCAATTAAAACACTTGGTTATTCATTTTAATAAATCTTTTTACTTATAAAGATTTGAACTTTTGAAGATTCCAGCTTACTTGTACGTGTCTAAGGGTCAGGTCCTCTCCATTGTTGCTGGCCTAAGGCTTAGTTCACCATACAGCAATGTATATATTGACCTATTTTCCCCTCGACTTTCTGTGATTCCCTACATCTCACCTTTCTTTGCAGACAAGCCATTTGAAATACCCTTAACTTATTTCACAGCCAATAAGTCTTTGAAATAATGTGTATTTTTTAGAGAAATCTTCTTATATAATTAGGCAGAAAATCTGACCTGCCATAGTTTTCAAAACAGCATAATTTCACTCTTCTCAATGATTAATCTGTTGTATTACACAACCTTGGAGTATTTAGCTTTATCAATGACATGTCCTTGAAAAATGTTTTAGAGATCCTACCAGTCTTTGAAAACATCCTTGTGCCTTGTTTCAGTTCCAGTTTTATGTATATTTTCTGCCTTGCACCCGATTATTCCTACATCTGATGGATGGCCTTGGGAATCTAATTCTGGTATTGATGGTTTTGGCTGATTGTCTCCCCTTGTAGCTGCTTTCTTCATTATTGTGTAAATTTAGATCATGAGCTCATGTTTAGCTAAACAGCTGACCTTGTAAGAGGCTTAGGTGTGAACGCTCGTAAGTTTCAGCAGAGAGTCGGCAAAGATTTATTTGTGTCCCTCCAATGAGTGGCCCGCAAGGACCCCGTTTTCTACAAGTGTTGGTCCAATACTCCCTCTAGAGGCAGGGGACTCAGACAGGGCTGCTTTGCGGCCCCCGATCTGGGGCAGGGGCAGTGGGCGGCCTGTGACCCGGGCAGGAGCCTCTCCGCGTGTGTCCCAGGGACCCATCTGCCTGCGAACTTCGGTCACCTGGCAGGAAGCTACGATGCCCAGAACTATGCTTAGCTGTGCAGCGCGGTGTACTGCACGGACACGTTCCACACACACTTCAAGTAAGAGGGCGGCCTGAGTGGAAAGGTGAGAGTTTGGGCAGCTGTGCAGACAAAGAAGGCGCCCTTTGGCCTGGGCCTAAAAACTTGTGACACTCCACTGGGCCTGCCGGGCTCTGAGGGCCCTGCCCTGGGCCCCCTGCTCCCCTGCCCTTTGTTCAGTCACAGCAGAGATGGCCACACCCACTCCCTCAGTGAGGGCAGTGTTCCAACCTCCCTCAGCCCCGCCCCCTCTCTGCAGGTTACCATGGACTACAGAGGCTGCATTCTGAGGCCAGGGCGTTCCGAGAATGCCAAGGGCAGACATGATGACCTTAAATGATTTCCTCTTGTGTCAGTGTTGGTAAAGTTTAGGAGCTAGGAAATGGTCCACTTGACAGAAATGTTCAAATTTACTGGCATTTCATATATTCTCTGCTCTAACATTGTCCTGACTCTTTCTGTATATTCTTTACTTATGTTTTGGTTTTCCTTAATCAAAGTGTGTCTTTTCAATCTTTTCAAAGAAGATTCTTTGGACTTACTAAATCACCTGAATTTTATACGTTTTCTGTTGTATTAAGTTCTGCTCATATCTTTATTTATCTTTTTTCTATGTTCTCAGGGTTTATTGTTTTCATCTTCTGATGTCAATTAAAACACTTGGTTATTCATTTTAATAAATCTTTTTACTTATAAAGATTTGAACTTTTGAAGATTCCAGCTTACTTGTACGTGTCTAAGGGTCAGGTCCTCTCCATTGTTGCTGGCCTAAGGCTTAGTTCACCATACAGCAATGTATATATTGACCTATTTTCCCCTCGACTTTCTGTGATTCCCTACATCTCACCTTTCTATGCAGACAAGCCATTTGAAATACCCTTAACTTATTTCACAGCCAATAAGGCTTTGAAATAATGTGTATTTTGTAGAGAAATCTTCTTATATAATTAGGCAGAAAATCTGACCTGCCATAGTTTTCAAAACAGCATAATTTCACTCTTCTCAATGATTAATCTGTTGTATTACACAACCTTGGAGTATTTAGCTTTATCAATGACATGTCCTTGAAAAATGTTTTAGAGATCCTACCAGTCTTTGAAAACATCCTTGTGCCTTGTTTCAGTTCCAGTTTTATGTATATTTTCTGCCTTGCACCCGATTATTCCTACATCTGATGGATGGCCTTGGGAATCTAATTCTGGTATTGATGGTTTTGGCTGATTGTCTCCCCTTGTAGCTGCTTTCTTCATTATTGTGTAAATTTAGATCATGAGCTCATGATTAGCTAAACAGCTGACCTTGTAAGAGGCTAAGGTGTGAATGCTCGTAAGTTTCAGCAGAGAGTCGGCAAAGATTTATTTGTGTCCCTCCAATGAGTGGCCCGCAAGGACCCCGTTTTCTACAAGTGTTGGTCCAATACTCCCTCTAGAGGCAGGGGACTCAGACAGGGCTGCTTTGCGGCCCCCGATCTGGAGCAGGGGCAGTGGGCGGCCTGTGACCCGGGCAGGAGCCTCTCCGCGTGTGTCCCAGGGACCCATCTGCCTGCAAACTTCGGTCACCTGGCAGGAAGCTACGATGCCCAGAACTATGCTTAGCTGTGCAGTGTGGTGTACTGCACGGACACGTTCCACACACACTTCAAGTAAGAGGGCCGCCTGAGTGGAAAGGTGAGAGTTTGGGCAGCTGTGCAGACAAAGAAGGCGCCCTTTGGCCTGGGCCTAAAAACTTGTGACACTCCACTGGGCCTGCCGGGCTCTGAGGGCCCTGCCCTGGGCCCCCTGCTCCCCTGCCCTTTGTTCAGTCACAGCAGAGATGGCCACACCCACTCCCTCAGTGAGGGCAGTGTTCCAACCTCCCTCAGCCCCGCCCCCTCTCTGCAGGTTACCATGGACTACAGAGGCTGCATTCTGAGGCCAGGGCGTTCCGAGAATGCCAAGGGCAGACATGATGACCTTAAATGATTTCCTCTTGTGTCAGTGTTGGTAAAGTTTAGGAGCTAGGAAATGGTCCACTTGACAGAAATGTTCAAATTTACTGGCATTTCATATATTCTCTGCTCTAACATTGTCCTGACTCTTTCTGTATATTCTTTACTTATGTTTTGGTTTTCCTTAATCAAAGTGTGTCTTTTCAATCTTTTCAAAGAAGATTCTTTGGACTTACTAAATCACCTGAATTTTATACGTTTTCTGTTGTATTAAGTTCTGCTCATATCTTTATTTATCTTTTTTCTATGTTCTCAGGGTTTATTGTTTTCATCTTCTGATGTCAATTAAAACACTTGGTTATTCATTTTAATAAATCTTTTTACTTATAAAGATTTGAACTTTTGAAGATTCCAGCTTACTTGTACGTGTCTAAGGGTCAGGTCCTCTCCATTGTTGCTGGCCTAAGGCTTAGTTCACCATACAGCAATGTATATATTGACCTATTTTCCCCTCGACTTTCTGTGATTCCCTACATCTCACCTTTCTTTGCAGACAAGCCATTTGAAATACCCTTAACGTATTTCACAGCCAATAAGTCTTTGAAATAATGTGTATTTTGTAGAGAAATCTTCTTATATAATTAGGAAGAAAATCTGACCTGCCATAGTTTTCAAAACAGCATAATTTCACTCTTCTCAATGATTAATCTGTTGTATTACACAACCTTGGAGTATTTAGCTTTATCAATGACATGTCCTTGAAAAATGTTTTAGAGATCCTACCAGTCTTTGAAAATATCCTTGTGCCTTGTTTCAGTTCCAGTTTTATGTATATTTTCTGCCTTGCACCCGATTATTCCTACATCTGATGGATGGCCTTGGGAATCTAACACTGGTATTGATTGTTTTGGCTGATTGTCTCCCCTTGTAGCTGCTTTCTTCATTATTGTGTAAATTTAGATCATGAGCTCATGTTTAGCTAAACAGCTGACCTTGTAAGAGGCTTAGGTGTGAACGCTCGTAAGTTTCAGCAGAGAGTCGGCAAAGATTTATTTGTGTCCCTCCAATGAGTGGCCCGCAAGGACCCCGTTTTCTACAAGTGTTGGTCCAATACTCCCTCTAGAGGCAGGGGACTCAGACAGGGCTGCTTTGCGGCCCCCGATCTGGGGCAGGGGCAGTGGGCGGCCTGTGACCCGGGCAGGAGCCTCTCCGCGTGTGTCCCAGGGACCCATCTGCCTGCGAACTTCGGTCACCTGGCAGGAAGCTACGATGCCCAGAACTATGCTTAGCTGTGCAGCGCGGTGTACTGCACGGACACGTTCCACACACACTTCAAGTAAGAGGGCGGCCTGAGTGGAAAGGTGAGAGTTTGGGCAGCTGTGCAGACAAAGAAGGCGCCCTTTGGCCTGGGCCTAAAAACTTGTGACACTCCACTGGGCCTGCCGGGCTCTGAGGGCCCTGCCCTGGGCCCCCTGCTCCCCTGCCCTTTGTTCAGTCACAGCAGAGATGGCCACACCCACTCCCTCAGTGAGGGCAGTGTTCCAACCTCCCTCAGCCCCGCGCCCTCTCTGCAGGTTACCATGGACTAGAGAGGCTGCATTCTGAGGCCAGGGCGTTCCGAGAATGCCAAGGGCAGACATGATGACCTTAAATGATTTCCTCTTGTGTCAGTGTTGGTAAACTTTAGGAGCTAGGAAATGGTCCACTTGACAGAAATGTTCAAATTTACTGGAATTTCATATATTCTCTGCTCTAACATTGTCCTGACTCTTTCTGTATATTCTTTACTTATGTTTTGGTTTTCCTTAATCAAAGTGTGTCTTTTCAATCTTTTCAAAGAAGATTCTTTGGACTTACTAAATCACCTGAATTTTATACGTTTTCTGTTGTATTAAGTTCTGCTCATATCTTTATTTATCTTTTTTCTATGTTCTCAGGGTTTATTGTTTTCATCTTCTGATGTCAATTAAAACACTTGGTTATTCATTTTAATAAATCTTTTTACTTATAAAGATTTGAACTTTTGAAGATTCCAGCTTACTTGTACGTGTCTAAGGGTCAGGTCCTCTCCATTGTTGCTGGCCTAAGGCTTAGTTCACCATACAGCAATGTATATATTGACCTATTTTCCCCTCGACTTTCTGTGATTCCCTACATCTCACCTTTCTTTGCAGACAAGCCATTTGAAATACCCTTAACGTATTTCACAGCCAATAAGTCTTTGAAATAATGTGTATTTTGTAGAGAAATCTTCTTATATAATTAGGCAGAAAATCTGACCTGCCATAGATTTCAAAACAGCATAATTTCACTCTTCTCAATGATTAATCTGTTGTATTACACAACCTTGGAGTATTTAGCTTTATCAATGACATGTCCTTGAAAAATGTTTTAGAGATCCTACCAGTCTTTGAAAACATCCTTGTGCCTTGTTTCAGTTCCAGTTTTATGTATATTTTCTGCCTTGCACCCGATTATTCCTACATCTGATGGATGGCCTTGGGAATCTAACACTGGTATTGATGGTTTTGGCTGATTGTCTCCCCTTGTAGCTGCTTTCTTCATTATTGTGTAAATTTAGATCATGAGCTCATGTTTAGCTAAACAGCTGACCTTGTAAGAGGCTTAGGTGTGAACGCTCGTAAGTTTCAGCAGAGAGTCGGCAAAGATTTATTTGTGTCCCTCCAATGAGTGGCCCGCAAGGACCCCGTTTTCTACAAGTGTTGGTCCAATACTCCCTCTAGAGGCAGGGGACTCAGACAGGGCTGCTTTGCGGCCCCCGATCTGGGGCAGGGGCAGTGGGCGGCCTGTGACCCGGGCAGGAGCCTCTCCGCGTGTGTCCCAGGGACCCATCTGCCTGCGAACTTCGGTCACCTGGCAGGAAGCTACGATGCCCAGAACTATGCTTAGCTGTGCAGCGCGGTGTACTGCACGGACACGTTCCACACACACTTCAAGTAAGAGGGCGGCCTGAGTGGAAAGGTGAGAGTTTGGGCAGCTGTGCAGACAAAGAAGGCGCCCTTTGGCCTGGGCCTAAAAACTTGTGACACTCCACTGGGCCTGCCGGGTTCTGAGGGCCCTGCCCTGGGCCCCCTGCTCCCCTGCCCTTTGTTCAGTCACAGCAGAGATGGCCACACCCACTCCCTCAGTGAGGGCAGTGTTCCAACCTCCCTCAGCCCCGCCCCCTCTCTGCAGGTTACCATGGACTAGAGAGGCTGCATTCTGAGGCCAGGGCGTTCCGAGAATGCCAAGGGCAGACATGATGACCTTAAATGATTTCCTCTTGTGTCAGTGTTGGTAAACTTTAGGAGCTAGGAAATGGTCCACTTGACAGAAATGTTCAAATTTACTGGCATTTCATATATTCTCTGCTCTAACATTGTCCTGACTCTTTCTGTATATTCTTTACTTATGTTTTGGTTTTCCTTAATCAAAGTGTGTCTTTTAAATCTTTTCAAAGAAGATTCTTTGGACTTACTAAATCACCTGAATTTTATACGTTTTCTGTTGTATTAAGTTCTGCTCATATCTTTATTTATCTTTTTTCTATGTTCTCAGGGTTTATTGTTTTCATCTTCTGATGTCAATTAAAACACTTGGTTATTCATTTTAATAAATCTTTTTACTTATAAAGATTTGAACTTTTGAAGATTCCAGCTTACTTGTACGTGTCTAAGGGTCAGGTCCTCTCCATTGTTGCTGGCCTAAGGCTTAGTTCACCATACAGCAATGTATATATTGACCTATTTTCCCCTCGACTTTCTGTGATTCCCTACATCTCACCTTTCTTTGCAGACAAGCCATTTGAAATACCCTTAACGTATTTCACAGCCAATAAGTCTTTGAAATAATGTGTATTTTGTAGAGAAATCTTCTTATATAATTAGGCAGAAAATCTGACCTGCCATAGATTTCAAAACAGCATAATTTCACTCTTCTCAATGATTAATCTGTTGTATTACACAACCTTGGAGTATTTAGCTTTATCAATGACATGTCTTGAAAAATGTTTTAGAGATCCTACCAGTCTTTGAAAACATCCTTGTGCCTTGTTTCAGTTCCAGTTTTATGTATATTTTCTGCCTTGCACCCGATTATTCCTACATCAGATGGATGGCCTTGGGAATCTAACACTGGTATTGATGGTTTTGGCTGATTGTCTCCCCTTGTAGCTGCTTTCTTCATTATTGTGTAAATTTAGATCATGAGCTCATGTTTAGCTAAACAGCTGACCTTGTAAGAGGCTTAGGTGTGAACGCTCGTAAGTTTCAGCAGAGAGTCGGCAAAGATTTATTTGTGTCCCTCCAATGAGTGGCCCGCAAGGACCCCGTTTTCTACAAGTGTTGGTCCAATACTCCCTCTAGAGGCAGAGGACTCAGACAGGGCTGCTTTGCGGCCCCCTATCTGGGGCAGGGGCAGTGGGCGGCCTGTGACCCGGGCAGGAGCCTCTCCGCGTGTGTCCCAGGGACCCATCTGCCTGCGAACTTCGGTCACCTGGCAGGAAGCTACGATGCCCAGAACTATGCTTAGCTGTGCAGTGCGGTGTACTGCACGGACACGTTCCACACACACTTCAAGTAAGAGGGCGGCCTGAGTGGAAAGGTGAGAGTTTGGGCAGCTGTGCAGACAAAGAAGGCGCCCTTTGGCCTGGGCCTAAAAACTTGTGACACTCCACTGGGCCTGCCGGGCTCTGAGGGCCCTGCCCTGGGCCCCCTGCTCCCCTGCCCTTTGTTCAGTCACAGCAGAGATGGCCACACCCACTCCCTCAGTGAGGGCAGTGTTCCAACCTCCCTCAGCCCCGCCCCCTCTCTGCAGGTTTCCATGGACTACAGAGGCTGCATTCTGAGGCCAGGGCATTCCGAGAATGCCAAGGGCAGACATGATGACCTTAAATGATTTCCTCTTGTGTCAGTGTTGGTAAACTTTAGGAGCTAGGAAATGGTCCACTTGACAGAAATGTTCAAATTTACTGGCATTTCATATATTCTCTGCTCTAACATTGTCCTGACTCTTTCTGTATATTCTTTACTTATGTTTTGGTTTTCCTTAATCAAAGTGTGTCTTTTAAATCTTTTCAAAGAAGATTCTTTGGGCTTACTAAATCACCTGTATTTTATACGTTTTCTGTTGTATTAAGTTCTGCTCATATCTTTATTTATCTTTTTTCTATGTTCTCAGGGTTTATTGTTTTCATCTTCTGATGTCAATTAAAACACTTGGTTATTCATTTTAATAAATCTTTTTACTTATAAAGATTTGAACTTTTGAAGATTCCAGCTTACTTGTACGTGTCTAAGGGTCAGGTCCTCTCCATTGTGGCTGGCCTAAGGCTTAGTTCACCATACAGCAATGTATATATTGACCTATTTTCCCCTCGACTTTCTGTGATTCCCTACATCTCACCTTTCTTTGCAGACAAGCCATTTGAAATACCCTTAACGTATTTCACAGCCAATAAGTCTTTGAAATAATGTGTATTTTGTAGAGAAATCTTCTTATATAATTAGGCAGAAAATCTGACCTGCCATAGTTTTCAAAACAGCATAATTTCACTCTTCTCAATGATTAATCTGTTGTATTACACAACCTTGGAGTATTTAGATTTATCAATGACATGTCCTTGAAAAATGTTTTAGAGATCCTACCAGTCTTTGAAAACATCCTTGTGCCTTGTTTCAGTTCCAGTTTTATGTATATTTTCTGCCTTGCACCCGATTATTCCTACATCTGATGGATGGCCTTGGGAATCTAACACTGGTATTGATTGTTTTGGCTGATTGTCTCCCCTTGTAGCTGCTTTCTTCATTATTGTGTACATTTAGATCATGAGCTCATGTTTAGCTAAACAGCTGACCTTGTAAGAGGCTTAGGTGTGAACGCTCGTAAGTTTCAGCAGAGAGTCGGCAAAGATTTATTTGTGTCCCTCCAATGAGTGGCCCGCAAGGACCCCGTTTTCTACAAGTGTTGGTCCAATACTCCCTCTAGAGGCAGGGGACTCAGACAGGGATGCTTTGCGGCCCCCGATCTGGGGCAGGGGCAGTGGGCGGCCTGTGACCCGGGCAGGAGCCTCTCCGCGTGTGTCCCAGGGACCCATCTGCCTGCGAACTTCGGTCACCTGGCAGGAAGCTACGATGCCCAGAACTATGCTTAGCTGTGCAGCGCGGTGTACTGCACGGACACGTTCCACACACACTTCAAGTAAGAGGGCGGCCTGAGTGGAAAGGTGAGAGTTTGGGCAGCTGTGCAGACAAAGAAGGCGCCCTTTGGCCTGGGCCTAAAAACTTGTGACACTCCACTGGGCCTGCCGGGCTCTGAGGGCCCTGCCCTGGGCCCCCTGCTCCCCTGCCCTTTGTTCAGTCACAGCAGAGATGGCCACACCCACTCCCTCAGTGAGGGCAGTGTTCCAACCTCCCTCAGCCCCGCCCCCTCTCTGCAGGTTACCATGGACTAGAGAGGCTGCATTCTGAGGCCAGGGCGTTCCGAGAATGCCAAGGGCAGACATGATGACCTTAAATGATTTCCTCTTGTGTCAGTGTTGGTAAACTTTAGGAGCTAGGAAATGGTCCACTTGACAGAAATGTTCAAATTTACTGGCATTTCATATATTCTCTGCTCTAACATTGTCCTGACTCTTTCTGTATATTCTTTACTTATGTTTTGGTTTTCCTTAATCAAAGTGTGTCTTTTCAATCTTTTCAAAGAAGATTCTTTGGACTTACTAAATCACCTGAATTTTATACGTTTTCTGATGTATTAAGTTCTGCTCATATCTTTATTTATCTTTTTTCTATGTTCTCAGGGTTTATTGTTTTCATCTTCTGATGTCAATTAAAACACTTGGTTATTCATTTTAATAAATCTTTTTACTTATAAAGATTTGAACTTTTGAAGATTCCAGCTTACTTGTACGTGTCTAAGGGTCAGGTCCTCTCCATTGTTGCTGGCCTAAGGCTTAGTTCACCATACAGCAATGTATATATTGACCTATTTTCCCCTCGACTTTCTGTGATTCCCTACATCTCACCTTTCTTTGCAGACAAGCCATTTGAAATACCCTTAACTTATTTCACAGCCAATAAGTCTTTGAAATAATGTGTATTTTGTAGAGAAATGTTCTTATATAATTAGGCAGAAAATCTGACCTGCCATAGTTTTCAAAACAGCATAATTTCACTCTTCTCAATGATTAATCTGTTGTATTACACAACCTTGGAGTATTTAGCTTTATCAATGACATGTCCTTGAAAAATGTTTTAGAGATCCTACCAGTCTTTGAAAACATCCTTGTGCCTTGTTTCAGTTCCAGTTTTATGTATATTTTCTGCCTTGCACCCGATTATTCCACATCTGATGGATGGCCTTGGGAATCTAACTCTGGTATTGATGGTTTTGGCTGATTGTCTCCCCTTGTAGCTGCTTTCTTCATTATTGTGTAAATTTAGATCATGAGCTCATGTTTAGCTAAACAGCTGACCTTGTAAGAGGCTTAGGTGTGAACGCTCGTAAGTTTCAGCAGAGAGTCGGCAAAGATTTATTTGTGTCCCTCCAATGAGTGGCCCGCAAGGACCCCGTTTTCTACAAGTGTTGGTCCAATACTCCCTCTAGAGGCAGGGGACTCAGACAGGGCTGCTTTGCGGCCCCCGATCTGGAGCAGGGGCAGTGGGCGGCCTGTGACCCGGGCAGGAGCCTCTCCGCGTGTGTCCCAGGGACCCATCTGCCTGCGAACTTCGGTCACCTGGCAGGAAGCTACGATGCCCAGAACTATGCTTAGCTGTGCAGCGCGGTGTACTGCACGGACACGTTCCACACACACTTCAAGTAAGAGGGCGGCCTGAGTGGAAAGGTGAGAGTTTGGGCAGCTGTGCAGACAAAGAAGGCGCCCTTTGGCCTGGGCCTAAAATCTTGTGACACTCCACTGGGCCTGCCGGGCTCTGAGGGCCCTGCCCTGGGCCCCCTGCTCCCCTGCCCTCTGTTCAGTCACAGCAGAGATGGCCACACCCACTCCCTCAGTGAGGGCAGTGTTCCAACCTCCCTCAGCCCCGCTCCCTCTCTGCAGGTTACCATGGACTAGAGAGGCTGCATTCTGAGGCCAGGGCGTTCCGAGAATGCCAAGGGCAGACATGATGACCTTAAATGATTTCCTCTTGTGTCAGTGTTGGTAAACTTTAGGCGCTAGGAAATGGTCCACTTTACAGAAATGTTCAAATTTACTGGCATTTCATATATTCTCTGCTCTAACATTGTCCTGACTCTTTCTGTATATTCTTTACTTATGTTTTGGTTTTCCTTAATCAAAGTGTGTCTTTTAAATCTTTTCAAAGAAGATTCTTTGGACTTACAAAATCACCTGAATTTTATACGTTTTCTGTTGTATTAAGTTCTGCTCATATCTTTATTTATCTTTTTTCTATGTTCTCAGGGTTTATTGTTTTCATCTTCTGATGTCAATTAAAACACTTGGTTATTCATTTTAATAAATCTTTTTACTTATAAAGATTTGAACTTTTGAAGATTCCAGCTTACTTGTACGTTTCTAAGGGTCAGGTCCTCTCCATTGTTGCTGGCCTAAGGCTTAGTTCACCATACAGCAATGTATATATTGACCTATTTTCCCCTCGACTTTCTGTGATTCCCTACATCTCACCTTTCTTTGCAGACAAGCCATTTGAAATACCCTTAACTTATTTCACAGCCAAGATGTCTTTGAAATAATGTGTATTTTGTAGAGAAATCTTCTTATATAATTAGGCAGAAAATCTGACCTGCCATAGTTTTCAAAACAGCATAATTTCACTCTTCTCAATGATTAATCTGTTGTATTACACAACCTTGGAGTATTTAGCTTTATCAATGACATGTCCTTGAAAAATGTTTTAGAGATCCTACCAGTCTTTGAAAACATCCTTGTGCCTTGTTTCAGTTCCAGTTTTATGTATATTTTCTGCCTTGCACCCGATTATTCCTACATCTGATGGATGGCCTTGGGAATCTAACACTGGTATTGATTGTTTTGGCTGATTGCCTCCCCTTGTAGCTGCTTTCTTCATTATTGTGTAAATTTAGATCATGAGCTCATGTTTAGCTAAACAGCTGACCTTGTAAGAGGCTTAGGTGTGAACGCTCGTAAGTTTCAGCAGAGAGTCGGCAAAGATTTATTTGTGTCCCTCCAATGAGTGGCCCGCAAGGACCCCGTTTTCTACAAGTGTTGGTCCAATACTCCCTCTAGAGGCAGGGGACTCAGACAGGGCTGCTTTGCGGCCCCCGATCTGGGGCAGGGGCAGTGGGCGGCCTGTGACCCGGGCAGGAGCCTCTCCGCGTGTGTCCCAGGGACCCATCTGCCTGCGAACTTCGGTCACCTGGCAGGAAGCTACGATGCCCAGAACTATGCTTAGCTGTGCAGCGCGGTGTACTGCACGGACACGTTCCACACACACTTCAAGTAAGAGGGCGGCCTGAGTGGAAAGGTGAGAGTTTGGGCAGCTGTGCAGACAAAGAAGGCGCCCTTTGGCCTGGGCCTAAAAACTTGTGACACTCCACTGGGCCTGCCGGGCTCTGAGGGCCCTGCCCTGGGCCCCCTGCTCCCCTGCCCTTTGTTCAGTCACAGCAGAGATGGCCACACCCACTCCCTCAGTGAGGGCAGTGTTCCAACCTCCCTCAGCCCCGCCCCCTCTCTGCAGGTTACCATGGACTACAGAGGCTGCATTCTGAGGCCAGGGCGTTCCGAGAATGCCAAGGGCAGACATGATGACCTTAAATGATTTCCTCTTGTGTCAGTGTTGGTAAACTTTAGGAGCTAGGAAATGGTCCACTTGACAGAAATGTTCAAATTTACTGGCATTTCATATATTCTCTGCTCTAACATTGTCCTGACTCTTTCTGTATATTCTTTACTTATGTTTTGGTTTTCCTTAATCAAAGTGTGTCTTTTAAATCTTTTCAAAGAAGATTCTTTGGACTTACTAAATCACCTGAATTTTATACGTTTTCTGTTGTATTAAGTTCTGCTCATATCTTTATTTATCTTTTTTCTATGTTCTCAGGGTTTATTGTTTTCATCTTCTGATGTCAATTAAAACACTTGGTTATTCATTTTAATAAATCTTTTTACTTATAAAGATTTGAACTTTTGAAGATTCCAGCTTACTTGTACGTGTCTAAGGGTCAGGTCCTCTCCATTGTTGCTGGCCTAAGGCTTAGTTCACCATACAGCAATGTATATATTGACCTATTTTCCCCTCGACTTTCTGTGATTCCCTACATCTCACCTTTCTTTGCAGACAAGCCATTTGAAATACCCTTAACGTATTTCACAGCCAATAAGTCTTTGAAATAATGTGTATTTTGTAGAGAAATCTTCTTATATAATTAGGCAGAAAATCTGACCTGCCATAGTTTTCAAAACAGCATAATTTCACTCTTCTCAATGATTAATCTGTTGTATTACACAACCTTGGAGTATTTAGCTTTATCAATGACATGTCCTTGAAAAATGTTTTAGAGATCCTACCAGTCTTTGAAAACATCCTTGTGCCTTGTTTCAGTTCCAGTTTTATGTATATTTTCTGCCTTGCACCCGATTATTCCTACATCTGATGGATGGCCTTGGGAATCTAATTCTGGTATTGATGGTTTTGGCTGATTGTCTCCCCTTGTAGCTGCTTTCTTCATTATTGTGTAAATTTAGATCATGAGCTCATGATTAGCTAAACAGCTGACCTTGTAAGAGGCTAAGGTGTGAATGCTCGTAAGTTTCAGCAGAGAGTCGGCAAAGATTTATTTGTGTCCCTCCAATGAGTGGCCCGCAAGGACCCCGTTTTCTACAAGTGTTGGTCCAATACTCCCTCTAGAGGCAGGGGACTCAGACAGGGCTGCTTTGCGGCCCCCGATCTGGAGCAGGGGCAGTGGGCGGCCTGTGACCCGGGCAGGAGCCTCTCCGCGTGTGTCCCAGGGACCCATCTGCCTGCGAACTTCGGTCACCTGGCAGGAAGCTACGATGCCCAGAACTATGCTTAGCTGTGCAGTGTGGTGTACTGCACGGACACGTTCCACACACACTTCAAGTAAGAGGGCCGCCTGAGTGGAAAGGTGAGAGTTTGGGCAGCTGTGCAGACAAAGAAGGCGCCCTTTGGCCTGGGCCTAAAAACTTGTGACACTCCATTGGGCCTGCCGGGCTCTGAGGGCCCTGCCCTGGGCCCCCTGCTCCCCTGCCCTTTGTTCAGTCACAGCAGAGATGGCCACACCCACTCCCTCAGTGAGGGCAGTGTTCCAACCTCCCTCAGCCCCGCCCCCTCTCTGCAGGTTACCATGGACTACAGAGGCTGCATTCTGAGGCCAGGGCGTTCCGAGAATGCCAAGGGCAGACATGATGACCTTAAATGATTTCCTCTTGTGTCAGTGTTGGTAAACTTTAGGAGCTAGGAAATGGTCCACTTTACAGAAATGTTCAAATTTACTGGCATTTCATATATTCTCTGCTCTAACATTGTCCTGACTCTTTCTGTATATTCTTTACTTATGTTTTGGTTTTCCTTAATCAAAGTGTGTCTTTTCAATCTTTTCAAAGAAGATTCTTTGGACTTACTAAATCACCTGAATTTTATACGTTTTCTGTTGTATTAAGTTCTGCTCATATCTTTATTTATCTTTTTTCTATGTTCTCAGGGTTTATTGTTTTCATCTTCTGATGTCAATTAAAACACTTGGTTATTCATTTTAATAAATCTTTTTACTTATAAAGATTTGAACTTTTGAAGATTCCAGCTTACTTGTACGTGTCTAAGGGTCAGGTCCTCTCCATTGTTGCTGGCCTAAGGCTTAGTTCACCATACAGCAATGTATATATTGACCTATTTTCCCCTCGACTTTCTGTGATTCCCTACATCTCACCTTTCTTTGCAGACAAGCCATTTGAAATACCCTTAACGTATTTCACAGCCAATAAGTCTTTGAAATAATGTGTATTTTGTAGAGAAATCTTCTTATATAATTAGGAAGAAAATCTGACCTGCCATAGTTTTCAAAACAGCATAATTTCACTCTTCTCAATGATTAATCTGTTGTATTACACAACCTTGGAGTATTTAGCTTTATCAATGACATGTCCTTGAAAAATGTTTTAGAGATCCTACCAGTCTTTGAAAATATCCTTGTGCCTTGTTTCAGTTCCAGTTTTATGTATATTTTCTGCCTTGCACCCGATTATTCCTACATCTGATGGATGGCCTTGGGAATCTAACACTGGTATTGATTGTTTTGGTTGATTGTCTCCCCTTGTAGCTGCTTTCTTCATTATTGTGTAAATTTAGATCATGAGCTCATGTTTAGCTAAACAGCTGACCTTGTAAGAGGCTTAGGTGTGAACGCTCGTAAGTTTCAGCAGAGAGTCGGCAAAGATTTATTTGTGTCCCTCCAATGAGTGGCCCGCAAGGACCCCGTTTTCTACAAGTGTTGGTCCAATACTCCCTCTAGAGGCAGGGGACTCAGACAGGGCTGCTTTGCGGCCCCCGATCTGGGGCAGGGGCAGTGGGCGGCCTGTGACCCGGGCAGGAGCCTCTCCGCGTGTGTCCCAGGGACCCATCTGCCTGCGAACTTCGGTCACCTGGCAGGAAGCTACGATGCCCAGAACTATGCTTAGCTGTGCAGCGCGGTGTACTGCACGGACACGTTCCACACACACTTCAAGTAAGAGGGCGGCCTGAGTGGAAAGGTGAGAGTTTGGGCAGCTGTGCAGACAAAGAAGGCGCCCTTTGGCCTGGGCCTAAAAACTTGTGACACTCCACTGGGCCTGCCGGGCTCTGAGGGCCCTGCCCTGGGCCCCCTGCTCCCCTGCCCTTTGTTCAGTCACAGCAGAGATGGCCACACCCACTCCCTCAGTGAGGGCAGTGTTCCAACCTCCCTCAGCCCCGCCCTCTCTCTGCAGGTTACCATGGACTAGAGAGGCTGCATTCTGAGGCCAGGGCGTTCCGAGAATGCCAAGGGCAGACATGATGACCTTAAATGATTTCCTCTTGTGTCAGTGTTGGTAAACTTTAGGAGCTAGGAAATGGTCCACTTGACAGAAATGTTCAAATTTACTGGAATTTCATATATTCTCTGCTCTAACATTGTCCTGACTCTTTCTGTATATTCTTTACTTATGTTTTGGTTTTCCTTAATCAAAGTGTGTCTTTTAAATCTTTTCAAAGAAGATTCTTTGGACTTACTAAATCACCTGAATTTTATACGTTTTCTGTTGTATTAAGTTCTGCTCATATCTTTATTTATCTTTTTTCTATGTTCTCAGGGTTTATTGTTTTCATCTTCTGATGTCAATTAAAACACTTGGTTATTCATTTTAATAAATCTTTTTACTTATAAAGATTTGAACTTTTGAAGATTCCAGCTTACTTGTACGTGTCTAAGGGTCAGGTCCTCTCCATTGTTGCTGGCCTAAGGCTTAGTTCACCATACAGCAATGTATATATTGACCTATTTTCCCCTCGACTTTCTGTGATTCCCTACATCTCACCTTTCTTTGCAGACAAGCCATTTGAAATACCCTTAACGTATTTCACAGCCAATAAGTCTTTGAAATAATGTGTATTTTGTAGAGAAATCTTCTTATATAATTAGGCAGAAAATCTGACCTGCCATAGATTTCAAAACAGCATAATTTCACTCTTCTCAATGATTAATCTGTTGTATTACACAACCTTGGAGTATTTAGCTTTATCAATGACATGTCCTTGAAAAATGTTTTAGAGATCCTACCAGTCTTTGAAAACATACTTGTGCCTTGTTTCAGTTCCAGTTTTATGTATATTTTCTGCCTTGCACCCGATTATTCCTACATCTGATGGATGGCCTTGGGAATCTAACACTGGTATTGATGGTTTTGGCTGATTGTCTCCCCTTGTAGCTGCTTTCTTCATTATTGTGTAAATTTAGATCATGAGCTCATGTTTAGCTAAACAGCTGACCTTGTAAGAGGCTTAGGTGTGAACGCTCGTAAGTTTCAGCAGAGAGTCGGCAAAGATTTATTTGTGTCCCTCCAATGAGTGGCCCGCAAGGACCCCGTTTTCTACAAGTGTTGGTCCAATACTCCCTCTAGAGGCAGGGGACTCAGACAGGGTTGCTTTGCGGCCCCCGATCTGGGGCAGGGGCAGTGGGCGGCCTGTGACCCGGGCAGGAGCCTCTCCGCGTGTGTCCCAGGGACCCATCTGCCTGCGAACTTCGGTCACCTGGCAGGAAGCTACGATGCCCAGAACTATGCTTAGCTGTGCAGCGCGGTGTACTGCACGGACACGTTCCACACACACTTCAAGTAAGAGGGCGGCCTGAGTGGAAAGGTGAGAGTTTGGGCAGCTGTGCAGACAAAGAAGGCGCCCTTTGGCCTGGGCCTAAAAACTTGTGACACTCCACT
The DNA here is from genome assembly GCF_964341445.2 of Mesoplodon mirus. NCBI lineage: Eukaryota > Metazoa > Chordata > Mammalia > Artiodactyla > Ziphiidae > Mesoplodon > Mesoplodon mirus. The sequence goes on along the minus strand of NC_138976.1, from coordinate 130,555,279 downwards.
GGGCCTGCCGGGCTCTGAGGGCCCTGCCCTGGGCCCCCTGCTCCCCTGCCCTTTGTTCAGTCACAGCAGAGATGGCCACACCCACTCCCTCAGTGAGGGCAGTGTTCCAACCTCCCTCAGCCCCGCCCCCTCTCTGCAGGTTACCATGGACTAGAGAGGCTGCATTCTGAGGCCAGGGCGTTCCGAGAATGCCAAGGGCAGACATGATGACCTTAAATGATTTCCTCTTGTGTCAGTGTTGGTAAACTTTAGGAGCTAGGAAATGGTCCACTTGACAGAAATGTTCAAATTTACTGGCATTTCATATATTCTCTGCTCTAACATTGTCCTGACTCTTTCTGTATATTCTTTACTTATGTTTTGGTTTTCCTTAATCAAAGTGTGTCTTTTAAATCTTTTCAAAGAAGATTCTTTGGACTTACTAAATCACCTGAATTTTATACGTTTTCTGTTGTATTAAGTTCTGCTCATATCTTTATTTATCTTTTTTCTATGTTCTCAGGGTTTATTGTTTTCATCTTCTGATGTCAATTAAAACACTTGGTTATTCATTTTAATAAATCTTTTTACTTATAAAGATTTGAACTTTTGAAGATTCCAGCTTACTTGTATGTGTCTAAGGGTCAGGTCCTCTCCATTGTTGCTGGCCTAAGGCTTAGTTCACCATACAGCAATGTATATATTGACCTATTTTCCCCTCGACTTTCTGTGATTCCCTACATCTCACCTTTCTTTGCAGACAAGCCATTTGAAATACCCTTAACGTATTTCACAGCCAATAAGTCTTTGAAATAATGTGTATTTTGTAGAGAAATCTTCTTATATAATTAGGCAGAAAATCTGACCTGCCATAGATTTCAAAACAGCATAATTTCACTCTTCTCAATGATTAATCTGTTGTATTACACAACCTTGGAGTATTTAGCTTTATCAATGACATGTCCTTGAAAAATGTTTTAGAGATCCTACCAGTCTTTGAAAACATCCTTGTGCCTTGTTTCAGTTCCAGTTTTATGTATATTTTCTGCCTTGCACCCGATTATTCCTACATCTGATGGATGGCCTTGGGAATCTAACACTGTTATTGATTGTTTTGGCTGATTGTCTCCCCTTGTAGCTGCTTTCTTCATTATTGTGTAAATTTAGATCATGAGCTCATGTTTAGCTAAACAGCTGACCTTGTAAGAGGCTTAGGTGTGAACGCTCGTAAGTTTCAGCAGAGAGTCGGCAAAGATTTATTTGTGTCCCTCCAATGAGTGGCCCGCAAGGACCCCGTTTTCTACAAGTGTTGGTCCAATACTCCCTCTAGAGGCAGAGGACTCAGACAGGGCTGATTTGCGGCCCCCTATCTGGGGCAGGGGCAGTGGGCGGCCTGTGACCCGGGCAGGAGCCTCTCCGCGTGTGTCCCAGGGACCCATCTGCCTGCGAACTTCGGTCACCTGGCAGGAAGCTACGATGCCCAGAACTATGCTTAGCTGTGCAGTGCGGTGTACTGCACGGACACGTTCCACACACACTTCAAGTAAGAGGGCGGCCTGAGTGGAAAGGTGAGAGTTTGGGCAGCTGTGCAGACAAAGAAGGCGCCCTTTGGCCTGGGCCTAAAAACTTGTGACACTCCACTGGGCCTGCCGGGCTCTGAGGGCCCTGCCCTGGGCCCCCTGCTCCCCTGCCCTTTGTTCAGTCACAGCAGAGATGGCCACACCCACTCCCTCAGTGAGGGCAGTGTTCCAACCTCCCTCAGCCCCGCCCCCTCTCTGCAGGTTTCCATGGACTACAGAGGCTGCATTCTGAGGCCAGGGCATTCCGAGAATGCCAAGGGCAGACATGATGACCTTAAATGATTTCCTCTTGTGTCAGTGTTGGTAAACTTTAGGAGCTAGGAAATGGTCCACTTGACAGAAATGTTCAAATTTACTGGCATTTCATATATTCTCTGCTCTAACATTGTCCTGACTCTTTCTGTATATTCTTTACTTATGTTTTGGTTTTCCTTAATCAAAGTGTGTCTTTTAAATCTTTTCAAAGAAGATTCTTTGGACTTACTAAATCACCTGAATTTTATACGTTTTCTGTTGTATTAAGTTCTGCTCATATCTTTATTTATCTTTTTTCTATGTTCTCAGGGTTTATTGTTTTCATCTTCTGATGTGAATTAAAACACTTGGTTATTCATTTTAATAAATCTTTTTACTTATAAAGATTTGAACTTTTGAAGATTCCAGCTTACTTGTACGTGTCTAAGGGTCAGGTCCTCTCCATTGTTGCTGGCCTAAGGCTTAGTTCACCATACAGCAATGTATATATTGACCTATTTTCCCCTCGACTTTCTGTGATTCCCTACATCTCACCTTTCTTTGCAGACAAGCCATTTGAAATACCCTTAACGTATTTCACAGCCAATAAGTCTTTGAAATAATGTGTATTTTGTAGAGAAATCTTCTTATATAATTAGGCAGAAAATCTGACCTGCCATAGTTTTCAAAACAGCATAATTTCACTCTTCTCAATGATTAATCTGTTGTATTACACAACCTTGGAGTATTTAGCTTTATCAATGACATGTCCTTGAAAAATGTTTTAGAGATCCTACCAGTCTTTGAAAACATCCTTGTGCCTTGTTTCAGTTCCAGTTTTATGTATATTTTCTGCCTTGCACCCGATTATTCCTACATCTGATGGATGGCCTTGGGAATCTAACACTGGTATTGATTGTTTTGGCTGATTGTCTCCCCTTGTAGCTGCTTTCTTCATTATTGTGTACATTTAGATCATGAGCTCATGTTTAGCTAAACAGCTGACCTTGTAAGAGGCTTAGGTGTGAACGCTCGTAAGTTTCAGCAGAGAGTCGGCAAAGATTTATTTGTGTCCCTCCAATGAGTGGCCCGCAAGGACCCCGTTTTCTACAAGTGTTGGTCCAATACTCCCTCTAGAGGCAGGGGACTCAGACAGGGCTGCTTTGCGGCCCCCGATCTGGGGCAGGGGCAGTGGGCGGCCTGTGACCCGGGCAGGAGCCTCTCCGCGTGTGTCCCAGGGACCCATCTGCCTGCGAACTTCGGTCACCTGGCAGGAAGCTACGATGCCCAGAACTATGCTTAGCTGTGCAGCGCGGTGTACTGCACGGACACGTTCCACACACACTTCAAGTAAGAGGGCGGCCTGAGTGGAAAGGTGAGAGTTTGGGCAGCTGTGCAGACAAAGAAGGCGCCCTTTGGCCTGGGCCTAAAAACTTGTGACACTCCACTGGGCCTGCCGGGCTCTGAGGGCCCTGCCCTGGGCCCCCTGCTCCCCTGCCCTTTGTTCAGTCACAGCAGAGATGGCCACACCCACTCCCTCAGTGAGGGCAGTGTTCCAACCTCCCTCAGCCCCGCCCCCTCTCTGCAGGTTACCATGGACTAGAGAGGCTGCATTCTGAGGCCAGGGCATTCCGAGAATGCCAAGGGCAGACATGATGACCTTAAATGATTTCCTCTTGTGTCAGTGTTGGTAAACTTTAGGAGCTAGGAAATGGTCCACTTGACAGAAATGTTCAAATTAACTGGCATTTCATATATTCTCTGCTCTAACATTGTCCTGACTCTTTCTGTATATTCTTTACTTATGTTTTGGTTTTCCTTAATCAAAGTGTGTCTTTTCAATCTTTTCAAAGAAGATTCTTTGGACTTACTAAATCACCTGAATTTTATACGTTTTCTGTTGTATTAAGTTCTGCTCATATCTTTATTTATCTTTTTTCTATGTTCTCAGGGTTTATTGTTTTCATCTTCTGATGTCAATTAAAACACTTGGTTATTCATTTTAATAAATCTTTTTACTTATAAAGATTTGAACTTTTGAAGATTCCAGCTTACTTGTACGTGTCTAAGGGTCAGGTCCTCTCCATTGTTGCTGGCCTAAGGCTTAGTTCACCATACAGCAATGTATATATTGACCTATTTTCCCCTCGACTTTCTGTGATTCCCTACATCTCACCTTTCTTTGCAGACAAGCCATTTGAAATACCCTTAACTTATTTCACAGCCAAGATGTCTTTGAAATAATGTGTATTTTGTAGAGAAATCTTCTTATATAATTAGGCAGAAAATCTGACCTGCCATAGTTTTCAAAACAGCATAATTTCACTCTTCTCAATGATTAATCTGTTGTATTACACAACCTTGGAGTATTTAGCTTTATCAATGACATGTCCTTGAAAAATGTTTTAGAGATCCTACCAGTCTTTGAAAACATCCTTGTGCCTTGTTTCAGTTCCAGTTTTATGTATATTTTCTGCCTTGCACCCGATTATTCCTACATCTGATGGATGGCCTTGGGAATCTAATTCTGGTATTGATGGTTTTGGCTGATTGTCTCCCCTTGTAGCTGCTTTCTTCATTATTGTGTAAATTTAGATCATGAGCTCATGTTTAGCTAAACAGCTGACCTTGTAAGAGGCTTAGGTGTGAACGCTCGTAAGTTTCAGCAGAGAGTCGGCAAAGATTTATTTGTGTCCCTCCAATGAGTGGCCCGCAAGGACCCCGTTTTCTACAAGTGTTGGTCCAATACTCCCTCTAGAGGCAGGGGACTCAGACAGGGCTGCTTTGCGGCCCCCTATCTGGGGCAGGGGCAGTGGGCGGCCTGTGACCCGGGCAGGAGCCTCTCCGCGTGTGTCCCAGGGACCCATCTGCCTGCGAACTTCGGTCACCTGGCAGGAAGCTACGATGCCCAGAACTATGCTTAGCTGTGCAGTGTGGTGTACTGCACGGACACGTTACACACACACTTTAAGTAAGAGGGCGGCCTGAGTGGAAAGGTGAGAGTTTGGGCAGCTGTGCAGACAAAGAAGGCGCCCTTTGGCCTGGGCCTAAAAACTTGTGACACTCCACTGGGCCTGCCGGGCTCTGAGGGCCCTGCCCTGGGCCCCCTGCTCCCCTGCCCTTTGTTCAGTCACAGCAGAGATGGCCACACCCACTCCCTCAGTGAGGGCAGTGTTCCAACCTCCCTCAGCCCCGCGCCCTCTCTGCAGGTTACCATGGACTAGAGAGGCTGCATTCTGAGGCCAGGGCGTTCCGAGAATGCCAAGGGCAGACATGATGACCTTAAATGATTTCCTCTTGTGTCAGTGTTGGTAAACTTTAGGAGCTCGGAAATGGTCCACTTGACAGAAATGTTCAAATTTACTGGCATTTCATATATTCTCTGCTCTAACATTGTCCTGACTCTTTCTGTATATTCTTTACTTATGTTTTGGTTTTCCTTAATCAAAATGTGTCTTTTAAATCTTTTCAAAGAAGATTCTTTGGACTTACTAAATCACCTGAATTTTATACGTTTTCTGTTGTATTAAGTTCTGCTCATATCTTTATTTATCTTTTTTCTATGTTCTCAGGGTTTATTGTTTTCATCTTCTGATGTCAATTAAAACACTTGGTTATTCATTTTAATAAATCTTTTTACTTATAAAGATTTGAACTTTTGAAGATTCCAGCTTACTTGTACGTGTCTAAGGGTCAGGTCCTCTCCATTGTTGCTGGCCTAAGGCTTAGTTCACCATACAGCAATGTATATATTGACCTATTTTCCCCTCGACTTTCTGTGATTCCCTACATCTCACCTTTCTTTGCAGACAAGCCATTTGAAATACCCTTAACGTATTTCACAGCCAATAAGTCTTTGAAATAATGTGTATTTTGTAGAGAAATCTTCTTATATAATTAGGCAGAAAATCTGACCTGCCATAGTTTTCAAAACAGCATAATTTCACTCTTCTCAATGATTAATCTGTTGTATTACACAACCTTGGAGTATTTAGCTTTATCAATGACATGTCCTTGAAAAATGTTTTAGAGATCCTACCAGTCTTTGAAAACATCCTTGTGCCTTGTTTCAGTTCCAGTTTTATGTATATTTTCTGCCTTGCACCCGATTATTCCTACATCTGATGGATGGCCTTGGGAATCTAACACTGGTATTGATTGTTTTGGCTGATTGTCTCCCCTTGTAGCTGCTTTCTTCATTATTGTGTAAATTTAGATCATGAGCTCATGTTTAGCTAAACAGCTGACCTTGTAAGAGGCTTAGGTGTGAACGCTCGTAAGTTTCAGCAGAGAGTCGGCAAAGATTTATTTGTGTCCCTCCAATGAGTGGCCCGCAAGGACCCCGTTTTCTACAAGTGTTGGTCCAATACTCCCTCTAGAGGCAGGGGACTCAGACAGGGCTGCTTTGCGGCCCCCGATCTGGGGCAGGGGCAGTGGGCGGCCTGTGACCCGGGCAGGAGCCTCTCCGCGTGTGTCCCAGGGACCCATCTGCCTGCGAACTTCGGTCACCTGGCAGGAAGCTACGATGCCCAGAACTATGCTTAGCTGTGCAGCGCGGTGTACTGCACGGACACGTTCCACACACACTTCAAGTAAGAGGGCGGCCTGAGTGGAAAGGTGAGAGTTTGGGCAGCTGTGCAGACAAAGAAGGTGCCCTTTGGCCTGGGCCTAAAAACTTGTGACACTCCACTGGGCCTGCCGGGCTCTGAGGGCCCTGCACTGGGCCCCCTGCTCCCCTGCCCTTTGTTCAGTCAAAGCAGAGATGGCCACACCCACTCCCTCAGTGAGGGCAGTGTTCCAACCTCCCTCAGCCCCGCCCCCTCTCTGCAGGTTACCATGGACTAGAGAGGCTGCATTCTGAGGCCAGGGCGTTCCGAGAATGCCAAGGGCAGACATGATGACCTTAAATGATTTCCTCTTGTGTCAGTGTTGGTAAACTTTAGGAGCTAGGAAATGGTCCACTTGACAGAAATGTTCAAATTTACTGGCATTTCATATATTCTCTGCTCTAACATTGTCCTGACTCTTTCTGTATATTCTTTACTTATGTTTTGGTTTTCCTTAATCAAAGTGTGTCTTTTAAATCTTTTCAAAGAAGATTCTTTGGACTTACTAAATCACCTGAATTTTATACGTTTTCTGATGTATTAAGTTCTGCTCATATCTTTATTTATCTTTTTTCTATGTTCTCAGGGTTTATTGTTTTCATCTTCTGATGTCAATTAAAACACTTGGTTATTCATTTTAATAAATCTTTTTACTTATAAAGATTTGAACTTTTGAAGATTCCAGCTTACTTGTACGTGTCTAAGGGTCAGGTCCTCTCCATTGTTGCTGGCCTAAGGCTTAGTTCACCATACAGCAATGTATATATTGACCTATTTTCCCCTCGACTTTCTGTGATTCCCTACATCTCACCTTTCTTTGCAGACAAGCCATTTGAAATACCCTTAACTTATTTCACAGCCAATAAGTCTTTGAAATAATGTGTATTTTGTAGAGAAATGTTCTTATATAATTAGGCAGAAAATCTGACCTGCCATAGTTTTCAAAACAGCATAATTTCACTCTTCTCAATGATTAATCTGTTGTATTACACAACCTTGGAGTATTTAGCTTTATCAATGACATGTCCTTGAAATATGTTTTAGAGATCCTACCAGTCTTTGAAAACATCCTTGTGCCTTGTTTCAGTTCCAGTTTTATGTATATTTTCTGCCTTGCACCCGATTATTCCACATCTGATGGATGGCCTTGGGAATCTAACTCTGGTATTGATGGTTTTGGCTGATTGTCTCCCCTTGTAGCTGCTTTCTTCATTATTGTGTAAATTTAGATCATGAGCTCATGTTTAGCTAAACAGCTGACCTTGTAAGAGGCTTAGGTGTGAACGCTCGTAAGTTTCAGCAGAGAGTCGGCAAAGATTTATTTGTGTCCCTCCAATGAGTGGCCCGCAAGGACCCCGTTTTCTACAAGTGTTGGTCCAATACTCCCTCTAGAGGCAGGGGACTCAGACAGGGCTGCTTTGCGGCCCCCGATCTGGAGCAGGGGCAGTGGGCGGCCTGTGACCCGGGCAGGAGCCTCTCCGCGTGTGTCCCAGGGACCCATCTGCCTGCGAACTTCGGTCACCTGGCAGGAAGCTACGATGCCCAGAACTATGCTTAGCTGTGCAGCGCGGTGTACTGCACGGACACGTTCCACACACACTTCAAGTAAGAGGGCGGCCTGAGTGGAAAGGTGAGAGTTTGGGCAGCTGTGCAGACAAAGAAGGTGCCCTTTGGCCTGGGCCTAAAAACTTGTGACACTCCACTGGTCCTGCCGGGCTCTGAAGGCCCTGCCCTGGGCCCCCTGCTCCCCTGCCCTCTGTTCAGTCACAGCAGAGATGGCCACACCCACTCCCTCAGTGAGGGCAGTGTTCCAACCTCCCTCAGCCCCGCTCCCTCTCTGCAGGTTACCATGGACTAGAGAGGCTGCATTCTGAGGCCAGGGCGTTCCGAGAATGCCAAGGGCAGACATGATGACCTTAAATGATTTCCTCTTGTGTCAGTGTTGGTAAACTTTAGGCGCTAGGAAATGGTCCACTTTACAGAAATGTTCAAATTTACTGGCATTTCATATATTCTCTGCTCTAACATTGTCCTGACTCTTTCTGTATATTCTTTACTTATGTTTTGGTTTTCCTTAATCAAAGTGTGTCTTTTAAATCTTTTCAAAGAAGATTCTTTGGACTTACAAAATCACCTGAATTTTATACGTTTTCTGTTGTATTAAGTTCTGCTCATATCTTTATTTATCTTTTTTCTATGTTCTCAGGGTTTATTGTTTTCATCTTCTGATGTCAATTAAAACACTTGGTTATTCATTTTAATAAATCTTTTTACTTATAAAGATTTGAACTTTTGAAGATTCCAGCTTACTTGTACGTTTCTAAGGGTCAGGTCCTCTCCATTGTTGCTGGCCTAAGGCTTAGTTCACCATACAGCAATGTATATATTGACCTATTTTCCCCTCGACTTTCTGTGATTCCCTACATCTCACCTTTCTTTGCAGACAAGCCATTTGAAATACCCTTAACTTATTTCACAGCCAAGATGTCTTTGAAATAATGTGTATTTTGTAGAGAAATCTTCTTATATAATTAGGCAGAAAATCTGACCTGCCATAGTTTTCAAAACAGCATAATTTCACTCTTCTCAATGATTAATCTGTTGTATTACACAACCTTGGAGTATTTAGCTTTATCAATGACATGTCCTTGAAAAATGTTTTAGAGATCCTACCAGTCTTTGAAAACATCCTTGTGCCTTGTTTCAGTTCCAGTTTTATGTATATTTTCTGCCTTGCACCCGATTATTCCTACATCTGATGGATGGCCTTGGGAATCTAACACTGGTATTGATTGTTTTGGCTGATTGTCTCCCCTTGTAGCTGCTTTCTTCATTATTGTGTAAATTTAGATCATGAGCTCATGTTTAGCTAAACAGCTGACCTTGTAAGAGGCTTAGGTGTGAACGCTCGTAAGTTTCAGCAGAGAGTCGGCAAAGATTTATTTGTGTCCCTCCAATGAGTGGCCCGCAAGGACCCCGTTTTCTACAAGTGTTGGTCCAATACTCCCTCTAGAGGCAGGGGACTCAGACAGGGTTGCTTTGAGGCCCCCGATCTGGGGCAGGGGCAGTGGGCGGCCTGTGACCCGGGCAGGAGCCTCTCCGCGTGTGTCCCAGGGACCCATCTGCCTGCGAACTTCGGTCACCTGGCAGGAAGCTACGATGCCCAGAACTATGCTTAGCTGTGCAGCGCGGTGTACTGCACGGACACGTTCCACACACACTTCAAGTAAGAGGGCGGCCTGAGTGGAAAGGTGAGAGTTTGGGCAGCTGTGCAGACAAAGAAGGCGCCCTTTGGCCTGGGCCTAAAAACTTGTGACACTCCACTGGGCCTGCCGGGCTCTGAGGGCCCTGCCCTGGACCCCCTGCTCCCCTGCCCTTTGTTCAGTCACAGCAGAGATGGCCACACCCACTCCCTCAGTGAGGGCAGTGTTCCAACCTCCCTCAGCCCCGCCCCCTCTCTGCAGGTTACCATGGACTACAGAGGCTGCATTCTGAGGCCAGGGCGTTCCGAGAATGCCAAGGGCAGACATGATGACCTTAAATGATTTCCTCTTGTGTCAGTGTTGGTAAAGTTTAGGAGCTAGGAAATGGTCCACTTGACAGAAATGTTCAAATTTACTGGCATTTCATATATTCTCTGCTCTAACATTGTCCTGACTCTTTCTGTATATTCTTTACTTATGTTTTGGTTTTCCTTAATCAAAGTGTGTCTTTTAAATCTTTTCAAAGAAGATTCTTTGGACTTACTAAATCACCTGAATTTTATACGTTTTCTGTTGTATTAAGTTCTGCTCATATCTTTATTTATCTTTTTTCTATGTTCTCAGGGTTTATTGTTTTCATCTTCTGATGTCAATTAAAACACTTGGTTATTCATTTTAATAAATCTTTTTACTTATAAAGATTTGAACTTTTGAAGATTCCAGCTTACTTGTACGTGTCTAAGGGTCAGGTCCTCTCCATTGTTGCTGGCCTAAGGCTTAGTTCACCATACAGCAATGTATATATTGACCTATTTTCCCCTCGACTTTCTGTGATTCCCTACATCTCACCTTTCTTTGCAGACAAGCCATTTGAAATACCCTTAACGTATTTCACAGCCAATAAGTCTTTGAAATAATGTGTATTTTGTAGAGAAATCTTCTTATATAATTAGGCAGAAAATCTGACCTGCCATAGTTTTCAAAACAGCATAATTTCACTCTTCTCAATGATTAATCTGTTGTATTACACAACCTTGGAGTATTTAGCTTTATCAATGACATGTCCTTGAAAAATGTTTTAGAGATCCTACCAGTCTTTGAAAACATCCTTGTGCCTTGTTTCAGTTCCAGTTTTATGTATATTTTCTGCCTTGCACCCGATTATTCCTACATCTGATGGATGGCCTTGGGAATCTAATTCTGGTATTGATGGTTTTGGCTGATTGTCTCCCCTTGTAGCTGCTTTCTTCATTATTGTGTAAATTTAGATCATGAGCTCATGATTAGCTAAACAGCTGACCTTGTAAGAGGCTAAGGTGTGAATGCTCGTAAGTTTCAGCAGAGAGTCGGCAAAGATTTATTTGTGTCCCTCCAATGAGTGGCCCGCAAGGACCCCGTTTTCTACAAGTGTTGGTCCAATACTCCCTCTAGAGGCAGGGGACTCAGACAGGGCTGCTTTGCGGCCCCCGATCTGGAGCAGGGGCAGTGGGCGGCCTGTGACCCGGGCAGGAGCCTCTCCGCGTGTGTCCCAGGGACCCATCTGCCTGCAAACTTCGGTCACCTGGCAGGAAGCTACGATGCCCAGAACTATGCTTAGCTGTGCAGTGTGGTGTACTGCACGGACACGTTCCACACACACTTCAAGTAAGAGGGCCGCCTGAGTGGAAAGGTGAGAGTTTGGGCAGCTGTGCAGACAAAGAAGGCGCCCTTTGGCCTGGGCCTAAAAACTTGTGACACTCCACTGGGCCTGCCGGGCTCTGAGGGCCCTGCCCTGGGCCCCCTGCTCCCCTGCCCTTTGTTCAGTCACAGCAGAGATGGCCACACCCACTCCCTCAGTGAGGGCAGTGTTCCAACCTCCCTCAGCCCCGCCCCCTCTCTGCAGGTTACCATGGACTACAGAGGCTGCATTCTGAGGCCAGGGCGTTCCGAGAATGCCAAGGGCAGACATGATGACCTTAAATGATTTCCTCTTGTGTCACTGTTGGTAAACTTTAGGAGCTAGGAAATGGTCCACTTTACAGAAATGTTCAAATTTACTGGCATTTCATATATTCTCTGCTCTAACATTGTCCTGACTCTTTCTGTATATTCTTTACTTATGTTTTGGTTTTCCTTAATCAAAGTGTGTCTTTTCAATCTTTTCAAAGAAGATTCTTTGGACTTACTAAATCACCTGAATTTTATACGTTTTCTGTTGTATTAAGTTCTGCTCATATCTTTATTTATCTTTTTTCTATGTTCTCAGGGTTTATTGTTTTCATCTTCTGATGTCAATTAAAACACTTGGTTATTCATTTTAATAAATCTTTTTACTTATAAAGATTTGAACTTTTGAAGATTCCAGCTTACATGTACGTGTCTAAGGGTCAGGTCCTCTCCATTGTTGCTGGCCTAAGGCTTAGTTCACCATACAGCAATGTATATATTGACCTATTTTCCCCTCGACTTTCTGTGATTCCCTACATCTCACCTTTCTTTGCAGACAAGCCATTTGAAATACCCTTAACGTATTTCACAGCCAATAAGTCTTTGAAATAATGTGTATTTTGTAGAGAAATCTTCTTATATAATTAGGAAGAAAATCTGACCTGCCATAGTTTTCAAAACAGCATAATTTCACTCTTCTCAATGATTAATCTGTTGTATTACACAACCTTGGAGTATTTAGCTTTATCAATGACATGTCCTTGAAAAATGTTTTAGAGATCCTACCAGTCTTTGAAAATATCCTTGTGCCTTGTTTCAGTTCCAGTTTTATGTATATTTTCTGCCTTGCACCCGATTATTCCTACATCTGATGGATGGCCTTGGGAATCTAACACTGGTATTGATTGTTTTGGCTGATTGTCTCCCCTTGTAGCTGCTTTCTTCATTATTGTGTAAATTTAGATCATGAGCTCATGTTTAGCTAAACAGCTGACCTTGTAAGAGGCTTAGGTGTGAACGCTCGTAAGTTTCAGCAGAGAGTCGGCAAAGATTTATTTGTGTCCCTCCAATGAGTGGCCCGCAAGGACCCCGTTTTCTACAAGTGTTGGTCCAATACTCCCTCTAGAGGCAGGGGACTCAGACAGGGCTGCTTTGCGGCCCCCGATCTGGGGCAGGGGCAGTGGGCGGCCTGTGACCCGGGCAGGAGCCTCTCCGCGTGTGTCCCAGGGACCCATCTGCCTGCGAACTTCGGTCACCTGGCAGGAAGCTACGATGCCCAGAACTATGCTTAGCTGTGCAGCGCGGTGTACTGCACGGACACGTTCCACACACACTTCAAGTAAGAGGGCGGCCTGAGTGGAAAGGTGAGAGTTTGGGCAGCTGTGCAGACAAAGAAGGCGCCCTTTGGCCTGGGCCTAAAAACTTGTGACACTCCACTGGGCCTGCCGGGCTCTGAGGGCCCTGCCCTGGGCCCCCTGCTCCCCTGCCCTTTGTTCAGTCACAGCAGAGATGGCCACACCCACTCCCTCAGTGAGGGCAGTGTTCCAACCTCCCTCAGCCCCGCCCCCTCTCTGCAGGTTACCATGGACTAGAGAGGCTGCATTCTGAGGCCAGGGTGTTCCGAGAATGCCAAGGGCAGACATGATGACCTTAAATGATTTCCTCTTGTGTCAGTGTTGGTAAACTTTAGGAGCTAGGAAATGGTCCACTTGACAGAAATGTTCAAATTTACTGGCATTTCATATATTCTCTGCTCTAACATTGTCCTGACTCTTTCTGTATATTCTTTACTTATGTTTTGGTTTTCCTTAATCAAAGTGTGTCTTTTAAATCTTTTCAAAGAAGATTCTTTGGACTTACTAAATCACCTGAATTTTATACGTTTTCTGTTGTATTAAGTTCTGCTCATATCTTTATTTATCTTTTTTCTATGTTCTCAGGGTTTATTGTTTTCATCTTCTGATGTCAATTAAAACACTTGGTTATTCATTTTAATAAATCTTTTTACTTATAAAGATTTGAACTTTTGAAGATTCCAGCTTACTTGTACGTGTCTAAGGGTCAGGTCCTCTCCATTGTTGCTGGCCTAAGGCTTAGTTCACCATACAGCAATGTATATATTGACCTATTTTCCCCTCGACTTTCTGTGATTCCCTACATCTCACCTTTCTTTGCAGACAAGCCATTTGAAATACCCTTAACGTATTTCACAGCCAATAAGTCTTTGAAATAATGTGTATTTTGTAGAGAAATCTTCTTATATAATTAGGCAGAAAATCTGACCTGCCATAGTTTTCAAAACAGCATAATTTCACTCTTCTCAATGATTAATCTGTTGTATTACACAACCTTGGAGTATTTAGCTTTATCAATGACATGTCCTTGAAAAATGTTTTAGAGATCCTACCAGTCTTTGAAAACATCCTTGTGCCTTGTTTCAGTTCCAGTTTTATGTATATTTTCTGCCTTGCACCCGATTATTCCTACATCTGATGGATGGCCTTGGGAATCTAACACTGGTATTGATGGTTTTGGCTGATTGTCTCCCCTTGTAGCTGCTTTCTTCATTATTGTGTAAATTTAGATCATGAGCTCATGTTTAGCTAAACAGCTGACCTTGTAAGAGGCTTAGGTGTGAACGCTCGTAAGTTTCAGCAGAGAGTCGGCAAAGATTTATTTGTGTCCCTCCAATGAGTGGCCCGCAAGGACCCCGTTTTCTACAAGTGTTGGTCCAATACTCCCTCTAGAGGCAGGGGACTCAGACAGGGCTGCTTTGCGGCCCCCGATCTGGGGCAGGGGCAGTGGGCGGCCTGTGACCCGGGCAGGAGCCTCTCCGCGTGTGTCCCAGGGACCCATCTGCCTGCGAACTTCGGTCACCTGGCAGGAAGCTACGATGCCCAGAACTATGCTTAGCTGTGCAGCGCGGTGTACTGCACGGACACGTTCCACACACACTTCAAGTAAGAGGGCGGCCTGAGTGGAAAGGTGAGAGTTTGGGCAGCTGTGCAGACAAAGAAGGCGCCCTTTGGCCTGGGCCTAAAAACTTGTGACACTCCACTGGGCCTGCCGGGCTCTGAGGGCCCTGCCCTGGGCCCCCTGCTCCCCTGCCCTTTGTTCAGTCACAGCAGAGATGGCCACACCCACTCCCTCAGTGAGGGCAGTGTTCCAACCTCCCTCAGCCCCGCCCCCTCTCTGCAGGTTACCATGGACTAGAGAGGCTGCATTCTGAGGCCAGGGCGTTCCGAGAATGCCAAGGGCAGACATGATGACCTTAAATGATTTCCTCTTGTGTCAGTGTTGGTAAACTTTAGGAGCTAGGAAATGGTCCACTTGACAGAAATGTTCAAATTTACTGGCATTTCATATATTCTCTGCTCTAACATTGTCCTGACTCTTTCTGTATATTCTTTACTTATGTTTTGGTTTTCCTTAATCAAAGTGTGTCTTTTAAATCTTTTCAAAGAAGATTCTTTGGACTTACTAAATCACCTGAATTTTATACGTTTTCTGTTGTATTAAGTTCTGCTCATATCTTTATTTATCTTTTTTCTATGTTCTCAGGGTTTATTGTTTTCATCTTCTGATGTCAATTAAAACACTTGGTTATTCATTTTAATAAATCTTTTTACTTATAAAGATTTGAACTTTTGAAGATTCCAGCTTACTTGTACGTGTCTAAGGGTCAGGTCCTCTCCATTGTTGCTGGCCTAAGGCTTAGTTCACCATACAGCAATGTATATATTGACCTATTTTCCCCTCGACTTTCTGTGATTCCCTACATCTCACCTTTCTTTGCAGACAAGCCATTTGAAATACCCTTAACGTATTTCACAGCCAATAAGTCTTTGAAATAATGTGTATTTTGTAGAGAAATCTTCTTATATAATTAGGCAGAAAATCTGACCTGCCATAGATTTCAAAACAGCATAATTTCACTCTTCTCAATGATTAATCTGTTGTATTACACAACCTTGGAGTATTTAGCTTTATCAATGACATGTCCTTGAAAAATGTTTTAGAGATCCTACCAGTCTTTGAAAACATCCTTGTGCCTTGTTTCAGTTCCAGTTTTATGTATATTTTCTGCCTTGCACCCGATTATTCCTACATCTGATGGATGGCCTTGGGAATCTAACACTGGTATTGATTGTTTTGGCTGATTGTCTCCCCTTGTAGCTGCTTTCTTCATTATTGTGTAAATTTAGATCATGAGCTCATGTTTAGCTAAACAGCTGACCTTGTAAGAGGCTTAGGTGTGAACGCTCGTAAGTTTCAGCAGAGAGTCGGCAAAGATTTATTTGTGTCCCTCCAATGAGTGGCCCGCAAGGACCCCGTTTTCTACAAGTGTTGGTCCAATACTCCCTCTAGAGGCAGAGGACTCAGACAGGGCTGCTTTGCGGCCCCCTATCTGGGGCAGGGGCAGTGGGCGGCCTGTGACCCGGGCAGGAGCCTCTCCGCGTGTGTCCCAGGGACCCATCTGCCTGCGAACTTCGGTCACCTGGCAGGAAGCTACGATGCCCAGAACTATGCTTAGCTGTGCAGTGCGGTGTACTGCACGGACACGTTCCACACACACTTCAAGTAAGAGGGCGGCCTGAGTGGAAAGGTGAGAGTTTGGGCAGCTGTGCAGACAAAGAAGGCGCCCTTTGGCCTGGGCCTAAAAACTTGTGACACTCCACTGGGCCTGCCGGGCTCTGAGGGCCCTGCCCTGGGCCCCCTGCTCCCCTGCCCTTTGTTCAGTCACAGCAGAGATGGCCACACCCACTCCCTCAGTGAGGGCAGTGTTCCAACCTCCCTCAGCCCCGCCCCCTCTCTGCAGGTTTCCATGGACTACAGAGGCTGCATTCTGAGGCCAGGGCATTCCGAGAATGCCAAGGGCAGACATGATGAACTTAAATGATTTCCTCTTGTGTCAGTGTTGGTAAACTTTAGGAGCTAGGAAATGGTCCACTTGACAGAAATGTTCAAATTTACTGGCATTTCATATATTCTCTGCTCTAACATTGTCCTGACTCTTTCTGTATATTCTTTACTTATGTTTTGGTTTTCCTTAATCAAAGTGTGTCTTTTAAATCTTTTCAAAGAAGGTTCTTTGGACTTACTAAATCACCTGAATTTTATACGTTTTCTGTTGTATTAAGTTCTGCTCATATCTTTATTTATCTTTTTTCTATGTTCTCAGGGTTTATTGTTTTCATCTTCTGATGTCAATTAAAACACTTGGTTATTCATTTTAATAAATCTTTTTACTTATAAAGATTTGAACTTTTGAAGATTCCAGCTTACTTGTACGTGTCTAAGGGTCAGGTCCTCTCCATTGTTGCTGGCCTAAGGCTTAGTTCACCATACAGCAATGTATATATTGACCTATTTTCCCCTCGACTTTCTGTGATTCCCTACATCTCACCTTTCTTTGCAGACAAGCCATTTGAAATACCCTTAACGTATTTCACAGCCAATAAGTCTTTGAAATAATGTGTATTTTGTAGAGAAATCTTCTTATATAATTAGGCAGAAAATCTGACCTGCCATAGTTTTCAAAACAGCATAATTTCACTCTTCTCAATGATTAATCTGTTGTATTACACAACCTTGGAGTATTTAGCTTTATCAATGACATGTCCTTGAAAAATGTTTTAGAGATCCTACCAGTCTTTGAAAACATCCTTGTGCCTTGTTTCAGTTCCAGTTTTATGTATATTTTCTGCCTTGCACCCGATTATTCCTACATCTGATGGATGGCCTTGGGAATCTAACACTGGTATTGATTGTTTTGGCTGATTGTCTCCCCTTGTAGCTGCTTTCTTCATTATTGTGTACATTTAGATCATGAGCTCATGTTTAGCTAAACAGCTGACCTTGTAAGAGGCTTAGGTGTGAACGCTCGTAAGTTTCAGCAGAGAGTCAGCAAAGATTTATTGGTGTCCCTCCAATGAGTGGCCCGCAAGGACCCCGTTTTCTACAAGTGTTGGTCCAATACTCCCTCTAGAGGCAGGGGACTCAGACAGGGCTGCTTTGCGGCCCCCGATCTGGGGCAGGGGCAGTGGGCGGCCTGTGACCCGGGCAGGAGCCTCTCCGCGTGTGTCCCAGGGACCCATCTGCCTGCGAACTTCGGTCACCTGGCAGGAAGCTACGATGCCCAGAACTATGCTTAGCTGTGCAGCGCGGTGTACTGCACGGACACGTTCCACACACACTTCAAGTAAGAGGGCGGCCTGAGTGGAAAGGTGAGAGTTTGGGCAGCTGTGCAGACAAAGAAGGCGCCCTTTGGCCTGGGCCTAAAAACTTGTGACACTCCACTGGGCCTGCCGGGCTCTGAGGGCCCTGCCCTGGGCCCCCTGCTCCCCTGCCCTTTGTTCAGTCACAGCAGAGATGGCCACACCCACTCCCTCAGTGAGGGCAGTGTTCCAACCTCCCTCAGCCCCGCCCCCTCTCTGCAGGTTACCATGGACTAGAGAGGCTGCATTCTGAGGCCAGGGCGTTCCGAGAATGCCAAGGGCAGACATGATGACCTTAAATGATTTCCTCTTGTGTCAGTGTTGGTAAACTTTAGGAGCTAGGAAATGGTCCACTTGACAGAAATGTTCAAATTTACTGGCATTTCATATATTCTCTGCTCTAACATTGTCCTGACTCTTTCTGTATATTCTTTACTTATGTTTTGGTTTTCCTTAATCAAAGTGTGTCTTTTCAATCTTTTCAAAGAAGATTCTTTGGACTTACTAAATCACCTGAATTTTATACGTTTTCTGTTGTATTAAGTTCTGCTCATATCTTTATTTATCTTTTTTCTATGTTCTCAGGGTTTATTGTTTTCATCTTCTGATGTCAATTAAAACACTTGGTTATTCATTTTAATAAATCTTTTTACTTATAAAGATTTGAACTTTTGAAGATTCCAGCTTACTTGTACGTGTCTAAGGGTCAGGTCCTCTCCATTGTTGCTGGCCTAAGGCTTAGTTCACCATACAGCAATGTATATATTGACCTATTTTCCCCTCGACTTTCTGTGATTCCCTACATCTCACCTTTCTTTGCAGACAAGCCATTTGAAATACCCTTAACGTATTTCACAGCCAATAAGTCTTTGAAATAATGTGTATTTTGTAGAGAAATCTTCTTATATAATTAGGCAGAAAATCTGACCTGCCATAGATTTCAAAACAGCATAATTTCACTCTTCTCAATGATTAATCTGTTGTATTACACAACCTTGGAGTATTTAGCTTTATCAATGACATGTCCTTGAAAAATGTTTTAGAGATCCTACCAGTCTTTGAAAACATCCTTGTGCCTTGTTTCAGTTCCAGTTTTATGTATATTTTCTGCCTTGCACCCGATTATTCCTACATCTGATGGATGGCCTTGGGAATCTAACACTGGTATTGATTGTTTTGGCTGATTGTCTCCCCTTGTAGCTGCTTTCTTCATTATTGTGTAAATTTAGATCATGAGCTCATGTTTAGCTAAACAGCTGACCTTGTAAGAGGCTTAGGTGTGAACGCTCGTAAGTTTCAGCAGAGAGTCGGCAAAGATTTATTTGTGTCCCTCCAATGAGTGGCCCGCAAGGACCCCGTTTTCTACAAGTGTTGGTCCAATACTCCCTCTAGAGGCAGAGGACTCAGACAGGGCTGCTTTGCGGCCCCCTATCTGGGGCAGGGGCAGTGGGCGGCCTGTGACCCGGGCAGGAGCCTCTCCGCGTGTGTCCCAGGGACCCATCTGCCTGCGAACTTCGGTCACCTGGCAGGAAGCTACGATGCCCAGAACTATGCTTAGCTGTGCAGTGCGGTGTACTGCACGGACACGTTCCACACACACTTCAAGTAAGAGGGCGGCCTGAGTGGAAAGGTGAGAGTTTGGGCAGCTGTGCAGACAAAGAAGGCGCCCTTTGGCCTGGGCCTAAAAACTTGTGACACTCCACTGGGCCTGCCGGGCTCTGAGGGCCCTGCCCTGGGCCCCCTGCTCCCCTGCCCTTTGTTCAGTCACAGCAGAGATGGCCACACCCACTCCCTCAGTGAGGGCAGTGTTCCAACCTCCCTCAGCCCCGCCCCCTCTCTGCAGGTTTCCATGGACTACAGAGGCTGCATTCTGAGGCCAGGGCATTCCGAGAATGCCAAGGGCAGACATGATGAACTTAAATGATTTCCTCTTGTGTCAGTGTTGGTAAACTTTAGGAGCTAGGAAATGGTCCACTTGACAGAAATGTTCAAATTTACTGGCATTTCATATATTCTCTGCTCTAACATTGTCCTGACTCTTTCTGTATATTCTTTACTTATGTTTTGGTTTTCCTTAATCAAAGTGTGTCTTTTAAATCTTTTCAAAGAAGATTCTTTGGACTTACTAAATCACCTGAATTTTATACGTTTTCTGTTGTATTAAGTTCTGCTCATATCTTTATTTATCTTTTTTCTATGTTCTCAGGGTTTATTGTTTTCATCTTCTGATGTCAATTAAAACACTTGGTTATTCATTTTAATAAATCTTTTTACTTATAAAGATTTGAACTTTTGAAGATTCCAGCTTACTTGTACGTGTCTAAGGGTCAGGTCCTCTCCATTGTTGCTGGCCTAAGGCTTAGTTCACCATACAGCAATGTATATATTGACCTATTTTCCCCTCGACTTTCTGTGATTCCCTACATCTCACCTTTCTTTGCAGACAAGCCATTTGAAATACCCTTAACGTATTTCACAGCCAATAAGTCTTTGAAATAATGTGTATTTTGTAGAGAAATCTTCTTATATAATTAGGCAGAAAATCTGACCTGCCATAGTTTTCAAAACAGCATAATTTCACTCTTCTCAATGATTAATCTGTTGTATTACACAACCTTGGAGTATTTAGCTTTATCAATGACATGTCCTTGAAAAATGTTTTAGAGATCCTACCAGTCTTTGAAAACATCCTTGTGCCTTGTTTCAGTTCCAGTTTTATGTATATTTTCTGCCTTGCACCCGATTATTCCTACATCTGATGGATGGCCTTGGGAATCTAACACTGGTATTGATTGTTTTGGCTGATTGTCTCCCCTTGTAGCTGCTTTCTTCATTATTGTGTACATTTAGATCATGAGCTCATGTTTAGCTAAACAGCTGACCTTGTAAGAGGCTTAGGTGTGAACGCTCGTAAGTTTCAGCAGAGAGTCGGCAAAGATTTATTTGTGTCCCTCCAATGAGTGGCCCGCAAGGACCCCGTTTTCTACAAGTGTTGGTCCAATACTCCCTCTAGAGGCAGGGGACTCAGACAGGGCTGCTTTGCGGCCCCCGATCTGGGGCAGGGGCAGTGGGCGGCCTGTGACCCGGGCAGGAGCCTCTCCGCGTGTGTCCCAGGGACCCATCTGCCTGCGAACTTCGGTCACCTGGCAGGAAGCTACGATGCCCAGAACTATGCTTAGCTGTGCAGCACGGTGTACTGCACGGACACGTTCCACACACACTTCAAGTAAGAGGGCGGCCTGAGTGGAAAGGTGAGAGTTTGGGCAGCTGTGCAGACAAAGAAGGCGCCCTTTGGCCTGGGCCTAAAAACTTGTGACACTCCACTGGGCCTGCCGGGCTCTGAGGGCCCTGCCCTGGGCCCCCTGCTCCCCTGCCCTTTGTTCAGTCACAGCAGAGATGGCCACACCCACTCCCTCAGTGAGGGCAGTGTTCCAACCTCCCTCAGCCCCGCCCCCTCTCTGCAGGTTACCATGGACTACAGAGGCTGCATTCTGAGGCCAGGGCGTTCCGAGAATGCCAAGGGCAGACATGATGACCTTAAATGATTTCCTCTTGTGTCAGTGTTGGTAAACTTTAGGAGCTAGGAAATGGTCCACTTGACAGAAATGTTC
Organism: Mesoplodon mirus; assembly: GCF_964341445.2. Lineage (NCBI taxonomy): Eukaryota > Metazoa > Chordata > Mammalia > Artiodactyla > Ziphiidae > Mesoplodon > Mesoplodon mirus. The sequence continues at coordinate 130,533,921 of NC_138976.1, read as the reverse complement.
AAATTTACTGGCATTTCATATATTCTCTGCTCTAACATTGTCCTGACTCTTTCTGTATATTCTTTACTTATGTTTTGGTTTTCCTTAATCAAAGTGTGTCTTTTAAATCTTTTCAAAGAAGATTCTTTGGACTTACTAAATCACCTGAATTTTATACGTTTTCTGTTGTATTAAGTTCTGCTCATATCTTTATTTATCTTTTTTCTATGTTCTCAGGGTTTATTGTTTTCATCTTCTGATGTCAATTAAAACACTTGGTTATTCATTTTAATAAATCTTTTTACTTATAAAGATTTGAACTTTTGAAGATTCCAGCTTACTTGTACGTGTCTAAGGGTCAGGTCCTCTCCATTGTTGCTGGCCTAAGGCTTAGTTCACCATACAGCAATGTATATATTGACCTATTTTCCCCTCGACTTTCTGTGATTCCCTACATCTCACCTTTCTTTGCAGACAAGCCATTTGAAATACCCTTAACTTATTTCACAGCCAAGATGTCTTTGAAATAATGTGTATTTTGTAGAGAAATCTTCTTATATAATTAGGCAGAAAATCTGACCTGCCATAGTTTTCAAAACAGCATAATTTCACTCTTCTCAATGATTAATCTGTTGTATTACACAACCTTGGAGTATTTAGCTTTATCAATGACATGTCCTTGAAAAATGTTTTAGAGATCCTACCAGTCTTTGAAAACATCCTTGTGCCTTGTTTCAGTTCCAGTTTTATGTATATTTTCTGCCTTGCACCCGATTATTCCTACATCTGATGGATGGCCTTGGGAATCTAATTCTGGTATTGATGGTTTTGGCTGATTGTCTCCCCTTGTAGCTGCTTTCTTCATTATTGTGTAAATTTAGATCATGAGCTCATGTTTAGCTAAACAGCTGACCTTGTAAGAGGCTTAGGTGTGAACGCTCGTAAGTTTCAGCAGAGAGTCGGCAAAGATTTATTTGTGTCCCTCCAATGAGTGGCCCGCAAGGACCCCGTTTTCTACAAGTGTTGGTCCAATACTCCCTCTAGAGGCAGGGGACTCAGACAGGGCTGCTTTGCGGCCCCCGATCTGGGGCAGGGGCAGTGGGCGGCCTGTGACCCGGGCAGGAGCCTCTCCGCGTGTGTCCCAGGGACCCATCTGCCTGCGAACTTCGGTCACCTGGCAGGAAGCTACGATGCCCAGAACTATGCTTAGCTGTGCAGTGTGGTGTACTGCACGGACACGTTACACACACACTTTAAGTAAGAGGGCGGCCTGAGTGGAAAGGTGAGAGTTTGGGCAGCTGTGCAGACAAAGAAGGCGCCCTTTGGCCTGGGCCTAAAAACTTGTGACACTCCACTGGGCCTGCCGGGCTCTGAGGGCCCTGCCCTGGGCCCCCTGCTCCCCTGCCCTTTGTTCAGTCACAGCAGAGATGGCCACACCCACTCCCTCAGTGAGGGCAGTGTTCCAACCTCCCTCAGCCCCGCGCCCTCTCTGCAGGTTACCATGGACTAGAGAGGCTGAATTCTGAGGCCAGGGCGTTCCGAGAATGCCAAGGGCAGACATGATGACCTTAAATGATTTCCTCTTGTGTCAGTGTTGGTAAACTTTAGGAGCTCGGAAATGGTCCACTTGACAGAAATGTTCAAATTTACTGGCATTTCATATATTCTCTGCTCTAACATTGTCCTGACTCTTTCTGTATATTCTTTACTTATGTTTTGGTTTTCCTTAATCAAAATGTGTCTTTTAAATCTTTTCAAAGAAGATTCTTTGGACTTACTAAATCACCTGAATTTTATACGTTTTCTGTTGTATTAAGTTCTGCTCATATCTTTATTTATCTTTTTTCTATGTTCTCAGGGTTTATTGTTTTCATCTTCTGATGTCAATTAAAACACTTGGTTATTCATTTTAATAAATCTTTTTACTTATAAAGATTTGAACTTTTGAAGATTCCAGCTTACTTGTACGTGTCTAAGGGTCAGGTCCTCTCCATTGTTGCTGGCCTAAGGCTTAGTTCACCATACAGAAATGTATATATTGACCTATTTTCCCCTCGACTTTCTGTGATTCCCTACATCTCACCTTTCTTTGCAGACAAGCCATTTGAAATACCCTTAACGTATTTCACAGCCAATAAGTCTTTGAAATAATGTGTATTTTGTAGAGAAATCTTCTTATATAATTAGGCAGAAAATCTGACCTGCCATAGATTTCAAAACAGCATAATTTCACTCTTCTCAATGATTAATCTGTTGTATTACACAACCTTGGAGTATTTAGCTTTATCAATGACATGTCCTTGAAAAATGTTTTAGAGATCCTACCAGTCTTTGAAAACATCCTTGTGCCTTGTTTCAGTTCCAGTTTTATGTATATTTTCTGCCTTGCACCCGATTATTCCTACATCTGATGGATGGCCTTGGGAATCTAACACTGGTATTGATTGTTTTGGCTGATTGTCTCCCCTTGTAGCTGCTTTCTTCATTATTGTGTAAATTTAGATCATGAGCTCATGTTTAGCTAAACAGCTGACCTTGTAAGAGGCTTAGGTGTGAACGCTCGTAAGTTTCAGCAGAGAGTCGGCAAAGATTTATTTGTGTCCCTCCAATGAGTGGCCCGCAAGGACCCCGTTTTCTACAAGTGTTGGTCCAATACTCCCTCTAGAGGCAGGGGACTCAGACAGGGCTGCTTTGCGGCCCCCGATCTGGGGCAGGGGCAGTGGGCGGCCTGTGACCCGGGCAGGAGCCTCTCCGCGTGTGTCCCAGGGACCCATCTGCCTGCGAACTTCGGTCACCTGGCAGGAAGCTACGATGCCCAGAACTATGCTTAGCTGTGCAGCGCGGTGTACTGCACGGACACGTTCCACACACACTTCAAGTAAGAGGGCGGCCTGAGTGGAAAGGTGAGAGTTTGGGCAGCTGTGCAGACAAAGAAGGTGCCCTTTGTCCTGGGCCTAAAAACTTGTGACACTCCACTGGGCCTGCCGGGCTCTGAGGGCCCTGCACTGGGCCCCCTGCTCCCCTGCCCTTTGTTCAGTCAAAGCAGAGATGGCCACACCCACTCCCTCAGTGAGGGCAGTGTTCCAACCTCCCTCAGCCCCGCCCCCTCTCTGCAGGTTACCATGGACTAGAGAGGCTGCATTCTGAGGCCAGGGCGTTCCGAGAATGCCAAGGGCAGACATGATGACCTTAAATGATTTCCTCTTGTGTCAGTGTTGGTAAACTTTAGGAGCTAGGAAATGGTCCACTTGACAGAAATGTTCAAATTTACTGGCATTTCATATATTCTCTGCTCTAACATTGTCCTGACTCTTTCTGTATATTCTTTACTTATGTTTTGGTTTTCCTTAATCAAAGTGTGTCTTTTAAATCTTTTCAAAGAAGATTCTTTGGACTTACTAAATCACCTGAATTTTATACGTTTTCTGATGTATTAAGTTCTGCTCATATCTTTATTTATCTTTTTTCTATGTTCTCAGGGTTTATTGTTTTCATCTTCTGATGTCAATTAAAACACTTGGTTATTGATTTTAATAAATCTTTTTACTTATAAAGATTTGAACTTTTGAAGATTCCAGCTTACTTGTACGTGTCTAAGGGTCAGGTCCTCTCCATTGTTGCTGGCCTAAGGCTTAGTTCACCATACAGCAATGTATATATTGACCTATTTTCCCCTCGACTTTCTGTGATTCCCTACATCTCACCTTTCTTTGCAGACAAGCCATTTGAAATACCCTTAACTTATTTCACAGCCAATAAGTCTTTGAAATAATGTGTATTTTGTAGAGAAATGTTCTTATATAATTAGGCAGAAAATCTGACCTGCCATAGTTTTCAAAACAGCATAATTTCACTCTTCTCAATGATTAATCTGTTGTATTACACAACCTTGGAGTATTTAGCTTTATCAATGACATGTCCTTGAAAAATGTTTTAGAGATCCTACCAGTCTTTGAAAACATCCTTGTGCCTTGTTTCAGTTCCAGTTTTATGTATATTTTCTGCCTTGCACCCGATTATTCCACATCTGATGGATGGCCTTGGGAATCTAACTCTGGTATTGATGGTTTTGGCTGATTGTCTCCCCTTGTAGCTGCTTTCTTCATTATTGTGTAAATTTAGATCATGAGCTCATGTTTAGCTAAACAGCTGACCTTGTAAGAGGCTTAGGTGTGAACGCTCGTAAGTTTCAGCAGAGAGTCGGCAAAGATTTATTTGTGTCCCTCCAATGAGTGGCCCGCAAGGACCCCGTTTTCTACAAGTGTTGGTCCAATACTCCCTCTAGAGGCAGGGGACTCAGACAGGGCTGCTTTGCGGCCCCCGATCTGGAGCAGGGGCAGTGGGCGGCCTGTGACCCGGGCAGGAGCCTCTCCGCGTGTGTCCCAGGGACCCATCTGCCTGCGAACTTTGGTCACCTGGCAGGAAGCTACGATGCCCAGAACTATGCTTAGCTGTGCAGCGCGGTGTACTGCACGGACACGTTCCACACACACTTCAAGTAAGAGGGCGGCCTGAGTGGAAAGGTGAGAGTTTGGGCAGCTGTGCAGACAAAGAAGGCGCCCTTTGGCCTGGGCCTAAAAACTTGTGACACTCCACTGGGCCTGCCGGGCTCTGAGGGCCCTGCCCTGGGCCCCCTGCTCCCCTGCCCTCTGTTCAGTCACAGCAGAGATGGCCACACCCACTCCCTCAGTGAGGGCAGTGTTCCAACCTCCCTCAGCCCCGCTCCCTCTCTGCAGGTTACCATGGACTAGAGAGGCTGCATTCTGAGGCCAGGGCGTTCCGAGAATGCCAAGGGCAGACATGATGACCTTAAATGATTTCCTCTTGTGTCAGTGTTGGTAAACTTTAGGCGCTAGGAAATGGTCCACTTTACAGAAATGTTCAAATTTACTGGCATTTCATATATTCTCTGCTCTAACATTGTCCTGACTCTTTCTGTATATTCTTTACTTATGTTTTGGTTTTCCTTAATCAAAGTGTGTCTTTTAAATCTTTTCAAAGAAGATTCTTTGGACTTACTAAATCACCTGAATTTTATACGTTTTCTGTTGTATTAAGTTCTGCTCATATCTTTATTTATCTTTTTTCTATGTTCTCAGGGTTTATTGTTTTCATCTTCTGATGTCAATTAAAACACTTGGTTATTCATTTTAATAAATCTTTTTACTTATAAAGATTTGAACTTTTGAAGATTCCAGCTTACTTGTACGTTTCTAAGGGTCAGGTCCTCTCCATTGTTGCTGGCCTAAGGCTTAGTTCACCATACAGCAATGTATATATTGACCTATTTTCCCCTCGACTTTCTGTGATTCCCTACATCTCACCTTTCTTTGCAGACAAGCCATTTGAAATACCCTTAACTTATTTCACAGCCAAGATGTCTTTGAAATAATGTGTATTTTGTAGAGAAATCTTCTTATATAATTAGGCAGAAAATCTGACCTGCCATAGTTTTCAAAACAGCATAATTTCACTCTTCTCAATGATTAATCTGTTGTATTACACAACCTTGGAGTATTTAGCTTTATCAATGACATGTCCTTGAAAAATGTTTTAGAGATCCTACCAGTCTTTGAAAACATCCTTGTGCCTTGTTTCAGTTCCAGTTTTATGTATATTTTCTGCCTTGCACCCGATTATTCCTACATCTGATGGATGGCCTTGGGAATCTAACACTGGTATTGATTGTTTTGGCTGATTGTCTCCCCTTGTAGCTGCTTTCTTCATTATTGTGTAAATTTAGATCATGAGCTCATGTTTAGCTAAACAGCTGACCTTGTAAGAGGCTTAGGTGTGAACGCTCGTAAGTTTCAGCAGAGAGTCGGCAAAGATTTATTTGTGTCCCTCCAATGAGTGGCCCGCAAGGACCCCGTTTTCTACAAGTGTTGGTCCAATACTCCCTCTAGAGGCAGGGGACTCAGACAGGGCTGCTTTGCGGCCCCCGATCTGGGGCAGGGGCAGTGGGCGGCCTGTGACCCGGGCAGGAGCCTCTCCGCGTGTGTCCCAGGGACCCATCTGCCTGCGAACTTCGGTCACCTGGCAGGAAGCTACGATGCCCAGAACTATGCTTAGCTGTGCAGCGCGGTGTACTGCACGGACACGTTCCACACACACTTCAAGTAAGAGGGCGGCCTGAGTGGAAAGGTGAGAGTTTGGGCAGCTGTGCAGACAAAGAAGGCGCCCTTTGGCCTGGGCCTAAAAACTTGTGACACTCCACTGGGCCTGCCGGGCTCTGAGGGCCCTGCCCTGGGCCCCCTGCTCCCCTGCCCTTTGTTCAGTCACAGCAGAGATGGCCACACCCACTCCCTCAGTGAGGGCAGTGTTCCAACCTCCCTCAGCCCCGCCCCCTCTCTGCAGGTTACCATGGACTACAGAGGCTGCATTCTGAGGCCAGGGCGTTCCGAGAATGCCAAGGGCAGACATGATGACCTTAAATGATTTCCTCTTGTGTCAGTGTTGGTAAAGTTTAGGAGCTAGGAAATGGTCCACTTGACAGAAATGTTCAAATTTACTGGCATTTCATATATTCTCTGCTCTAACATTGTCCTGACTCTTTCTGTATATTCTTTACTTATGTTTTGGTTTTCCTTAATCAAAGTGTGTCTTTTCAATCTTTTCAAAGAAGATTCTTTGGACTTACTAAATCACCTGAATTTTATACGTTTTCTGTTGTATTAAGTTCTGCTCATATCTTTATTTATCTTTTTTCTATGTTCTCAGGGTTTATTGTTTTCATCTTCTGATGTCAATTAAAACACTTGGTTATTCATTTTAATAAATCTTTTTACTTATAAAGATTTGAACTTTTGAAGATTCCAGCTTACTTGTACGTGTCTAAGGGTCAGGTCCTCTCCATTGTTGCTGGCCTAAGGCTTAGTTCACCATACAGCAATGTATATATTGACCTATTTTCCCCTCGACTTTCTGTGATTCCCTACATCTCACCTTTCTTTGCAGACAAGCCATTTGAAATACCCTTAACGTATTTCACAGCCAATAAGTCTTTGAAATAATGTGTATTTTGTAGAGAAATCTTCTTATGTAATTAGGCAGAAAATCTGACCTGCCATAGTTTTCAAAACAGCATAATTTCACTCTTCTCAATGATTAATCTGTTGTATTACACAACCTTGGAGTATTTAGCTTTATCAATGACATGTCCTTGAAAAATGTTTTAGAGATCCTACCAGTCTTTGAAAACATCCTTGTGCCTTGTTTCAGTTCCAGTTTTATGTATATTTTCTGCCTTGCACCCGATTATTCCTACATCTGATGGATGGCCTTGGGAATCTAATTCTGGTATTGATGGTTTTGGCTGATTGTCTCCCCTTGTAGCTGCTTTCTTCATTATTGTGTAAATTTAGATCATGAGCTCATGATTAGCTAAACAGCTGACCTTGTAAGAGGCTAAGGTGTGAATGCTCGTAAGTTTCAGCAGAGAGTCGGCAAAGATTTATTTGTGTCCCTCCAATGAGTGGCCCGCAAGGACCCCGTTTTCTACAAGTGTTGGTCCAATACTCCCTCTAGAGGCAGGGGACTCAGACAGGGCTGCTTTGCGGCCCCCGATCTGGAGCAGGGGCAGTGGGCGGCCTGTGACCCGGGCAGGAGCCTCTCCGCGTGTGTCCCAGGGACCCATCTGCCTGCAAACTTCGGTCACCTGGCAGGAAGCTACGATGCCCAGAACTATGCTTAGCTGTGCAGTGTGGTGTACTGCACGGACACATTCCACACACACTTCAAGTAAGAGGGCCGCCTGAGTGGAAAGGTGAGAGTTTGGGCAGCTGTGCAGACAAAGAAGGCGCCCTTTGGCCTGGGCCTAAAAACTTGTGACACTCCACTGGGCCTGCCGGGCTCTGAGGGCCCTGCCCTGGGCCCCCTGCTCCCCTGCCCTTTGTTCAGTCACAGCAGAGATGGCCACACCCACTCCCTCAGTGAGGGCAGTGTTCCAACCTCCCTCAGCCCCGCCCCCTCTCTGCAGGTTACCATGGACTACAGAGGCTGCATTCTGAGGCCAGGGCGTTCCGAGAATGCCAAGGGCAGACATGATGACCTTAAATGATTTCCTCTTGTGTCAGTGTTGGTAAACTTTAGGAGCTAGGAAATGGTCCACTTTACAGAAATGTTCAAATTTACTGGCATTTCATATATTCTCTGCTCTAACATTGTCCTGACTCTTTCTGTATATTCTTTACTTATGTTTTGGTTTTCCTTAATCAAAGTGTGTCTTTTCAATCTTTTCAAAGAAGATTCTTTGGACTTACTAAATCACCTGAATTTTATACGTTTTCTGTTGTATTAAGTTCTGCTCATATCTTTATTTATCTTTTTTCTATGTTCTCAGGGTTTATTGTTTTCATCTTCTGATGTCAATTAAAACACTTGGTTATTCATTTTAATAAATCTTTTTACTTATAAAGATTTGAACTTTTGAAGATTCCAGCTTACTTGTACGTGTCTAAGGGTCAGGTCCTCTCCATTGTTGCTGGCCTAAGGCTTAGTTCACCATACAGCAATGTATATATTGACCTATTTTCCCCTCGACTTTCTGTGATTCCCTACATCTCACCTTTCTTTGCAGACAAGCCATTTGAAATACCCTTAACGTATTTCACAGCCAATAAGTCTTTGAAATAATGTGTATTTTGTAGAGAAATCTTCTTATATAATTAGGAAGAAAATCTGACCTGCCATAGTTTTCAAAACAGCATAATTTCACTCTTCTCAATGATTAATCTGTTGTATTACACAACCTTGGAGTATTTAGCTTTATCAATGACATGTCCTTGAAAAATGTTTTAGAGATCCTACCAGTCTTTGAAAATATCCTTGTGCCTTGTTTCAGTTCCAGTTTTATGTATATTTTCTGCCTTGCACCCGATTATTCCTACATCTGATGGATGGCCTTTGGAATCTAACACTGGTATTGATTGTTTTGGCTGATTGTCTCCCCTTGTAGCTGCTTTCTTCATTATTGTGTAAATTTAGATCATGAGCTCATGTTTAGCTAAACAGCTGACCTTGTAAGAGGCTTAGGTGTGAACGCTCGTAAGTTTCAGCAGAGAGTCGGCAAAGATTTATTTGTGTCCCTCCAATGAGTGGCCCGCAAGGACCCTGTTTTCTACAAGTGTTGGTCCAATACTCCCTCTAGAGGCAGGGGACTCAGACAGGGCTGCTTTGCGGCCCCCGATCTGGGGCAGGGGCAGTGGGCGGCCTGTGACCCGGGCAGGAGCCTCTCCGCGTGTGTCCCAGGGACCCATCTGCCTGCGAACTTCGGTCACCTGGCAGGAAGCTACGATGCCCAGAACTATGCTTAGCTGTGCAGCGCGGTGTACTGCACGGACACGTTCCACACACACTTCAAGTAAGAGGGCGGCCTGAGTGGAAAGGTGAGAGTTTGGGCAGCTGTGCAGACAAAGAAGGCGCCCTTTGGCCTGGGCCTAAAAACTTGTGACACTCCACTGGGCCTGCCGGGCTCTGAGGGCCCTGCCCTGGGCCCCCTGCTCCCCTGCCCTTTGTTCAGTCACAGCAGAGATGGCCACACCCACTCCCTCAGTGAGGGCAGTGTTCCAACCTCCCTCAGCCCCGCCCCCTCTCTGCAGGTTACCATGGACTAGAGAGGCTGCATTCTGAGGCCAGGGCGTTCCGAGAATGCCAAGGGCAGACATGATGACCTTAAATGATTTCCTCTTGTGTCAGTGTTGGTAAACTTTAGGAGCTAGGAAATGGTCCACTTGACAGAAATGTTCAAATTTACTGGCATTTCATATATTCTCTGCTCTAACATTGTCCTGACTCTTTCTGTATATTCTTTACTTATGTTTTGGTTTTCCTTAATCAAAGTGTGTCTTTTAAATATTTTCAAAGAAGATTCTTTGGACTTACAAAATCACCTGAATTTTATACGTTTTCTGTTGTATTAAGTTCTGCTCATATCTTTATTTATCTTTTTTCTATGTTCTCAGGGTTTATTGTTTTCATCTTCTGATGTCAATTAAAACACTTGGTTATTCATTTTAATAAATCTTTTTACTTATAAAGATTTGAACTTTTGAAGATTCCAGCTTACTTGTACGTGTCTAAGGGTCAGGTCCTCTCCATTGTTGCTGGCCTAAGGCTTAGTTCACCATACAGCAATGTATATATTGACCTATTTTCCCCTCGACTTTCTGTGATTCCCTACATCTCACCTTTCTTTGCAGACAAGCCATTTGAAATACCCTTAACGTATTTCACAGCCAATAAGTCTTTGAAATAATGTGTATTTTGTAGAGAAATCTTCTTATATAATTAGGCAGAAAATCTGACCTGCCATAGATTTCAAAACAGCATAATTTCACTCTTCTCAATGATTAATCTGTTGTATTACACAACCTTGGAGTATTTAGCTTTATCAATGACATGTCCTTGAAAAATGTTTTAGAGATCCTACCAGTCTTTGAAAACATCCTTGTGCCTTGTTTCAGTTCCAGTTTTATGTATATTTTCTGCCTTGCACCCGATTATTCCTACATCTGATGGATGGCCTTGGGAATCTAACACTGGTATTGATGGTTTTGGCTGATTGTCTCCCCTTGTAGCTGCTTTCTTCATTATTGTGTAAATTTAGATCATGAGCTCATGTTTAGCTAAACAGCTGACCTTGTAAGAGGCTTAGGTGTGAACGCTCGTAAGTTTCAGCAGAGAGTCGGCAAAGATTTATTTGTGTCCCTCCAATGAGTGGCCCGCAAGGACCCCGTTTTCTACAAGTGTTGGTCCAATACTCCCTCTAGAGGCAGGGGACTCAGACAGGGCTGCTTTGCGGCCCCCGATCTGGGGCAGGGGCAGTGGGCGGCCTGTGACCCGGGCAGGAGCCTCTCCGCGTGTGTCCCAGGGACCCATCTGCCTGCGAACTTCGGTCACCTGGCAGGAAGCTACGATGCCCAGAACTATGCTTAGCTGTGCAGCGCGGTGTACTGCACGGACACGTTCCACACACACTTCAAGTAAGAGGGCGGCCTGAGTGGAAAGGTGAGAGTTTGGGCAGCTGTGCAGACAAAGAAGGCGCCCTTTGGCCTGGGCCTAAAAACTTGTGACACTCCACTGGGCCTGCCGGGCTCTGAGGGCCCTGCCCTGGGCCCCCTGCTCCCCTGCCCTTTGTTCAGTCACAGCAGAGATGGCCACACCCACTCCCTCAGTGAGGGCAGTGTTCCAACCTCCCTCAGCCCCGCCCCCTCTCTGCAGGTTACCATGGACTAGAGAGGCTGCATTCTGAGGCCAGGGCGTTCCGAGAATGCCAAGGGCAGACATGATGACCTTAAATGATTTCCTCTTGTGTCAGTGTTGGTAAACTTTAGGAGCTAGGAAATGGTCCACTTGACAGAAATGTTCAAATTTACTGGCATTTCATATATTCTCTGCTCTAACATTGTCCTGACTCTTTCTGTATATTCTTTACTTATGTTTTGGTTTTCCTTAATCAAAGTGTGTCTTTTAAATATTTTCAAAGAAGATTCTTTGGACTTACAAAATCACCTGAATTTTATACGTTTTCTGTTGTATTAAGTTCTGCTCATATCTTTATTTATCTTTTTTCTATGTTCTCAGGGTTTATTGTTTTCATCTTCTGATGTCAATTAAAACACTTGGTTATTCATTTTAATAAATCTTTTTACTTATAAAGATTTGAACTTTTGAAGATTCCAGCTTACTTGTACGTGTCTAAGGGTCAGGTCCTCTCCATTGTTGCTGGCCTAAGGCTTAGTTCACCATACAGCAATGTATATATTGACCTATTTTCCCCTCGACTTTCTGTGATTCCCTACATCTCACCTTTCTTTGCAGACAAGCCATTTGAAATACCCTTAACGTATTTCACAGCCAATAAGTCTTTGAAATAATGTGTATTTTGTAGAGAAATCTTCTTATATAATTAGGCAGAAAATCTGACCTGCCATAGATTTCAAAACAGCATAATTTCACTCTTCTCAATGATTAATCTGTTGTATTACACAACCTTGGAGTATTTAGCTTTATCAATGACATGTCCTTGAAAAATGTTTTAGAGATCCTACCAGTCTTTGAAAACATCCTTGTGCCTTGTTTCAGTTCCAGTTTTATGTATATTTTCTGCCTTGCACCCGATTATTCCTACATCTGATGGATGGCCTTGGGAATCTAACACTGGTATTGATGGTTTTGGCTGATTGTCTCCCCTTGTAGCTGCTTTCTTCATTATTGTGTAAATTTAGATCATGAGCTCATGTTTAGCTAAACAGCTGACCTTGTAAGAGGCTTAGGTGTGAACGCTCGTAAGTTTCAGCAGAGAGTCGGCAAAGATTTATTTGTGTCCCTCCAATGAGTGGCCCGCAAGGACCCCGTTTTCTACAAGTGTTGGTCCAATACTCCCTCTAGAGGCAGGGGACTCAGACAGGGCTGCTTTGCGGCCCCCGATCTGGGGCAGGGGCAGTGGGCGGCCTGTGACCCGGGCAGGAGCCTCTCCGCGTGTGTCCCAGGGACCCATCTGCCTGCGAACTTCGGTCACCTGGCAGGAAGCTACGATGCCCAGAACTATGCTTAGCTGTGCAGCGCGGTGTACTGCACGGACACGTTCCACACACACTTCAAGTAAGAGGGCGGCCTGAGTGGAAAGGTGAGAGTTTGGGCAGCTGTGCAGACAAAGAAGGCGCCCTTTGGCCTGGGCCTAAAAACTTGTGACACTCCACTGGGCCTGCCGGGCTCTGAGGGCCCTGCCCTGGGCCCCCTGCTCCCCTGCCCTTTGTTCAGTCACAGCAGAGATGGCCACACCCACTCCCTCAGTGAGGGCAGTGTTCCAACCTCCCTCAGCCCCGCCCCCTCTCTGCAGGTTACCATGGACTAGAGAGGCTGCATTCTGAGGCCAGGGCGTTCCGAGAATGCCAAGGGCAGACATGATGACCTTAAATGATTTCCTCTTGTGTCAGTGTTGGTAAACTTTAGGAGCTAGGAAATGGTCCACTTGACAGAAATGTTCAAATTTACTGGCATTTCATATATTCTCTGCTCTAACATTGTCCTGACTCTTTCTGTATATTCTTTACTTATGTTTTGGTTTTCCTTAATCAAAGTGTGTCTTTTAAATCTTTTCAAAGAAGATTCTTTGGACTTACTAAATCACCTGAATTTTATACGTTTTCTGTTGTATTAAGTTCTGCTCATATCTTTATTTATCTTTTTTCTATGTTCTCAGGGTTTATTGTTTTCATCTTCTGATGTCAATTAAAACACTTGGTTATTCATTTTAATAAATCTTTTTACTTATAAAGATTTGAACTTTTGAAGATTCCAGCTTACTTGTACGTGTCTAAGGGTCAGGTCCTCTCCATTGTTGCTGGCCTAAGGCTTAGTTCACCATACAGCAATGTATATATTGACCTATTTTCCCCTCGACTTTCTGTGATTCCCTACATCTCACCTTTCTTTGCAGACAAGCCATTTGAAATACCCTTAACGTATTTCACAGCCAATAAGTCTTTGAAATAATGTGTATTTTGTAGAGAAATCTTCTTATATAATTAGGCAGAAAATCTGACCTGCCATAGATTTCAAAACAGCATAATTTCACTCTTCTCAATGATTAATCTGTTGTATTACACAACCTTGGAGTATTTAGCTTTATCAATGACATGTCCTTGAAAAATGTTTTAGAGATCCTACCAGTCTTTGAAAACATCCTTGTGCCTTGTTTCAGTTCCAGTTTTATGTATATTTTCTGCCTTGCACCCGATTATTCCTACATCTGATGGATGGCCTTGGGAATCTAACACTGGTATTGATTGTTTTGGCTGATTGTCTCCCCTTGTAGCTGCTTTCTTCATTATTGTGTAAATTTAGATCATGAGCTCATGTTTAGCTAAACAGCTGACCTTGTAAGAGGCTTAGGTGTGAACGCTCGTAAGTTTCAGCAGAGAGTCGGCAAAGATTTATTTGTGTCCCTCCAATGAGTGGCCCGCAAGGACCCCGTTTTCTACAAGTGTTGGTCCAATACTCCCTCTAGAGGCAGAGGACTCAGACAGGGCTGCTTTGCGGCCCCCTATCTGGGGCAGGGGCAGTGGGCGGCCTGTGACCCGGGCAGGAGCCTCTCCGCGTGTGTCCCAGGGACCCATCTGCCTGCGAACTTCGGTCACCTGGCAGGAAGCTACGATGCCCAGAACTATGCTTAGCTGTGCAGTGCGGTGTACTGCACGGACACGTTCCACACACACTTCAAGTAAGAGGGCGGCCTGAGTGGAAAGGTGAGAGTTTGGGCAGCTGTGCAGACAAAGAAGGCGCCCTTTGGCCTGGGCCTAAAAACTTGTGACACTCCACTGGGCCTGCCGGGCTCTGAGGGCCCTGCCCTGGGCCCCCTGCTCCCCTGCCCTTTGTTCAGTCACAGCAGAGATGGCCACACCCACTCCCTCAGTGAGGGCAGTGTTCCAACCTCCCTCAGCCCCGCCCCCTCTCTGCAGGTTTCCATGGACTACAGAGGCTGCATTCTGAGGCCAGGGCATTCCGAGAATGCCAAGGGCAGACATGATGACCTTAAATGATTTCCTCTTGTGTCAGTGTTGGTAAACTTTAGGAGCTAGGAAATGGTCCACTTGACAGAAATGTTCAAATTTACTGGCATTTCATATATTCTCTGCTCTAACATTGTCCTGACTCTTTCTGTATATTCTTTACTTATGTTTTGGTTTTCCTTAATCAAAGTGTGTCTTTTAAATCTTTTCAAAGAAGATTCTTTGGACTTACTAAATCACCTGAATTTTATACGTTTTCTGTTGTATTAAGTTCTGCTCATATCTTTATTTATCTTTTTTCTATGTTCTCAGGGTTTATTGTTTTCATCTTCTGATGTCAATTAAAACACTTGGTTATTCATTTTAATAAATATTTTTACTTATAAAGATTTGAACTTTTGAAGATTCCAGCTTACTTGTACGTGTCTAAGGGTCAGGTCCTCTCCATTGTTGCTGGCCTAAGGCTTAGTTCACCATACAGCAATGTATATATTGACCTATTTTCCCCTCGACTTTCTGTGATTCCCTACATCTCACCTTTCTTTGCAGACAAGCCATTTGAAATACCCTTAACGTATTTCACAGCCAATAAGTCTTTGAAATAATGTGTATTTTGTAGAGAAATCTTCTTATATAATTAGGCAGAAAATCTGACCTGCCATAGTTTTCAAAACAGCATAATTTCACTCTTCTCAATGATTAATCTGTTGTATTACACAACCTTGGAATATTTAGCTTTATCAATGACATGTCCTTGAAAAATGTTTTAGAGATCCTACCAGTCTTTGAAAACATCCTTGTGCCTTGTTTCAGTTCCAGTTTTATGTATATTTTCTGCCTTGCACCCGATTATTCCTACATCTGATGGATGGCCTTGGGAATCTAACACTGGTATTGATTGTTTTGGCTGATTGTCTCCCCTTGTAGCTGCTTTCTTCATTATTGTGTACATTTAGATCATGAGCTCATGTTTAGCTAAACAGCTGACCTTGTAAGAGGCTTAGGTGTGAACGCTCGTAAGTTTCAGCAGAGAGTCGGCAAAGATTTATTTGTGTCCCTCCAATGAGTGGCCCGCAAGGACCCCGTTTTCTACAAGTGTTGGTCCAATACTCCCTCTAGAGGCAGGGGACTCAGACAGGGCTGCTTTGCGGCCCCCGATCTGGGGCAGGGGCAGTGGGCGGCCTGTGACCCGGGCAGGAGCCTCTCCGCGTGTGTCCCAGGGACCCATCTGCCTGCGAACTTCGGTCACCTGGCAGGAAGCTACGATGCCCAGAACTATGCTTAGCTGTGCAGCGCGGTGTACTGCACGGACACGTTCCACACACACTTCAAGTAAGAGGGCGGCCTGAGTGGAAAGGTGAGAGTTTGGGCAGCTGTGCAGACAAAGAAGGCGCCCTTTGGCCTGGGCCTAAAAACTTGTGACACTCCACTGGGCCTGCCGGGCTCTGAGGGCCCTGCCCTGGGCCCCCTGCTCCCCTGCCCTTTGTTCAGTCACAGCAGAGATGGCCACACCCACTCCCTCAGTGAGGTTAGTGTTCCAACCTCCCTCAGCCCCGCCCCCTCTCTGCAGGTTACCATGGACTAGAGAGGCTGCATTCTGAGGCCAGGGCGTTCCGAGAATGCCAAGGGCAGACATGATGACCTTAAATGATTTCCTCTTGTGTCAGTGTTGGTAAAGTTTAGGAGCTAGGAAATGGTCCACTTGACAGAAATGTTCAAATTTACTGGCATTTCATATATTCTCTGCTCTAACATTGTCCTGACTCTTTCTGTATATTCTTTACTTATGTTTTGGTTTTCCTTAATCAAAGTGTGTCTTTTCAATCTTTTCAAAGAAGATTCTTTGGACTTACTAAATCACCTGAATTTTATACGTTTTCTGTTGTATTAAGTTCTGCTCATATCTTTATTTATCTTTTTTCTATGTTCTCAGGGTTTATTGTTTTCATCTTCTGATGTCAATTAAAACACTTGGTTATTCATTTTAATAAATCTTTTTACTTATAAAGATTTGAACTTTTGAAGATTCCAGCTTACTTGTACGTGTCTAAGGGTCAGGTCCTCTCCATTGTTGCTGGCCTAAGGCTTAGTTCACCATACAGCAATGTATATATTGACCTATTTTCCCCTCGACTTTCTGTGATTCCCTACATCTCACCTTTCTTTGCAGACAAGCCATTTGAAATACCCTTAACTTATTTCACAGCCAAGATGTCTTTGAAATAATGTGTATTTTGTAGAGAAATCTTCTTATATAATTAGGCAGAAAATCTGACCTGCCATAGTTTTCAAAACAGCATAATTTCACTCTTCTCAATGATTAATCTGTTGTATTACACAACCTTGGAGTATTTAGCTTTATCAATGACATGTCCTTGAAAAATGTTTTAGAGATCCTACCAGTCTTTGAAAACATCCTTGTGCCTTGTTTCAGTTCCAGTTTTATGTATATTTTCTGCCTTGCACCCGATTATTCCTACATCTGATGGATGGCCTTGGGAATCTAATTCTGGTATTGATGGTTTTGGCTGATTGTCTCCCCTTGTAGCTGCTTTCTTCATTATTGTGTAAATTTAGATCATGAGCTCATGTTTAGCTAAACAGCTGACCTTGTAAGAGGCTTAGGTGTGAACGCTCGTAAGTTTCAGCAGAGAGTCGGCAAAGATTTATTTGTGTCCCTCCAATGAGTGGCCCGCAAGGACCCCGTTTTCTACAAGTGTTGGTCCAATACTCCCTCTAGAGGCAGGGGACTCAGACAGGGCTGCTTTGCGGCCCCCGATCTGGGGCAGGGGCAGTGGGCGGCCTGTGACCCGGGCAGGAGCCTCTCCGCGTGTGTCCCAGGGACCCATCTGCCTGCGAACTTCGGTCACCTGGCAGGAAGCTACGATGCCCAGAACTATGCTTAGCTGTGCAGTGTGGTGTACTGCACGGACACGTTACACACACACTTTAAGTAAGAGGGCGGCCTGAGTGGAAAGGTGAGAGTTTGGGCAGCTGTGCAGACAAAGAAGGCGCCCTTTGGCCTGGGCCTAAAAACTTGTGACACTCCACTGGGCCTGCCGGGCTCTGAGGGCCCTGCCCTGGGCCCCCTGCTCCCCTGCCCTTTGTTCAGTCAAAGCAGAGATGGCCACACCCACTCCCTCAGTGAGGGCAGTGTTCCAACCTCCCTCAGCCCCGCCCCCTCTCTGCAGGTTACCATGGACTAGAGAGGCTGCATTCTGAGGCCAGGGCGTTCCGAGAATGCCAAGGGCAGACATGATGACCTTAAATGATTTCCTCTTGTGTCAGTGTTGGTAAACTTTAGGAGCTAGGAAATGGTCCACTTGACAGAAATGTTCAAATTTACTGGCATTTCATATATTCTCTGCTCTAACATTGTCCTGACTCTTTCTGTATATTCTTTACTTATGTTTTGGTTTTCCTTAATCAAAGTGTGTCTTTTAAATCTTTTCAAAGAAGATTCTTTGGACTTACTAAATCACCTGAATTTTATACGTTTTCTGATGTATTAAGTTCTGCTCATATCTTTATTTATCTTTTTTCTATGTTCTCAGGGTTTATTGTTTTCATCTTCTGATGTCAATTAAAACACTTGGTTATTCATTTTAATAAATCTTTTTACTTATAAAGATTTGAACTTTTGAAGATTCCAGCTTACTTGTACGTGTCTAAGGGTCAGGTCCTCTCCATTGTTGCTGGCCTAAGGCTTAGTTCACCATACAGCAATGTATATATTGACCTATTTTCCCCTCGACTTTCTGTGATTCCCTACATCTCACCTTTCTTTGCAGACAAGCCATTTGAAATACCCTTAACTTATTTCACAGCCAATAAGTCTTTGAAATAATGTGTATTTTGTAGAGAAATGTTCTTATATAATTAGGCAGAAAATCTGACCTGCCATAGTTTTCAAAACAGCATAATTTCACTCTTCTCAATGATTAATCTGTTGTATTACACAACCTTGGAGTATTTAGCTTTATCAATGACATGTCCTTGAAAAATGTTTTAGAGATCCTACCAGTCTTTGAAAACATCCTTGTGCCTTGTTTCAGTTCCAGTTTTATGTATATTTTCTGCCTTGCACCCGATTATTCCTACATCTGATGGATGGCCTTGGGAATCTAACACTGGTATTGATTGTTTTGGCTGATTGTCTCCCCTTGTAGCTGCTTTCTTCATTATTGTGTAAATTTAGATCATGAGCTCATGTTTAGCTAAACAGCTGACCTTGTAAGAGGCTTAGGTGTGAACGCTCGTAAGTTTCAGCAGAGAGTCGGCAAAGATTTATTTGTGTCCCTCCAATGAGTGGCCCGCAAGGACCCCGTTTTCTACAAGTGTTGGTCCAATACTCCCTCTAGAGGCAGGGGACTCAGACAGGGCTGCTTTGCGGCCCCCGATCTGGGGCAGGGGCAGTGGGCGGCCTGTGACCCGGGCAGGAGCCTCTCCGCGTGTGTCCCAGGGACCCATCTGCCTGCGAACTTCGGTCACCTGGCAGGAAACTACGATGCCCAGAACTATGCTTAGCTGTGCAGCGCGGTGTACTGCACGGACACGTTCCACACACACTTCAAGTAAGAGGGCGGCCTGAGTGGAAAGGTGAGAGTTTGGGCAGCTGTGCAGACAAAGAAGGCGCCCTTTGGCCTGGGCCTAAAAACTTGTGACACTCCACTGGGCCTGCCGGGCTCTGAGGGCCCTGCCCTGGGCCCCCTGCTCCCCTGCCCTTTGTTCAGTCACAGCAGAGATGGCCACACCCACTCCCTCAGTGAGGGCAGTGTTCCAACCTCCCTCAGCCCCGCCCCCTCTCTGCAGGTTACCATGGACTACAGAGGCTGCATTCTGAGGCCAGGGCGTTCCAAGAATGCCAAGGGCAGACATGATGACCTTAAATGATTTCCTCTTGTGTCAGTGTTGGTAAAGTTTAGGAGCTAGGAAATGGTCCACTTGACAGAAATGTTCAAATTTACTGGCATTTCCTATATTCTCTGCTCTAACATTGTCCTGACTCTTTCTGTATATTCTTTACTTATGTTTTGGTTTTCCTTAATCAAAGTGTGTCTTTTAAATCTTTTCAAAGAAGATTCTTTGGACTTACTAAATCACCTGAATTTTATACGTTTTCTGTTGTATTAAGTTCTGCTCATATCTTTATTTATCTTTTTTCTATGTTCTCAGGGTTTATTGTTTTCATCTTCTGATGTCAATTAAAACACTTGGTTATTCATTTTAATAAATCTTTTTACTTATAAAGATTTGAACTTTTGAAGATTCCAGCTTACTTGTACGTGTCTAAGGGTCAGGTCCTCTCCATTGTTGCTGGCCTAAGGCTTAGTTCACCATACAGCAATGTATATATTGACCTATTTTCCCCTCGACTTTCTGTGATTCCCTACATCTCACCTTTCTTTGCAGACAAGCCATTTGAAATACCCTTAACGTATTTCACAGCCAATAAGTCTTTGAAATAATGTGTATTTTGTAGAGAAATCTTCTTATATAATTAGGCAGAAAATCTGACCTGCCATAGTTTTCAAAACAGCATAATTTCACTCTTCTCAATGATTAATCTGTTGTATTACACAACCTTGGAGTATTTAGCTTTATCAATGACATGTCCTTGAAAAATGTTTTAGAGATCCTACCAGTCTTTGAAAACATCCTTGTGCCTTGTTTCAGTTCCAGTTTTATGTATATTTTCTGCCTTGCACCCGATTATTCCTACATCTGATGGATGGCCTTGGGAATCTAATTCTGGTATTGATGGTTTTGGCTGATTGTCTCCCCTTGTAGCTGCTTTCTTCATTATTGTGTAAATTTAGATCATGAGCTCATGATTAGCTAAACAGCTGACCTTGTAAGAGGCTAAGGTGTGAATGCTCGTAAGTTTCAGCAGAGAGTCGGCAAAGATTTATTTGTGTCCCTCCAATGAGTGGCCCGCAAGGACCCCGTTTTCTACAAGTGTTGGTCCAATACTCCCTCTAGAGGCAGGGGACTCAGACAGGGCTGCTTTGCGGCCCCCGATCTGGAGCAGGGGCAGTGGGCGGCCTGTGACCCGGGCAGGAGCCTCTCCGCGTGTGTCCCAGGGACCCATCTGCCTGCAAACTTCGGTCACCTGGCAGGAAGCTACGATGCCCAGAACTATGCTTAGCTGTGCAGTGTGGTGTACTGCACGGACACGTTCCACACACACTTCAAGTAAGAGGGCCGCCTGAGTGGAAAGGTGAGAGTTTGGGCAGCTGTGCAGACAAAGAAGGCGCCCTTTGGCCTGGGCCTAAAAACTTGTGACACTCCACTGGGCCTGCCGGGCTCTGAGGGCCCTGCCCTGGGCCCCCTGCTCCCCTGCCCTTTGTTCAGTCACAGCAGAGATGGCCACACCCACTCCCTCAGTGAGGGCAGTGTTCCAACCTCCCTCAGCCCCGCCCCCTCTCCGCAGGTTACCATGGACTAGAGAGGCTGCATTCTGAGGCCAGGGCGTTCCGAGAATGCCAAGGGCAGACATGATGACCTTAAATGATTTCCTCTTGTGTCAGTGTTGGTAAACTTTAGGAGCTAGGAAATGGTCCTCTTTACAGAAATGTTCAAATTTACTGGCATTTCATATATTCTCTGCTATAACATTGTCCTGACTCTTTCTGTATATTCTTTACTTATGTTTTGGTTTTCCTTAATCAAAGTGTGTCTTTTCAATCTTTTCAAAGAAGATTCTTTGGACTTACTAAATCACCTGAATTTTATACGTTTTCTGTTGTATTAAGTTCTGCTCATATCTTTATTTATCTTTTTTCTATGTTCTCAGGGTTTATTGTTTTCATCTTCTGATGTCAATTAAAACACTTGGTTATTCATTTTAATAAATCTTTTTACTTATAAAGATTTGAACTTTTGAAGATTCCAGCTTACTTGTACGTGTCTAAGGGTCAGGTCCTCTCCATTGTTGCTGGCCTAAGGCTTAGTTCACCATACAGCAATGTATATATTGACCTATTTTCCCCTCGACTTTCTGTGATTCCCTACATCTCACCTTTCTTTGCAGACAAGCCATTTGAAATACCCTTAACGTATTTCACAGCCAATAAGTCTTTGAAATAATGTGTATTTTGTAGAGAAATCTTCTTATATAATTAGGCAGAAAATCTGACCTGCCATAGTTTTCAAAACAGCATAATTTCACTCTTCTCAATGATTAATCTGTTGTATTACACAACCTTGGAGTATTTAGCTTTATCAATGACATGTCCTTGAAAAATGTTTTAGAGATCCTACCAGTCTTTGAAAATATCCTTGTGCCTTGTTTCAGTTCCAGTTTTATGTATATTTTCTGCCTTGCACCCGATTATTCCTACATCTGATGGATGGCCTTGGGAATCTAACACTGGTATTGATTGTTTTGGCTGATTGTCTCCCCTTGTAGCTGCTTTCTTCATTATTGTGTAAATTTAGATCATGAGCTCATGTTTAGCTAAACAGCTGACCTTGTAAGAGGCTTAGGTGTGAACGCTCGTAAGTTTCAGCAGAGAGTCGGCAAAGATTTATTTGTGTCCCTCCAATGAGTGGCCCGCAAGGACCCCGTTTTCTACAAGTGTTGGTCCAATACTCCCTCTAGAGGCAGGGGACTCAGACAGGGCTGCTTTGCGGCCCCCGATCTGGGGCAGGGGCAGTGGGCGGCCTGTGACCCGGGCAGGAGCCTCTCCGCGTGTGTCCCAGGGACCCATCTGCCTGCGAACTTCGGTCACCTGGCAGGAAGCTACGATGCCCAGAACTATGCTTAGCTGTGCAGCGCGGTGTACTGCACGGACACGTTCCACACACACTTCAAGTAAGAGGGCGGCCTGAGTGGAAAGGTGAGAGTTTGGGCAGCTGTGCAGACAAAGAAGGCGCCCTTTGGCCTGGGCCTAAAAACTTGTGACACTCCACTGGGCCTGCCGGGCTCTGAGGGCCCTGCCCTGGGCCCCCTGCTCCCCTGCCCTTTGTTCAGTCACAGCAGAGATGGCCACACCCACTCCCTCAGTGAGGGCAGTGTTCCAACCTCCCTCAGCCCCGCCCCCTCTCTGCAGGTTACCATGGACTAGAGAGGCTGCATTCTGAGGCCAGGGCGTTCCGAGAATGCCAAGGGCAGACATGATGACCTTAAATGATTTCCTCTTGTGTCAGTGTTGGTAAACTTTAGGAGCTAGGAAATGGTCCACTTGACAGAAATGTTCAAATTTACTGGAATTTCATATATTCTCTGCTCTAACATTGTCCTGACTCTTTCTGTATATTCTTTACTTATGTTTTGGTTTTCCTTAATCAAAGTGTGTCTTTTAAATCTTTTCAAAGAAGATTCTTTGGACTTACTAAATCACCTGAATTTTATACGTTTTCTGTTGTATTAAGTTCTGCTCATATCTTTATTTATCTTTTTTCTATGTTCTCAGGGTTAATTGTTTTCATCTTCTGATGTCAATTAAAACACTTGGTTATTCATTTTAATAAATCTTTTTACTTATAAAGATTTGAACTTTTGAAGATTCCAGCTTACTTGTACGTGTCTAAGGGTCAGGTCCTCTCCATTGTTGCTGGCCTAAGGCTTAGTTCACCATACAGCAATGTATATATTGACCTATTTTCCCCTCGACTTTCTGTGATTCCCTACATCTCACCTTTCTTTGCAGACAAGCCATTTGAAATACCCTTAACGTATTTCACAGCCAATAAGTCTTTGAAATAATGTGTATTTTGTAGAGAAATCTTCTTATATAATTAGGCAGAAAATCTGACCTGCCATAGTTTTCAAAACAGCATAATTTCACTCTTCTCAATGATTAATCTGTTGTATTACACAACCTTGGAGTATTTAGCTTTATCAATGACATGTCCTTGAAAAATGTTTTAGAGATCCTACCAGTCTTTGAAAACATCCTTGTGCCTTGTTTCAGTTCCAGTTTTATGTATATTTTCTGCCTTGCACCCGATTATTCCTACATCTGATGGATGGCCTTGGGAATCTAATTCTGGTATTGATGGTTTTGGCTGATTGTCTCCCCTTGTAGCTGCTTTCTTCATTACTGTGTAACTTTAGATCATGAGCTCATGTTTAGCTAAACAGCTGACCTTGTAAGAGGCTTAGGTGTGAACGCTCGTAAGTTTCAGCAGAGAGTCGGCAAAGATTTATTTGTGTCCCTCCAATGAGTTGCCTGCAAGGACCCCGTTTTCTACAAGTGTTGGTCCAATACTCCCTCTAGAGGCAGGGGACTCAGACAGGGCTGCTTTGCGGCCCCCGATCTGGAGCAGGGGCAGTGGGCGGCCTGTGACCCGGGCAGGAGCCTCTCCGCGTGTGTCCCAGGGACCCATCTGCCTGCGAACTTCGGTCACCTGGCAGGAAGCTACGATGCCCAGAACTATGCTTAGCTGTGCAGTGCGGTGTACTGCACGGACACGTTCCACACACACTTCAAGTAAGAGGGCGGCCTGAGTGGAAAGGTGAGAGTTTGGGCAGCTGTGCAGACAAAGAAGGCGCCCTTTGGCCTGGGCCTAAAAACTTGTGACACTCCACTGGGCCTGCCGGGCTCTGAGGGCCCTGCCCTGGGCCCCCTGCTCCCCTGCCCTTTGTTCAGTCACAGCAGAGATGGCCACACCCACTCCCTCAGTGAGGGCAGTGTTCCAACCTCCCTCAGCCCCGCCCCCTCTCTGCAGGTTACCATGGACTACAGAGGCTGCATTCTGAGGCCAGGGCGTTCCGAGAATGCCAAGGGCAGACATGATGACCTTAAATGATTTCCTCTTGTGTCAGTGTTGGTAAACTTTAGGAGCTAGGAAATGGTCCACTTGACAGAAATGTTCAAATTTACTGGCATTTCATATATTCTCTGCTCTAACATTGTCCTGACTCTTTCTGTATATTCTTTACTTATGTTTTGGTTTTCCTTAATCAAAGTGTGTCTTTTCAATCTTTTCAAAGAAGATTCTTTGGACTTACAAAATCACCTGAATTTTATACGTTTTCTGTTGTATTAAGTTCTGCTCATATCTTTATTTATCTTTTTTCTATGTTCTCAGGGTTTATTGTTTTCATCTTCTGATGTCAATTAAAACACTTGGTTATTCATTTTAATAAATCTTTTTACTTATAAAGATTTGAACTTTTGAAGATTCAAGGTTACTTGTACGTGTCTAAGGGTCAGGTCCTCTCCATTGTTGCTGGCCTAAGGCTTAGTTCACCATACAGCAATGTATATATTGACCTATTTTCCCCTCGACTTTCTGTGATTCCCTACATCTCACCTTTCTTTGCAGACAAGCCATTTGAAATACCCTTAACGTATTTCACAGCCAATAAGTCTTTGAAATAATGTGTATTTTGTAGAGAAATCTTCTTATATAATTAGGCAGAAAATCTGACCTGCCATAGTTTTCAAAACAGCATAATTTCACTCTTCTCAATGATTAATCTGTTGTATTACACAACCTTGGAGTATTTAGCTTTATCAATGACATGTCCTTGAAAAATGTTTTAGAGATCCTACCAGTCTTTGAAAACATCCTTGTGCCTTGTTTCAGTTCCAGTTTTATGTATATTTTCTGCCTTGCACCCGATTATTCCTACATCTGATGGATGGCCTTGGGAATCTAACACTGGTATTGATTGTTTTGGCTGATTGTCTCCCCTTGTAGCTGCTTTCTTCATTATTGTGTAAATTTAGATCATGAGCTCATGTTTAGCTAAACAGCTGACCTTGTAAGAGGCTTAGGTGTGAACGCTCGTAAGTTTCAGCAGAGAGTCGGCAAAGATTTATTTGTGTCCCTCCAATGAGTGGCCCGCAAGGACCCCGTTTTCTACAAGTGTTGGTCCAATACTCCCTCTAGAGGCAGGGGACTCAGACAGGGCTGCTTTGCGGCCCCCGATCTGGGGCAGGGGCAGTGGGCGGCCTGTGACCCGGGCAGGAGCCTCTCCGCGTGTGTCCCAGGGACCCATCTGCCTGCGAACTTCGGTCACCTGGCAGGAAGCTACGATGCCCAGAACTATGCTTAGCTGTGCAGCGCGGTGTACTGCACGGACACGTTCCACACACACTTCAAGTAAGAGGGCGGCCTGAGTGGAAAGGTGAGAGTTTGGGCAGCTGTGCAGACAAAGAAGGCGCCCTTTGGCCTGGGCCTATAAACTTGTGACACTCCACTGGGCCTGCCGGGCTCTGAGGGCCCTGCCCTGGGCCCCCTGCTCCCCTGCCCTTTGTTCAGTCACAGCAGAGATGGCCACACCCACTTCCTCAGTGAGGGCAGTGTTCCAACCTCCCTCAGCCCCGCCCCCTCTCTGCAGGTTACCATGGACTAGAGAGGCTGCATTCTGAGGCCAGGGCGTTCCGAGAATGCCAAGGGCAGACATGATGACCTTAAATGATTTCCTCTTGTGTCAGTGTTGGTAAACTTTAGGAGCTAGGAAATGGTCCACTTGACAGAAATGTTCAAATTTACTGGCATTTCATATATTCTCTGCTCTAACATTGTCCTGACTCTTTCTGTATATTCTTTACTTATGTTTTGGTTTTCCTTAATCAAAGTGTGTCTTTTAAATCTTTTCAAAGAAGATTCTTTGGACTTACTAAATCACCTGAATTTTATACGTTTTCTGTTGTATTAAGTTCTGCTCATATCTTTATTTATCTTTTTTCTATGTTCTCAGGGTTTATTGTTTTCATCTTCTGATGTCAATTAAAACACTTGGTTATTCATTTTAATAAATCTTTTTACTTATAAAGATTTGAACTTTTGAAGATTCCAGCTTACTTGTACGTGTCTAAGGGTCAGGTCCTCTCCATTGTTGCTGGCCTAAGGCTTAGTTCACCATACAGCAATGTATATATTGACCTATTTTCCCCTCGACTTTCTGTGATTCCCTACATCTCACCTTTCTTTGCAGACAAGCCATTTGAAATACCCTTAACGTATTTCACAGCCAATAAGTCTTTGAAATAATGTGTATTTTGTAGAGAAATCTTCTTATATAATTAGGCAGAAAATCTGACCTGCCATAGTTTTCAAAACAGCATAATTTCACTCTTCTCAATGATTAATCTGTTGTATTACACAACCTTGGAGTATTTAGCTTTATCAATGACATGTCCTTGAAAAATGTTTTAGAGATCCTACCAGTCTTTGAAAACATCCTTGTGCCTTGTTTCAGTTCCAGTTTTATGTATATTTTCTGCCTTGCACCCGATTATTCCTACATCTGATGGATGGCCTTGGGAATCTAATTCTGGTATTGATGGTTTTGGCTGATTGTCTCCCCTTGTAGCTGCTTTCTTCATTACTGTGTAAATTTAGATCATGAGCTCATGTTTAGCTAAACAGCTGACCTTGTAAGAGGCTTAGGTGTGAACGCTCGTAAGTTTCAGCAGAGAGTCGGCAAAGATTTATTTGTGTCCCTCCAATGAGTGGCCTGCAAGGACCCCGTTTTCTACAAGTGTTGGTCCAATACTCCCTCTAGAGGCAGGGGACTCAGACAGGGCTGCTTTGCGGCCCCCGATCTGGAGCAGGGGCAGTGGGCGGCCTGTGACCCGGGCAGGAGCCTCTCCGCGTGTGTCCCAGGGACCCATCTGCCTGCGAACTTCGGTCACCTGGAAGGAAGCTACGATGCCCAGAACTATGCTTAGCTGTGCAGCGCGGTGTACTGCACGGACACGTTCCACACACACTTCAAGTAAGAGGGCGGCCTGAGTGGAAAGGTGAGAGTTTGGGCAGCTGTGCAGACAAAGAAGGCGCCCTTTGGCCTGGGCCTAAAAACTTGTGACACTCCACTGGGCCTGCCGGGCTCTGAGGGCCCTGCCCTGGGCCCCCTGCTCCCCTGCCCTTTGTTCAGTCACAGCAGAGATGGCCACACCCACTCCCTCAGTGAGGGCAGTGTTCCAACCTCCCTCAGACCCGCCCCTCTCTGCAGGTTACCATGGACTACAGAGGCTGCATTCTGAGGCCAGGGCGTTCCGAGAATGCCAAGGGCAGACATGATGACCTTAAATGATTTCCTCTTGTGTCAGTGTTGGTAAACTTTAGGAGCTAGGAAATGGTCCACTTGACAGAAATGTTCAAATTTACTGGCATTTCATATATTGTCTGCTCTAACATTGTCCTGACTCTTTCTGTATATTCATTACTTATGTTTTGGTTTTCCTTAATCAAAGTGTTTCTTTTAAATCTTTTCAAAGAAGATTCTTTGGACTTACAAAATCACCTGAATTTTATACGTTTTCTGTTGTATTAAGTTCTGCTCATATCTTTATTTATCTTTTTTCTATGTTCTCAGGGTTTATTGTTTTCATCTTCTGATGTCAATTAAAACACTTGGTTATTCATTTTAATAAATCTTTTTACTTATAAAGATTTGAACTTTTGAAGATTCCAGCTTACTTGTACGTGTCTAAGGGTCAGGTCCTCTCCATTGTTGCTGGCCTAAGGCTTAGTTCACCATACAGCAATGTATATATTGACCTATTTTCCCCTCGACTTTCTGTGATTCCCTACATCTCACCTTTCTTTGCAGACAAGCCATTTGAAATACCCTTAACGTATTTCACAGCCAATAAGTCTTTGAAATAATGTGTATTTTGTAGAGAAATCTTCTTATATAATTAGGCAGAAAATCTGACCTGCCATAGTTTTCAAAACAGCATAATTTCACTCTTCTCAATGATTAATCTGTTGTATTACACAACCTTGGAGTATTTAGCTTTATCAATGACATGTCCTTGAAAAAGGTTTTAGAGATCCTACCAGTCTTTGAAAACATCCTTGTGCCTTGTTTCAGTTCCAGTTTTATGTATATTTTCTGCCTTGCACCCGATTATTCCTACATCTGATGGATGGCCTTGGGAATCTAACACTGGTATTGATTGTTTTGGCTGATTGTCTCCCCTTGTAGCTGCTTTCTTCATTATTGTGTAAATTTAGATCATGAGCTCATGTTTAGCTAAACAGCTGACCTTGTAAGAGGCTTAGGTGTGAACGCTCGTAAGTTTCAGCAGAGAGTCGGCAAAGATTTATTTGTGTCCCTCCAATGAGTGGCCCGCAAGGACCCCGTTTTCTACAAGTGTTGGTCCAATACTCCCTCTAGAGGCAGGGGACTCAGACAGGGCTGCTTTGCGGCCCCCGATCTGGGGCAGGGGCAGTGGGCGGCCTGTGACCCGGGCAGGTGCCTCTCCGCGTGTGTCCCAGGGACCCATCTGCCTGCGAACTTCGGTCACCTGGCAGAAAGCTACGATGCACAGAACTATGCTTAGCTGTGCAGCGCGGTGTACTGCACGGACACGTTCCACACACACTTCAAGTAAGAGGGCGGCCTGAGTGGAAAGGTGAGAGTTTGGGCAGCTGTGCAGACAAAGAAGGCGCCCTTTGGCCTGGGCCTATAAACTTGTGACACTCCACTGGGCCTGCCGGGCTCTGAGGGCCCTGCCCTGGGCCCCCTGCTCCCCTGCCCTTTGTTCAGTCACAGCAGAGATGGCCACACCCACTCCCTCAGTGAGGGCAGTGTTCCAACCTCCCTCAGCCCCGCCGCCTCTCCACAGGTTACCATGGACTACAGAGGCTGCATTCTGAGGCCAGGGCGTTCCGAGAATGCCAAGGGCAGACATGATGACCTTAAATGATTTCCTCTTGTGTCAGTGTTGGTAAACTTTAGGAGCTAGGAAATGGTCCACTTGACAGAAATGTTCAAATTTACTGGCATTTCATATATTCTCTGCTCTAACATTGTCCTGACTCTTTCTGTATATTCTTTACTTATGTTTTGGTTTTCCTTAATCAAAGTGTGTCTTTTAAATCTTTTCAAAGAAGATTCTTTGGACTTACTAAATCACCTGAATTTTATACGTTTTCTGTTGTATTAAGTTCTGCTCATATCTTTATTTATCTTTTTTCTATGTTCTCAGGGTTTATTGTTTTCATCTTCTGATGTCAATTAAAACACTTGGTTATTCATTTTAATAAATCTTTTTACTTATAAAGATTTGAACTTTTGAAGATTCCAGCTTACTTGTACGTGTCTAAGGGTCAGGTCCTCTCCATTGTTGCTGGCCTAAGGCTTAGTTCACCATACAGCAATGTATATATTGACCTATTTTCCCCTCGACTTTCTGTGATTCCCTACATCTCACCTTTCTTTGCAGACAAGCCATTTGAAATACCCTTAACTTATTTCACAGCCAAGAAGTCTTTGAAATAATGTGTATTTTGTAGAGAAATCTTCTTATATAATTAGGCAGAAAATCTGACCTGCCATAGTTTTCAAAACAGCATAATTTCACTCTTCTCAATGATTAATCTGTTGTATAACACAACCTTGGAGTATTTAGCTTTATCAATGACATGTCCTTGAAAAATGTTTTAGAGATCCTACCAGTCTTTGAAAACATCCTTGTGCCTTGTTTCAGTTCCAGTTTTATGTATATTTTCTGCCTTGCACCCGATTATTCCTACATCTGATGGATGGCCTTGGGAATCTAATTCTGGTATTGATGGTTTTGGCTGATTGTCTCCCCTTGTAGCTGCTTTCTTCATTATTGTGTAAATTTAGATCATGAGCTCATGTTTAGCTAAACAGCTGACCTTGTAAGAGGCTTAGGTGTGAACGCTCGTAAGTTTCAGCAGAGAGTCGGCAAAGATTTATTTGTGTCCCTCCAATGAGTGGCCCGCAAGGACCCCGTTTTCTACAAGTGTTGGTCCAATACTCCCTCTAGAGGCAGGGGACTCAGACAGGGCTGCTTTGCGGCCCCCGATCTGGAGCAGGGGCAGTGGGCGGCCTGTGACCCGGGCAGGAGCCTCTCCGCGTGTGTCCCAGGGACCCATCTGCCTGCGAACTTCGGTCACCTGGCAGGAAGCTACGATGCCCAGAACTATGCTTAGCTGTGCAGTGCGGTGTACTGCACGGACACGTTCCACACACACTTCAAGTAAGAGGGCGGCCTGAGTGGAAAGGTGAGAGTTTGGGCAGCTGTGCAGACAAAGAAGGCGCCCTTTGGCCTGGGCCTAAAAACTTGTGACACTCCACTGGGCCTGCCGGGCTCTGAGGGCCCTGCCCTGGGCCCCCTGCTCCCCTGCCCTTTGTTCAGTCACAGCAGAGATGGCCACAACCACTCCCTCAGTGAGGGCAGTGTTCCAACCTCCCTCAGCCCCGCTCCCTCTCTGCAGGTTACCATGGACTAGAGAGGCTGCATTCTGAGGCCAGGGCGTTCCGAGAATGCCAAGGGCAGACATGATGACCTTAAATGATTTCCTCTTGTGTCAGTGTTGGTAAACTTTAGGCGCTAGGAAATGGTCCACTTTACAGAAATGTTCAAATTTACTGGCATTTCATATATTCTCTGCTCTAACATTGTCCTGACTCTTTCTGTATATTCTTTACTTATGTTTTGGTTTTCCTTAATCAAAGTGTGTCTTTTAAATCTTTTCAAAGAAGATTCTTTGGACTTACTAAATCACCTGAATTTTATACGTTTTCTGTTGTATTAAGTTCTGCTCATATCTTTATTTATCTTTTTTCTATGTTCTCAGGGTTTATTGTTTTCATCTTCTGATGTCAATTAAAACACTTGGTTATTCATTTTAATAAATCTTTTTACTTATAAAGATTTGAACTTTTGAAGATTCCAGCTTACTTGTACGTTTCTAAGGGTCAGGTCCTCTCCATTGTTGCTGGCCTAAGGCTTAGTTCACCATACAGCAATGTATATATTGACCTATTTTCCCCTCGACTTTCTGTGATTCCCTACATCTCACCTTTCTTTGCAGACAAGCCATTTGAAATACCCTTAACTTATTTCACAGCCAAGAAGTCTTTGAAATAATGTGTATTTTGTAGAGAAATCTTCTTATATAATTAGGCAGAAAATCTGACCTGCCATAGTTTTCAAAACAGCATAATTTCACTCTTCTCAATGATTAATCTGTTGTATTACACAACCTTGGAGTATTTAGCTTTATCAATGACATGTCCTTGAAAAATGTTTTAGAGATCCTACCAGTCTTTGAAAACATCCTTGTGCCTTGTTTCAGTTCCAGTTTTATGTATATTTTCTGCCTTGCACCCGATTATTCCTACATCTGATGGATGGCCTTGGGAATCTAACACTGGTATTGATTGTTTTGGCTGATTGTCTCCCCTTGTAGCTGCTTTCTTCATTATTGTGTAAATTTAGATCATGAGCTCATGTTTAGCTAAACAGCTGACCTTGTAAGAGGCTTAGGTGTGAACGCTCGTAAGTTTCAGCAGAGAGTCGGCAAAGATTTATTTGTGTCCCTCCAATGAGTGGCCCGCAAGGACCCCGTTTTCTACAAGTGTTGGTCCAATACTCCCTCTAGAGGCAGGGGACTCAGACAGGGCTGCTTTGCGGCCCCCGATCGGGGGCAGGGGCAGTGGGCGGCCTGTGACCCGGGCAGGAGCCTCTCCGCGTGTGTCCCAGGGACCCATCTGCCTGCGAACTTCGGTCACCTGGCAGGAAGCTACGATGCCCAGAACTATGCTTAGCTGTGCAGCGCGGTGTACTGCACGGACACGTTCCACACACACTTCAAGTAAGAGGGCGGCCTGAGTGGAAAGGTGAGAGTTTGGGCAGCTGTGCAGACAAAGAAGGCGCCCTTTGGCCTGGGCCTAAAAACTTGTGACACTCCACTGGGCCTGCCGGGCTCTGAGGGCCCTGCCCTGGGCCCCTTGCTCCCCTGCCCTTTGTTCAGTCACAGCAGAGATGGCCACACCCACTCCCTCAGTGAGGGCAGTGTTCCAACCTCCCTCAGCCCCGCCCCCTCTCTGCAGGTTACCATGGACTAGAGAGGCTGCATTCTGAGGCCAGGGCGTTCCGAGAATGCCAAGGGCAGACATGATGACCTTAAATGATTTCCTCTTGTGTCAGTGTTGGTAAACTTTAGGAGCTAGGAAATGGTCCACTTTACAGAAATGTTCAAATTTACTGGCATTTCATATATTCTCTGCTCTAACATTGTCCTGACTCTTTCTGTATATTCTTTACTTATGTTTTGGTTTTCCTTAATCAAAGTGTGTCTTTTAAATCTTTTCAAAGAAGATTCTTTGGACTTACTAAATCACCTGAATTTTATACGTTTTCTGTTGTATTAAGTTCTGCTCATATCTTTATTTATCTTTTTTCTATGTTCTCAGGGTTTATTGTTTTCATCTTCTGATGTCAATTAAAACACTTGGTTATTCATTTTAATAAATCTTTTTACTTATAAAGATTTGAACTTTTGAAGATTCCAGCTTACTTGTACGTGTCTAAGGGTCAGGTCCTCTCCATTGTTGCTGGCCTAAGGCTTAGTTCACCATACAGCAATGTATATATTGACCTATTTTCCCCTCGACTTTCTGTGATTCCCTACATCTCACCTTTCTTTGCAGACAAGCCATTTGAAATACCCTTAACGTATTTCACAGCCAATAAGTCTTTGAAATAATGTGTATTTTGTAGAGAAATCTTCTTATATAATTAGGCAGAAAATCTGACCTGCCATAGTTTTCAAAACAGCATAATTTCACTCTTCTCAAAGATTAATCTGTTGTATTACACAACCTTGGAGTATTTAGCTTTATCAATGACATGTCCTTGAAAAATGTTTTAGAGATCCTACCAGTCTTTGAAAACATCCTTGTGCCTTGTTTCAGTTCCAGTTTTATGTATATTTTCTGCCTTGCACCCGATTATTCCTACATCTGATGGATGGCCTTGGGAATCTAATTCTGGTATTGATGGTTTTGGCTGATTGTCTCCCCTTGTAGCTGCTTTCTTCATTATTGTGTAAATTTAGATCATGAGCTCATGTTTAGCTAAACAGCTGACCTTGTAAGAGGCTAAGGTGTGAATGCTCGTAAGTTTCAGCAGAGAGTCGGCAAAGATTTATTTGTGTCCCTCCAATGAGTGGCCCGCAAGGACCCCGTTTTCTACAAGTGTTGGTCCAATACTCCCTCTAGAGGCAGGGGACTCAGACAGGGCTGCTTTGCGGCCCCCGATCTGGAGCAGGGGCAGTGGGCGGCCTGTGACCCGGGCAGGAGCCTCTCCGCGTGTGTCCCAGGGACCCATCTGCCTGCAAACTTCGGTCACCTGGCAGGAAGCTACGATGCCCAGAACTATGCTTAGCTGTGCAGTGCGGTGTACTGCACGGACACGTTCCACACACACTTCAAGTAAGAGGGCGGCCTGAGTGGAAAGGTGAGAGTTTGGGCAGCTGTGCAGACAAAGAAGGCGCCCTTTGGCCTGGGCCTAAAAACTTGTGACACTCCACTGGGCCTGCCGGGCTCTGAGGGCCCTGCCCTGGGCCCCCTGCTCCCCTGCCCTTTGTTCAGTCACAGCAGAGATGGCCAAACCCACTCCCTCAGTGAGGGCAGTGTTCCAACCTCCCTCAGCCCCGCCCCCTCTCTGCAGGTTACCATGGACTAGAGAGGCTGCATTCTGAGGCCAGGGCGTTCCGAGAATGCCAAGGGCAGACATGATGACCTTAAATGATTTCCTCTTGTGTCAGTGTTGGTAAACTTTAGGAGCTAGGAAATGGTCCACTTGACAGAAATGTTCAAATTTACTGGAATTTCATATATTCTCTGCTCTAACATTGTCCTGACTCTTTCTGTATATTCTTTACTTATGTTTTGGTTTTCCTTAATCAAAGTGTGTCTTTTCAATCTTTTCAAAGAAGATTCTTTGGACTTACTAAATCACCTGAATTTTATACGTTTTCTGTTGTATTAAGTTCTGCTCATATCTTTATTTATCTTTTTTCTATGTTCTCAGGGTTTATTGTTTTCATCTTCTGATGTCAATTAAAACACTTGGTTATTCATTTTAATAAATCTTTTTACTTATAAAGATTTGAACTTTTGAAGATTCCAGCTTACTTGTACGTGTCTAAGGGTCAGGTCTTCTCCATTGTTGCTGGCCTAAGGCTTAGTTCACCATACAGCAATGTATATATTGACCTATTTTCCCCTCGACTTTCTGTGATTCCCTACATCTCACCTTTCTTTGCAGACAAGCCATTTGAAATACCCTTAACGTATTTCACAGCCAATAAGTCTTTGAAATAATGTGTATTTTGTAGAGAAATCTTCTTATATAATTAGGCAGAAAATCTGACCTGCCATAGTTTTCAAAACAGCATAATTTCACTCTTCTCAATGATTAATCTGTTGTATTACACAACCTTGGAGTATTTAGCTTTATCAATGACATGTCCTTGAAAAATGTTTTAGAGATCCTACCAGTCTTTGAAAACATCCTTGTGCCTTGTTTCAGTTCCAGTTTTATGTATATTTTCTGCCTTGCACCCGATTATTCCTACATCTGATGGATGGCCTTGGGAATCTAATTCTGGTATTGATGGTTTTGGCTGATTGTCTCCCCTTGTAGCTGCTTTCTTCATTATTGTGTAAATTTAGATCATGAGCTCATGTTTAGCTAAACAGCTGACCTTGTAAGAGGCTTAGGTGTGAACGCTCGTAAGTTTCAGCAGAGAGTCGGCAAAGATTTATTTGTGTCCCTCCAATGAGTGGCCCGCAAGGACCCCGTTTTCTACAAGTGTTGGTCCAATACTCCCTCTAGAGGCAGGGGACTCAGACAGGGCTGCTTTGCGGCCCCCGATCTGGAGCAGGGGCAGTGGGCGGCCTGTGACCCGGGCAGGAGCCTCTCCGCGTGTGTCCCAGGGACCCATCTGCCTGCGAACTTCGGTCACCTGGCAGGAAGCTACGATGCCCAGAACTATGCTTAGCTGTGCAGTGCGGTGTACTGCACGGACACGTTCCACACACACTTCAAGTAAGAGGGCGGCCTGAGTGGAAAGGTGAGAGTTTGGGCAGCTGTGCAGACAAAGAAGGCGCCCTTTGGCCTGGGCCTAAAAACTTGTGACACTCCACTGGGCCTGCCGGGCTCTGAGGGCCCTGCCCTGGGCCCCCTGCTCCCCTGCCCTTTGTTCAGTCACAGCAGAGATGGCCACAACCACTCCCTCAGTGAGGGCAGTGTTCCAACCTCCCTCAGCCCCGCTCCCTCTCTGCAGGTTACCATGGACTAGAGAGGCTGCATTCTGAGGCCAGGGCGTTCCGAGAATGCCAAGGGCAGACATGATGACCTTAAATGATTTCCTCTTGTGTCAGTGCTGGTAAACTTTAGGAGCTCGGAAATGGTCCACTTGACAGAAATGTTCAAATTTACTGGCATTTCATATATTCTCTGCTCTAACATTGTCCTGACTCTTTCTGTATATTCTTTACTTATGTTTTGGTTTTCCTTAATCAAAGTGTGTCTTTTCAATCTTTTCAAAGAAGATTCTTTGGACTTACAAAATCACCTGAATTTTATACGTTTTCTGTTGTATTAAGTTCTGCTCATATCTTTATTTATCTTTTTTCTATGTTCTCAGGGTTTATTGTTTTCATCTTCTGATGTCAATTAAAACACTTGGTCATTCATTTTAATAAATCTTTTTACTTATAAAGATTTGAACTTTTGAAGATTCCAGCTTACTTGTACGTGTCTAAGGGTCAGGTCCTCTCCATTGTTGCTGGCCTAAGGCTTAGTTCACCATACAGCAATGTATATATTGACCTATTTTCCCCTCGACTTTCTGTGATTCCCTACATCTCACCTTTCTTTGCAGACAAGCCATTTGAAATACCCTTAACGTATTTCACAGCCAATAAGTCTTTGAAATAATGTGTATTTTGTAGAGAAATCTTCTTATATAATTAGGCAGAAAATCTGACCTGCCATAGTTTTCAAAACAGCATAATTTCACTCTTCTCAATGATTAATCTGTTGTATTACACAACCTTGGAGTATTTAGCTTTATCAATGACATGTCCTTGAAAAATGTTTTAGAGATCCTACCAGTCTTTGAAAACATCCTTGTGCCTTGTTTCAGTTCCAGTTTTATGTATATTTTCTGCCTTGCACCCGATTATTCCTACATCTGATGGATGGCCTTGGGAATCTAACACTGGTATTGATTGTTTTGGCTGATTGTCTCCCCTTGTAGCTGCTTTCTTCATTATTGTGTAAATTTAGATCATGAGCTCATGTTTAGCTAAACAGCTGACCTTGTAAGAGGCTTAGGTGTGAACGCTCGTAAGTTTCAGCAGAGAGTCGGCAAAGATTTATTTGTGTCCCTCCAATGAGTGGCCCGCAAGGACCCCGTTTTCTACAAGTGTTGGTCCAATACTCCCTCTAGAGGCAGGGGACTCAGACAGGGCTGCTTTGCGGCCCCCGATCTGGGGCAGGGGCAGTGGGCGGCCTGTGACCCGGGCAGGAGCCTCTCCGCGTGTGTCCCAGGGACCCATCTGCCTGCGAACTTCGGTCACCTGGCAGGAAGCTACGATGCCCAGAACTATGCTTAGCTGTGCAGCGCGGTGTACTGCACGGACACGTTCCACACACACTTCAAGTAAGAGGGCGGCCTGAGTGGAAAGGTGAGAGTTTGGGCAGCTGTGCAGACAAAGAAGGCGCCCTTTGGCCTGGGCCTATAAACTTGTGACACTCCACTGGGCCTGCCGGGCTCTGAGGGCCCTGCCCTGGGCCCCCTGCTCCCCTGCCCTTTGTTCAGTCACAGCAGAGATGGCCACACCCACTCCCTCAGTGAGGGCAGTGTTCCAACCTCCCTCAGCCCCGCCCCCTCTCTGCAGGTTACCATGGACTACAGAGGCTGCATTCTGAGGCCAGGGCGTTCCGAGAATGCCAAGGGCAGACATGATGACCTTAAATGATTTCCTCTTGTGTCAGTGTTGGTAAACTTTAGGAGCTAGGAAATGGTCCACTTGACAGAAATGTTCAAATTTACTGGCATTTCATATATTCTCTGCTCTAACATTGTCCTGACTCTTTCTGTATATTCTTTACTTATGTTTTGGTTTTCCTTAATCAAAGTGTGTCTTTTAAATCTTTTCAAAGAAGATTCTTTGGACTTACTAAATCACCTGAATTTTATACGTTTTCTGTTGTATTAAGTTCTGCTCATATCTTTATTTATCTTTTTTCTATGTTCTCAGGGTTTATTGTTTTCATCTTCTGATGTCAATTAAAACACTTGGTTATTCATTTTAATAAATCTTTTTACTTATAAAGATTTGAACTTTTGAAGATTCCAGCTTACTTGTACGTGTCTAAGGGTCAGGTCCTCTCCATTGTTGCTGGCCTAAGGCTTAGTTCACCATACAGCAATGTATATATTGACCTATTTTCCCCTCGACTTTCTGTGATTCCCTACATCTCACCTTTCTTTGCAGACAAGCCATTTGAAATACCCTTAACGTATTTCACAGCCAATAAGTCTTTGAAATAATGTGTATTTTGTAGAGAAATCTTCTTATATAATTAGGCAGAAAATCTGACCTGCCATAGTTTTCAAAACAGCATAATTTCACTCTTCTCAATGATTAATCTGTTGTATTACACAACCTTGGAGTATTTAGCTTTATCAATGACATGTCCTTGAAAAATGTTTTAGAGATCCTACCAGTCTTTGAAAACATCCTTGTGCCTTGTTTCAGTTCCAGTTTTATGTATATTTTCTGCCTTGCACCCGATTATTCCTACATCTGATGGATGGCCTTGGGAATCTAATTCTGGTATTGATGGTTTTGGCTGATTGTCTCCCCTTGTAGCTGCTTTCTTCATTATTGTGTAAATTTAGATCATGAGCTCATGTTTAGCTAAACAGCTGACCTTGTAAGAGGCTAAGGTGTGAATGCTCGTAAGTTTCAGCAGAGAGTCGGCAAAGATTTATTTGTGTCCCTCCAATGAGTGGCCCGCAAGGACCCCGTTTTCTACAAGTGTTGGTCCAATACTCCCTCTAGAGGCAGGGGACTCAGACAGGGCTGCTTTGCGGCCCCCGATCTGGAGCAGGGGCAGTGGGCGGCCTGTGACCCGGGCAGGAGCCTCTCCGCGTGTGTCCCAGGGACCCATCTGCCTGCAAACTTCGGTCACCTGGCAGGAAGCTACGATGCCCAGAACTATGCTTAGCTGTGCAGTGTGGTGTACTGCACGGACACGTTCCACACACACTTCAAGTAAGAGGGCGGCCTGAGTGGAAAGGTGAGAGTTTGGGCAGCTGTGCAGACAAAGAAGGCGCCCTTTGGCCTGGGCCTAAAAACTTGTGACACTCCACTGGGCCTGCCGGGCTCTGAGGGCCCTGCCCTGGGCCCCCTGCTCCCCTGCCCTTTGTTCAGTCACAGCAGAGATGGCCACACCCACTCCCTCAGTGAGGGCAGTGTTCCAACCTCCCTCAGCCCCGCCCCCTCTCTGCAGGTTACCATGGACTAGAGAGGCTGCATTCTGAGGCCAGGGCGTTCCGAGAATGCCAAGGGCAGACATGATGACCTTAAATGATTTCCTCTTGTGTCAGTGTTGGTAAACTTTAGGAGCTAGGAAATGGTCCACTTTACAGAAATGTTCAAATTTACTGGCATTTCATATATTCTCTGCTCTAACATTGTCCTGACTCTTTCTGTATATTCTTTACTTATGTTTTGGTTTTCCTTAATCAAAGTGTGTCCTTTCAATCTTTTCAAAGAAGATTCTTTGGACTTACTAAATCACCTGAATTTTATACGTTTTCTGTTGTATTAAGTTCTGCTCATATCTTTATTTATCTTTTTTCTATGTTCTCAGGGTTTATTGTTTTCATCTTCTGATGTCAATTAAAACACTTGGTTATTCATTTTAATAAATCTTTTTACTTATAAAGATTTGAACTTTTGAAGATTCCAGCTTACTTGTACGTGTCTAAGGGTCAGGTCCTCTCCATTGTTGCTGGCCTAAGGCTTAGTTCACCATACAGCAATGTATATATTGACCTATTTTCCCCTCGACTTTCTGTGATTCCCTACATCTCACCTTTCTTTGCAGACAAGCCATTTGAAATACCCTTAACGTATTTCACAGCCAATAAGTCTTTGAAATAATGTGTATTTTGTAGAGAAATCTTCTTATATAATTAGGCAGAAAATCTGACCTGCCATAGTTTTCAAAACAGCATAATTTCACTCTTCTCAATGATTAATCTGTTGTATTACACAACCTTGGAGTATTTAGCTTTATCAATGACATGTCCTTGAAAAATGTTTTAGAGATCCTACCAGTCTTTGAAAACATCCTTGTGCCTTGTTTCAGTTCCAGTTTTATGTATATTTTCTGCCTTGCACCCGATTATTCCTACATCTGATGGATGGCCTTGGGAATCTAACACTGGTATTGATTGTTTTGGCTGATTGTCTCCCCTTGTAGCTGCTTTCTTCATTATTGTGTAAATTTAGATCATGAGCTCATGTTTAGCTAAACAGCTGACCTTGTAAGAGGCTTAGGTGTGAACGTTCGTAAGTTTCAGCAGAGAGTCGGCAAAGATTTATTTGTGTCCCTCCAATGAGTGGCCCGCAAGGACCCCGTTTTCTACAAGTGTTGGTCCAATACTCCCTCTAGAGGCAGGGGACTCAGACAGGGCTGCTTTGCGGCCCCCGATCTGGGGCAGGGGCAGTGGGCGGCCTGTGACCCGGGCAGGAGCCTCTCCGCGTGTGTCCCAGGGACCCATCTGCCTGCGAACTTCGGTCACCTGGCAGGAAGCTACGATGCCCAGAACTATGCTTAGCTGTGCAGCGCGGTGTACTGCACGGACACGTTCCACACACACTTCAAGTAAGAGGGCGGCCTGAGTGGAAAGGTGAGAGTTTGGGCAGCTGTGCAGACAAAGAAGGCGCCCTTTGGCCTGGGCCTAAAAACTTGTGACACTCCACTGGGCCTGCCGGGCTCTGAGGGCCCTGCCCTGGGCCCCCTGCTCCCCTGCCCTTTGTTCA
The DNA here is from genome assembly GCF_964341445.2 of Mesoplodon mirus. Lineage (NCBI taxonomy): Eukaryota > Metazoa > Chordata > Mammalia > Artiodactyla > Ziphiidae > Mesoplodon > Mesoplodon mirus. The sequence goes on along the minus strand of NC_138976.1, from coordinate 130,493,625 downwards.
GTCACAGCAGAGATGGCCACACCCACTCCCTCAGTGAGGGCAGTGTTCCAACCTCCCTCAGCCCCGCCCCCTCTCTGCAGGTTACCATGGACTAGAGAGGCTGCATTCTGAGGCCAGGGCGTTCCGAGAATGCCAAGGGCAGACATGATGACCTTAAATGATTTCCTCTTGTGTCAGTGTTGGTAAACTTTAGGAGCTAGGAAATGGTCCACTTGACAGAAATGTTCAAATTTACTGGAATTTCATATATTCTCTGCTCTAACATTGTCCTGACTCTTTCTGTATATTCTTTACTTATGTTTTGGTTTTCCTTAATCAAAGTGTGTCTTTTAAATCTTTTCAAAGAAGATTCTTTGGACTTACTAAATCACCTGAATTTTATACGTTTTCTGTTGTATTAAGTTCTGCTCATATCTTTATTTATCTTTTTTCTATGTTCTCAGGGTTTATTGTTTTCATCTTCTGATGTCAATTAAAACACTTGGTTATTCATTTTAATAAATCTTTTTACTTATAAAGATTTGAACTTTTGAAGATTCCAGCTTACTTGTACGTGTCTAAGGGTCAGGTCCTCTCCATTGTTGCTGGCCTAAGGCTTAGTTCACCATACAGCAATGTATATATTGACCTATTTTCCCCTCGACTTTCTGTGATTCCCTACATCTCACCTTTCTTTGCAGACAAGCCATTTGAAATACCCTTAACGTATTTCACAGCCAATAAGTCTTTGAAATAATGTGTATTTTGTAGAGAAATCTTCTTATATAATTAGGCAGAAAATCTGACCTGCCATAGTTTTCAAAACAGCATAATTTCACTCTTCTCAATGATTAATCTGTTGTATTACACAACCTTGGAGTATTTAGCTTTATCAATGACATGTCCTTGAAAAATGTTTTAGAGATCCTACCAGTCTTTGAAAACATCCTTGTGCCTTGTTTCAGTTCCAGTTTTATGTATATTTTCTGACTTGCACCCGATTATTCCTACATCTGATGGATGGCCTTGGGAATCTAACACTGGTATTGATTGTTTTGGCTGATTGTCTCCCCTTGTAGCTGCTTTCTTCATTATTGTGTAAATTTAGATCATGAGCTCATGTTTAGCTAAACAGCTGACCTTGTAAGAGGCTTAGGTGTGAACGCTCGTAAGTTTCAGGATAGAGTCGGCAAAGATTTATTTGTGTCCCTCCAATGAGTGGCCCGCAAGGACCCCGTTTTCTACAAGTGTTGGTCCAATACTCCCTCTAGAGGCAGGGGACTCAGACAGGGCTGCTTTGCGGCCCCCGATCTGGGGCAGGGGCAGTGGGCGGCCTGTGACCCGGGCAGGAGCCTCTCCGCGTGTGTCCCAGGGACCCATCTGCCTGCGAACTTCGGTCACCTGGCAGGAAGCTACGATGCCCAGAACTATGCTTAGCTGTGCAGCGCGGTGTACTGCACGGACACGTTCCACACACACTTCAAGTAAGAGGGCGGCCTGAGTGGAAAGGTGAGAGTTTGGGCAGCTGTGCAGACAAAGAAGGCGCCCTTTGGCCTGGGCCTAAAAACTTGTGACACTCCACTGGGCCTGCCGGGCTCTGAGGGCCCTGCCCTGGGCCCCCTGCTCCCCTGCCCTTTGTTCAGTCACAGCAGAGATGGCCACACCCACTCCCTCAGTGAGGGCAGTGTTCCAACCTCCCTCAGCCCCGCCCCCTCTCTGCAGGTTACCATGGACTAGAGAGGCTGCATTCTGAGGCCAGGGCGTTCCGAGAATGCCAAGGGCAGACATGATGACCTTAAATGATTTCCTCTTGTGTCAGTGTTGGTAAACTTTAGGAGCTAGGAAATGGTCCACTTGACAGAAATGTTCAAATTTACTGGCATTTCATATATTCTCTGCTCTAACATTGTCCTGACTCTTTCTGTATATTCTTTACTTATGTTTTGGTTTTCCTTAATCAAAGTGTGTCTTTTCAATCTTTTCAAAGAAGATTCTTTGGACTTACTAAATCACCTGAATTTTATACGTTTTCTGTTGTATTAAGTTCTGCTCATATCTTTATTTATCTTTTTTCTATGTTCTCAGGGTTTATTGTTTTCATCTTCTGATGTCAATTAAAACACTTGGTTATTCATTTTAATAAATCTTTTTACTTATAAAGATTTGAACTTTTGAAGATTCCAGCTTACTTGTACGTGTCTAAGGGTCAGGTCCTCTCCATTGTTGCTGGCCTAAGGCTTAGTTCACCATACAGCAATGTATATATTGACCTATTTTCCCCTCGACTTTCTGTGATTCCCTACATCTCACCTTTCTTTGCAGACAAGCCATTTGAAATACCCTTAACGTATTTCACAGCCAATAAGTCTTTGAAATAATGTGTATTTTGTAGAGAAATCTTCTTATATAATTAGGCAGAAAATCTGACCTGCCATAGTTTTCAAAACAGCATAATTTCACTCTTCTCAATGATTAATCTGTTGTATTACACAACCTTGGAGTATTTAGCTTTATCAATGACATGTCCTTGAAAAATGTTTTAGAGATCCTACCAGTCTTTGAAAACATCCTTGTGCCTTGTTTCAGTTCCAGTTTTATGTATATTTTCTGCCTTGCACCCGATTATTCCTACATCTGATGGATGGCCTTGGGAATCTAACTCTGGTATTGATGGTTTTGGCTGATTGTCTCCCCTTGTAGCTGCTTTCTTCATTACTGTGTAAATTTAGATCATGAGCTCATGTTTAGCTAAACAGCTGACCTTGTAAGAGGCTTAGGTGTGAACGCTCGTAAGTTTCAGCAGAGAGTCGGCAAAGATTTATTTGTGTCCCTCCAATGAGTGGCCCGCAAGGACCCCGTTTTCTACAAGTGTTGGTCCAATACTCCCTCTAGAGGCAGGGGACTCAGACAGGGCTGCTTTGCGGCCCCCGATCTGGGGCAGGGGCAGTGGGCGGCCTGTGACCCGGGCAGGAGCCTCTCCGCGTGTGTCCCAGGGACCCATCTGCCTGCGAACTTCGGTCACCTGGCAGGAAGCTACGATGCCCAGAACTATGCTTAGCTGTGCAGCGCGGTGTACTGCACGGACACGTTCCACACACACTTCAAGTAAGAGGGCGGCCTGAGTGGAAAGGTGAGAGTTTGGGCAGCTGTGCAGACAAAGAAGGCGCCCTTTGGCCTGGGCCTAAAAACTTGTGACACTCCACTGGGCCTGCCGGGCTCTGAGGGCCCTGCCCTGGGCCCCCTGCTCCCCTGCCCTTTGTTCAGTCACAGCAGAGATGGCCACACCCACTCCCTCAGTGAGGGCAGTGTTCCAACCTCCCTCAGCCCCGCCCCCTCTCTGCAGGTTACCATGGACTAGAGAGGCTGCATTCTGAGGCCAGGGCGTTCCGAGAATGCCAAGGGCAGACATGATGACCTTAAATGATTTCCTCTTGTGTCAGTGTTGGTAAAGTTTAGGAGCTAGGAAATGGTCCACTTGACAGAAATGTTCAAATTTACTGGCATTTCATATATTCTCTGCTCTAACATTGTCCTGACTCTTTCTGTATATTCTTTACTTATGTTTTGGTTTTCCTTAATCAAAGTGTGTCTTTTCAATCTTTTCAAAGAAGATTCTTTGGACTTACTAAATCACCTGAATTTTATACGTTTTCTGTTGTATTAAGTTCTGCTCATATCTTTATTTATCTTTTTTCTATGTTCTCAGGGTTTATTGTTTTCATCTTCTGATGTCAATTAAAACACTTGGTTATTCATTTTAATAAATCTTTTTACTTATAAAGATTTGAACTTTTGAAGATTCCAGCTTACTTGTACGTGTCTAAGGGTCAGGTCCTCTCCATTGTTGCTGGCCTAAGGCTTAGTTCACCATACAGCAATGTATATATTGACCTATTTTCCCCTCGACTTTCTGTGATTCCCTACATCTCACCTTTCTTTGCAGACAAGCCATTTGAAATACCCTTAACGTATTTCACAGCCAATAAGTCTTTGAAATAATGTGTATTTTGTAGAGAAATCTTCTTATATAATTAGGCAGAAAATCTGACCTGCCATAGTTTTCAAAACAGCATAATTTCACTCTTCTCAATGATTAATCTGTTGTATTACACAACCTTGGAGTATTTAGCTTTATCAATGACATGTCCTTGAAAAATGTTTTAGAGATCCTACCAGTCTTTGAAAACATCCTTGTGCCTTGTTTCAGTTCCAGTTTTATGTATATTTTCTGCCTTGCACCCGATTATTCCTACATCTGATGGATGGCCTTGGGAATCTAATTCTGGTATTGATGGTTTTGGCTGATTGTCTCCCCTTGTAGCTGCTTTCTTCATTACTGTGTAAATTTAGATCATGAGCTCATGTTTAGCTAAACAGCTGACCTTGTAAGAGGCTTAGGTGTGAACGCTCGTAAGTTTCAGCAGAGAGTCGGCAAAGATTTATTTGTGTCCCTCCAATGAGTGGCCCGCAAGGACCACGTTTTCTACAAGTGTTGGTCCAATACTCCCTCTAGAGGCAGGGGACTCAGACAGGGCTGCTTTGCGGCCCCCGATCTGGGGCAGGGGCAGTGGGCGGCCTGTGACCCGGGCAGGAGCCTCTCCGCGTGTGTCCCAGGGACCCATCTGCCTGCGAACTTCGGTCACCTGGCAGGAAGCTACGATGCCCAGAACTATGCTTAGCTGTGCAGCGCGGTGTACTGCACGGACACGTTCCACACACACTTCAAGTAAGAGGGCGGCCTGAGTGGAAAGGTGAGAGTTTGGGCAGCTGTGCAGACAAAGAAGGCGCCCTTTGGCCTGGGCCTAAAAACTTGTGACACTCCACTGGGCCTGCCGGGCTCTGAGGGCCCTGCCCTGGGCCCCCTGCTCCCCTGCCCTTTGTTCAGTCACAGCAGAGATGGCCACACCCACTCCCTCAGTGAGGGCAGTGTTCCAACCTCCCTCAGCCCCGCCCCCTCTCTGCAGGTTACCATGGACTAGAGAGGCTGCATTCTGAGGCCAGGGCGTTCCGAGAATGCCAAGGGCAGACATGATGACCTTAAATGATTTCCTCTTGTGTCAGTGTTGGTAAACTTTAGGAGCTAGGAAATGGTCCACTTGACAGAAATGTTCAAATTTACTGGAATTTCATATATTCTCTGCTCTAACATTGTCCTGACTCTTTCTGTATATTCTTTACTTATGTTTTGGTTTTCCTTAATCAAAGTGTGTCTTTTAAATCTTTTCAAAGAAGATTCTTTGGACTTACTAAATCACCTGAATTTTATACGTTTTCTGTTGTATTAAGTTCTGCTCATATCTTTATTTATCTTTTTTCTATGTTCTCAGGGTTTATTGTTTTCATCTTCTGATGTCAATTAAAACACTTGGTTATTCATTTTAATAAATCTTTTTACTTATAAAGATTTGAACTTTTGAAGATTCCAGCTTACTTGTACGTGTCTAAGGGTCAGGTCCTCTCCATTGTTGCTGGCCTAAGGCTTAGTTCACCATACAGCAATGTATATATTGACCTATTTTCCCCTCGACTTTCTGTGATTCCCTACATCTCACCTTTCTTTGCAGACAAGCCATTTGAAATACCCTTAACGTATTTCACAGCCAATAAGTCTTTGAAATAATGTGTATTTTGTAGAGAAATCTTCTTATATAATTAGGCAGAAAATCTGACCTGCCATAGTTTTCAAAACAGCATAATTTCACTCTTCTCAATGATTAATCTGTTGTATTACACAACCTTGGAGTATTTAGCTTTATCAATGACATGTCCTTGAAAAATGTTTTAGAGATCCTACCAGTCTTTGAAAACATCCTTGTGCCTTGTTTCAGTTCCAGTTTTATGTATATTTTCTGCCTTGCACCCGATTATTCCTACATCTGATGGATGGCCTTGGGAATCTAATTCTGGTATTGATGGTTTTGGCTGATTGTCTCCCCTTGTAGCTGCTTTCTTCATTACTGTGTAAATTTAGATCATGAGCTCATGTTTAGCTAAACAGCTGACCTTGTAAGAGGCTTAGGTGTGAACGCTCGTAAGTTTCAGCAGAGAGTCGGCAAAGATTTATTTGTGTCCCTCCAATGAGTTGCCTGCAAGGACCCCGTTTTCTACAAGTGTTGGTCCAATACTCCCTCTAGAGGCAGGGGACTCAGACAGGGCTGCTTTGCGGCCCCCGATCTGGAGCAGGGGCAGTGGGCGGCCTGTGACCCGGGCAGGAGCCTCTCCGCGTGTGTACCAGGGACCCATCTGCCTGCGAACTTCGGTCACCTGGCAGGAAGCTACGATGCCCAGAACTATGCTTAGTTGTGCAGTGCGGTGTACTGCACGGACACGTTCCACACACACTTCAAGTAAGAGGGCGGCCTGAGTGGAAAGGTGAGAGTTTGGGCAGCTGTGCAGACAAAGAAGGCGCCCTTTGGCCTGGGCCTAAAAACTTGTGACACTCCACTGGGCCTGCCGGGCTCTGAGGGCCCTGCCCTGGGCCCCCTGCTCCCCTGCCCTTTGTTCAGTCACAGCAGAGATGGCCACACCCACTCCCTCAGTGAGGGCAGTGTTCCAACCTCCCTCAGCCCCGCCCCCTCTCTGCAGGTTACCATGGACTACAGAGGCTGCATTCTGAGGCCAGGGCGTTCCGAGAATGCCAAGGGCAGACATGATGACCTTAAATGATTTCCTCTTGTGTCAGTGTTGGTAAACTTTAGGAGCTAGGAAATGGTCCACTTGACAGAAATGTTCAAATTTACTGGCATTTCATATATTCTCTGCTCTAACATTGTCCTGACTCTTTCTGTATATTCTTTACTTATGTTTTGGTTTTCCTTAATCAAAGTGTGTCTTTTCAATCTTTTCAAAGAAGATTCTTTGGACTTACAAAATCACCTGAATTTTATACGTTTTCTGTTGTATTAAGTTCTGCTCATATCTTTATTTATCTTTTTTCTATGTTCTCAGGGTTTATTGTTTTCATCTTCTGATGTCAATTAAAACACTTGGTTATTCATTTTAATAAATCTTTTTACTTATAAAGATTTGAACTTTTGAAGATTCCAGCTTACTTGTACGTGTCTAAGGGTCAGGTCCTCTCCATTGTTGCTGGCCTAAGGCTTAGTTCACCATACAGCAATGTATATATTGACCTATTTTCCCCTCGACTTTCTGTGATTCCCTACATCTCACCTTTCTTTGCAGACAAGCCATTTGAAATACCCTTAACGTATTTCACAGCCAATAAGTCTTTGAAATAATGTGTATTTTGTAGAGAAATCTTCTTATATAATTAGGCAGAAAATCTGACCTGCCATAGTTTTCAAAACAGCATAATTTCACTCTTCTCAATGATTAATCTGTTGTATTACACAACCTTGGAGTATTTAGCTTTATCAATGACATGTCCTTGAAAAATGTTTTAGAGATCCTACCAGTCTTTGAAAACATCCTTGTGCCTTGTTTCAGTTCCAGTTTTATGTATATTTTCTGCCTTGCACCCGATTATTCCTACATCTGATGGATGGCCTTGGGAATCTAACACTGGTATTGATTGTTTTGGCTGATTGTCTCCCCTTGTAGCTGCTTTCTTCATTATTGTGTAAATTTAGATCATGAGCTCATGTTTAGCTAAACAGCTGACCTTGTAAGAGGCTTAGGTGTGAACGCTCGTAAGTTTCAGCAGAGAGTCGGCAAAGATTTATTTGTGTCCCTCCAATGAGTGGCCCGCAAGGACCCCGTTTTCTACAAGTGTTGGTCCAATACTCCCTCTAGAGGCAGGGGACTCAGACAGGGCTGCTTTGCGGCCCCCGATCTGGGGCAGGGGCAGTGGGCGGCCTGTGACCCGGGCAGGAGCCTCTCCGCGTGTGTCCCAGGGACCCATCTGCCTGCGAACTTCGGTCACCTGGCAGGAAGCTACGATGCCCAGAACTATGCTTAGCTGTGCAGCGCGGTGTACTGCACGGACACGTTCCACACACACTTCAAGTAAGAGGGCGGCCTGAGTGGAAAGGTGAGAGTTTGGGCAGCTGTGCAGACAAAGAAGGCGCCCTTTGGCCTGGGCCTATAAACTTGTGACACTCCACTGGGCCTGCCGGGCTCTGAGGGCCCTGCCCTGGGCCCCCTGCTCCCCTGCCCTTTGTTCAGTCACAGCAGAGATGGCCACACCCACTCCCTCAGTGAGGGCAGTGTTCCAACCTCCCTCAGCCCCGCCCCCTCTCTGCAGGTTACCATGGACTAGAGAGGCTGCATTCTGAGGCCAGGGCGTTCCGAGAATGCCAAGGGCAGACATGATGACCTTAAATGATTTCCTCTTGTGTCAGTGTTGGTAAACTTTAGGAGCTAGGAAATGGTCCACTTGACAGAAATGTTCAAATTTACTGGAATTTCATATATTCTCTGCTCTAACATTGTCCTGACTCTTTCTGTATATTCTTTACTTATGTTTTGGTTTTCCTTAATCAAAGTGTGTCTTTTAAATCTTTTCAAAGAAGATTCTTTGGACTTACTAAATCACCTGAATTTTATACGTTTTCTGTTGTATTAAGTTCTGCTCATATCTTTATTTATCTTTTTTCTATGTTCTCAGGGTTTATTGTTTTCATCTTCTGATGTCAATTAAAACACTTGGTTATTCATTTTAATAAATCTTTTTACTTATAAAGATTTGAACTTTTGAAGATTCCAGCTTACTTGTACGTGTCTAAGGGTCAGGTCCTCTCCATTGTTGCTGGCCTAAGGCTTAGTTCACCATACAGCAATGTATATATTGACCTATTTTCCCCTCGACTTTCTGTGATTCCCTACATCTCACCTTTCTTTGCAGACAAGCCATTTGAAATACCCTTAACGTATTTCACAGCCAATAAGTCTTTGAAATAATGTGTATTTTGTAGAGAAATCTTCTTATATAATTAGGCAGAAAATCTGACCTGCCATAGTTTTCAAAACAGCATAATTTCACTCTTCTCAATGATTAATCTGTTGTATTACACAACCTTGGAGTATTTAGCTTTATCAATGACATGTCCTTGAAAAATGTTTTAGAGATCCTACCAGTCTTTGAAAACATCCTTGTGCCTTGTTTCAGTTCCAGTTTTATGTATATTTTCTGCCTTGCACCCGATTATTCCTACATCTGATGGATGGCCTTGGGAATCTAACACTGGTATTGATTGTTTTGGCTGATTGTCTCCCCTTGTAGCTGCTTTCTTCATTATTGTGTAAATTTAGATCATGAGCTCATGTTTAGCTAAACAGCTGACCTTGTAAGAGGCTTAGGTGTGAACGCTCGTAAGTTTCAGGATAGAGTCGGCAAAGATTTATTTGTGTCCCTCCAATGAGTGGCCCGCAAGGACCCCGTTTTCTACAAGTGTTGGTCCAATACTCCCTCTAGAGGCAGGGGACTCAGACAGGGCTGCTTTGCGGCCCCCGATCTGGGGCAGGGGCAGTGGGCGGCCTGTGACCCGGGCAGGAGCCTCTCCGCGTGTGTCCCAGGGACCCATCTGCCTGCGAACTTCGGTCACCTGGCAGGAAGCTACGATGCCCAGAACTATGCTTAGCTGTGCAGTGCGGTGTACTGCACGGACACGTTCCACACACACTTCAAGTAAGAGGGCGGCCTGAGTGGAAAGGTGAGAGTTTGGGCAGCTGTGCAGACAAAGAAGGCGCCCTTTGGCCTGGGCCTAAAAACTTGTGACACTCCACTGGGCCTGCCGGGCTCTGAGGGCCCTGCCCTGGGCCCCCTGCTCCCCTGCCCTTTGTTCAGTCACAGCAGAGATGGCCACACCCACTCCCTCAGTGAGGGCAGTGTTCCAACCTCCCTCAGCCCCGCCCCCTCTCTGCAGGTTACCATGGACTAGAGAGGCTGCATTCTGAGGCCAGGGCGTTCCGAGAATGCCAAGGGCAGACATGATGACCTTAAATGATTTCCTCTTGTGTCAGTGTTGGTAAACTTTAGGAGCTAGGAAATGGTCCACTTGACAGAAATGTTCAAATTTACTGGCATTTCATATATTCTCTGCTCTAACATTGTCCTGACTCTTTCTGTATATTCTTTACTTATGTTTTGGTTTTCCTTAATCAAAGTGTGTCTTTTCAATCTTTTCAAAGAAGATTCTTTGGACTTACTAAATCACCTGAATTTTATACGTTTTCTGTTGTATTAAGTTCTGCTCATATCTTTATTTATCTTTTTTCTATGTTCTCAGGGTTTATTGTTTTCATCTTCTGATGTCAATTAAAACACTTGGTTATTCATTTTAATAAATCTTTTTACTTATAAAGATTTGAACTTTTGAAGATTCCAGCTTACTTGTACGTGTCTAAGGGTCAGGTCCTCTCCATTGTTGCTGGCCTAAGGCTTAGTTCACCATACAGCAATGTATATATTGACCTATTTTCCCCTCGACTTTCTGTGATTCCCTACATCTCACCTTTCTTTGCAGACAAGCCATTTGAAATACCCTTAACGTATTTCACAGCCAATAAGTCTTTGAAATAATGTGTATTTTGTAGAGAAATCTTCTTATATAATTAGGCAGAAAATCTGACCTGCCATAGTTTTCAAAACAGCATAATTTCACTCTTCTCAATGATTAATCTGTTGTATTACACAACCTTGGAGTATTTAGCTTTATCAATGACATGTCCTTGAAAAATGTTTTAGAGATCCTACCAGTCTTTGAAAACATCCTTGTGCCTTGTTTCAGTTCCAGTTTTATGTATATTTTCTGCCTTGCACCCGATTATTCCTACATCTGATGGATGGCCTTGGGAATCTAATTCTGGTATTGATGGTTTTGGCTGATTGTCTCCCCTTGTAGCTGCTTTCTTCATTACTGTGTAAATTTAGATCATGAGCTCATGTTTAGCTAAACAGCTGACCTTGTAAGAGGCTTAGGTGTGAACGCTCGTAAGTTTCAGCAGAGAGTCGGCAAAGATTTATTTGTGTCCCTCCAATGAGTGGCCCGCAAGGACCCCGTTTTCTACAAGTGTTGGTCCAATACTCCCTCTAGAGGCAGGGGACTCAGACAGGGCTGCTTTGCGGCCCCCGATCTGGGGCAGGGGCAGTGGGCGGCCTGTGACCCGGGCAGGAGCCTCTCCGCGTGTGTCCCAGGGACCCATCTGCCTGCGAACTTCGGTCACCTGGCAGGAAGCTACGATGCCCAGAACTATGCTTAGCTGTGCAGCGCGGTGTACTGCACGGACACGTTCCACACACACTTCAAGTAAGAGGGCGGCCTGAGTGGAAAGGTGAGAGTTTGGGCAGCTGTGCAGACAAAGAAGGCGCCCTTTGGCCTGGGCCTAAAAACTTGTGACACTCCACTGGGCCTGCCGGGCTCTGAGGGCCCTGCCCTGGGCCCCCTGCTCCCCTGCCCTTTGTTCAGTCACAGCAGAGATGGCCACACCCACTCCCTCAGTGAGGGCAGTGTTCCAACCTCCCTCAGCCCCGCCCCCTCTCTGCAGGTTACCATGGACTAGAGAGGCTGCATTCTGAGGCCAGGGCGTTCCGAGAATGCCAAGGGCAGACATGATGACCTTAAATGATTTCCTCTTGTGTCAGTGTTGGTAAACTTTAGGAGCTAGGAAATGGTCCACTTGACAGAAATGTTCAAATTTACTGGAATTTCATATATTCTCTGCTCTAACATTGTCCTGACTCTTTCTGTATATTCTTTACTTATGTTTTGGTTTTCCTTAATCAAAGTGTGTCTTTTAAATCTTTTCAAAGAAGATTCTTTGGACTTACTAAATCACCTGAATTTTATACGTTTTCTGTTGTATTAAGTTCTGCTCATATCTTTATTTATCTTTTTTCTATGTTCTCAGGGTTTATTGTTTTCATCTTCTGATGTCAATTAAAACACTTGGTTATTCATTTTAATAAATCTTTTTACTTATAAAGATTTGAACTTTTGAAGATTCCAGCTTACTTGTACGTGTCTAAGGGTCAGGTCCTCTCCATTGTTGCTGGCCTAAGGCTTAGTTCACCATACAGCAATGTATATATTGACCTATTTTCCCCTCGACTTTCTGTGATTCCCTACATCTCACCTTTCTTTGCAGACAAGCCATTTGAAATACCCTTAACGTATTTCACAGCCAATAAGTCTTTGAAATAATGTGTATTTTGTAGAGAAATCTTCTTATATAATTAGGCAGAAAATCTGACCTGCCATAGTTTTCAAAACAGCATAATTTCACTCTTCTCAATGATTAATCTGTTGTATTACACAACCTTGGAGTATTTAGCTTTATCAATGACATGTCCTTGAAAAATGTTTTAGAGATCCTACCAGTCTTTGAAAACATCCTTGTGCCTTGTTTCAGTTCCAGTTTTATGTATATTTTCTGCCTTGCACCCGATTATTCCTACATCTGATGGATGGCCTTGGGAATCTAATTCTGGTATTGATGGTTTTGGCTGATTGTCTCCCCTTGTAGCTGCTTTCTTCATTACTGTGTAAATTTAGATCATGAGCTCATGTTTAGCTAAACAGCTGACCTTGTAAGAGGCTTAGGTGTGAACGCTCGTAAGTTTCAGCAGAGAGTCGGCAAAGATTTATTTGTGTCCCTCCAATGAGTTGCCTGCAAGGACCCCGTTTTCTACAAGTGTTGGTCCAATACTCCCTCTAGAGGCAGGGGACTCAGACAGGGCTGCTTTGCGGCCCCCGATCTGGAGCAGGGGCAGTGGGCGGCCTGTGACCCGGGCAGGAGCCTCTCCGCGTGTGTACCAGGGACCCATCTGCCTGCGAACTTCGGTCACCTGGCAGGAAGCTACGATGCCCAGAACTATGCTTAGTTGTGCAGTGCGGTGTACTGCACGGACACGTTCCACACACACTTCAAGTAAGAGGGCGGCCTGAGTGGAAAGGTGAGAGTTTGGGCAGCTGTGCAGACAAAGAAGGCGCCCTTTGGCCTGGGCCTAAAAACTTGTGACACTCCACTGGGCCTGCCGGGCTCTGAGGGCCCTGCCCTGGGCCCCCTGCTCCCCTGCCCTTTGTTCAGTCACAGCAGAGATGGCCACACCCACTCCCTCAGTGAGGGCAGTGTTCCAACCTCCCTCAGCCCCGCCCCCTCTCTGCAGGTTACCATGGACTACAGAGGCTGCATTCTGAGGCCAGGGCGTTCCGAGAATGCCAAGGGCAGACATGATGACCTTAAATGATTTCCTCTTGTGTCAGTGTTGGTAAACTTTAGGAGCTAGGAAATGGTCCACTTGACAGAAATGTTCAAATTTACTGGCATTTCATATATTCTCTGCTCTAACATTGTCCTGACTCTTTCTGTATATTCTTTACTTATGTTTTGGTTTTCCTTAATCAAAGTGTGTCTTTTCAATCTTTTCAAAGAAGATTCTTTGGACTTACAAAATCACCTGAATTTTATACGTTTTCTGTTGTATTAAGTTCTGCTCATATCTTTATTTATCTTTTTTCTATGTTCTCAGGGTTTATTGTTTTCATCTTCTGATGTCAATTAAAACACTTGGTTATTCATTTTAATAAATCTTTTTACTTATAAAGATTTGAACTTTTGAAGATTCCAGCTTACTTGTACGTGTCTAAGGGTCAGGTCCTCTCCATTGTTGCTGGCCTAAGGCTTAGTTCACCATACAGCAATGTATATATTGACCTATTTTCCCCTCGACTTTCTGTGATTCCCTACATCTCACCTTTCTTTGCAGACAAGCCATTTGAAATACCCTTAACGTATTTCACAGCCAATAAGTCTTTGAAATAATGTGTATTTTGTAGAGAAATCTTCTTATATAATTAGGCAGAAAATCTGACCTGCCATAGTTTTCAAAACAGCATAATTTCACTCTTCTCAATGATTAATCTGTTGTATTACACAACCTTGGAGTATTTAGCTTTATCAATGACATGTCCTTGAAAAATGTTTTAGAGATCCTACCAGTCTTTGAAAACATCCTTGTGCCTTGTTTCAGTTCCAGTTTTATGTATATTTTCTGCCTTGCACCCGATTATTCCTACATCTGATGGATGGCCTTGGGAATCTAACACTGGTATTGATTGTTTTGGCTGATTGTCTCCCCTTGTAGCTGCTTTCTTCATTATTGTGTAAATTTAGATCATGAGCTCATGTTTAGCTAAACAGCTGACCTTGTAAGAGGCTTAGGTGTGAACGCTCGTAAGTTTCAGGATAGAGTCGGCAAAGATTTATTTGTGTCCCTCCAATGAGTGGCCCGCAAGGACCCCGTTTTCTACAAGTGTTGGTCCAATACTCCCTCTAGAGGCAGGGGACTCAGACAGGGCTGCTTTGCGGCCCCCGATCTGGGGCAGGGGCAGTGGGCGGCCTGTGACCCGGGCAGGAGCCTCTCCGCGTGTGTCCCAGGGACCCATCTGCCTGCGAACTTCGGTCACCTGGCAGGAAGCTACGATGCCCAGAACTATGCTTAGCTGTGCAGCGCGGTGTACTGCACGGACACGTTCCACACACACTTCAAGTAAGAGGGCGGCCTGAGTGGAAAGGTGAGAGTTTGGGCAGCTGTGCAGACAAAGAAGGCGCCCTTTGGCCTGGGCCTAAAAACTTGTGACACTCCACTGGGCCTGCCGGGCTCTGAGGGCCCTGCCCTGGGCCCCCTGCTCCCCTGCCCTTTGTTCAGTCACAGCAGAGATGGCCACACCCACTCCCTCAGTGAGGGCAGTGTTCCAACCTCCCTCAGCCCCGCCCCCTCTCTGCAGGTTACCATGGACTAGAGAGGCTGCATTCTGAGGCCAGGGCGTTCCGAGAATGCCAAGGGCAGACATGATGACCTTAAATGATTTCCTCTTGTGTCAGTGTTGGTAAACTTTAGGAGCTAGGAAATGGTCCACTTTACAGAAATGTTCAAATTTACTGGCATTTCATATATTCTCTGCTCTAACATTGTCCTGACTCTTTCTGTATATTCTTTACTTATGTTTTGGTTTTCCTTAATCAAAGTGTGTCTTTTCAATCTTTTCAAAGAAGATTCTTTGGACTTACTAAATCACCTGAATTTTATACGTTTTCTGTTGTATTAAGTTCTGCTCATATCTTTATTTATCTTTTTTCTATGTTCTCAGGGTTTATTGTTTTCATCTTCTGATGTCAATTAAAACACTTGGTTATTCATTTTAATAAATCTTTTTACTTATAAAGATTTGAACTTTTGAAGATTCCAGCTTACTTGTACGTGTCTAAGGGTCAGGTCCTCTCCATTGTTGCTGGCCTAAGGCTTAGTTCACCATACAGCAATGTATATATTGACCTATTTTCCCCTCGACTTTCTGTGATTCCCTACATCTCACCTTTCTTTGCAGACAAGCCATTTGAAATACCCTTAACGTATTTCACAGCCAATAAGTCTTTGAAATAATGTGTATTTTGTAGAGAAATCTTCTTATATAATTAGGCAGAAAATCTGACCTGCCATAGTTTTCAAAACAGCATAATTTCACTCTTCTCAATGATTAATCTGTTGTATTACACAACCTTGGAGTATTTAGCTTTATCAATGACATGTCCTTGAAAAATGTTTTAGAGATCCTACCAGTCTTTGAAAACATCCTTGTGCCTTGTTTCAGTTCCAGTTTTATGTATATTTTCTGCCTTGCACCCGATTATTCCTACATCTGATGGATGGCCTTGGGAATCTAATTCTGGTATTGATGGTTTTGGCTGATTGTCTCCCCTTGTAGCTGCTTTCTTCATTACTGTGTAAATTTAGATCATGAGCTCATGTTTAGCTAAACAGCTGACCTTGTAAGAGGCTTAGGTGTGAACGCTCGTAAGTTTCAGCAGAGAGTCGGCAAAGATTTATTTGTGTCCCTCCAATGAGTGGCCCGCAAGGACCACGTTTTCTACAAGTGTTGGTCCAATACTCCCTCTAGAGGCAGGGGACTCAGACAGGGCTGCTTTGCGGCCCCCGATCTGGGGCAGGGGCAGTGGGCGGCCTGTGACCCGGGCAGGAGCCTCTCCGCGTGTGTCCCAGGGACCCATCTGCCTGCGAACTTCGGTCACCTGGCAGGAAGCTACGATGCCCAGAACTATGCTTAGCTGTGCAGCGCGGTGTACTGCACGGACACGTTCCACACACACTTCAAGTAAGAGGGCGGCCTGAGTGGAAAGGTGAGAGTTTGGGCAGCTGTGCAGACAAAGAAGGCGCCCTTTGGCCTGGGCCTAAAAACTTGTGACACTCCACTGGGCCTGCCGGGCTCTGAGGGCCCTGCCCTGGGCCCCCTGCTCCCCTGCCCTTTGTTCAGTCACAGCAGAGATGGCCACACCCACTCCCTCAGTGAGGGCAGTGTTCCAACCTCCCTCAGCCCCGCCCCCTCTCTGCAGGTTACCATGGACTAGAGAGGCTGCATTCTGAGGCCAGGGCGTTCCGAGAATGCCAAGGGCAGACATGATGACCTTAAATGATTTCCTCTTGTGTCAGTGTTGGTAAACTTTAGGAGCTAGGAAATGGTCCACTTGACAGAAATGTTCAAATTTACTGGAATTTCATATATTCTCTGCTCTAACATTGTCCTGACTCTTTCTGTATATTCTTTACTTATGTTTTGGTTTTCCTTAATCAAAGTGTGTCTTTTAAATCTTTTCAAAGAAGATTCTTTGGACTTACTAAATCACCTGAATTTTATACGTTTTCTGTTGTATTAAGTTCTGCTCATATCTTTATTTATCTTTTTTCTATGTTCTCAGGGTTTATTGTTTTCATCTTCTGATGTCAATTAAAACACTTGGTTATTCATTTTAATAAATCTTTTTACTTATAAAGATTTGAACTTTTGAAGATTCCAGCTTACTTGTACGTGTCTAAGGGTCAGGTCCTCTCCATTGTTGCTGGCCTAAGGCTTAGTTCACCATACAGCAATGTATATATTGACCTATTTTCCCCTCGACTTTCTGTGATTCCCTACATCTCACCTTTCTTTGCAGACAAGCCATTTGAAATACCCTTAACGTATTTCACAGCCAATAAGTCTTTGAAATAATGTGTATTTTGTAGAGAAATCTTCTTATATAATTAGGCAGAAAATCTGACCTGCCATAGTTTTCAAAACAGCATAATTTCACTCTTCTCAATGATTAATCTGTTGTATTACACAACCTTGGAGTATTTAGCTTTATCAATGACATGTCCTTGAAAAATGTTTTAGAGATCCTACCAGTCTTTGAAAACATCCTTGTGCCTTGTTTCAGTTCCAGTTTTATGTATATTTTCTGCCTTGCACCCGATTATTCCTACATCTGATGGATGGCCTTGGGAATCTAATTCTGGTATTGATGGTTTTGGCTGATTGTCTCCCCTTGTAGCTGCTTTCTTCATTACTGTGTAAATTTAGATCATGAGCTCATGTTTAGCTAAACAGCTGACCTTGTAAGAGGCTTAGGTGTGAACGCTCGTAAGTTTCAGCAGAGAGTCGGCAAAGATTTATTTGTGTCCCTCCAATGAGTTGCCTGCAAGGACCCCGTTTTCTACAAGTGTTGGTCCAATACTCCCTCTAGAGGCAGGGGACTCAGACAGGGCTGCTTTGCGGCCCCCGATCTGGAGCAGGGGCAGTGGGCGGCCTGTGACCCGGGCAGGAGCCTCTCCGCGTGTGTACCAGGGACCCATCTGCCTGCGAACTTCGGTCACCTGGCAGGAAGCTACGATGCCCAGAACTATGCTTAGTTGTGCAGTGCGGTGTACTGCACGGACACGTTCCACACACACTTCAAGTAAGAGGGCGGCCTGAGTGGAAAGGTGAGAGTTTGGGCAGCTGTGCAGACAAAGAAGGCGCCCTTTGGCCTGGGCCTAAAAACTTGTGACACTCCACTGGGCCTGCCGGGCTCTGAGGGCCCTGCCCTGGGCCCCCTGCTCCCCTGCCCTTTGTTCAGTCACAGCAGAGATGGCCACACCCACTCCCTCAGTGAGGGCAGTGTTCCAACCTCCCTCAGCCCCGCCCCCTCTCTGCAGGTTACCATGGACTACAGAGGCTGCATTCTGAGGCCAGGGCGTTCCGAGAATGCCAAGGGCAGACATGATGACCTTAAATGATTTCCTCTTGTGTCAGTGTTGGTAAACTTTAGGAGCTAGGAAATGGTCCACTTGACAGAAATGTTCAAATTTACTGGCATTTCATATATTCTCTGCTCTAACATTGTCCTGACTCTTTCTGTATATTCTTTACTTATGTTTTGGTTTTCCTTAATCAAAGTGTGTCTTTTCAATCTTTTCAAAGAAGATTCTTTGGACTTACAAAATCACCTGAATTTTATACGTTTTCTGTTGTATTAAGTTCTGCTCATATCTTTATTTATCTTTT
Source organism: Mesoplodon mirus (assembly GCF_964341445.2). Classification (NCBI taxonomy): domain Eukaryota; kingdom Metazoa; phylum Chordata; class Mammalia; order Artiodactyla; family Ziphiidae; genus Mesoplodon; species Mesoplodon mirus. The sequence continues at coordinate 130,475,365 of NC_138976.1, read as the reverse complement.
TTCTATGTTCTCAGGGTTTATTGTTTTCATCTTCTGATGTCAATTAAAACACTTGGTTATTCATTTTAATAAATCTTTTTACTTATAAAGATTTGAACTTTTGAAGATTCCAGCTTACTTGTACGTGTCTAAGGGTCAGGTCCTCTCCATTGTTGCTGGCCTAAGGCTTAGTTCACCATACAGCAATGTATATATTGACCTATTTTCCCCTCGACTTTCTGTGATTCCCTACATCTCACCTTTCTTTGCAGACAAGCCATTTGAAATACCCTTAACGTATTTCACAGCCAATAAGTCTTTGAAATAATGTGTATTTTGTAGAGAAATCTTCTTATATAATTAGGCAGAAAATCTGACCTGCCATAGTTTTCAAAACAGCATAATTTCACTCTTCTCAATGATTAATCTGTTGTATTACACAACCTTGGAGTATTTAGCTTTATCAATGACATGTCCTTGAAAAATGTTTTAGAGATCCTACCAGTCTTTGAAAACATCCTTGTGCCTTGTTTCAGTTCCAGTTTTATGTATATTTTCTGCCTTGCACCCGATTATTCCTACATCTGATGGATGGCCTTGGGAATCTAATTCTGGTATTGATGGTTTTGGCTGATTGTCTCCCCTTGTAGCTGCTTTCTTCATTACTGTGTAAATTTAGATCATGAGCTCATGTTTAGCTAAACAGCTGACCTTGTAAGAGGCTTAGGTGTGAACGCTCGTAAGTTTCAGCAGAGAGTCGGCAAAGATTTATTTGTGTCCCTCCAATGAGTTGCCTGCAAGGACCCCGTTTTCTACAAGTGTTGGTCCAATACTCCCTCTAGAGGCAGGGGACTCAGACAGGGCTGCTTTGCGGCCCCCGATCTGGAGCAGGGGCAGTGGGCGGCCTGTGACCCGGGCAGGAGCCTCTCCGCGTGTGTACCAGGGACCCATCTGCCTGCGAACTTCGGTCACCTGGCAGGAAGCTACGATGCCCAGAACTATGCTTAGTTGTGCAGTGCGGTGTACTGCACGGACACGTTCCACACACACTTCAAGTAAGAGGGCGGCCTGAGTGGAAAGGTGAGAGTTTGGGCAGCTGTGCAGACAAAGAAGGCGCCCTTTGGCCTGGGCCTAAAAACTTGTGACACTCCACTGGGCCTGCCGGGCTCTGAGGGCCCTGCCCTGGGCCCCCTGCTCCCCTGCCCTTTGTTCAGTCACAGCAGAGATGGCCACACCCACTCCCTCAGTGAGGGCAGTGTTCCAACCTCCCTCAGCCCCGCCCCCTCTCTGCAGGTTACCATGGACTACAGAGGCTGCATTCTGAGGCCAGGGCGTTCCGAGAATGCCAAGGGCAGACATGATGACCTTAAATGATTTCCTCTTGTGTCAGTGTTGGTAAACTTTAGGAGCTAGGAAATGGTCCACTTGACAGAAATGTTCAAATTTACTGGCATTTCATATATTCTCTGCTCTAACATTGTCCTGACTCTTTCTGTATATTCTTTACTTATGTTTTGGTTTTCCTTAATCAAAGTGTGTCTTTTCAATCTTTTCAAAGAAGATTCTTTGGACTTACAAAATCACCTGAATTTTATACGTTTTCTGTTGTATTAAGTTCTGCTCATATCTTTATTTATCTTTTTTCTATGTTCTCAGGGTTTATTGTTTTCATCTTCTGATGTCAATTAAAACACTTGGTTATTCATTTTAATAAATCTTTTTACTTATAAAGATTTGAACTTTTGAAGATTCCAGCTTACTTGTACGTGTCTAAGGGTCAGGTCCTCTCCATTGTTGCTGGCCTAAGGCTTAGTTCACCATACAGCAATGTATATATTGACCTATTTTCCCCTCGACTTTCTGTGATTCCCTACATCTCACCTTTCTTTGCAGACAAGCCATTTGAAATACCCTTAACGTATTTCACAGCCAATAAGTCTTTGAAATAATGTGTATTTTGTAGAGAAATCTTCTTATATAATTAGGCAGAAAATCTGACCTGCCATAGTTTTCAAAACAGCATAATTTCACTCTTCTCAATGATTAATCTGTTGTATTACACAACCTTGGAGTATTTAGCTTTATCAATGACATGTCCTTGAAAAATGTTTTAGAGATCCTACCAGTCTTTGAAAACATCCTTGTGCCTTGTTTCAGTTCCAGTTTTATGTATATTTTCTGCCTTGCACCCGATTATTCCTACATCTGATGGATGGCCTTGGGAATCTAACACTGGTATTGATTGTTTTGGCTGATTGTCTCCCCTTGTAGCTGCTTTCTTCATTATTGTGTAAATTTAGATCATGAGCTCATGTTTAGCTAAACAGCTGACCTTGTAAGAGGCTTAGGTGTGAACGCTCGTAAGTTTCAGCAGAGAGTCGGCAAAGATTTATTTGTGTCCCTCCAATGAGTGGCCCGCAAGGACCCCGTTTTCTACAAGTGTTGGTCCAATACTCCCTCTAGAGGCAGGGGACTCAGACAGGGCTGCTTTGCGGCCCCCGATCTGGGGCAGGGGCAGTGGGCGGCCTGTGACCCGGGCAGGAGCCTCTCCGCGTGTGTCCCAGGGACCCATCTGCCTGCGAACTTCGGTCACCTGGCAGGAAGCTACGATGCCCAGAACTATGCTTAGCTGTGCAGCGCGGTGTACTGCACGGACACGTTCCACACACACTTCAAGTAAGAGGGCGGCCTGAGTGGAAAGGTGAGAGTTTGGGCAGCTGTGCAGACAAAGAAGGCGCCCTTTGGCCTGGGCCTATAAACTTGTGACACTCCACTGGGCCTGCCGGGCTCTGAGGGCCCTGCCCTGGGCCCCCTGCTCCCCTGCCCTTTGTTCAGTCACAGCAGAGATGGCCACACCCACTCCCTCAGTGAGGGCAGTGTTCCAACCTCCCTCAGCCCCGCCCCCTCTCTGCAGGTTACCATGGACTAGAGAGGCTGCATTCTGAGGCCAGGGCGTTCCGAGAATGCCAAGGGCAGACATGATGACCTTAAATGATTTCCTCTTGTGTCAGTGTTGGTAAACTTTAGGAGCTAGGAAATGGTCCACTTGACAGAAATGTTCAAATTTACTGGCATTTCATATATTCTCTGCTCTAACATTGTCCTGACTCTTTCTGTATATTCTTTACTTATGTTTTGGTTTTCCTTAATCAAAGTGTGTCTTTTAAATCTTTTCAAAGAAGATTCTTTGGACTTACTAAATCACCTGAATTTTATACGTTTTCTGTTGTATTAAGTTCTGCTCATATCTTTATTTATCTTTTTTCTATGTTCTCAGGGTTTATTGTTTTCATCTTCTGATGTCAATTAAAACACTTGGTTATTCATTTTAATAAATCTTTTTACTTATAAAGATTTGAACTTTTGAAGATTCCAGCTTACTTGTACGTGTCTAAGGGTCAGGTCCTCTCCATTGTTGCTGGCCTAAGGCTTAGTTCACCATACAGCAATGTATATATTGACCTATTTTCCCCTCGACTTTCTGTGATTCCCTACATCTCACCTTTCTTTGCAGACAAGCCATTTGAAATACCCTTAACGTATTTCACAGCCAATAAGTCTTTGAAATAATGTGTATTTTGTAGAGAAATCTTCTTATATAATTAGGCAGAAAATCTGACCTGCCATAGTTTTCAAAACAGCATAATTTCACTCTTCTCAATGATTAATCTGTTGTATTACACAACCTTGGAGTATTTAGCTTTATCAATGACATGTCCTTGAAAAATGTTTTAGAGATCCTACCAGTCTTTGAAAACATCCTTGTGCCTTGTTTCAGTTCCAGTTTTATGTATATTTTCTGCCTTGCACCCGATTATTCCTACATCTGATGGATGGCCTTGGGAATCTAATTCTGGTATTGATGGTTTTGGCTGATTGTCTCCCCTTGTAGCTGCTTTCTTCATTATTGTGTAAATTTAGATCATGAGCTCATGTTTAGCTAAACAGCTGACCTTGTAAGAGGCTTAGGTGTGAACGCTCGTAAGTTTCAGCAGAGAGTCGGCAAAGATTTATTTGTGTCCCTCCAATGAGTGGCCCGCAAGGACCCCGTTTTCTACAAGTGTTGGTCCAATACTCCCTCTAGAGGCAGGGGACTCAGACAGGGCTGCTTTGCGGCCCCCGATCTGGAGCAGGGGCAGTGGGCGGCCTGTGACCCGGGCAGGAGCCTCTCCGCGTGTGTCCCAGGGACCCATCTGCCTGCGAACTTCGGTCACCTGGCAGGAAGCTACGATGCCCAGAACTATGCTTAGCTGTGCAGTGCGGTGTACTGCACGGACACGTTCCACACACACTTCAAGTAAGAGGGCGGCCTGAGTGGAAAGGTGAGAGTTTGGGCAGCTGTGCAGACAAAGAAGGCGCCCTTTGGCCTGGGCCTAAAAACTTGTGACACTCCACTGGGCCTGCCGGGCTCTGAGGGCCCTGCCCTGGGCCCCCTGCTCCCCTGCCCTTTGTTCAGTCACAGCAGAGATGGCCACAACCACTCCCTCAGTGAGGGCAGTGTTCCAACCTCCCTCAGCCCCGCTCCCTCTCTGCAGGTTACCATGGACTAGAGAGGCTGCATTCTGAGGCCAGGGCGTTCCGAGAATGCCAAGGGCAGACATGATGACCTTAAATGATTTCCTCTTGTGTCAGTGCTGGTAAACTTTAGGAGCTAGGAAATGGTCCACTTGACAGAAATGTTCAAATTTACTGGCATTTCATATATTCTCTGCTCTAACATTGTCCTGACTCTTTCTGTATATTCTTTACTTATGTTTTGGTTTTCCTTAATAAAAGTGTGTCTTTTCAATCTTTTCAAAGAAGATTCTTTGGACTTACAAAATCACCTGAATTTTATACGTTTTCTGTTGTATTAAGTTCTGCTCATATCTTTATTTATCTTTTTTCTATGTTCTCAGGGTTTATTGTTTTCATCTTCTGATGTCAATTAAAACACTTGGTTATTCATTTTAATAAATCTTTTTACTTATAAAGATTTGAACTTTTGAAGATTCCAGCTTACTTGTACGTGTCTAAGGGTCAGGTCCTCTCCATTGTTGCTGGCCTAAGGCTTAGTTCACCATACAGCAATGTATATATTGACCTATTTTCCCCTCGACTTTCTGTGATTCCCTACATCTCACCTTTCTTTGCAGACAAGCCATTTGAAATACCCTTAACGTATTTCACAGCCAATAAGTCTTTGAAATAATGTGTATTTTGTAGAGAAATCTTCTTATATAATTAGGCAGAAAATCTGACCTGCCATAGTTTTCAAAACAGCATAATTTCACTCTTCTCAATGATTAATCTGTTGTATTACACAACCTTGGAGTATTTAGCTTTATCAATGACATGTCCTTGAAAAATGTTTTAGAGATCCTACCAGTCTTTGAAAACATCCTTGTGCCTTGTTTCAGTTCCAGTTTTATGTATATTTTCTGCCTTGCACCCGATTATTCCTACATCTGATGGATGGCCTTGGGAATCTAACACTGGTATTGATTGTTTTGGCTGATTGTCTCCCCTTGTAGCTGCTTTCTTCATTATTGTGTAAATTTAGATCATGAGCTCATGTTTAGCTAAACAGCTGACCTTGTAAGAGGCTTAGGTGTGAACGCTCGTAAGTTTCAGCAGAGAGTCGGCAAAGATTTATTTGTGTCCCTCCAATGAGTGGCCCGCAAGGACCCCGTTTTCTACAAGTGTTGGTCCAATACTCCCTCTAGAGGCAGGGGACTCAGACAGGGCTGCTTTGCGGCCCCCGATCTGGGGCAGGGGCAGTGGGCGGCCTGTGACCCGGGCAGGAGCCTCTCCGCGTGTGTCCCAGGGACCCATCTGCCTGCGAACTTCGGTCACCTGGCAGGAAGCTACGATGCCCAGAACTATGCTTAGCTGTGCAGCGCGGTGTACTGCACGGACACGTTCCACACACACTTCAAGTAAGAGGGCGGCCTGAGTGGAAAGGTGAGAGTTTGGGCAGCTGTGCAGACAAAGAAGGCGCCCTTTGGCCTGGGCCTATAAACTTGTGACACTCCACTGGGCCTGCCGGGCTCTGAGGGCCCTGCCCTGGGACCCCTGCTCCCCTGCCCTTTGTTCAGTCACAGCAGAGATGGCCACACCCACTCCCTCAGTGAGGGCAGTGTTCCAACCTCCCTCAGCCCCGCCCCCTCTCCGCAGGTTACCATGGACTACAGAGGCTGCATTCTGAGGCCAGGGCGTTCCGAGAATGCCAAGGGCAGACATGATGACCTTAAATGATTTCCTCTTGTGTCAGTGTTGGTAAACTTTAGGAGCTAGGAAATGGTCCACTTGACAGAAATGTTCAAATTTACTGGCATTTCATATATTCTCTGCTCTAACATTGTCCTGACTCTTTCTGTATATTCTTTACTTATGTTTTGGTTTTCCTTAATCAAAGTGTGTCTTTTCAATCTTTTCAAAGAAGATTCTTTGGACTTACTAAATCACCTGAATTTTATACGTTTTCTGTTGTATTAAGTTCTGCTCATATCTTTATTTATCTTTTTTCTATGTTCTCAGGGTTTATTGTTTTCATCTTCTGATGTCAATTAAAACACTTGGTTATTCATTTTAATAAATCTTTTTACTTATAAAGATTTGAACTTTTGAAGATTCCAGCTTACTTGTACGTGTCTAAGGGTCAGGTCCTCTCCATTGTTGCTGGCCTAAGGCTTAGTTCACCATACAGCAATGTATATATTGACCTATTTTCCCCTCGACTTTCTGTGATTCCCTACATCTCACCTTTCTTTGCAGACAAGCCATTTGAAATACCCTTAACTTATTTCACAGCCAAGAAGTCTTTGAAATAATGTGTATTTTGTAGAGAAATCTTCTTATATAATTAGGCAGAAAATCTGACCTGCCATAGTTTTCAAAACAGCATAATTTCACTCTTCTCAATGATTAATCTGTTGTATTACACAACCTTGGAGTATTTAGCTTTATCAATGACATGTCCTTGAAAAATGTTTTAGAGATCCTACCAGTCTTTGAAAACATCCTTGTGCCTTGTTTCAGTTCCAGTTTTATGTATATTTTCTGCCTTGCACCCGATTATTCCTACATCTGATGGATGGCCTTGGGAATCTAATTCTGGTATTGATGGTTTTGGCTGATTGTCTCCCCTTGTAGCTGCTTTCTTCATTATTGTGTAAATTTAGATCATGAGCTCATGTTTAGCTAAACAGCTGACCTTGTAAGAGGCTAAGGTGTGAATGCTCGTAAGTTTCAGCAGAGAGTCGGCAAAGATTTATTTGTGTCCCTCCAATGAGTGGCCCGCAAGGACCCCGTTTTCTACAAGTGTTGGTCCAATACTCCCTCTAGAGGCAGGGGACTCAGACAGGGCTGCTTTGCGGCCCCCGATCTGGAGCAGGGGCAGTGGGCGGCCTGTGACCCGGGCAGGAGCCTCTCCGCGTGTGTCCCAGGGACCCATCTGCCTGCAAACTTCGGTCACCTGGCAGGAAGCTACGATGCCCAGAACTATGCTTAGCTGTGCAGTGTGGTGTACTGCACGGACACGTTCCACACACACTTCAAGTAAGAGGGCGGCCTGAGTGGAAAGGTGAGAGTTTGGGCAGCTGTGCAGACAAAGAAGGCGCCCTTTGGCCTGGGCCTAAAAACTTGTGACACTCCACTGGGCCTGCCGGGCTCTGAGGGCCCTGCCCTGGGCCCCCTGCTCCCCTGCCCTTTGTTCAGTCACAGCAGAGATGGCCACACCCACTCCCTCAGTGAGGGCAGTGTTCCAACCTCCCTCAGCCCCGCCCCCTCTCTGCAGGTTACCATGGACTAGAGAGGCTGCATTCTGAGGCCAGGGCGTTCCGAGAATGCCAAGGGCAGACATGATGACCTTAAATGATTTCCTCTTGTGTCAGTGTTGGTAAACTTTAGGAGCTAGGAAATGGTCCACTTTACAGAAATGTTCAAATTTACTGGCATTTCATATATTCTCTGCTCTAACATTGTCCTGACTCTTTCTGTATATTCTTTACTTATGTTTTGGTTTTCCTTAATCAAAGTGTGTCTTTTCAATCTTTTCAAAGAAGATTCTTTGGACTTACTAAATCACCTGAATTTTATACGTTTTCTGTTGTATTAAGTTCTGCTCATATCTTTATTTATCTTTTTTCTATGTTCTCAGGGTTTATTGTTTTCATCTTCTGATGTCAATTAAAACACTTGGTTATTCATTTTAATAAATCTTTTTACTTATAAAGATTTGAACTTTTGAAGATTCCAGCTTACTTGTACGTGTCTAAGGGTCAGGTCCTCTCCATTGTTGCTGGCCTAAGGCTTAGTTCACCATACAGCAATGTATATATTGACCTATTTTCCCCTCGACTTTCTGTGATTCCCTACATCTCACCTTTCTTTGCAGACAAGCCATTTGAAATACCCTTAACGTATTTCACAGCCAATAAGTCTTTGAAATAATGTGTATTTTGTAGAGAAATCTTCTTATATAATTAGGCAGAAAATCTGACCTGCCATAGTTTTCAAAACAGCATAATTTCACTCTTCTCAATGATTAATCTGTTGTATTACACAACCTTGGAGTATTTAGCTTTATCAATGACATGTCCTTGAAAAATGTTTTAGAGATCCTACCAGTCTTTGAAAACATCCTTGTGCCTTGTTTCAGTTCCAGTTTTATGTATATTTTCTGCCTTGCACCCGATTATTCCTACATCTGATGGATGGCCTTGGGAATCTAACACTGGTATTGATTGTTTTGGCTGATTGTCTCCCCTTGTAGCTGCTTTCTTCATTATTGTGTAAATTTAGATCATGAGCTCATGTTTAGCTAAACAGCTGACCTTGTAAGAGGCTTAGGTGTGAACGCTCGTAAGTTTCAGCAGAGAGTCGGCAAAGATTTATTTGTGTCCCTCCAATGAGTGGCCCGCAAGGACCCCGTTTTCTACAAGTGTTGGTCCAATACTCCCTCTAGAGGCAGGGGACTCAGACAGGGCTGCTTTGCGGCCCCCGATCTGGGGCAGGGGCAGTGGGCGGCCTGTGACCCGGGCAGGAGCCTCTCCGCGTGTGTCCCAGGGACCCATCTGCCTGCGAACTTCGGTCACCTGGCAGGAAGCTACGATGCCCAGAACTATGCTTAGCTGTGCAGCGCGGTGTACTGCACGGACACGTTCCACACACACTTCAAGTAAGAGGGCGGCCTGAGTGGAAAGGTGAGAGTTTGGGCAGCTGTGCAGACAAAGAAGGCGCCCTTTGGCCTGGGCCTAAAAACTTGTGACACTCCACTGGGCCTGCCGGGCTCTGAGGGCCCTGCCCTGGGCCCCCTGCTCCCCTGCCCTTTGTTCAGTCACAGCAGAGATGGCCACACCCACTCCCTCAGTGAGGGCAGTGTTCCAACCTCCCTCAGCCCCGCCCCCTCTCTGCAGGTTACCATGGACTAGAGAGGCTGCATTCTGAGGCCAGGGCGTTCCGAGAATGCCAAGGGCAGACATGATGACCTTAAATGATTTCCTCTTGTGTCAGTGTTGGTAAACTTTAGGAGCTAGGAAATGGTCCACTTTACAGAAATGTTCAAATTTACTGGCATTTCATATATTCTCTGCTCTAACATTGTCCTGACTCTTTCTGTATATTCTTTACTTATGTTTTGGTTTTCCTTAATCAAAGTGTGTCTTTTAAATCTTTTCAAAGAAGATTCTTTGGACTTACTAAATCACCTGAATTTTATACGTTTTCTGTTGTATTAAGTTCTGCTCATATCTTTATTTATCTTTTTTCTATGTTCTCAGGGTTTATTGTTTTCATCTTCTGATGTCAATTAAAACACTTGGTTATTCATTTTAATAAATCTTTTTACTTATAAAGATTTGAACTTTTGAAGATTCCAGCTTACTTGTACGTGTCTAAGGGTCAGGTCCTCTCCATTGTTGCTGGCCTAAGGCTTAGTTCACCATACAGCAATGTATATATTGACCTATTTTCCCCTCGACTTTCTGTGATTCCCTACATCTCACCTTTCTTTGCAGACAAGCCATTTGAAATACCCTTAACGTATTTCACAGCCAATAAGTCTTTGAAATAATGTGTATTTTGTAGAGAAATCTTCTTATATAATTAGGCAGAAAATCTGACCTGCCATAGTTTTCAAAACAGCATAATTTCACTCTTCTCAATGATTAATCTGTTGTATTACACAACCTTGGAGTATTTAGCTTTATCAATGACATGTCCTTGAAAAATGTTTTAGAGATCCTACCAGTCTTTGAAAACATCCTTGTGCCTTGTTTCAGTTCCAGTTTTATGTATATTTTCTGCCTTGCACCCGATTATTCCTACATCTGATGGATGGCCTTGGGAATCTAACACTGGTATTGATTGTTTTGGCTGATTGTCTCCCCTTGTAGCTGCTTTCTTCATTATTGTGTAAATTTAGATCATGAGCTCATGTTTAGCTAAACAGCTGACCTTGTAAGAGGCTTAGGTGTGAACGCTCGTAAGTTTCAGGATAGAGTCGGCAAAGATTTATTTGTGTCCCTCCAATGAGTGGCCCGCAAGGACCCCGTTTTCTACAAGTGTTGGTCCAATACTCCCTCTAGAGGCAGGGGACTCAGACAGGGCTGCTTTGCGGCCCCCGATCTGGGGCAGGGGCAGTGGGCGGCCTGTGACCCGGGCAGGAGCCTCTCCGCGTGTGTCCCAGGGACCCATCTGCCTGCGAACTTCGGTCACCTGGCAGGAAGCTACGATGCCCAGAACTATGCTTAGCTGTGCAGCGCGGTGTACTGCACGGACACGTTCCACACACACTTCAAGTAAGAGGGCGGCCTGAGTGGAAAGGTGAGAGTTTGGGCAGCTGTGCAGACAAAGAAGGCGCCCTTTGGCCTGGGCCTAAAAACTTGTGACACTCCACTGGGCCTGCCGGGCTCTGAGGGCCCTGCCCTGGGCCCCCTGCTCCCCTGCCCTTTGTTCAGTCACAGCAGAGATGGCCACACCCACTCCCTCAGTGAGGGCAGTGTTCCAACCTCCCTCAGCCCCGCCCCCTCTCTGCAGGTTACCATGGACTAGAGAGGCTGCATTCTGAGGCCAGGGCGTTCCGAGAATGCCAAGGGCAGACATGATGACCTTAAATGATTTCCTCTTGTGTCAGTGTTGGTAAACTTTAGGAGCTAGGAAATGGTCCACTTGACAGAAATGTTCAAATTTACTGGCATTTCATATATTCTCTGCTCTAACATTGTCCTGACTCTTTCTGTATATTCTTTACTTATGTTTTGGTTTTCCTTAATCAAAGTGTGTCTTTTAAATCTTTTCAAAGAAGATTCTTTGGACTTACTAAATCACCTGAATTTTATACGTTTTCTGTTGTATTAAGTTCTGCTCATATCTTTATTTATCTTTTTTCTATGTTCTCAGGGTTTATTGTTTTCATCTTCTGATGTCAATTAAAACACTTGGTTATTCATTTTAATAAATCTTTTTACTTATAAAGATTTGAACTTTTGAAGATTCCAGCTTACTTGTACGTGTCTAAGGGTCAGGTCCTCTCCATTGTTGCTGGCCTAAGGCTTAGTTCACCATACAGCAATGTATATATTGACCTATTTTCCCCTCGACTTTCTGTGATTCCCTACATCTCACCTTTCTTTGCAGACAAGCCATTTGAAATACCGTTAACGTATTTCACAGCCAAGAAGTCTTTGAAATAATGTGTATTTTGTAGAGAAATCTTCTTATATAATTAGGCAGAAAATCTGACCTGCCATAGTTTTCAAAACAGCATAATTTCACTCTTCTCAATGATTAATCTGTTGTATTACACAACCTTGGAGTATTTAGCTTTATCAATGACATGTCCTTGAAAAATGTTTTAGAGATCCTACCAGTCTTTGAAAACATCCTTGTGCCTTGTTTCAGTTCCAGTTTTATGTATATTTTCTGCCTTGCACCCGATTATTCCTACATCTGATGGATGGCCTTGGGAATCTAATTCTGGTATTGATGGTTTTGGCTGATTGTCTCCCCTTGTAGCTGCTTTCTTCATTACTGTGTAAATTTAGATCATGAGCTCATGTTTAGCTAAACAGCTGACCTTGTAAGAGGCTTAGGTGTGAACGCTCGTAAGTTTCAGCAGAGAGTCGGCAAAGATTTATTTGTGTCCCTCCAATGAGTTGCCTGCAAGGACCCCGTTTTCTACAAGTGTTGGTCCAATACTCCCTCTAGAGGCAGGGGACTCAGACAGGGCTGCTTTGCGGCCCCCGATCTGGAGCAGGGGCAGTGGGCGGCCTGTGACCCGGGCAGGAGCCTCTCCGCGTGTGTCCCAGGGACCCATCTGCCTGCGAACTTCGGTCACCTGGCAGGAAGCTACGATGCCCAGAACTATGCTTAGTTGTGCAGTGCGGTGTACTGCACGGACACGTTCCACACACACTTCAAGTAAGAGGGCGGCCTGAGTGGAAAGGTGAGAGTTTGGGCAGCTGTGCAGACAAAGAAGGCGCCCTTTGGCCTGGGCCTAAAAACTTGTGACACTCCACTGGGCCTGCCGGGCTCTGAGGGCCCTGCCCTGGGCCCCCTGCTCCCCTGCCCTTTGTTCAGTCACAGCAGAGATGGCCACACCCACTCCCTCAGTGAGGGCAGTGTTCCAACCTCCCTCAGCCCCGCCCCCTCTCTGCAGGTTACCATGGACTACAGAGGCTGCATTCTGAGGCCAGGGCGTTCCGAGAATGCCAAGGGCAGACATGATGACCTTAAATGATTTCCTCTTGTGTCAGTGTTGGTAAACTTTAGGAGCTAGGAAATGGTCCACTTTACAGAAATGTTCAAATTTACTGGCATTTCATATATTCTCTGCTCTAACATTGTCCTGACTCTTTCTGTATATTCTTTACTTATGTTTTGGTTTTCCTTAATCAAAGTGTGTCTTTTCAATCTTTTCAAAGAAGATTCTTTGGACTTACAAAATCACCTGAATTTTATACGTTTTCTGTTGTATTAAGTTCTGCTCATATCTTTATTTATCTTTTTTCTATGTTCTCAGGGTTTATTGTTTTCATCTTCTGATGTCAATTAAAACACTTGGTTATTCATTTTAATAAATCTTTTTACTTATAAAGATTTGAACTTTTGAAGATTCCAGCTTACTTGTACGTGTCTAAGGGTCAGGTCCTCTCCATTGTTGCTGGCCTAAGGCTTAGTTCACCATACAGCAATGTATATATTGACCTATTTTCCCCTCGACTTTCTGTGATTCCCTACATCTCACCTTTCTTTGCAGACAAGCCATTTGAAATACCCTTAACGTATTTCACAGCCAATAATTCTTTGAAATAATGTGTATTTTGTAGAGAAATCTTCTTATATAATTAGGCAGAAAATCTGACCTGCCATAGTTTTCAAAACAGCATAATTTCACTCTTCTCAATGATTAATCTGTTGTATTACACAACCTTGGAGTATTTAGCTTTATCAATGACATGTCCTTGAAAAATGTTTTAGAGATCCTACCAGTCTTTGAAAACATCCTTGTGCCTTGTTTCAGTTCCAGTTTTATGTATATTTTCTGCCTTGCACCCGATTATTCCTACATCTGATGGATGGCCTTGGGAATCTAACACTGGTATTGATTGTTTTGGCTGATTGTCTCCCCTTGTAGCTGCTTTCTTCATTATTGTGTAAATTTAGATCATGAGCTCATGTTTAGCTAAACAGCTGACCTTCTAAGAGGCTTAGGTGTGAACGCTCGTAAGTTTCAGCAGAGAGTCGGCAAAGATTTATTTGTGTCCCTCCAATGAGTGGCCCGCAAGGACCCCGTTTTCTACAAGTGTTGGTCCAATACTCCCTCTAGAGGCAGGGGACTCAGACAGGGCTGCTTTGCGGCCCCCGATCTGGGGCAGGGGCAGTGGGCGGCCTGTGACCCGGGCAGGAGCCTCTCCGCGTGTGTCCCAGGGACCCATCTGCCTGCGAACTTCGGTCACCTGGCAGGAAGCTACGATGCCCAGAACTATGCTTAGCTGTGCAGCGCGGTGTACTGCACGGACACGTTCCACACACACTTCAAGTAAGAGGGCGGCCTGAGTGGAAAGGTGAGAGTTTGGGCAGCTGTGCAGACAAAGAAGGCGCCCTTTGGCCTGGGCCTATAAACTTGTGACACTCCACTGGGCCTGCCGGGCTCTGAGGGCCCTGCCCTGGGCCCCCTGCTCCCCTGCCCTTTGTTCAGTCACAGCAGAGATGGCCACACCCACTCCCTCAGTGAGGGCAGTGTTCCAACCTCCCTCAGCCCCGCCCCCTCTCTGCAGGTTACCATGGACTAGAGAGGCTGCATTCTGAGGCCAGGGCGTTCCGAGAATGCCAAGGGCAGACATGATGACCTTAAATGATTTCCTCTTGTGTCAGTGTTGGTAAACTTTAGGAGCTAGGAAATGGTCCACTTGACAGAAATGTTCAAATTTACTGGCATTTCATATATTCTCTGCTCTAACATTGTCCTGACTCTTTCTGTATATTCTTTACTTATGTTTTGGTTTTCCTTAATCAAAGTGTGTCTTTTAAATCTTTTCAAAGAAGATTCTTTGGACTTACTAAATCACCTGAATTTTATACGTTTTCTGTTGTATTAAGTTCTGCTCATATCTTTATTTATCTTTTTTCTATGTTCTCAGGGTTTATTGTTTTCATCTTCTGATGTCAATTAAAACACTTGGTTATTCATTTTAATAAATCTTTTTACTTATAAAGATTTGAACTTTTGAAGATTCCAGCTTACTTGTACGTGTCTAAGGGTCAGGTCCTCTCCATTGTTGCTGGCCTAAGGCTTAGTTCACCATACAGCAATGTATATATTGACCTATTTTCCCCTCGACTTTCTGTGATTCCCTACATCTCACCTTTCTTTGCAGACAAGCCATTTGAAATACCCTTAACGTATTTCACAGCCAATAAGTCTTTGAAATAATGTATATTTTGTAGAGAAATCTTCTTATATAATTAGGCAGAAAATCTGACCTGCCATAGTTTTCAAAACAGCATAATTTCACTCTTCTCAATGATTAATCTGTTGTATTACACAACCTTGGAGTATTTAGCTTTATCAATGACATGTCCTTGAAAAATGTTTTAGAGATCCTACCAGTCTTTGAAAACATCCTTGTGCCTTGTTTCAGTTCCAGTTTTATGTATATTTTCTGCCTTGCACCCGATTATTCCTACATCTGATGGATGGCCTTGGGAATCTAATTCTGGTATTGATGGTTTTGGCTGATTGTCTCCCCTTGTAGCTGCTTTCTTCATTACTGTGTAAATTTAGATCATGAGCTCATGTTTAGCTAAACAGCTGACCTTGTAAGAGGCTTAGGTGTGAACGCTCGTAAGTTTCAGCAGAGAGTCGGCAAAGATTTATTTGTGTCCCTCCAATGAGTGGCCTGCAAGGACCCCGTTTTCTACAAGTGTTGGTCCAATACTCCCTCTAGAGGCAGGGGACTCAGACAGGGCTGCTTTGCGGCCCCCGATCTGGAGCAGGGGCAGTGGGCGGCCTGTGACCCGGGCAGGAGCCTCTCCGCGTGTGTCCCAGGGACCCATCTGCCTGCGAACTTCGGTCACCTGGCAGGAAGCTACGATGCCCAGAACTATGCTTAGCTGTGCAGCGCGGTGTACTGCACGGACACGTTCCACACACACTTCAAGTAAGAGGGCGGCCTGAGTGGAAAGGTGAGAGTTTGGGCAGCTGTGCAGACAAAGAAGGCGCCCTTTGGCCTGGGCCTAAAAACTTGTGACACTCCACTGGGCCTGCCGGGCTCTGAGGGCCCTGCCCTGGGCCCCCTGCTCCCCTGCCCTTTGTTCAGTCACAGCAGAGATGGCCACACCCACTCCCTCAGTGAGGGCAGTGTTCCAACCTCCCTCAGCCCCGCCCCCTCTCTGCAGGTTACCATGGACTACAGAGGCTGCATTCTGAGGCCAGGGCGTTCCGAGAATGCCAAGGGCAGACATGATGACCTTAAATGATTTCCTCTTGTGTCAGTGTTGGTAAACTTTAGGAGCTAGGAAATGGTCCACTTGACAGAAATGTTCAAATTTACTGGCATTTCATATATTCTCTGCTCTAACATTGTCCTGACTCTTTCTGTATATTCTTTACTTATGTTTTGGTTTTCCTTAATCAAAGTGTGTCTTTTAAATCTTTTCAAAGAAGATTCTTTGGACTTACTAAATCACCTGAATTTTATACGCTTTCTGTTGTATTAAGTTCTGCTCATATCTTTATTTATCTTTTCTCTATGTTCTCAGGGTTTATTGTTTTCATCTTCTGATGTCAATTAAAACACTTGGTTATTCATTTTAATAAATCTTTTTACTTATAAAGATTTGAACTTTTGAAGATTCCAGCTTACTTGTACGTGTCTAAGGGTCAGGTCCTCTCCATTGTTGCTGGCCTAAGGCTTAGTTCACCATACAGCAATGTATATATTGACCTATTTTCCCCTCGACTTTCTGTGATTCCCTACATCTCACCTTTCTTTGCAGACAAGCCATTTGAAATACCCTTAACTTATTTCACAGCCAAGAAGTCTTTGAAATAATGTGTATTTTGTAGAGAAATCTTCTTATATAATTAGGCAGAAAATCTGACCTGCCATAGTTTTCAAAACAGCATAATTTCACTCTTCTCAATGATTAATCTGTTGTATTACACAACCTTGGAGTATTTAGCTTTATCAATGACATGTCCTTGAAAAATGTTTTAGAGATCCTACCAGTCTTTGAAAACATCCTTGTGCCTTGTTTCAGTTCCAGTTTTATGTATATTTTCTGCCTTGCACCCGATTATTCCTACATCTGATGGATGGCCTTGGGAATCTAATTCTGGTATTGATGGTTTTGGCTGATTGTCTCCCCTTGTAGCTGCTTTCTTCATTATTGTGTAAATTTAGATCATGAGCTCATGTTTAGCTAAACAGCTGACCTTGTAAGAGGCTTAGGTGTGAACGCTCGTAAGTTTCAGCAGAGAGTCGGCAAAGATTTATTTGTGTCCCTCCAATGAGTGGCCCGCAAGGACCCCGTTTTCTACAAGTGTTGGTCCAATACTCCCTCTAGAGGCAGGGGACTCAGACAGGGCTGCTTTGCGGCCCCCGATCTGGAGCAGGGGCAGTGGGCGGCCTGTGACCCGGGCAGGAGCCTCTCCGCGTGTGTCCCAGGGACCCATCTGCCTGCGAACTTCGGTCACCTGGCAGGAAGCTACGATGCCCAGAACTATGCTTAGCTGTGCAGCGCGGTGTACTGCACGGACACGTTCCACACACACTTCAAGTAAGAGGGCGGCCTGAGTGGAAAGGTGAGAGTTTGGGCAGCTGTGCAGACAAAGAAGGCGCCCTTTGGCCTGGGCCTAAAAACTTGTGACACTCCACTGGGCCTGCCGGGCTCTGAGGGCCCTGCCCTGGGCCCCCTGCTCCCCTGCCCTTTGTTCAGTCACAGCAGAGATGGCCACACCCACTCCCTCAGTGAGGGCAGTGTTCCAACCTCCCTCAGCCCCGCCCCCTCTCTGCAGGTTACCATGGACTACAGAGGCTGCATTCTGAGGCCAGGGCGTTCCGAGAATGCCAAGGGCAGACATGATGACCTTAAATGATTTCCTCTTGTGTCAGTGTTGGTAAACTTTAGGAGCTAGGAAATGGTCCACTTGACAGAAATGTTCAAATTTACTGGCATTTCATATATTGTCTGCTCTAACATTGTCCTGACTCTTTCTGTATATTCTTTACTTATGTTTTGGTTTTCCTTAATCAAAGTGTTTCTTTTAAATCTTTTCAAAGAAGATTCTTTGGACTTACCAAATCACCTGAATTTTATACGTTTTCTGTTGTATTAAGTTCTGCTCATATCTTTATTTATCTTTTTTCTATGTTCTCAGGGTTTATTGTTTTCATCTTCTGATGTCAATTAAAACACTTGGTTATTCATTTTAATAAATCTTTTTACTTATAAAGATTTGAACTTTTGAAGATTCCAGCTTACTTGTACGTGTCTAAGGGTCAGGTCCTCTCCATTGTTGCTGGCCTAAGGCTTAGTTCACCATACAGCAATGTATATATTGACCTATTTTCCCCTCGACTTTCTGTGATTCCCTACATCTCACCTTTCTTTGCAGACAAGCCATTTGAAATACCCTTAACGTATTTCACAGCCAATAATTCTTTGAAATAATGTGTATTTTGTAGAGAAATCTTCTTATATAATTAGGCAGAAAATCTGACCTGCCATAGTTTTCAAAACAGCATAATTTCACTCTTCTCAATGATTAATCTGTTGTATTACACAACCTTGGAGTATTTAGCTTTATCAATGACATGTCCTTGAAAAATGTTTTAGAGATCCTACCAGTCTTTGAAAACATCCTTGTGCCTTGTTTCAGTTCCAGTTTTATGTATATTTTCTGCCTTGCACCCGATTATTCCTACATCTGATGGATGGCCTTGGGAATCTAACACTGGTATTGATTGTTTTGGCTGATTGTCTCCCCTTGTAGCTGCTTTCTTCATTATTGTGTAAATTTAGATCATGAGCTCATGTTTAGCTAAACAGCTGACCTTCTAAGAGGCTTAGGTGTGAACGCTCGTAAGTTTCAGCAGAGAGTCGGCAAAGATTTATTTGTGTCCCTCCAATGAGTGGCCCGCAAGGACCCCGTTTTCTACAAGTGTTGGTCCAATACTCCCTCTAGAGGCAGGGGACTCAGACAGGGCTGCTTTGCGGCCCCCGATCTGGGGCAGGGGCAGTGGGCGGCCTGTGACCCGGGCAGGAGCCTCTCCGCGTGTGTCCCAGGGACCCATCTGCCTGCGAACTTCGGTCACCTGGCAGGAAGCTACGATGCCCAGAACTATGCTTAGCTGTGCAGCGCGGTGTACTGCACGGACACGTTCCACACACACTTCAAGTAAGAGGGCGGCCTGAGTGGAAAGGTGAGAGTTTGGGCAGCTGTGCAGACAAAGAAGGCGCCCTTTGGCCTGGGCCTAAAAACTTGTGACACTCCACTGGGCCTGCCGGGCTCTGAGGGCCCTGCCCTGGGCCCCCTGCTCCCCTGCCCTTTGTTCAGTCACAGCAGAGATGGCCACACCCACTCCCTCAGTGAGGGCAGTGTTCCAACCTCCCTCAGCCCCGCCCCCTCTCTGCAGGTTACCATGGACTAGAGAGGCTGCATTCTGAGGCCAGGGCGTTCCGAGAATGCCAAGGGCAGACATGATGACCTTAAATGATTTCCTCTTGTGTCAGTGTTGGTAAACTTTAGGAGCTAGGAAATGGTCCACTTGACAGAAATGTTCAAATTTACTGGCATTTCATATATTCTCTGCTCTAACATTGTCCTGACTCTTTCTGTATATTCTTTACTTATGTTTTGGTTTTCCTTAATCAAAGTGTGTCTTTTAAATCTTTTCAAAGAAGATTCTTTGGACTTACTAAATCACCTGAATTTTATACGCTTTCTGTTGTATTAAGTTCTGCTCATATCTTTATTTATCTTTTCTCTATGTTCTCAGGGTTTATTGTTTTCATCTTCTGATGTCAATTAAAACACTTGGTTATTCATTTTAATAAATCTTTTTACTTATAAAGATTTGAACTTTTGAAGATTCCAGCTTACTTGTACGTGTCTAAGGGTCAGGTCCTCTCCATTGTTGCTGGCCTAAGGCTTAGTTCACCATACAGCAATGTATATATTGACCTATTTTCCCCTCGACTTTCTGTGATTCCCTACATCTCACCTTTCTTTGCAGACAAGCCATTTGAAATACCCTTAACTTATTTCACAGCCAAGAAGTCTTTGAAATAATGTGTATTTTGTAGAGAAATCTTCTTATATAATTAGGCAGAAAATCTGACCTGCCATAGTTTTCAAAACAGCATAATTTCACTCTTCTCAATGATTAATCTGTTGTATTACACAACCTTGGAGTATTTAGCTTTATCAATGACATGTCCTTGAAAAATGTTTTAGAGATCCTACCAGTCTTTGAAAACATCCTTGTGCCTTGTTTCAGTTCCAGTTTTATGTATATTTTCTGCCTTGCACCCGATTATTCCTACATCTGATGGATGGCCTTGGGAATCTAATTCTGGTATTGATGGTTTTGGCTGATTGTCTCCCCTTGTAGCTGCTTTCTTCATTATTGTGTAAATTTAGATCATGAGCTCATGTTTAGCTAAACAGCTGACCTTGTAAGAGGCTTAGGTGTGAACGCTCGTAAGTTTCAGCAGAGAGTCGGCAAAGATTTATTTGTGTCCCTCCAATGAGTGGCCCGCAAGGACCCCGTTTTCTACAAGTGTTGGTCCAATACTCCCTCTAGAGGCAGGGGACTCAGACAGGGCTGCTTTGCGGCCCCCGATCTGGAGCAGGGGCAGTGGGCGGCCTGTGACCCGGGCAGGAGCCTCTCCGCGTGTGTCCCAGGGACCCATCTGCCTGCGAACTTCGGTCACCTGGCAGGAAGCTACGATGCCCAGAACTATGCTTAGCTGTGCAGCGCGGTGTACTGCACGGACACGTTCCACACACACTTCAAGTAAGAGGGCGGCCTGAGTGGAAAGGTGAGAGTTTGGGCAGCTGTGCAGACAAAGAAGGCGCCCTTTGGCCTGGGCCTAAAAACTTGTGACACTCCACTGGGCCTGCCGGGCTCTGAGGGCCCTGCCCTGGGCCCCCTGCTCCCCTGCCCTTTGTTCAGTCACAGCAGAGATGGCCACACCCACTCCCTCAGTGAGGGCAGTGTTCCAACCTCCCTCAGCCCCGCCCCCTCTCTGCAGGTTACCATGGACTACAGAGGCTGCATTCTGAGGCCAGGGCGTTCCGAGAATGCCAAGGGCAGACATGATGACCTTAAATGATTTCCTCTTGTGTCAGTGTTGGTAAACTTTAGGAGCTAGGAAATGGTCCACTTGACAGAAATGTTCAAATTTACTGGCATTTCATATATTGTCTGCTCTAACATTGTCCTGACTCTTTCTGTATATTCTTTACTTATGTTTTGGTTTTCCTTAATCAAAGTGTTTCTTTTAAATCTTTTCAAAGAAGATTCTTTGGACTTACCAAATCACCTGAATTTTATACGTTTTCTGTTGTATTAAGTTCTGCTCATATCTTTATTTATCTTTTTTCTATGTTCTCAGGGTTTATTGTTTTCATCTTCTGATGTCAATTAAAACACTTGGTTATTCATTTTAATAAATCTTTTTACTTATAAAGATTTGAACTTTTGAAGATTCCAGCTTACTTGTACGTGTCTAAGGGTCAGGTCCTCTCCATTGTTGCTGGCCTAAGGCTTAGTTCACCATACAGCAATGTATATATTGACCTATTTTCCCCTCGACTTTCTGTGATTCCCTACATCTCACCTTTCTTTGCAGACAAGCCATTTGAAATACCCTTAACGTATTTCACAGCCAATAATTCTTTGAAATAATGTGTATTTTGTAGAGAAATCTTCTTATATAATTAGGCAGAAAATCTGACCTGCCATAGTTTTCAAAACAGCATAATTTCACTCTTCTCAATGATTAATCTGTTGTATTACACAACCTTGGAGTATTTAGCTTTATCAATGACATGTCCTTGAAAAATGTTTTAGAGATCCTACCAGTCTTTGAAAACATCCTTGTGCCTTGTTTCAGTTCCAGTTTTATGTATATTTTCTGCCTTGCACCCGATTATTCCTACATCTGATGGATGGCCTTGGGAATCTAACACTGGTATTGATTGTTTTGGCTGATTGTCTCCCCTTGTAGCTGCTTTCTTCATTATTGTGTAAATTTAGATCATGAGCTCATGTTTAGCTAAACAGCTGACCTTCTAAGAGGCTTAGGTGTGAACGCTCGTAAGTTTCAGCAGAGAGTCGGCAAAGATTTATTTGTGTCCCTCCAATGAGTGGCCCGCAAGGACCCCGTTTTCTACAAGTGTTGGTCCAATACTCCCTCTAGAGGCAGGGGACTCAGACAGGGCTGCTTTGCGGCCCCCGATCTGGGGCAGGGGCAGTGGGCGGCCTGTGACCCGGGCAGGAGCCTCTCCGCGTGTGTCCCAGGGACCCATCTGCCTGCGAACTTCGGTCACCTGGCAGGAAGCTACGATGCCCAGAACTATGCTTAGCTGTGCAGCGCGGTGTACTGCACGGACACGTTCCACACACACTTCAAGTAAGAGGGCGGCCTGAGTGGAAAGGTGAGAGTTTGGGCAGCTGTGCAGACAAAGAAGGCGCCCTTTGGCCTGGGCCTATAAACTTGTGACACTCCACTGGGCCTGCCGGGCTCTGAGGGCCCTGCCCTGGGCCCCCTGCTCCCCTGCCCTTTGTTCAGTCACAGCAGAGATGGCCACACCCACTCCCTCAGTGAGGGCAGTGTTCCAACCTCCCTCAGCCCCGCCCCCTCTCTGCAGGTTACCATGGACTAGAGAGGCTGCATTCTGAGGCCAGGGCGTTCCGAGAATGCCAAGGGCAGACATGATGACCTTAAATGATTTCCTCTTGTGTCAGTGTTGGTAAACTTTAGGAGCTAGGAAATGGTCCACTTGACAGAAATGTTCAAATTTACTGGCATTTCATATATTCTCTGCTCTAACATTGTCCTGACTCTTTCTGTATATTCTTTACTTATGTTTTGGTTTTCCTTAATCAAAGTGTGTCTTTTAAATCTTTTCAAAGAAGATTCTTTGGACTTACTAAATCACCTGAATTTTATACGTTTTCTGTTGTATTAAGTTCTGCTCATATCTTTATTTATCTTTTTTCTATGTTCTCAGGGTTTATTGTTTTCATCTTCTGATGTCAATTAAAACACTTGGTTATTCATTTTAATAAATCTTTTTACTTATAAAGATTTGAACTTTTGAAGATTCCAGCTTACTTGTACGTGTCTAAGGGTCAGGTCCTCTCCATTGTTGCTGGCCTAAGGCTTAGTTCACCATACAGCAATGTATATATTGACCTATTTTCCCCTCGACTTTCTGTGATTCCCTACATCTCACCTTTCTTTGCAGACAAGCCATTTGAAATACCCTTAACGTATTTCACAGCCAATAAGTCTTTGAAATAATGTATATTTTGTAGAGAAATCTTCTTATATAATTAGGCAGAAAATCTGACCTGCCATAGTTTTCAAAACAGCATAATTTCACTCTTCTCAATGATTAATCTGTTGTATTACACAACCTTGGAGTATTTAGCTTTATCAATGACATGTCCTTGAAAAATGTTTTAGAGATCCTACCAGTCTTTGAAAACATCCTTGTGCCTTGTTTCAGTTCCAGTTTTATGTATATTTTCTGCCTTGCACCCGATTATTCCTACATCTGATGGATGGCCTTGGGAATCTAATTCTGGTATTGATGGTTTTGGCTGATTGTCTCCCCTTGTAGCTGCTTTCTTCATTACTGTGTAAATTTAGATCATGAGCTCATGTTTAGCTAAACAGCTGACCTTGTAAGAGGCTTAGGTGTGAACGCTCGTAAGTTTCAGCAGAGAGTCGGCAAAGATTTATTTGTGTCCCTCCAATGAGTGGCCTGCAAGGACCCCGTTTTCTACAAGTGTTGGTCCAATACTCCCTCTAGAGGCAGGGGACTCAGACAGGGCTGCTTTGCGGCCCCCGATCTGGAGCAGGGGCAGTGGGCGGCCTGTGACCCGGGCAGGAGCCTCTCCGCGTGTGTCCCAGGGACCCATCTGCCTGCGAACTTCGGTCACCTGGCAGGAAGCTACGATGCCCAGAACTATGCTTAGCTGTGCAGCGCGGTGTACTGCACGGACACGTTCCACACACACTTCAAGTAAGAGGGCGGCCTGAGTGGAAAGGTGAGAGTTTGGGCAGCTGTGCAGACAAAGAAGGCGCCCTTTGGCCTGGGCCTAAAAACTTGTGACACTCCACTGGGCCTGCCGGGCTCTGAGGGCCCTGCCCTGGGCCCCCTGCTCCCCTGCCCTTTGTTCAGTCACAGCAGAGATGGCCACACCCACTCCCTCAGTGAGGGCAGTGTTCCAACCTCCCTCAGCCCCGCCCCCTCTCTGCAGGTTACCATGGACTAGAGAGGCTGCATTCTGAGGCCAGGGCGTTCCGAGAATGCCAAGGGCAGACATGATGACCTTAAATGATTTCCTCTTGTGTCAGTGTTGGTAAACTTTAGGAGCTAGGAAATGGTCCACTTGACAGAAATGTTCAAATTTACTGGCATTTCATATATTCTCTGCTCTAACATTGTCCTGACTCTTTCTGTATATTCTTTACTTATGTTTTGGTTTTCCTTAATCAAAGGGTGTCTTTTAAATCTTTTCAAAGAAGATTCTTTGGACTTACTAAATCACCTGAATTTTATACGCTTTCTGTTGTATTAAGTTCTGCTCATATCTTTATTTATCTTTTCTCTATGTTCTCAGGGTTTATTGTTTTCATCTTCTGATGTCAATTAAAACACTTGGTTATTCATTTTAATAAATCTTTTTACTTATAAAGATTTGAACTTTTGAAGATTCCAGCTTACTTGTACGTGTCTAAGGGTCAGGTCCTCTCCATTGTTGCTGGCCTAAGGCTTAGTTCACCATACAGCAATGTATATATTGACCTATTTTCCCCTCGACTTTCTGTGATTCCCTACATCTCACCTTTCTTTGCAGACAAGCCATTTGAAATACCCTTAACTTATTTCACAGCCAAGAAGTCTTTGAAATAATGTGTATTTTGTAGAGAAATCTTCTTATATAATTAGGCAGAAAATCTGACCTGCCATAGTTTTCAAAACAGCATAATTTCACTCTTCTCAATGATTAATCTGTTGTATTACACAACCTTGGAGTATTTAGCTTTATCAATGACATGTCCTTGAAAAATGTTTTAGAGATCCTACCAGTCTTTGAAAACATCCTTGTGCCTTGTTTCAGTTCCAGTTTTATGTATATTTTCTGCCTTGCACCCGATTATTCCTACATCTGATGGATGGCCTTGGGAATCTAATTCTGGTATTGATGGTTTTGGCTGATTGTCTCCCCTTGTAGCTGCTTTCTTCATTATTGTGTAAATTTAGATCATGAGCTCATGTTTAGCTAAACAGCTGACCTTGTAAGAGGCTTAGGTGTGAACGCTCGTAAGTTTCAGCAGAGAGTCGGCAAAGATTTATTTGTGTCCCTCCAATGAGTGGCCCGCAAGGACCCCGTTTTCTACAAGTGTTGGTCCAATACTCCCTCTAGAGGCAGGGGACTCAGACAGGGCTGCTTTGCGGCCCCCGATCTGGAGCAGGGGCAGTGGGCGGCCTGTGACCCGGGCAGGAGCCTCTCCGCGTGTGTCCCAGGGACCCATCTGCCTGCGAACTTCGGTCACCTGGCAGGAAGCTACGATGCCCAGAACTATGCTTAGCTGTGCAGCGCGGTGTACTGCACGGACACGTTCCACACACACTTCAAGTAAGAGGGCGGCCTGAGTGGAAAGGTGAGAGTTTGGGCAGCTGTGCAGACAAAGAAGGCGCCCTTTGGCCTGGGCCTAAAAACTTGTGACACTCCACTGGGCCTGCCGGGCTCTGAGGGCCCTGCCCTGGGCCCCCTGCTCCCCTGCCCTTTGTTCAGTCACAGCAGAGATGGCCACACCCACTCCCTCAGTGAGGGCAGTGTTCCAACCTCCCTCAGCCCCGCCCCCTCTCTGCAGGTTACCATGGACTACAGAGGCTGCATTCTGAGGCCAGGGCGTTCCGAGAATGCCAAGGGCAGACATGATGACCTTAAATGATTTCCTCTTGTGTCAGTGTTGGTAAACTTTAGGAGCTAGGAAATGGTCCACTTGACAGAAATGTTCAAATTTACTGGCATTTCATATATTGTCTGCTCTAACATTGTCCTGACTCTTTCTGTATATTCTTTACTTATGTTTTGGTTTTCCTTAATCAAAGTGTTTCTTTTAAATCTTTTCAAAGAAGATTCTTTGGACTTACCAAATCACCTGAATTTTATACGTTTTCTGTTGTATTAAGTTCTGCTCATATCTTTATTTATCTTTTTTCTATGTTCTCAGGGTTTATTGTTTTCATCTTCTGATGTCAATTAAAACACTTGGTTATTCATTTTAATAAATCTTTTTACTTATAAAGATTTGAACTTTTGAAGATTCCAGCTTACTTGTACGTGTCTAAGGGTCAGGTCCTCTCCATTGTTGCTGGCCTAAGGCTTAGTTCACCATACAGCAATGTATATATTGACCTATTTTCCCCTCGACTTTCTGTGATTCCCTACATCTCACCTTTCTTTGCAGACAAGCCATTTGAAATACCCTTAACGTATTTCACAGCCAATAAGTCTTTGAAATAATGTGTATTTTGTAGAGAAATCTTCTTATAAAATTAGGCAGAAAATCTGACCTGCCATAGTTTTCAAAACAGCATAATTTCACTCTTCTCAATGATTAATCTGTTGTATTACACAACCTTGGAGTATTTAGCTTTATCAATGACATGTCCTTGAAAAAGGTTTTAGAGATCCTACCAGTCTTTGAAAACATCCTTGTGCCTTGTTTCAGTTCCAGTTTTATGTATATTTTCTGCCTTGCACCCGATTATTCCTACATCTGATGGATGGCCTTGGGAATCTAACACTGGTATTGATTGTTTTGGCTGATTGTCTCCCCTTGTAGCTGCTTTCTTCATTATTGTGTACATTTAGATCATGAGCTCATGTTTAGCTAAACAGCTGACCTTGTAAGAGGCTTAGGTGTGAACGCTCGTAAGTTTCAGCAGAGAGTCGGCAAAGATTTATTTGTGTCCCTCCAATGAGTGGCCCGCAAGGACCCCGTTTTCTACAAGTGTTGGTCCAATACTCCCTCTAGAGGCAGGGGACTCAGACAGGGCTGCTTTGCGGCCCCCGATCTGGGGCAGGGGCAGTGGGCGGCCTGTGACCCGGGCAGGAGCCTCTCCGCGTGTGTCCCAGGGACCCATCTGCCTGCGAACTTCGGTCACCTGGCAGGAAGCTACGATGCCCAGAACTATGCTTAGCTGTGCAGCGCGGTGTACTGCACGGACACGTTCCACACACACTTCAAGTAAGAGGGCGGCCTGAGTGGAAAGGTGAGAGTTTGGGCAGCTGTGCAGACAAAGAAGGCGCCCTTTGGCCTGGGCCTAAAAACTTGTGACACTCCACTGGGCCTGCCGGGCTCTGAGGGCCCTGCCCTGGGCCCCCTGCTCCCCTGCCCTTTGTTCAGTCACAGCAGAGATGGCCACACCCACTCCCTCAGTGAGGGCAGTGTTCCAACCTCCCTCAGCCCCGCCCCCTCTCTGCAGGTTACCATGGACTAGAGAGGCTGCATTCTGAGGCCAGGGCGTTCCGAGAATGCCAAGGGCAGACATGATGACCTTAAATGATTTCCTCTTGTGTCAGTGTTGGTAAACTTTAGGAGCTAGGAAATGGTCCACTTGACAGAAATGTTCAAATTTACTGGCATTTCATATATTCTCTGCTCTAACATTGTCCTGACTCTTTCTGTATATTCTTTACTTATGTTTTGGTTTTCCTTAATCAAAGTGTGTCTTTTCAATCTTTTCAAAGAAGATTCTTTGGACTTACAAAATCACCTGAATTTTATACGTTTTCTGTTGTATTAAGTTCTGCTCATATCTTTATTTATCTTTTTTCTATGTTCTCAGGGTTTATTGTTTTCATCTTCTGATGTCAATTAAAACACTTGGTTATTCATTTTAATAAATCTTTTTACTTATAAAGATTTGAACTTTTGAAGATTCCAGCTTACTTGTACGTGTCTAAGGGTCAGGTCCTCTCCATTGTTGCTGGCCTAAGGCTTAGTTCACCATACAGCAATGTATATATTGACCTATTTTCCCCTCGACTTTCTGTGATTCCCTACATCTCACCTTTCTTTGCAGACAAGCCATTTGAAATACCCTTAACGTATTTCACAGCCAATAAGTCTTTGAAATAATGTGTATTTTGTAGAGAAATCTTCTTATATAATTAGGCAGAAAATCTGACCTGCCATAGTTTTCAAAACAGCATAATTTCACTCTTCTCAAAGATTAATCTGTTGTATTACACAACCTTGGAGTATTTAGCTTTATCAATGACATGTCCTTGAAAAATGTTTTAGAGATCCTACCAGTCTTTGAAAACATCCTTGTGCCTTGTTTCAGTTCCAGTTTTATGTATATTTTCTGCCTTGCACCCGATTATTCCTACATCTGATGGATGGCCTTGGGAATCTAATTCTGGTATTGATGGTTTTGGCTGATTGTCTCCCCTTGTAGCTGCTTTCTTCATTATTGTGTAAATTTAGATCATGAGCTCATGTTTAGCTAAACAGCTGACCTTGTAAGAGGCTTAGGTGTGAACGCTCGTAAGTTTCAGCAGAGAGTCGGCAAAGATTTATTTGTGTCCCTCCAATGAGTGGCCCGCAAGGACCCCGTTTTCTACAAGTGTTGGTCCAATACTCCCTCTAGAGGCAGGGGACTCAGACAGGGCTGCTTTGCGGCCCCCGATCTGGGGCAGGGGCAGTGGGCGGCCAGTGACCCGGGCAGGAGCCTCTCCGCGTGTGTCCCAGGGACCCATCTGCCGGCGAACTTCGGTCACCTGGCAGGAAGCTACGATGCCCAGAACTATGCTTAGCTCTGCAGCGCGGTGTACTGCGCAGACACGTTCCACACACACTTCAAGTAAGAGGGCGGCCTGAGTGGAAAGGTGAGAGTTTGGGCAGCTGTGCAGACAAAGAAGGCGCCCTTTTGCCTGGGCCTAAAAACTTGTGACACTCCACTGGGCCAGCCGGGCTCTGAGGGCCCTGCCCTGGGCCCCCTGCTCCCCTGCCCTTTGTTCAGTCACAGCAGAGATGGCCACACCCACTCCCTCAGTGAGGGCAGTGTTCCAACCTCCCTCAGCCCCGCCCCCTCTCTGCAGGTTACCATGGACTACAGAGGCTGCATTCTGAGGCCAGGGCGTTCCGAGAATGCCAAGGGCAGACATGATGACCTTAAATGATTTCCTCTTGTGTCAGTGTTGGTAAACTTTAGGAGCTAGGAAATGGTCCTCTTTACAGAAATGTTCAAATTTACTGGCATTTAATATATTCTCTGCTCTAACATTGTCCTGACTCTTTCTGTATATTCTTTACTTATGTTTTGGTTTTCCTTAATCAAAGTGTGTCTTTTCAATCTTTTCAAAGAAGATTCTTTGGACTTACTAAATCACCTGAATTTTATACGTTTTCTGTTGTATTAAGTTCTGCTCATATCTTTATTTATCTTTTTTCTATGTTCTCAGGGTTTATTGTTTTCATCTTCTGATGTCAATTAAAACACTTGGTTATTCATTTTAATAAATCTTTTTACTTATAAAGATTTGAACTTTTGAAGATTCCAGCTTACTTGTACGTGTCTAAGGGTCAGGTCCTCTCCATTGTTGCTGGCCTAAGGCTTAGTTCACCATACAGCAATGTATATATTGACCTATTTTCCCCTCGACTTTCTGTGATTCCCTACATCTCACCTTTCTTTGCAGACAAGCCATTTGAAATACCCTTAACGTATTTCACAGCCAATAAGTCTTTGAAATAATGTGTATTTTGTAGAGAAATCTTCTTATAAAATTAGGCAGAAAATCTGACCTGCCATAGTTTTCAAAACAGCATAATTTCACTCTTCTCAATGATTAATCTGTTGTATTACACAACCTTGGAGTATTTAGCTTTATCAATGACATGTCCTTGAAAAAGGTTTTAGAGATCCTACCAGTCTTTGAAAACATCCTTGTGCCTTGTTTCAGTTCCAGTTTTATGTATATTTTCTGCCTTGCACCCGATTATTCCTACATCTGATGGATGGCCTTGGGAATCTAACACTGGTATTGATTGTTTTGGCTGATTGTCTCCCCTTGTAGCTGCTTTCTTCATTATTGTGTACATTTAGATCATGAGCTCATGTTTAGCTAAACAGCTGACCTTGTAAGAGGCTTAGGTGTGAACGCTCGTAAGTTTCAGCAGAGAGTCGGCAAAGATTTATTTGTGTCCCTCCAATGAGTGGCCCGCAAGGACCCCGTTTTCTACAAGTGTTGGTCCAATACTCCCTCTAGAGGCAGGGGACTCAGACAGGGCTGCTTTGCGGCCCCCGATCTGGGGCAGGGGCAGTGGGCGGCCTGTGACCCGGGCAGGAGCCTCTCCGCGTGTGTCCCAGGGACCCATCTGCCTGCGAACTTCGGTCACCTGGCAGGAAGCTACGATGCCCAGAACTATGCTTAGCTGTGCAGCGCGGTGTACTGCACGGACACGTTCCACACACACTTCAAGTA
The DNA here is from genome assembly GCF_964341445.2 of Mesoplodon mirus. Lineage (NCBI taxonomy): Eukaryota > Metazoa > Chordata > Mammalia > Artiodactyla > Ziphiidae > Mesoplodon > Mesoplodon mirus. Next base: position 130,445,150 of record NC_138976.1, on the reverse strand, counting down.
AGAGGGCGGCCTGAGTGGAAAGGTGAGAGTTTGGGCAGCTGTGCAGACAAAGAAGGCGCCCTTTGGCCTGGGCCTAAAAACTTGTGACACTCCACTGGGCCTGCCGGGCTCTGAGGGCCCTGCCCTGGGCCCCCTGCTCCCCTGCCCTTTGTTCAGTCACAGCAGAGATGGCCACACCCACTCCCTCAGTGAGGGCAGTGTTCCAACCTCCCTCAGCCCCGCCCCCTCTCTGCAGGTTACCATGGACTAGAGAGGCTGCATTCTGAGGCCAGGGCGTTCCGAGAATGCCAAGGGCAGACATGATGACCTTAAATGATTTCCTCTTGTGTCAGTGTTGGTAAACTTTAGGAGCTAGGAAATGGTCCACTTGACAGAAATGTTCAAATTTACTGGCATTTCATATATTCTCTGCTCTAACATTGTCCTGACTCTTTCTGTATATTCTTTACTTATGTTTTGGTTTTCCTTAATCAAAGTGTGTCTTTTCAATCTTTTCAAAGAAGATTCTTTGGACTTACTAAATCACCTGAATTTTATACGTTTTCTGTTGTATTAAGTTCTGCTCATATCTTTATTTATCTTTTTTCTATGTTCTCAGGGTTTATTGTTTTCATCTTCTGATGTCAATTAAAACACTTGGTTATTCATTTTAATAAATCTTTTTACTTATAAAGATTTGAACTTTTGAAGATTCCAGCTTACTTGTACGTGTCTAAGGGTCAGGTCCTCTCCATTGTTGCTGGCCTAAGGCTTAGTTCACCATACAGCAATGTATATATTGACCTATTTTCCCCTCGACTTTCTGTGATTCCCTACATCTCACCTTTCTTTGCAGACAAGCCATTTGAAATACCCTTAACGTATTTCACAGCCAATAAGTCTTTGAAATAATGTGTATTTTGTAGAGAAATCTTCTTATATAATTAGGCAGAAAATCTGACCTGCCATAGTTTTCAAAACAGCATAATTTCACTCTTCTCAAAGATTAATCTGTTGTATTACACAACCTTGGAGTATTTAGCTTTATCAATGACATGTCCTTGAAAAATGTTTTAGAGATCCTACCAGTCTTTGAAAACATCCTTGTGCCTTGTTTCAGTTCCAGTTTTATGTATATTTTCTGCCTTGCACCCGATTATTCCTACATCTGATGGATGGCCTTGGGAATCTAATTCTGGTATTGATGGTTTTGGCTGATTGTCTCCCCTTGTAGCTGCTTTCTTCATTATTGTGTAAATTTAGATCATGAGCTCATGTTTAGCTAAACAGCTGACCTTGTAAGAGGCTTAGGTGTGAACGCTCGTAAGTTTCAGCAGAGAGTCGGCAAAGATTTATTTGTGTCCCTCCAATGAGTGGCCCGCAAGGACCCCGTTTTCTACAAGTGTTGGTCCAATACTCCCTCTAGAGGCAGGGGACTCAGACAGGGCTGCTTTGCGGCCCCCGATCTGGGGCAGGGGCAGTGGGCGGCCAGTGACCCGGGCAGGAGCCTCTCCGCGTGTGTCCCAGGGACCCATCTGCCGGCGAACTTCGGTCACCTGGCAGGAAGCTACGATGCCCAGAACTATGCTTAGCTCTGCAGCGCGGTGTACTGCGCAGACACGTTCCACACACACTTCAAGTAAGAGGGCGGCCTGAGTGGAAAGGTGAGAGTTTGGGCAGCTGTGCAGACAAAGAAGGCGCCCTTTGGCCTGGGCCTAAAAACTTGTGACACTCCACTGGGCCAGCCGGGCTCTGAGGGCCCTGCCCTGGGCCCCCTGCTCCCCTGCCCTTTGTTCAGTCACAGCAGAGATGGCCACACCCACACCCTCAGTGAGGGCAGTGTTCCAACCTCCCTCAGCCCCGCCCCCTCTCTGCAGGTTACCATGGACTACAGAGGCTGCATTCTGAGGCCAGGGCGTTCCGAGAATGCCAAGGGCAGACATGATGACCTTAAATGATTTCCTCTTGTGTCAGTGTTGGTAAACTTTAGGAGCTAGGAAATGGTCCTCTTTACAGAAATGTTCAAATTTACTGGCATTTAATATATTCTCTGCTCTAACATTGTCCTGACTCTTTCTGTATATTCTTTACTTATGTTTTGGTTTTCCTTAATCAAAGTGTGTCTTTTCAATCTTTTCAAAGAAGATTCTTTGGACTTACTAAATCACCTGAATTTTATACGTTTTCTGTTGTATTAAGTTCTGCTCATATCTTTATTTATCTTTTTTCTATGTTCTCAGGGTTTATTGTTTTCATCTTCTGATGTCAATTAAAACACTTGGTTATTCATTTTAATAAATCTTTTTACTTATAAAGATTTGAACTTTTGAAGATTCCAGCTTACTTGTACGTGTCTAAGGGTCAGGTCCTCTCCATTGTTGCTGGCCTAAGGCTTAGTTCACCATACAGCAATGTATATATTGACCTATTTTCCCCTCGACTTTCTGTGATTCCCTACATCTCACCTTTCTTTGCAGACAAGCCATTTGAAATACCCTTAACTTATTTCACAGCCAAGAAGTCTTTGAAATAATGTGTATTTTGTAGAGAAATCTTCTTATATAATTAGGCAGAAAATCTGACCTGCCATAGTTTTCAAAACAGCATAATTTCACTCTTCTCAATGATTAATCTGTTGTATTACACAACCTTGGAGTATTTAGCTTTATCAATGACATGTCCTTGAAAAATGTTTTAGAGATCCTACCAGTCTTTGAAAACATCCTTGTGCCTTGTTTCAGTTCCAGTTTTATGTATATTTTCTGCCTTGCACCCGATTATTCCTACATCTGATGGATGGCCTTGGGAATCTAACACTGGTATTGATTGTTTTGGCTGATTGTCTCCCCTTGTAGCTGCTTTCTTCATTATTGTGTACATTTAGATCATGAGCTCATGTTTAGCTAAACAGCTGACCTTGTAAGAGGCTTAGGTGTGAACGCTCGTAAGTTTCAGCAGAGAGTCGGCAAAGATTTATTTGTGTCCCTCCAATGAGTGGCCCGCAAGGACCCCGTTTTCTACAAGTGTTGGTCCAATACTCCCTCTAGAGGCAGGGGACTCAGACAGGGCTGCTTTGCGGCCCCCGATCTGGGGCAGGGGCAGTGGGCGGCCTGTGACCCGGGCAGGAGCCTCTCCGCGTGTGTCCCAGGGACCCATCTGCCTGCGAACTTCGGTCACCTGGCAGGAAGCTACGATGCCCAGAACTATGCTTAGCTGTGCAGCGCGGTGTACTGCACGGACACGTTCCACACACACTTCAAGTAAGAGGGCGGCCTGAGTGGAAAGGTGAGAGTTTGGGCAGCTGTGCAGACAAAGAAGGCGCCCTTTGGCCTGGGCCTAAAAACTTGTGACACTCCACTGGGCCTGCCGGGCTCTGAGGGCCCTGCCCTGGGCCCCCTGCTCCCCTGCCCTTTGTTCAGTCACAGCAGAGATGGCCACACCCACTCCCTCAGTGAGGGCAGTGTTCCAACCTCCCTCAGCCCCGCCCCCTCTCTGCAGGTTACCATGGACTAGAGAGGCTGCATTCTGAGGCCAGGGCGTTCCGAGAATGCCAAGGGCAGACATGATGACCTTAAATGATTTCCTCTTGTGTCAGTGTTGGTAAACTTTAGGAGCTAGGAAATGGTCCACTTGACAGAAATGTTCAAATTTACTGGCATTTCATATATTCTCTGCTCTAACATTGTCCTGACTCTTTCTGTATATTCTTTACTTATGTTTTGGTTTTCCTTAATCAAAGTGTGTCTTTTCAATCTTTTCAAAGAAGATTCTTTGGACTTACTAAATCACCTGAATTTTATACGTTTTCTGTTGTATTAAGTTCTGCTCATATCTTTATTTATCTTTTTTCTATGTTCTCAGGGTTTATTGTTTTCATCTTCTGATGTCAATTAAAACACTTGGTTATTCATTTTAATAAATCTTTTTACTTATAAAGATTTGAACTTTTGAAGATTCCAGCTTACTTGTACGTGTCTAAGGGTCAGGTCCTCTCCATTGTTGCTGGCCTAAGGCTTAGTTCACCATACAGCAATGTATATATTGACCTATTTTCCCCTCGACTTTCTGTGATTCCCTACATCTCACCTTTCTTTGCAGACAAGCCATTTGAAATACCCTTAACTTATTTCTCAGCCAAGAAGTCTTTGAAATAATGTGTATTTTGTAGAGAAATCTTCTTATATAATTAGGCAGAAAATCTGACCTGCCATAGTTTTCAAAACAGCATAATTTCACTCTTCTCAATGATTAATCTGTTGTATTACACAACCTTGGAGTATTTAGCTTTATCAATGACATGTCCTTGAAAAATGTTTTAGAGATCCTACCAGTCTTTGAAAACATCCTTGTGCCTTGTTTCAGTTCCAGTTTTATGTATATTTTCTGCCTTGCACCCGATTATTCCTACATCTGATGGATGGCCTTGGGAATCTAATTCTGGTATTGATGGTTTTGGCTGATTGTCTCCCCTTGTAGCTGCTTTCTTCATTATTGTGTAAATTTAGATCATGAGCTCATGTTTAGCTAAACAGCTGACCTTGTAAGAGGCTTAGGTGTGAACGCTCGTAAGTTTCAGCAGAGAGTCGGCAAAGATTTATTTGTGTCCCTCCAATGAGTGGCCCGCAAGGACCCCGTTTTCTACAAGTGTTGGTCCAATACTCCCTCTAGAGGCAGGGGACTCAGACAGGGCTGCTTTGCGGCCCCCGATCTGGGGCAGGGGCAGTGGGCGGCCAGTGACCCGGGCAGGAGCCTCTCCGCGTGTGTCCCAGGGACCCATCTGCCGGCGAACTTCGGTCACCTGGCAGTAAGCTACGATGCCCAGAACTATGCTTAGCTCTGCAGCGCGGTGTACTGCGCAGACACGTTCCACACACACTTCAAGTAAGAGGGCGGCCTGAGTGGAAAGGTGAGAGTTTGGGCAGCTGTGCAGACAAAGAAGGCGCCCTTTGGCCTGGGCCTAAAAACTTGTGACACTCCACTGGGCCTGCCGGGCTCTGAGGGCCCTGCCCTGGGCCCCCTGCTCCCCTGCCCTTTGTTCAGTCACAGCAGAGATGGCCACACCCACACCCTCAGTGAGGGCAGTGTTCCAACCTCCCTCAGCCCCGCCCCCTCTCTGCAGGTTACCATGGACTACAGAGGCTGCATTCTGAGGCCAGGGCGTTCCGAGAATGCCAAGGGCAGACATGATGACCTTAAATGATTTCCTCTTGTGTCAGTGTTGGTAAACTTTAGGAGCTAGGAAATGGTCCTCTTTACAGAAATGTTCAAATTTACTGGCATTTAATATATTCTCTGCTCTAACTTTGTCCTGACTCTTTCTGTATATTCTTTACTTATGTTTTGGTTTTCCTTAATCAAAGTGTGTCATTTCAATCTTTTCAAAGAAGATTCTTTGGACTTACTAAGTCACCTGAATTTTATACGTTTTCTGTTGTATTAAGTTCTGCTCATATCTTTATTTATCTTTTTTCTATGTTCTCAGGGTTTATTGTTTTCATCTTCTGATGTCAATTAAAACACTTGGTTATTCATTTTAATAAATCTTTTTACTTATAAAGATTTGAACTTTTGAAGATTCCAGCTTACTTGTACGTGTCTAAGGGTCAGGTCCTCTCCATTGTTGCTGGCCTAAGGCTTAGTTCACCATACAGCAATGTATATATTGACCTATTTTCCCCTCGACTTTCTGTGATTCCCTACATCTCACCTTTCTTTGCAGACAAGCCATTTGAAATACCCTTAACTTATTTCACAGCCAAGAAGTCTTTGAAATAATGTGTATTTTTTAGAGAAATCTTCTTATATAATTAGGCAGAAAATCTGACCTGCCATAGTTTTCAAAACAGCATAATTTCACTCTTCTCAATGATTAATCTGTTGTATTACACAACCTTGGAGTATTTAGCTTTATCAATGACATGTCCTTGAAAAATGTTTTAGAGATCCTACCAGTCTTTGAAAACATCCTTGTGCCTTGTTTCAGTTCCAGTTTTATGTATATTTTCTGCCTTGCACCCGATTATTCCTACATCTGATGGATGGCCTTGGGAATCTAATTCTGGTATTGATGGTTTTGGCTGATTGTCTCCCGTTGTAGCTGCTTTCTTCATTATTGTGTAAATTTAGATCATGAGCTCATGTTTAGCTAAACAGCTGACCTTGTAAGAGGCTTAGGTGTGAACGCTCGTAAGTTTCAGCAGAGAGTCGGCAAAGATTTATTTGTGTCCCTCCAATGAGTGGCCCGCAAGGACCCCGTTTTCTACAAGTGTTGGTCCAATACTCCCTCTAGAGGCAGGGGACTCAGACAGGGCTGCTTTGCGGCCCCCGATCGGGGGCAGGGGCAGTGGGCGGCCAGTGACCCGGGCAGGAGCCTCTCCGCGTGTGTCCCAGGGACCCATCTGCCGGCGAACTTCGGTCACCTGGCAGGAAGCTACGATGCCCAGAACTATGCTTAACTCTGCAGCGCGGTGTACTGCGCAGACACGTTCCACACACACTTCAAGTAAGAGGGCGGCCTGAGTGGAAAGGTGAGAGTTTGGGCAGCTGTGCAGACAAAGAAGGCGCCCTTTGGCCTGGGCCTAAAAACTTGTGACACTCCACTGGGCCTGCCGGGCTCTGAGGGCCCTGCCCTGGGCCCCCTGCTCCCCTGCCCTTTGTTCAGTCACAGCAGAGATGGCCACACCCACACCCTCAGTGAGGGCAGTGTTCCAACCTCCCTCAGCCCCGCCCCCTCTCTGCAGGTTACCATGGACTACAGAGGCTGCATTCTGAGGCCAGGGCATTCCGAGAATGCCAAGGGCAGACATGATGACCTTAAATGATTTCCTCTTGTGTCAGTGTTGGTAAACTTTAGGAGCTAGGAAATGGTCCTCTTTACAGAAATGTTCAAATTTACTGGCATTTAATATATTCTCTGCTCTAACATTGTCCTGACTCTTTCTGTATATTCTTTACTTATGTTTTGGTTTTCCTTAATCAAAGTGTGTCTTTTCAATCTTTTCAAAGAAGATTCTTTGGACTTACTAAATCACCTGAATTTTATACGTTTTCTGTTGTATTAAGTTCTGCTCATATCTTTATTTATCTTTTTTCTATGTTCTCAGGGTTTATTGTTTTCATCTTCTGATGTCAATTAAAACACTTGGTTATTCATTTTAATAAATCTTTTTACTTATAAAGATTTGAACTTTTGAAGATTCCAGCTTACTTGTACGTGTCTAAGGGTCAGGTCCTCTCCATTGTTGCTGGCCTAAGGCTTAGTTCACCATACAGCAATGTATATATTGACCTATTTTCCCCTCGACTTTCTGTGATTCCCTACATCTCACCTTTCTTTGCAGACAAGCCATTTGAAATACCCTTAACGTATTTCACAGCCAAGAAGTCTTTGAAATAATGTGTATTTTGTAGAGAAATCTTCTTATATAATTAGGCAGAAAATCTGACCTGCCATAGTTTTCAAAACAGCATAATTTCACTCTTCTCAATGATTAATCTGTTGTATTACACAACCTTGGAGTATTTAGCTTTATCAATGACATGTCCTTGAAAAATGTTTTAGAGATCCTACCAGTCTTTGAAAACATCCTTGTGCCTTGTTTCAGTTCCAGTTTTATGTATATTTTCTGCCTTGCACCCGATTATTCCTACATCTGATGGATGGCCTTGGGAATCTAATTCTGGTATTGATGGTTTTGGCTGATTGTCTCCCCTTGTAGCTGCTTTCTTCATTATTGTGTAAATTTAGATCATGAGCTCATGTTTAGCTAAACAGCTGACCTTGTAAGAGGCTTAGGTGTGAACGCTCGTAAGTTTCAGCAGAGAGTCGGCAAAGATTTATTTGTGTCCCTCCAATGAGTGGCCCGCAAGGACCCCGTTTTCTACAAGTGTTGGTCCAATACTCCCTCTAGAGGCAGGGGACTCAGACAGGGCTGCTTTGCGGCCCCCGATCTGGGGCAGGGGCAGTGGGCGGCCAGTGACCCGGGCAGGAGCCTCTCCGCGTGTGTCCCAGGGACCCATCTGCCGGTGAACTTCGGTCACCTGGCAGGAAGCTACGATGCCCAGAACTATGCTTAGCTCTGCAGCGCGGTGTACTGCGCAGACACGTTCCACACACACTTCAAGTAAGAGGGCGGCCTGAGTGGAAAGGTGAGAGTTTGGGCAGCTGTGCAGACAAAGAAGGCGCCCTTTGGCCTGGGCCTAAAAACTTGTGACACTCCACCGGGCCTGCCGGGCTCTGAGGGCCCTGCCCTGGGCCCCCTGCTCCCCTGCCCTTTGTTCAGTCACAGCAGAGATGGCCACACCCACACCCTCAGTGAGGGCAGTGTTCCAACCTCCCTCAGCCCCGCCCCCTCTCTGCAGGTTACCATGGACTACAGAGGCTGCATTCTGAGGCCAGGGCGTTCCGAGAATGCCAAGGGCAGACATGATGACCTTAAATGATTTCCTCTTGTGTCAGTGTTGGTAAACTTTAGGAGCTAGGAAATGGTCCTCTTTACAGAAATGTTCAAATTTACTGGCATTTAATATATTCTCTGCTCTAACTTTGTCCTGACTCTTTCTGTATATTCTTTACTTATGTTTTGGTTTTCCTTAATCAAAGTGTGTCATTTCAATCTTTTCAAAGAAGATTCTTTGGACTTACTAAATCACCTGAATTTTATACGTTTTCTGTTGTATTAAGTTCTGCTCATATCTTTATTTATCTTTTTTCTATGTTCTCAGGGTTTATTGTTTTCATCTTCTGATGTCAATTAAAACACTTGGTTATTCATTTTAATAAATCTTTTTACTTATAAAGATTTGAACTTTTGAAGATTCCAGCTTACTTGTACGTGTCTAAGGGTCAGGTCCTCTCCATTGTTGCTGGCCTAAGGCTTAGTTCACCATACAGCAATGTATATATTGACCTATTTTCCCCTCGACTTTCTGTGATTCCCTACATCTCACCTTTCTTTGCAGACAAGCCATTTGAAATACCGTTAACTTATTTCACAGCCAAGAAGTCTTTGAAATAATGTGTATTTTTTAGAGAAATCTTCTTATATAATTAGGCAGAAAATCTGACCTGCCATAGTTTTCAAAACAGCATAATTTCACTCTTCTCAATGATTAATCTGTTGTATTACACAACCTTGGAGTATTTAGCTTTATCAATGACATGTCCTTGAAAAATGTTTTAGAGATCCTACCAGTCTTTGAAAACATCCTTGTGCCTTCTTTCAGTTCCAGTTTTATGTATATTTTCTGCCTTGCACCCGATTATTCCTACATCTGATGGATGGCCTTGGGAATCTAATTCTGGTATTGATGGTTTTGGCTGATTGTCTCCCCTTGTAGCTGCTTTCTTCATTATTGTGTAAATTTAGATCATGAGCTCATGTTTAGCTAAACAGCTGACCTTGTAAGAGGCTTAGGTGTGAACGCTCGTAAGTTTCAGCAGAGAGTCGGCAAAGATTTATTTGTGTCCCTCCAATGAGTGGCCCGCAAGGACCCCGTTTTCTACAAGTGTTGGTCCAATACTCCCTCTAGAGGCAGGGGACTCAGACAGGGCTGCTTTGCGGCCCCCGATCGGGGGCAGGGGCAGTGGGCGGCCAGTGACCCGGGCAGGAGCCTCTCCGCGTGTGTCCCAGGGACCCATCTGCCGGCGAACTTCGGTCACCTGGCAGGAAGCTACGATGCCCAGAACTATGCTTAACTCTGCAGCGCGGTGTACTGCGCAGACACGTTCCACACACACTTCAAGTAAGAGGGCGGCCTGAGTGGAAAGGTGAGAGTTTGGGCAGCTGTGCAGACAAAGAAGGCGCCCTTTGGCCTGGGCCTAAAAACTTGTGACACTCCACTGGGCCTGCCGGGCTCTGAGGGCCCTGCCCTGGGCCCCCTGCTCCCCTGCCCTTTGTTCAGTCACAGCAGAGATGGCCACACCCACACCCTCAGTGAGGGCAGTGTTCCAACCTCCCTCAGCCCCGCCCCCTCTCTGCAGGTTACCATGGACTACAGAGGCTGCATTCTGAGGCCAGGGCATTCCGAGAATGCCAAGGGCAGACATGATGACCTTAAATGATTTCCTCTTGTGTCAGTGTTGGTAAACTTTAGGAGCTAGGAAATGGTCCACTTGACAGAAATGTTCAAATTTACTGGCATTTAATATATTCTCTGCTCTAACATTGTCCTGACTCTTTCTGTATATTCTTTACTTATGTTTTGGTTTTCCTTAATCAAAGTGTGTCTTTTCAATCTTTTCAAAGAAGATTCTTTGGACTTACTAAATCACCTGAATTTTATACGTTTTCTGTTGTATTAAGTTCTGCTCATATCTTTATTTATCTTTTTTCTATGTTCTCAGGGTTTATTGTTTTCATCTTCTGATGTCAATTAAAACACTTGGTTATTCATTTTAATAAATCTTTTTACTTATAAAGATTTGAACTTTTGAAGATTCCAGCTTACTTGTACGTGTCTAAGGGTCAGGTCCTCTCCATTGTTGCTGGCCTAAGGCTTAGTTCACCATACAGCAATGTATATATTGACCTATTTTCCCCTCGACTTTCTGTGATTCCCTACATCTCACCTTTCTTTGCAGACAAGCCATTTGAAATACCCTTAACGTATTTCACAGCCAATAAGTCTTTGAAATAATGTGTATTTTTTAGAGAAATCTTCTTATATAATTAGGCAGAAAATCTGACCTGCCATAGTTTTCAAAGCAGCATAATTTCACTCTTCTCAATGATTAATCTGTTGTATTACACAACCTTGGAGTATTTAGCTTTATCAATGACATGTCCTTGAAAAATGTTTTAGAGATCCTACCAGTCTTTGAAAACATCCTTGTGCCTTGTTTCAGTTCCAGTTTTATGTATATTTTCTGCCTTGCACCCGATTATTCCTACATCTGATGGATGGACTTGGGAATCTAACTCTGGTATTGATGGTTTTGGCTGAATGTCTACCCTTGTAGCTGCTTTCTTCATTATTGTGTAAATTTAGATCATGAGCTCATGTTTAGCTAAACAGCTGACCTTGTAAGAGGCTTAGGTGTGAACGCTCGTAAGTTTCAGCAGAGAGTCGGCAAAGATTTATTTGTGTCCCTCCAATGAGTGGCCCGCAAGGACCCCGTTTTCTACAAGTGTTGGTCCAATACTCCCTCTAGAGGCAGGGGACTCAGACAGGGCTGCTTTGCGGCCCCCGATCTGGGGCAGGGGCAGTGGGCGGCCTGTGACCCGGGCAGGAGCCTCTCCGCGTGTGTCCCAGGGACCCATCTGCCTGCGAACTTCGGTCACCTGGCAGGAAGCTACGATGCCCAGAACTATGCTTAGCTGTGCAGCGCGGTGTACTGCACGGACACGTTCCACACACACTTCAAGTAAGAGGGCGGCCTGAGTGGAAAGGTGAGAGTTTGGGCAGCTGTGCAGACAAAGAAGGCGCCCTTTGGCCTGGGCCTAAAAACTTGTGACACTCCACTGGGCCTGCCGGGCTCTGAGGGCCCTGCCCTGGGCCCCCTGCTCCCCTGCCCTTTGTTCAGTCACAGCAGAGATGGCCACACCCACTCCCTCAGTGAGGGCAGTGTTCCAACCTCCCTCAGCCCCGCCCCCTCTCTGCAGGTTACCATGGACTAGAGAGGCTGCATTCTGAGGCCAGGGCGTTCCGAGAATGCCAAGGGCAGACATGATGACCTTAAATGATTTCCTCTTGTGTCAGTGTTGGTAAACTTTAGGAGCTAGGAAATGGTCCACTTGACAGAAATGTTCAAATTTACTGGCATTTCATATATTCTCTGCTCTAACATTGTCCTGACTCTTTCTGTATATTCTTTACTTATGTTTTGGTTTTCCTTAATCAAAGTGTGTCTTTTAAATCTTTTCAAAGAAGATTCTTTGGACTTACTAAATCACCTGAATTTTATACGTTTTCTGTTGTATTAAGTTCTGCTCATATCTTTATTTATCTTTTTTCTATGTTCTCAGGGTTTATTGTTTTCATCTTCTGATGTCAATTAAAACACTTGGTTATTCATTTTAATAAATCTTTTTACTTATAAAGATTTGAACTTTTGAAGATTCCAGCTTACTTGTACGTGTCTAAGGGTCAGGTCCTCTCCATTGTTGCTGGCCTAAGGCTTAGTTCACCATACAGCAATGTATATATTGACCTATTTTCCCCTCGACTTTCTGTGATTCCCTACATCTCACCTTTCTTTGCAGACAAGCCATTTGAAATACCCTTAACGTATTTCACAGCCAATAAGTCTTTGAAATAATGTGTATTTTTTAGAGAAATCTTCTTATATAATTAGGCAGAAAATCTGACCTGCCATACTTTTCAAAACAGCATAATTTCACTCTTCTCAATGATTAATCTGTTGTATTACACAACCTTGGAGTATTTAGCTTTATCAATGACATGTCCTTGAAAAATGTTTTAGAGATCCTACCAGTCTTTGAAAACATCCTTGTGCCTTGTTTCAGTTCCAGTTTTATGTATATTTTCTGCCTTGCACCCGATTATTCCTACATCTGATGGATGGCCTTGGGAATCTAACTCTGGTATTGATGGTTTTGGCTGATTGTCTCCCCTTGTAGCTGCTTTCTTCATTATTGTGTAAATTTAGATCATGAGCTCATGTTTAGCTAAACAGCTGACCTTGTAAGAGGCTTAGGTGTGAACGCTCGTAAGTTTCAGCAGAGAGTCGGCAAATATTTATTTGTGTCCCTCCAATGAGTGGCCCGCAAGGACCCCGTTTTCTACAAGTGTTGGTCCAATACTCCCTCTAGAGGCAGGGGACTCAGACAGGGCTGCTTTGCGGCCCCCGATCTGGGGCAGGGGCAGTGGGCGGCCTGTGACCCGGGCAGGAGCCTCTCCGCGTGTGTCCCAGGGACCCATCTGCCTGCGAACTTCGGTCACCTGGCAGGAAGCTACGATGCCCAGAACTATGCTTAGCTGTGCAGCGCGGTGTACTGCACGGACACGTTCCACACACACTTCAAGTAAGAGGGCGGCCTGAGTGGAAAGGTGAGGGTTTGGGCAGCTGTGCAGACAAAGAAGGCGCCCTTTGGCCTGGGCCTAAAAACTTGTGACACTCCACTGGGCCTGCCGGGCTCTGAGGGCCCTGCCCAGGGCCCACTGCTCCCCTGCCCTTTGTTCAGTCACAGCAGAGATGGCCACACCCACTCCCTCAGTGAGGGCAGTGTTCCAACCTCCCTCAGCCCCGCCCCCTCTCTGCAGGTTACCATGGACTACAGAGGCTGCATTCTGAGGCCAGGGTGTTCCGAGAATGCCAAGGGCAGACATGATGACCTTAAATGATTTCCTCTTGTGTCAGTGTTGGTAAACTTTAGGAGCTAGGAAATGGTCCACTTTACAGAAATGTTCAAATTTACTGGCATTTCATATATTCTCTGCTCTAACATTGTCCTGACTCTTTCTGTATATTCTTTACTTATGTTTTGGTTTTCCTTAATCAAAGTGTGTCTTTTCAATCTTTTCAAAGAAGATTCTTTGGACTTACAAAATCACCTGAATTTTATACGTTTTCTGTTGTATTAAGTTCTGCTCATATCTTTATTTATCTTTTTTCTATGTTCTCAGGGTTTATTGTTTTCATCTTCTGATGTCAATTAAAACACTTGGTTATTCATTTTAATAAATCTTTTTACTTATAAAAATTTGAACTTTTGAAGATTCCAGCTTACTTGTACGTGTCTAAGGGTCAGGTCCTCTCCATTGTTGCTGGCCTAAGGCTTAGTTCACCATACAGCAATGTATATATTGACCTATTTTCCCCTCGACTTTCTGTGATTCCCTACATCTCACCTTTCTTTGCAGACAAGCCATTTGAAATACCCTTAACTTATTTCACAACCAATAAGTCTTTGAAATAATGTGTATTTTTTAGAGAAATCTTCTTATATAATTAGGCAGAAAATCTGACCTGCCATAGTTTTCAAAACAGCATAATTTCACTCTTCTCAATGATTAATCTGTGGTATTACACAACCTTGGAGTATTTAGCTTTATCAATGACATGTCCTTGAAAAATGTTTTAGAGATCCTACCAGTCTTTGAAAACATCCTTGTGCCTTGTTTCAGTTCCAGTTTTATGTATATTTTCTGCCTTGCACCCGATTATTCCTACATCTGATGGATGGCCTTGGGAATCTAATTCTGGTATTGATGGTTTTGGCTGATTGTCTCCCCTTGTAGCTGCTTTCTTCATTATTGTGTAAATTTAGATCATGAGCTCATGTTTAGCTAAACAGCTGACCTTGTAAGAGGCTTAGGTGTGAACGCTCGTAAGTTTCAGCAGAGAGTCGGCAAAGATTTATTTGTGTCCCTCCAATGAGTGGCCCGCAAGGACCCCGTTTTCTACAAGTGTTGGTCCAATACTCCCTCTAGAGGCAGGGGACTCAGACAGGGCTGCTTTGCGGCCCCCGATCTGGGGCAGGGGCAGTGGGCGGCCAGTGACCCGGGCAGGAGCCTCTCCGCGTGTGTCCCAGGGACCCATCTGCCGGCGAACTTCGGTCACCTGGCAGGAAGCTACGATGCCCAGAACTATGCTTAGCTCTGCAGCGCGGAGTACTGCACGGACACGTTCCACACACACTTCAAGTAAGAGGGCGGCCTGAGTGGAAAGGTGAGAGTTTGGGCTGCTGTGCAGACAAAGAAGGCGCCCTTTGGCCTGGGCCTAAAAACTTGTGACACTCCACTGGGCCTGCCGGGCTCTGAGGGCCCTGCCCAGGGCCCCCTGCTCCCCTGGCCTTTGTTCAGTCACAGCAGAGATGGCCACACCCACTCCCTCAGTGAGGGCAGTGTTCCAACCTCCCTCAGCCCCGCCCCCTCTCTGCAGGTTACCATGGACTACAGAGGCTGCATTCTGAGGCCAGGGCGTTCCGAGAATGCCAAGGGCAGACATGATGACCTTAAATGATTTCCTCTTGTGTCAGTGTTGGTAAACTTTAGGAGCTAGGAAATGGTCCTCTTTACACAAATGTTCAAATTTACTGGCATTTCATATATTCTCTGCTCTAACATTGTCCTGACTCTTTCTGTATATTCTTTACTTATGTTTTGGTTTTCCTTAATCAAAGTGTGTCTTTTCAATCTTTTCAAAGAAGATTCTTTGGACTTACTAAATGACCTGAATTTTATATGTTTTCTGTTGTATTAAGTTCTGCTCATATCTTTATTTATCTTTTTTCTATGTTCTCAGGGTTTATTGTTTTCATCTTCTGATGTCAATTAAAACACTTGGTTATTCACTTTAATAAATCTTTTTACTTATAAAGATTTGAACTTTTGAAGATTCCAGCTTACTTGTACGTGTCTAAGGGTCAGGTCCTCTCCATTGTTGCTGGCCTAAGGCTTAGTTCACCATACAGCAATGTATATATTGACCTATTTTCCCCTCGACTTTCTGTGATTCCCTACATCTCACCTTTCTTTGCAGACAAGCCATTTGAAATACCCTTAACGTATTTCACAGCCAATAAGTCTTTGAAATAATGTGTATTTTTTAGAGAAATCTTCTTATATAATTAGGCAGAAAATCTGACCTGCCATAGTTTTCAAAACAGCATAATTTCACTCTTCTCAATGATTAATCTGTTGTATTACACAACCTTGGAGTATTTAGCTTTATCAATGACATGTCCTTGAAAAATGTTTCAGAGATCCTACCAGTCTTTGAAAACATCCTTGTTCCTTGTTTCAGTTCCAGTTTTATGTATATTTTCTGCCTTGCACCCGATTATTCCTACATCTGATGGATGGCCTTGGGAATCTAACACTGGTATTGATTGTTTTGGCTGATTGTCTCCCCTTGTAGCTGCTTTCTTCATTATTGTGTAAATTTAGATCATGAGCTCATGTTTAGCTAAACAGCTGACCTTGTAAGAGGCTTAGGTGTGAACGCTCGTAAGTTTCAGCAGAGAGTCGGCAAAGATTTATTTGTGTCCCTCCAATGAGTGGCCCGCAAGGACCCCGTTTTCTACAAGTGTTGGTCCAATACTCCCTCTAGAGGCAGGGGACTCAGACAGGGCTGCTTTGCGGCCCCCGATCTGGGGCAGGGGCAGTGGGCGGCCTGTGACCCGGGCAGGCGCCTCTCCTCGTGTGTCCCAGGGACCCATCGGCCTGCGAACTTCGGTCACCTGGCAGGAAGCTACGATGCCCAGAACTATGCTTAGCTGTGCAGCGCGGTGTACTGCACGGACACGTTCCACACACACTTCAAGTAAGAGGGCGGCCTGAGTGGAAAGGTGAGAGTTTGGGCAGCTGTGCAGACAAAGAAGGCGCCCTTTGGCCTGGGCCTAAAAACTTGTGACACTCCACTGGGCCTGCCGGGCTCTGAGGGCCCTGCCCTGGGCCCCCTGCTCCCCTGCCCTTTGTTCAGTCACAGCAGAGATGGCCACACCCACTCCCTCAGTGAGGGCAGTGTTCCAACCTCCCTCAGCCCCGCCCCCTCTCTGCAGGTTACCATGGACTAGAGAGGCTGCATTCTGAGGCCAGGGCGTTCCGAGAATGCCAAGGGCAGACATGATGACCTTAAATGATTTCCTCTTGTGTCAGTGTTGGTAAACTTTAGGAGCTAGGAAATGGTCCACTTGACAGAAATGTTCAAATTTACTGGCATTTCATATATTCTCTGCTCTAACATTGTCCTGACTCTTTCTGTATATTCTTTACTTATGTTTTGGTTTTCCTTAATCGAAGTGTGTCTTTTAAATCTTTTCAAAGGAGATTCTTTGGACTTACTAAATCACCTGAATTTTATACGTTTTCTGTTGTATTAAGTTCTGCTCATATCTTTATTTATCTTTTTTCTATGTTCTCAGGGTTTATTGTTTTCATCTTCTGATGTCAATTAAAACACTTGGTTATTGATTTTAATAAATCTTTTTACTTATAAAGATTTGAACTTTTGAAGATTCCAGCTTACTTGTACGTGTCTAAGGGTCAGGTCCTCTCCATTGTTGCTGGCCTAAGGCTTAGTTCACCATACAGCAATGTATATATTGACCTATTTTCCCCTCAACTTTCTGTGATTCCCTACATCTCACCTTTCTTTGCAGACAAGCCATTTGAAATACCCTTAACGTATTTAACAGCCAATAAATCTTTGAAATAATGTGTATTTTTTAGAGAAATCTTCTTATATAATTAGGCAGAAAATCTGACCTGCCATAGTTTTCAAAACAGCATAATTTCACTCTTCTCAATGATTAATCTGTTGTATTACACAACCTTGGAGTATTTAGCTTTATCAATGACATGTCCTTGAAAAATGTTTTAGAGATCCTACCAGTCTTTGAAAACATCCTTGTGCCTTGTTTCAGTTCCAGTTTTATGTATATTTTCTGCCTTGCACCCGATTATTCCTATATCTGATGGATGGCCTTAGG
The DNA here is from genome assembly GCF_964341445.2 of Mesoplodon mirus. Taxonomy (NCBI): domain Eukaryota; kingdom Metazoa; phylum Chordata; class Mammalia; order Artiodactyla; family Ziphiidae; genus Mesoplodon; species Mesoplodon mirus. The sequence goes on along the minus strand of NC_138976.1, from coordinate 130,427,775 downwards.
AATCTAATTCTGGTATTGATGGTTTTGGCTGATTGTCTCCCCTTGTAGCTGCTTTCTTCATTATTGTGTAAATTTAGATCATGAGCTCATGTTTAGCTAAACAGCTGACCTTGTAAGAGGCTTAGGTGTGAACGCTCGTAAGTTTCAGCAGACAGTCGGCAAAGATTTATTTGTGTCCCTCCAATGAGTGGCCCGCAAGGACCCCGTTTTCTACAAGTGTTGGTCCAATACTCCCTCTAGAGGCAGGGGACTCAGACAGGGCTGCTTTGCGGCCCCCGATCTGGGGCAGGGGCAGTGGGTGGCCTGTGACCCGGGCAGGAGCCTCTCCGCGTGTGTCCCAGGGACCCATCTGCCTGCGAACTTCGGTCACCTGGCAGGAAGCTACGATGCCCAGAAATATGCTTTGCTGTGCAGCGCGGTGTACTGCACGGACACGTTCCACACACACTTCAATTAAGAGGGCGGCCTGAGTGGAAAGGTGAGAGTTTGGGCAGCTGTGCAGACAAAGAAGGCGCCCTTTGGCCTGGGCCTAAAAACTTGTGACACTCCACTGGGCCTGCCGGGCTCTGAGGGCCCTGCCCTGGGCCCCCTGCTCCCCTGACCTTTGTTCAGTCACAGCAGAGATGGCCACACCCACTCCCTCAGTGAGGGCAGTGTTCCAACCTCCCTCAGCCCCGCCCCCTCTCTGCAGGTTACCATGGACTACAGAGGCTGCATTCTGAGGCCAGGGCGTTCCGAGAATGCCAAGGGCAGACATGATGACCTTAAATGATTTCCTCTTGTGTCAGTGTTGGTAAACTTTAGGAGCTAGGAAATGGTCCACTTGACAGAAATGTTCAAATTTACTGGCATTTCATATATTCTCTGCTCTAACATTGTCCTGACTCTTTCTGTATATTCTTTACTTATGTTTTGGTTTTCCTTAATCGAAGTGTGTCTTTTAAATCTTTTCAAAGAAGATTCTTTGGAATTACTAAATCACCTGAATTTTATACGTTTTCTGTTGTATTAAGTTCTGCTCATATCTTTATTTATCTTTTTTCTATGTTCTCAGGGTTTATTTTTTTCATCTTCTGATGTCAATTAAAACACTTGGTTATTCATTTTAATAAATCTTTTTACTTATAAAGATTTGAACTTTTGAAGATTCCAGCTTACTTGTACGTGTCTAAGGGTCAGGTCCTCTCCATTGTTGCTGGCCTAAGGCTTAGTTCACCATACAGCAATGTATATATTGACCTATTTTCCCCTCGACTTTCTGTGATTCCCTACATCTCACCTTTCTTTGCAGACAAGCCATTTGAAATACCCTTAACGTATTTCACAGCCAATAAGTCTTTGAAATAATGTGTATTTTTTAGAGAAATCTTCTTATATAATTAGGCAGAAAATCTGACCTGCCATAGTTTTCAAAACAGCATAATTTCACTCTTCTCAATGATTAATCTGTTGTATTACACAACCTGGGAGTATTTAGCTTTATCAATGACATGTCCTTGAAAAATGTTTTAGAGATCCTACCAGTCTTTGAAAACATCCTTGTGCCTTGTTTCAGTTCCAGTTTTATGTATATTTTCTGCCTTGCACCCGATTATTCCTACATCTGATGGATGGCCTTGGGAATCTAACTCTGGTATTGATGGTTTTGGCTGATTGTCTCCCCTTGTAGCTGCTTTCTTCATTATTGTGTAAATTTAGATCATGAGCTCATGTTTAGCTAAACAGCTGACCTTGTAAGAGGCTTAGGTGTGAACGCTCGTAAGTTTCAGCAGAGAGTCGGCAAAGATTTATTTGTGTCCCTCCAATGAGTGGCCCGCAAGGACCCCGTTTTCTACAAGTGTTGGTCCAATACTCCCTCTAGAGGCAGGGGACTCAGACAGGGCTGCTTTGCGGCCCCCGATCTGGGGCAGGGGCAGTGGGCGGCCTGTGACCCGGGCAGGAGCCTCTCCGCGTGTGTCCCAGGGACCCATCTGCCTGCGAACTTCGGTCACCTGGCAGGAAGCTACGATGCCCAGAACTATGATTAGCTGTGCAGCGCGTTGTACTGCACGGACACGTTCCACACACACTTCAAGTAAGAGGGCGGCCTGAGTGGAAAGGTGAGAGTTTGGGCAGCTGTGCAGACAAAGAAGGCGCCCTTTGGCCTGGGCCTAAAAACTTGTGACACTCCACTGGGCCTGCCGGGCTCTGAGGGCCCTGCCCTGGGCCTCCTGCTCCCCTGCCCTTTGTTCAGTCACAGCAGAGATGGCCACACCCACTCCCTCAGTGAGGGCAGTGTTCCAACCTCCCTCAGCCCCGCCCCCTCTCTGCAGTTTACCATGGACTAGAGAGGCTGCATTCTGAGGCCAGGGCGTTCCGAGAATGCCAAGGGCAGACATGATGACCTTAAATGATTTCCTCTTGTGTCAGTGTTGGTAAACTTTAGGAGCTAGGAAATGGTCCACTTGACAGAAATGTTCAAATTTACTGGCATTTCATATATTCTCTGCTCTAACATTGTCCTGACTCTTTCTGTATATTCTTTACTTATGTTTTGGTTTTCCTTAATCGAAGTGTGTCTTTTAAATCTTTTCAAAGGAGATTCTTTGGACTTACTAAATCACCTGAATTTTATACGTTTTCTGTTGTATTAAGTTCTGCTCATATCTTTATTTATCTTTTTTCTATGTTCTCAGGGTTTATTGTTTTCATCTTCTGATGTCAATTAAAACACTTGGTTATTCATTTTAATAAATCTTTTTACTTATAAAGATTTGAACTTTTGAAGATTCCAGCTTACTTGTACGTGTCTAAGGGTCAGGTCCTCTCCATTGTTGCTGGCCTAAGGCTTAGTTCACCATACAGCAATGTATATATTGACCTATTTTCCCCTCGACTTTCTGTGATTCCCTACATCTCACCTTTCTTTGCAGACAAGCCATTTGAAATACCCTTAACGTATTTAACAGCCAATAAATCTTTGAAATAATGTGTATTTTTTAGAGAAATCTTCTTATATAATTAGGCAGAAAATCTGACCTGCCATAGTTTTCAAAACAGCATAATTTCACTCTTCTCAATGATTAATCTGTTGTATTACACAACCTTGGAGTATTTAGCTTTATCAATGACATGTCCTTGAAAAATGTTTTAGAGATCCTACCAGTCTTTGAAAACATCCTTGTGCCTTGTTTCAGTTCCAGTTTTATGTATATTTTCTGCCTTGCACCCGATTATTCCTATATCTGATGGATGGCCTTGGGAATCTAATTCTGGTATTGATGGTTTTGGCTGATTGTCTCCCCTTGTAGCTGCTTTCTTCATTATTGTGTAAATTTAGATCATGAGCTCATGTTTAGCTAAACAGCTGACCTTGTAAGAGGCTTAGGTGTGAACGCTCGTAAGTTTCAGCAGACAGTCGGCAAAGATTTATTTGTGTCCCTCCAATGAGTGGCCCGCAAGGACCCCGTTTTCTACAAGTGTTGGTCCAATACTCCCTCTAGAGGCAGGGGACTCAGACAGGGCTGTTTTGCGGCCCCCGATCTGGGGCAGGGGCAGTGGGTGGCCTGTGACCCGGGCAGGAGCCTCTCCGCGTGTGTCCCAGGGACCCATCTTCCTGCGAACTTCAGTCACCTGGCAGGAAGCTACGATGCCCAGAACTATGCTTTGCTGTGCAGCGCGGTGTACTGCACGGACACGTTCCACACACACTTCAAGTAAGAGGGCGGCCTGAGTGGAAAGGTGAGAGTTTGGGCAGCTGTGCAGACAAAGAAGGCGCCCTTTGGCCTGGGCCTAAAAACTTGTGACACTCCACTGGGCCTGCCGGGCTCTGAGGGCCCTGCCCTGGGCCCCCTGCTCCCCTGACCTTTGTTCAGTCACAGCAGAGATGGCCACACCCACTCCCTCAGTGAGGGCAGTGTTCCAACCTCCCTCAGCCCCGCCCCCTCTCTGCAGGTTACCATGGACTACAGAGGCTGCATTCTGAGGCCAGGGCGTTCCGAGAATGCCAAGGGCAGACATGATGACCTTAAATGATTTCCTCTTGTGTCAGTGCTGGTAAACTTTAGGAGCTAGGAAATGGTCCACTTGACAGAAATGTTCAAATTTACTGGCATTTCATATATTCTCTGCTCTAACATTGTCCTGACTCTTTCTGTATATTCTTTACTTATGTTTTGGTTTTCCTTAATCAAAGTGTGTCTTTTAAATCTTTTCAAAGAAGATTCTTTGGACTTACTAAATCACCTCAATTTTATACGTTTTCTGTTGTATTAAGTTCTGCTCATATCTTTATTTATATTTTTTGTATGTTCTCAGGGTTTATTGTTTTCATCTTCTGATGTCAATTAAAACACTTGGTTATTCATTTTAATAAATCTTTTTACTTATAAAGATTTGAACTTTTGAAGATTCCAGCTTACTTGTACGTGTCTAAGGGTCAGGTCCTCTCCATTGTTGCTGGCCTAAGGCTTAGTTCACCATACAGCAATGTATATATTGACCTATTTTCCCCTCGACTTACTGTGATTCCCTACATCTCACCTTTCTTTGCAGACAAGCCATTTGAAATACCCTTAACGTATTTCACAGCCAATAAGTCTTTGAAATAATGTGTATTTTTTAGAGAAATCTTCTTATATAATTAGGCAGAAAATCTGACCTGCCATAGTTTTCAAAACAGCATAATTTCACTCTTCTCAATGATTAATCTGTTGTATTACACAACCTTGGAGTATTTAGCTTTATCAATGACATGTCCTTGAAAAATGTTTTAGAGATCCTACCAGTCTTTGAAAACATCCTTGTGCCTTGTTTCAGTTCCAGTTTTATGTATATTTTCTGCCTTGCACCCGATTATTCCTACATCTGATGGATGGCCTTGGGAATCTAATTCTGGTATTGATGGTTTTGGCTGATTGTCTCCCCTTGTAGCTGCTTTCTTCATTATTGTGTAAATTTAGATCATGAGCTCATGTTTAGCTAAACAGCTGACCTTGTAAGAGGCTTAGGTGTGAACGCTCGTAAGTTTCAGCAGACAGTCGGCAAAGATTTATTTGTGTCCCTCCAATGAGTGGCCCGCAAGGACCCCGTTTTCTACAAGTGTTGGTCCAATACTCCCTCTAGAGGCAGGGGACTCAGACAGGGCTGCTTTGCGGCCCCCGATCTGGGGCAGGGGCAGTGGGTGGCCTGTGACCCGGGCAGGAGCCTCTCCGCGTGTGTCCCAGGGACCCATCTGCCTGCGAACTTCGGTCACCTGGCAGGAAGCTACGATGCCCAGAACTATGCTTAGCTGTGCAGCGCGGTGTACTGCACGGACACGTTCCACACACACTTCAAGTAAGAGGGCGGCCTGAGTGGAAAGGTGAGAGTTTGGGCAGCTGTGCAGACAAAGAAGGCGCCCTTTGGCCTGGGCCTAAAAACTTGTGACACTCCACTGGGCCTGCCGGGCTCTGAGGGCCCTGCCCTGGGCCCCCTGCTCCCCTGCCCTTTGTTCAGTCACAGCAGAGATGGCCACACCCACTCCCTCAGTGAGGGCAGTGTTCCAACCTCCCTCAGCCCCGCCCCCTCTCTGCAGGTTACCATGGACTAGAGAGGCTGCATTCTGAGGCCAGGGCGTTCCGAGAATGCCAAGGGCAGACATGATGACCTTAAATGATTTCCTCTTGGGTCAGTGTTGGTAAACTTTAGGAGCTAGGAAATGGTCCACTTGACAGAAATGTTCAAATTTACTGGCATTTCATATATTCTCTGCTCTAACATTGTCCTGACTCTTTCTGTATATTCTTTACTTATGTTTTGGTTTTCCTTAATCAAAGTGTGTCTTTTAAATCTTTTCAAAGAAGATTCTTTGGACTTACTAAATCACCTCAATTTTATACGTTTTCTGTTGTATTAAGTTCTGCTCATATCTTTATTTATCTTTTTTCTATGTTCTCAGGGTTTATTGTTTTCATCTTCTGATGTCAATTAAAACACTTGGTTATTCATTTTAATAAATCTTTTTACTTATAAAGATTTGAACTTTTGAAGATTCCAGCTTACTTGTACGTGTCTAAGGGTCAGGTCCTCTCCATTTTTGCTGGCCTAAGGCTTAGTTCACCATACAGCAATGTATATATTGACCTATTTTCCCCTCGACTTTCTGTGATTCCCTACATCTCACCTTTCTTTGCAGACAAGCCATTTGAAATACCCTTAACGTATTTCACAGCCAATAAGTCTTTGAAATAATGTGTATTTTTTAGAGAAATCTTCTTATATAATTAGGCAGAAAATCTGACCTGCCATAGTTTTCAAAACAGCATAATTTCACTCTTCTCAATGATTAATCTGTTGTATTACACAACCTTGGAGTATTTAGCTTTATCAATGACATGTCCTTGAAAAATGTTTTAGAGATCCTACCAGTCTTTGAAAACATCCTTGTGCCTTGTTTCAGTTCCAGTTTTATGTATATTTTCTGCCTTGCACCCGATTATTCCTACATCTGATAGATGGCCTTGGGAATCTAATTCTGGTATTGATGGTTTTGGCTGATTGTCTCCCCTTGTAGCTGCTTTCTTCATTATTGTGTAAATTTAGATCATGAGCTCATGTTTAGCTAAACAGCTGACCTTGTAAGAGGCTTAGGTGTGAACGCTCGTAAGTTTCAGCAGAGAGTCGGCAAAGATTTATTTGAGTCCCTCCAATGAGTGGCCCGCAAGGACCCCGTTTTCTACAAGTGTTGGTCCAATACTCCCTCTAGAGGCAGGGGACTCAGACAGGGCTGATTTGCGGCCCGCGATCTGGGGCAGGGGCAGTGGGCGGCCTGTGACCCGGGCAGGAGCCTCTCCGCGTGTGTCCCAGGGACCCATCTGCCTGCGAACTTCGGTCACCTGGCAGGAAGCTACGATGCCCAGAACTATGCTTTGCTGTGCAGCGCGGTGTACTGCACGGACACGTTCCACACACACTTCAATTAAGAGGGCGGCCTGAGTGGAAAGGTGAGAGTTTGGGCAGCTGTGCAGACAAAGAAGGCGCCCTTTGGCCTGGGCCTAAAAACTTGTGACACTCCACTGGGCCTGCCGGGCTCTGAGGGCCCTGCCCTGGGCCCCCTGCTCCCCTGACCTTTGTTCAGTCACAGCAGAGGTGGCCACACCCACTCCCTCAGTGAGGGCAGTGTTCCAACCTCCCTCAGCCCCGCCCCCTCTCTGCAGGTTACCATGGACTACAGAGGCTGCATTCTGAGGCCAGGGCGTTCCGAGAATGCCAAGGGCAGACATGATGACCTTAAATGATTTCCTCTTGTGTCAGTGCTGGTAAACTTTAGGAGCTAGGAAATGGTCCACTTGACAGAAATGTTCAAATTTACTGGCATTTCATATATTCTCTGCTCTAACATTGTCCTGACTCTTTCTGTATATTCTTTACTTATGTTTTGGTTTTCCTTAATCGAAGTGTGTCTTTTAAATCTTTTCAAAGAAGATTCTTTGGACTTACTAAATCACCTGAATTTTATACGTTTTCTGTTGTATTAAGTTCTGCTCATATCTTTATTTATCTTTTTTCTATGTTCTCAGGGTTTATTGTTTTCATCTTCTGATGTCAATTAAAACACTTGGTTATTCATTTTAATAAATCTTTTTACTTATAAAGATTTGAACTTTTGAAGATTCCAGCTTACTTGTACGTGTCTAAGGGTCAGGTCCTCTCCATTGTTGCTGGCCTAAGGCTTAGTTCACCATACAGCAATGTATATATTGACCTATTTTCCCCTCGACTTTCTGTGATTCCCTACATCTCACCTTTCTTTGCAGACAAGCCATTTGAAATACCCTTAACGTATTTCACAGCCAATAAGTCTTTGAAATAATGTGTATTTTTTAGAGAAATCTTCTTATATAATTAGGCAGAAAATCTGACCTGCCATAGTTTTCAAAACAGCATAATTTCACTCTTCTCAATGATTAATCTGTTGTATTACACAACCTTGGAGTATTTAGCTTTATCAATGACATGTCCTTGAAAAATGTTTTAGAGATCCTACCAGTCTTTGAAAACATCCTTGTGCCTTGTTTCAGTTCCAGTTTTATGTATATTTTCTGCCTTGCACCCGATTATTCCTATATCTGATGGATGGCCTTGGGAATCTAATTCTGGTATTGATGGTTTTGGCTGATTGTCTCCCCTTGTAGCTGCTTTCTTCATTATTGTGTAAATTTAGATCATGAGCTCATGTTTAGCTAAACAGCTGACCTTGTAAGAGGCTTAGGTGTGCACGCTCGTAAGTTTCAGCAGACAGTCGGCAAAGATTTATTTGTGTCCCTCCAATGAGTGGCCCGCAAGGACCCCGTTTTCTACAAGTGTTGGTCCAATACTCCCTCTAGAGGCAGGGGACTCAGACAGGGCTGCTTTGCGGCCCCCGATCTGGGGCAGGGGCAGTGGGTGGCCTGTGACCCGGGCAGGAGCCTCTCCGCGTGTGTCCCAGGGACCCATCTGCCTGCGAACTTCGGTCACCTGGCAGGAAGCTACGATGCCCAGAACTATGCTTTGCTGTGCAGCGCGGTGTACTGCACGGACACGTTCCACACACACTTCAAGTAAGAGGGCGGCCTGAGTGGAAAGGTGAGAGTTTGGGCAGCTGTGCAGACAAAGAAGGCGCCCTTTGGCCTGGGCCTAAAAACTTGTGACACTCCACTGGGCCTGCCGGGCTCTGAGGGCCCTGCCCTGGGCCCCCTGCTCCCCTGACCTTTGTTCAGTCACAGCAGAGATGGCCACACCCACTCCCTCAGTGAGGGCAGTGTTCCAACCTCCCTCAGCCCCGCCCCCTCTCTGCAGGTTACCATGGACTACAGAGGCTGCATTCTGAGGCCAGGGCGTTCCGAGAATGCCAAGGGCAGACATGATGACCTTAAATGATTTCCTCTTGTGTCAGTGCTGGTAAACTTTAGGAGCTAGGAAATGGTCCACTTGACAGAAATGTTCAAATTTACTGGCATTTCATATATTCTCTGCTCTAACATTGTCCTGACTCTTTCTGTATATTCTTTACTTATGTTTTGGTTTTCCTTAATCAAAGTGTGTCTTTTAAATCTTTTCAAAGAAGATTCTTTGGACTTACTAAATCACCTCAATTTTATACGTTTTCTGTTGTATTAAGTTCTGCTCATATCTTTATTTATCTTTTTTGTATGTTCTCAGGGTTTATTGTTTTCATCTTCTGATGTCAATTAAAACACTTGGTTATTCATTTTAATAAATCTTTTTACTTATAAAGATTTGAACTTTTGAAGATTCCAGCTTACTTGTACGTGTCTAAGGGTCAGGTCCTCTCCATTGTTGCTGGCCTAAGGCTTAGTTCACCATACAGCAATGTATATATTGACCTATTTTCCCCTCGACTTTCTGTGATTCCCTACATCTCACCTTTCTTTGCAGACAAGCCATTTGAAATACCCTTAACGTATTTCACAGCCAATAAGTCTTTGAAATAATGTGTATTTTTTAGAGAAATCTTCTTATAGAATTAGGCAGAAAATCTGACCTGCCATAGTTTTCAAAACAGCATAATTTCACTCTTCTCAATGATTAATCTGTTGTATTACACAACCTTGGAGTATTTAGCTTTATCAATGACATGTCCTTGAAAAATGTTTTAGAGATACTACCAGTCTTTGAAAACATCCTTGTGCCTTGTTTCAGTTCCAGTTTTATGTATATTTTCTGCCTTACACCCGATTATTCCTACATCTGATGGATGGCCTTGGGAATCTAATTCTGGTATTGATGGTTTTGGCTGATTGTCTCCCCTTGTAGCTGCTTTCTTCATTATTGTGTAAATTTAGATCATGAGCTCATGTTTAGCTAAACAGCTGACCTTGTAAGAGGCTTAGGTGTGAACGCTCATAAGTTTCAGCAGAAATTCGGCAAAGATTTATTTGTGTCCCTCCAATGAGTGGCCCGCAAGGACCCCGTTTTCTACAAGTGTTGGTCCAATACTCCGTCTAGAGGCAGGGGACTCAGACAGGGCTGCTTTGCGGCCCCCGATCTGGGGCAGGGGCAGTGGGCGGCCTGTGGCCCGGGCAGGAGCCTCTCCGCATGTGTCCCAGGGACCCATCTGCCTGCGAACTTCGGTCACCTGGCAGGAAGCTACGATGCCCAGACCTATGCTTAGCTGTGCAGCGTGGTATACTGCACGGACACGTTCCACACACACTTCAAGTAAGAGGGCGGCCTGAGTGGAAAGATGAGAGTTTGGGCAGCTGTGCAGACAAAGAAGGCGCCCTTTGGCCTGGGCCTAAGAGCTTGTGACAATCCACTGGGCCTGCCGGGCTCTGAGGGCCCTGCCCTGGGCCCCCTGCTCCCCTGCCCTTTATTCAGTCACAGCAGAGATGGCCACACCCACTCCCTCAGTGAGGGCAGTGTTCCAACCTCCCTCAGCCCCGCCCCCTCTCCGCAGGTTACCATGGACTACAGAGGCTGCATTCTGAGGCCAGGGCGTTCCCAGAATGCCAAGGGCAGACATGATGACCTTAAATGATTTCCTCTTGTGTCAGTGTTGGTAAACTTTAGGAGCTAGGAAATGGTCCACTTGACAGAAATGTTCAAATTTACTGGCATTTCATATATTCTCTGCTCTAACATTGTTCTGACTCTTTCTGTATATTCTTTACTTATGTTTTGGTTTTCCTTAATCAAAGTGTGTCTTTTAAATCTTTTCAAAGAAAATTCTTTGGACTTACTAAATCACATGAATTTTATACGTTTTCTGTTGTATTAAGTTCTGCTCATATCTTTATTTATCTTTTCTCTATGTTCTCAGGGTTTATTGTTTTCATCTTCTGATGTCAATTAAAACACTTGGTTATTCATTTTAATAAATCTTTTTACTTATAAAGATTTGAACTTTTGAAGATTCCAGCTTACTTGTACGTGTCTAAGGGTCAGGTCCTCTCCATTGTTGCTGGCTTAAGGCTTAGTTCACCATACAGCAATGTATATATTGACCTAATTTCCCCTCGACTTTCTGTGATTCCCTACATCTCACCTTTCTTTGCAGACAAGCCATTTGAAATACCCTTAACTTATTTCACAGCCAATAAGTCTTTGAAATAATGTGTATTTTTTAGAGAAATCTTCTTATATAATTAGGCAGAAAATCTGACCTGCCATAGTTTTCAAAACAGCATAATTTCACTCTTCTCAATGATTTATCTGTTGTATTACACAACCTTGGAGTATTTAGCTTTATCAATGACATGTCCTTGAAAAATGTTTTAGAGATCCTACCAGTCTTTGAAAACATCCTTGTGCCTTGTTTCAGTTCCAGTTTTATGTATATTTTCTGCCTTGCACCCGATTATTCCTATATCTGATGGATGGCCTTGGGAATCTAATTCTGGTATTGATGGTTTTGGCTGATTGTCTCCCCTTGTAGCTGCTTTCTTCATTATTGTGTAAATTTAGATCATGAGCTCATGTTTAGCTAAACAGCTGACCTTGTAAGAGGCTTAGGTGTGAACGCTCGTAAGTTTCAGCAGACAGTCGGCAAAGATTTATTTGTGTCCCTCCAATGAGTGGCCCGCAAGGACCCCGTTTTCTACAAGTGTTGGTCCAATACTCCCTCTAGAGGCAGGGGACTCAGACAGGGCTGCTTTGCGGCCCCCGATCTGGGGCAGGGGCAGTGGGTGGCCTGTGACCCGGGCAGGAGCCTCTCCGCGTGTGTCCCAGGGACCCATCTGCCTGCGAACTTCGGTCACCTGGCAGGAAGCTACGATGCCCAGAACTATGCTTTGCTGTGCAGCGCGGTGTACTGCACGGACACGTTCCACACACACTTCAAGTAAGAGGGCGGCCTGAGTGGAAAGGTGAGAGTTTGGGCAGCTGTGCAGACAAAGAAGGCGCCCTTTGGCCTGGGCCTAAAAACTTGTGACACTCCACTGGGCCTGCCGGGCTCTGAGGGCCCTGCCCTGGGCCCCCTGCTCCCCTGACCTTTGTTCAGTCACAGCAGAGATGGCCACACCCACTCCCTCAGTGAGGGCAGTGTTCCAACCTCCCTCAGCCCCGCCCCCTCTCTGCAGGTTACCATGGACTACAGAGGCTGCATTCTGAGGCCAGGGCGTTCCGAGAATGCCAAGGGCAGACATGATGACCTTAAATGATTTCCTCTTGTGTCAGTGCTGGTAAACTTTAGGAGCTAGGAAATGGTCCACTTGACAGAAATGTTCAAATTTACTGGCATTTCATATATTCTCTGCTCTAACATTGTCCTGACTCTTTCTGTATATTCTTTACTTATGTTTTGGTTTTCCTTAATCAAAGTGTGTCTTTTAAATCTTTTCAAAGAAGATTCTTTGGACTTACTAAATCACCTCAATTTTATACGTTTTCTGTTGTATTAAGTTCTGCTCATATCTTTATTTATCTTTTTTGTATGTTCTCAGGGTTTATTGTTTTCATCTTCTGATGTCAATTAAAACACTTGGTTATTCATTTTAATAAATCTTTTTACTTATAAAGATTTGAACTTTTGAAGATTCCAGCTTACTTGTACGTGTCTAAGGGTCAGGTCCTCTCCATTGTTGCTGGCCTAAGGCTTAGTTCACCATACAGCAATGTATATATTGACCTATTTTCCCCTCGACTTTCTGTGATTCCCTACATCTCACCTTTCTTTGCAGACAAGCCATTTGAAGTACCCTTAACTTATTTCACAGCCAAGAAGTCTTTGAAATAATGTGTATTTTTTAGAGAAATCTTCTTATATAATTAGGCAGAAAATCTGACCTGCCATAGTTTTCAAAACAGCATAATTTCACTCTTCTCAATGATTAATCTGTTGTATTACACAACCTTGGAGTATTTAGCTTTATCAATGACATGTCCTTGAAAAATGTTTTAGAGATCCTACCAGTCTTTGAAAACATCCTTGTGCCTTGTTTCAGTTCCAGTTTTATGTATATTTTCTGCCTTGCACCCGATTATTCCTACATCTGATAGATGGCCTTGGGAATCTAATTCTGGTATTGATGGTTTTGGCTGATTGTCTCCCCTTGTAGCTGCTTTCTTCATTATTGTGTAAATTTAGATCATGAGCTCATGTTTAGCTAAACAGCTGACCTTGTAAGAGGCTTAGGTGTGAACGCTCGTAAGTTTCAGCAGAGAGTCGGCAAAGATTTATTTGTGTCCCTCCAATGAGTGGCCCGCAAGGACCCCGTTTTCTACAAGTGTTGGTCCCATACTCCCTCTAGAGGCAGGGGACTCAGACAGGGCTGATTTGCGGCCCCCGATCTGGGGCAGGGGCAGTGGGCGGCCTGTGACCCGGGCAGGAGCCTCTCCGCGTGTGTCCCAGGGACCCATCTGCCTGCGAACTTCGGTCACCTGGCAGGAAGCTACGATGCCCAGAACTATGCTTAGCTGTGTAAGGCGGTGTACTGCACGGACACGTTCCACACACACTTCAAGTAAGAGGGCGGCCTGAGTGGAAAGGTGAGAGTTTGGGCAGCTGTGCAGACAAAGAAGGCGCCCTTTGGCCTGGGCCTAAAAACTTGTGACACTCCACTGGGCCTGCCGGGCTCTGAGGGCCCTGCCCTGGGCCCCCTGCTCCCCTGCCCTTTGTTCAGTCACAGAAGAGATGGCCACACCCACTCCCTCAGTGAGGGCAGTGTTCCAACCTCCCTCAGCCCCGCCCCCTCTCTGCAGTTTACCATGGACTACAGAGGCTGCATTCTGAGGCCAGGGCGTTCCGAGAATGCCAAGGGCAGACATGATGACCTTAAATGATTTCCTCTTGTGTCAGTGTTGGTAAACTTTAGGAGCTAGGAAATGGTCCACTTGAGAGAAATGTTCAAATTTACTGGCATTTCATATATTCTCTGCTCTAACATTGTCCTGACTCTTTCTGTATATTCTTTACTTATGTTTTGGTTTTCCTTAATCAAAGTGTGTCTTTTAAATCTTTTCAAAGAAGATTCTTTGGACTTACTAAATCACCTGAATTTTATACATTTTCTGTTGTATTAAGTTCTGCTCATATCTTTATTTATCTTTTTTGTATGTTCTCAGGGTTTATTGTTTTCATCTTCTGATGTCAATTAAAACACTTGGTTATTCATTTTAATAAATCTTTTTACTTATAAAGATTTGAACTTTTGAAGATTCCAGCTTACTTGTACGTGTCTAAGGGTCAGGTCCTCTCCATTGTTGCTGGCCTAAGGCTTAGTTCACCATACAGCAATGTATATATTGACCTATTTTCCCCTCGACTTTCTGTGATTCCCTACATCTCACCTTTCTTTGCAGACAAGCCATTTGAAATACCCTTAACGTATTTCACAGCCAATAAGTCTTTGAAATAATGTGTATTTTTTAGAGAAATCTTCTTATAGAATTAGGCAGAAAATCTGACCTGCCATAGTTTTCAAAACAGCATAATTTCACTCTTCTCAATGATTAATCTGTTGTATTACACAACCTTGGAGTATTTAGCTTTATCAATGACATGTCCTTGAAAAATGTTTTAGAGATACTACCAGTCTTTGAAAACATCCTTGTGCCTTGTTTCAGTTCCAGTTTTATGTATATTTTCTGCCTTACACCCGATTATTCCTACATCTGATGGATGGCCTTGGGAATCTAATTCTGGTATTGATGGTTTTGGCTGATTGTCTCCCCTTGTAGCTGCTTTCTTCATTATTGTGTAAATTTAGATCATGAGCTCATGTTTAGCTAAACAGCTGACCTTGTAAGAGGCTTAGGTGTGAACGCTCATAAGTTTCAGCAGAAATTCGGCAAAGATTTATTTGTGTCCCTCCAATGAGTGGCCCGCAAGGACCCCGTTTTCTACAAGTGTTGGTCCAATACTCCGTCTAGAGGCAGGGGACTCAGACAGGGCTGCTTTGCGGCCCCCGATCTGGGGCAGGGGCAGTGGGCGGCCTGTGGCCCGGGCAGGAGCCTCTCCGCATGTGTCCCAGGGACCCATCTGCCTGCGAACTTCGGTCACCTGGCAGGAAGCTACGATGCCCAGACCTATGCTTAGCTGTGCAGCGTGGTATACTGCACGGACACGTTCCACACACACTTCAAGTAAGAGGGCGGCCTGAGTGGAAAGATGAGAGTTTGGGCAGCTGTGCAGACAAAGAAGGCGCCCTTTGGCCTGGGCCTAAGAGCTTGTGACAATCCACTGGGCCTGCCGGGCTCTGAGGGCCCTGCCCTGGGCCCCCTGCTCCCCTGCCCTTTATTCAGTCACAGCAGAGATGGCCACACCCACTCCCTCAGTGAGGGCAGTGTTCCAACCTCCCTCAGCCCCGCCCCCTCTCCGCAGGTTACCATGGACTACAGAGGCTGCATTCTGAGGCCAGGGCGTTCCGAGAATGCCAAGGGCAGACATGATGACCTTAAATGATTTCCTCTTGTGTCAGTGTTGGTAAACTTTAGGAGCTAGGAAATGGTCCACTTGACAGAAATGTTCAAATTTACTGGCATTTCATATATTCTCTGCTCTAACATTGTTCTGACTCTTTCTGTATATTCTTTACTTATGTTTTGGTTTTCCTTAATCAAAGTGTGTCTTTTAAATCTTTTCAAAGAAAATTCTTTGGACTTACTAAATCACATGAATTTTATACGTTTTCTGTTGTATTAAGTTCTGCTCATATCTTTATTTATCTTTTCTCTATGTTCTCAGGGTTTATTGTTTTCATCTTCTGATGTCAATTAAAACACTTGGTTATTCATTTTAATAAATCTTTTTACTTATAAAGATTTGAACTTTTGAAGATTCCAGCTTACTTGTACGTGTCTAAGGGTCAGGTCCTCTCCATTGTTGCTGGCTTAAGGCTTAGTTCACCATACAGCAATGTATATATTGACCTAATTTCCCCTCGACTTTCTGTGATTCCCTACATCTCACCTTTCTTTGCAGACAAGCCATTTGAAATACCCTTAACTTATTTCACAGCCAATAAGTCTTTGAAATAATGTGTATTTTTTAGAGAAATCTTCTTATATAATTAGGCAGAAAATCTGACCTGCCATAGTTTTCAAAACAGCATAATTTCACTCTTCTCAATGATTTATCTGTTGTATTACACAACCTTGGAGTATTTAGCTTTATCAATGACATGTCCTTTAAAAATGTTTTAGAGATCCTTCCAGTCTTTGAAAACATCCTTGTGCCTTGTTTCAGTTCCAGTTTTATGTATATTTTCTGCCTTGCACCCGATTATTCCTACATCTGATGGATGGCCTTGGGAATCTAATTCTGGTATTGATGGTTTTGGCTGATTGTCTCCCCTTGTAGCTGCTTTCTTCAATATTGTGTAAATTTAGATCATGAGCTCATGTTTAGCTAAACAGCTGACCTTGTAATAGGCTTAGGTGTGAACGCTCGTAAGTTTCAGCAGAAAGTCGGCAAAGATTTATTTGTGTCCCTCCAATGAGTGGCCCGCAAGGACCCCGTTTTCTACAAGTGTTGGTCCAATACTCCCTCTAGAGGCAGGGGACTCAGACAGGGCTAATTTGCGGCCCCCGATCTGGGGCAGGGGCACTGTGCGGCCTGTGACCCGGGCAGGAGCCTCTCCGCGTGTGTCCCAGGGACCCATCTGCCTGCGAACATCGGTCACCTGGCAGGAAGCTACGATGCCCAGATGTATGCTTAGCTGTGCAGTGCGGTATACTGCACGGACACGTTCCACACACACTTCAAGTAAGAGGGCGGCCTGAGTGGAAAGGTGAGAGTTTGGGCAGCTGTGCAGACAAAGAAGGCGCCCTTTGGCCTGGGCCTAAAAACTTGTGACACTCCACTGGGCCTGCCGGGTTCTGAGGGCCCTGCCCTGGGCCCCCTGCTCCCCTGCCCTTTGTTCAGTCACAGCAGAGATGGCCACACCCACTCCCTCACTGAGGGCAGTGTTCCAACCTCCCTCAGCCCAGCCCCCTCTCCGCAGGTTACCATGGACTACAGAGGCTGCATTGTGAGGCCAGGGCGTTCCGAGAACGCCAAGGGCAGACATGATGACCTTAAATGATTTCCTCTTGTGTCAGTGTTGGTAAACTTTAGGAGCTAGGAAATGGTCCACTTTACAGAAATGTTCAAATTTACTGGCATTTCATATATTCTCTGCTCTAACATTGTCCTGACTCTTTCTGTATATTCTTTACTTATGTTTTGGTTTTCCTTAATCAAAGTGTGTCTTTTAAATCTTTTCAAAGAAAATTCTTTGGACTTACTAAATCACCTGAATTTTATACGTTTTCTGTTGTATTAGGTTCTGCTCATATCTTTATTTATCTGTTCTCTATGTTCTCAGGGTTTATTGTTTTCATCTTCTGATGTCAATTAAAACACTTGGTTATTCATTTTAATAAATCTTTTTACTTATAAAGATTTGAACTTTTGAAGATTCCAGCTTACTTGTACGTGTCTAAGGGTCAGGTCCTCTCCATTGTTGCTGGCCTAAGGCTTAGTTCACCATACAGCAATGTATATATTGACCTATTTTCCCCTCGACTTTCTGTGATTCCCTACATCTCACCTTTCTTTGCAGACAAGCCATTTGAAATACCCTTAACTTATTTCACAGCCAATAAGTCTTTGAAATAATGTGTATTTTTTAGAGAAATCTTCTTATATAATTAGGCAGAAAATCTGACCTGCCATAGTTTTCAAAACAGCATAATTTCACTCTTCTCAATGATTAATCTGTTGTATTACACAACCTTGGAGTATTTAGCTTTATCAATGACATATCCTTGAAAAATGTTTTAGAGATCCTACCAGTCTTTGAAAACATCCTTGTGCCTTGTTTCAGTTCCAGTTTTATGTATATTTTCTGCCTTACACCCGATTATTCCTACATCTGATGGATGGCCTTGGGAATCTAATTCTGGTATTGATGGTTTTGGCTGATTGTCTCCCCTTGTAGCTGCTTTCTTCATTATTGTGTAAATTTAGATCATGAGCTCATGTTTAGCTAAACAGCTGACCTTGTAAGAGGCTTAGGTGTGAACACTCATAAGTTTCAGCAGAAAGTCGTCAAAGATTTATTTGTGTCCTTCCAATGAGTGGCCCGCAAGGACCCCGTTTTCTACAAGTGTTGGTCCAATACTCCGTCTAGAGGCAGGGGACTCAGACAGGGCTGCTTTGCGGCCCCCGATCTGGGGCAGGGGCAGTGGGCGGCCTGTGGCCCGGGCAGGAGCCTCTCCGCATGTGTCCCAGGGACCCATCTGCCTGCGAACTTCGGTCACCTGGCAGGAAGCTACGATGCCCAGACCTATGCTTAGCTGTGCAGCGTGGTATACTGCACGGACACGTTCCACACACACTTCAAGTAAGAGGGCGGCCTGAGTGGAAAGATGAGAGTTTGGGCAGCTGTGCAGACAAAGAAGGCGCCCTTTGGCCTGGGCCTAAAAGCTTGTGACAATCCACTGGGCCTGCCGGGCTCTGAGGGCCCTGCCCTAGGCCCCCTGCTCCCCTGCCCTTTATTCAGTCACAGCAGAGATGGCCACACCCACTCCCTCAGTGAGGGCAGTGTTCCAACCTCCCTCAGCCCCGCCCCCTCTCCGCAGGTTACCATGGACTACAGAGGCTGCATTCTGAGGCCAGGGCGTTCCCAGAATGCCAAGGGCAGACATGATGACCTTAAATGATTTCCTCTTGTGTCAGTGTTGGTAAACTTTAGGAGCTAGGAAATGGTCCACTTGACAGAAATGTTCAAATTTACTGGCATTTCATATATTCTCTGCTCTAACATTGTCCTGACTCTTTCTGTATATTCTTTACTTATGTTTTGGTTTTCCTTAATCAAAGTGTGTCTTTTAAATCTTTTCAAAGAAAATTCTTTGGACTTACTAAATCACCTGAATTTTATACGTTTTCTGTTGTATTAAGTTCTGCTCATATCTTTATTTATCTTTTCTCTATGTTCTCAGGGTTTATTGTTTTCATCTTCTGATGTCAATTAAAACACTTGGTTATTCATTTTAATAAATCTTTTTACTTATAAAGATTTGAACTTTTGAAGATTCCAGCTTACTTGTACGTGTCTAAGGGTCAGGTCCTCTCCATTTTTGCTGGCCTAAGGCTTAGTTCACCATACAGCAATGTATATATTGACCTATTTTCCCCTCGACTTTCTGTGATTCCCTACATCTCACCTTTCTTTGCAGACAAGCCATTTGAAATACCCTTAACTTATTTCACAGCCAATAAGTCTTTGAAATAATGTGTATTTTTTAGAGAAATCTTCTTATATAATTAGGCAGAAAATCTGACCTGCCATAGTTTTCAAAACAGCATAATTTCACTCTTCTCAATGATTTATCTGTTGTATTACACAACCTTGGAGTATTTAGCTTTATCAATGACATGTCCTTTAAAAATGTTTTAGAGATCCTTCCAGTCTTTGAAAACATCCTTGTGCCTTGTTTCAGTTCCAGTTTTATGTATATTTTCTGCCTTGCACCCGATTATTCGTACATCTGATGGATGGCCTTGGGAATCTAATTCTGGTATTGATGGTTTTGGCTGATTGTCTCCCCTTGTAGCTGCTTTCTTCATTATTGTGTAAATTTAGATCATGAGCTCATGTTTAGCTAAACAGCTGACCTTGTAATAGGCTTAGGTGTGAACGCTCGTAAGTTTCAGCAGAAAGTCGGCAAAGATTTATTTGTGTCCATCCAATGAGTGGCCCGCAAGGACCCCGTTTTCTACAAGTGTTGGTCCAATACTCCCTCTAGAGGCAGGGGACTCAGACAGGGCTAATTTGCGGCCCCCGATCTGGGGCAGGGGCACTGTGCGGCCTTGACCCGGGCAGGAGCCTCTCCGCGTGTGTCCCAGGGACCCATCTGCCTGCGAACATCGGTCACCTGGCAGGAAGCTACGATGCCCAGATGTATGCTTAGCTGTGCAGTGCGGTATACTGCACGGTCACGTTCCACACACACTTCAAGTAAGAGGGCCGCCTGAGTGGAAAGGTGAGAGTTTGGGCAGCTGTGCAGACAAAGAAGGCGCCCTTTGGCCTGGGCCTAAAAACTTGTGACACTCCACTGGGCCTGCCGGGCTCTGAGGGCCCTGCCCTGGGCCCCCTGCTCCCCTGCCCTTTGTTCAGTCACAGCAGAGATGGCCACACCCACTCCCTCACTGAGGGCAGTGTTCCAACCTCCCTCAGCCCCGCCCCCTCTCCGCAGGTTACCATGGTCTACAGAGGCTGCATTGTGAGGCCAGGGCGTTCCGAGAATGCCAAGGGCAGACATGATGACCTTAAATGATTTCCTCTTGTGTCAGTGTTGGTAAACTTTAAGAGCTAGGAAATGGTCCACTTGACAGAAATGTTCAAATTTACTGGCATTTCATATATTCTCTGCTCTAACATTGTCCTGACTCTTTCTGTATATTCTTTACTTATGTTTTGGTTTTCCTTAATCAAAGTGTGTCTTTTAAATCTTTTCAAAGAAAATTCTTTGGACTTACTAAATCACCTGAATTTTATACGTTTTCTGTTGTATTAGGTTCTGCTCATATCTTTATTTATCTTTTCTCTATGTTCTCAGGGTTTATTGTTTTCATCTTCTGATGTCAATTAAAACACTTGGTTATTCATTTTAATAAATCTTTTTACTTATAAAGATTTGAACTTTTGAAGATTCCAGCTTACTTGTACGTGTCTAAGGGTCAGGTCCTCTCCATTGTTGCTGGCCTAAGGCTTAGTTCACCATACAGCAATGTATATATTGACCTATTTTCCCCTCGACTTTCTGTGATTCCCTACATCTCACCTTTCTTTGCAGACAAGCCATTTGAAATACCCTTAACTTATTTCACAGCCAATAAGTCTTTGAAATAATGTGTATTTTTTAGAGAAATCTTCTTATATAATTAGGCAGAAAATCTGACCTGCCATAGTTTTCAAAACAGCATAATTTCACTCTTCTCAATGATTAATCTGTTGTATTACACAACCTTGGAGTATTTAGCTTTATCAATGACATGTCCTTGAAAAATGTTTTAGAGATCCTACCAGTCTTTGAAAACATCCTTGTGCCTTGTTTCAGTTCCAGTTTTATGTATATTTTCTGCCTTGCACCCGATTATTCCTACATCTGATGGATGGCCTTGGGAATCTAATTCTGGTATTGATGGTTTTGGCTGATTGTCTCCCCTTGTAGCTGCTTTCTTCATTATTGTGTAAATTTAGATCATGAGCTCATGTTTAGCTAAACAGCTGACCTTGTAAGAGGCTTAGGTGTGAACGCTCGTAAGTTTCAGCAGAGAGTCGGCAAAGATTTATTTGTGTCCCTCCAATGAGAGGCCCGCAAGGACCCCGTTTTCTACAAGTGTTGGTCCAATACTCCCTCTAGAGGCAGGGGACTCAGACAGGGCTGCTTTGCGGCCCCCGATCTGGGGCAGGGGAAGTGGGCGGCCTGTGACCCGGGCAGGAGCCTCTCCGCGTGTGTCCCAGGGACCCATCTGCCTGCGAACTTCGGTCACCTGGCAGGAAGCTACGATGCCCAGAACTATGCTTAGCTGTGCAGCGCGGTGTACTGCACGGACACGTTCCACACACACTTCAAGTAAGAGGGCGGCCTGAGTGGAAAGGTGAGAGTTTGGGCAGCTGTGCAGACAAAGAAGGTGCCCTTTGGCCTGGGCCTAAAATCTTGTGACACTCCATTGGGCCTGCCGGGCTCTGAGGGCCCTGCCCTGGGCCCCCTGCTCCCCTGCCCTTTGTTCAGTCACAGCAGAGATGGCCACACCCACTCCCTCAGTGAGGGCAGTGTTCCAACCTCCCTCAGCCCCGCCCCCTCTCTGCAGGTTACCATGGACTACAGAGGCTGCATACTGAGGCCAGGGCGTTCCGAGAATGCCAAGGGCAGACATGATGACCTTAAATGATTTCCTCTTGTGTCAGTGTTGGTAAACTTTAGGAGCTAGGAAATGGTCCACTTGACAGAAATGTTCAAATTTACTGGCATTTCATATATTCTCTGCTCTAACATTGTCCTGACTCTTTCTGTATATTCTTTACTTATGTTTTGGTTTTCCTTAATCAAAGTGTGTCTTTTAAATCTTTTCAAAGAAGATTCTTTGGACTTACTAAATCACCTGAATTTTATACGTTTTCTGTTGTATTAAGTTCTGCTCATATCTTTATTTATCTTTTTTCTATGTTCTCAGGGTTTATTGTTTTCATCTTCTGATGTCAATTAAAACACTTGGTTATTCATTTTAATAAATCTTTTTACTTATAAAGATTTGAACTTTTGAAGATTCCAGCTTACTTGTACGTGTCTAAGGGTCAGGTCCTCTCCATTGTTGCTGGCCTAAGGCTTAGTTCACCATACAGCAATGTATATATTGACCTATTTTCCCCTCGACTTTCTGTGATTCCCTACATCTCACCTTTCTTTGCAGACAAGCCATTTGAAATACCCTTAACGTATTTCACAGCCAATAAGTCTTTGAAATAATGTGTATTTTTTAGAGAAATCTTCTTATATAATTAGGCAGAAAATCTGACCTGCCATAGTTTTCAAAACAGCATAATTTCACTCTTCTCAATGATTAATCTGTTGTATTACACAACCTTGGAGTATTTAGCTTTATCAATGACATGTCCTTGAAAAATGTTTTAGAGATCCTACCAGTCTTTGAAAACATCCTTGTGCCTTGTTTCAGTTCCAGTTTTATGTATATTTTCTGCCTTGCACCCGATTATTCCTACATCTGATGGATGGCCTTGGGAATCTAATTCTGGTATTGATGGTTTTGGCTGATTGTCTCCCCTTGTAGCTGCTTTCTTCATTATTGTGTAAATTTAGATCATGAGCTCATGTTTAGCTAAACAGCTGACCTTGTAAGAGGCTTAGGTGTGAACGCTCGTAAGTTTCAGCAGAAAGTCGGCAAAGATTTATTTGTGTCCCTCCAATGAGTGGCCCGCAAGGACCCCGTGTTCTACAAGTGTTGGTCCAATACTCCCTCTAGAGGCAGGGGACTCAGACAGGGCTGCTTTGCGGCCCCCGATCTGGGGCAGGGGCAGTGGGCGGCCTGTGACCCGGGCATGAGCCCCTCCGCGTGTGTCCCAGGGACCCATCTGCCTGCAAACTTCGGTCACCTGGCAGGAAGCTACGATGCCCAGAACTATGCTTAGCTCTGCAACGCAGTGTACTGCGCGGAGACGTTCCACACACACTTCAAGTAAGAGGGCGGCCTGAGTGGAAAGGTGAGAGTTTGGGCAGCTGTGCAGACAAAGAAGGCGCCCTTTGGCCTGGGCCTAAAAACTTGTGACACACCACTGTGTCTGCCGGGCTCTGAGGGCCCTGCCCTGGGCCCCCTGCTCCCCTGCCCTTTGTTCAGTCACAGCAGAGATGGCCACACCCACTCCCTCAGTGAGGGCAGTGTTCCAACCTCCCTCAGCCCCGCCCCCTCTCCGCAGGTTACCATGGACTACAGAGGCTGCATTCTGAGGCCAGGGCGTTCCGAGAATGCCAAGGGCAGACATGTTGACCTTAAATGATTTCCTCTTGTGTCAGTGTTGGTAAACTTTAGGAGCTAGGAAATGGTCCACTTGACAGAAATGTTCAAATTTACTGGCATTTCATATATTCTCTGCACTAACATTGTCCTGACTCTTTCTGTATATTCTTTACTTATGTTTTGGTTTTCCTTAATCAAAGTGTGTCTTTTAATTCTTTTCAAAGAAGATTCTTTGGACTTACTAAATCACCTGAATTTTATACGTTTCCTGTTGTATTAAGTTCTGCTCATATCTTTATTTATATTTTCTCTATGTTCTCAGGGTTTATTGTTTTCATCTTCTGATGTCAATTAAAACACTTGGTTATTCATTTTAATAAATCTTTTTACTTATAAAGATTTGAACTTTTGAAGATTCCAGCTTACTTGTACGTGTCTAAGGGTCAGGTCCTCTCCATTGTTGCTGGCCTAAGGCTTAGTTCACCATACAGCAATGTATATATTGACCTATTTTCCCCTCGACTTTCTGTGATTCCCTACATCTCACCTTTCTTTGCAGACAAGCCATTTGAAATACCCTTAACTTATTTCACAGCCAAGAAGTCTTTGAAATAATGTGTATTTTGTAGAGAAATCTTCTTATATAATTAGGCAGAAAATCTGACCTGCCATAGTTTTCAAAACAGCATAATTTCACTCTTCTCAATGATTAATCTGTTGTATTACACAACCTTGGAGTATTTAGCTCTATGAATGACATGTCCTTGAAAAATGTTTTAGAGATCCTACCAGTCTTTGAAAACATCCTTGTGCCTTGTTTCAGTTCCAGTTTTATGTATATTTTCTGCCTTGCACCCGATTATTCCTTCATCTGATGGATGGCCTTGGGAATCTAATTCTGGTATTGATGGTTTTGGCTGATTGTCTCCCCTTGTAGCTGCTTTCTTCATTATTGTGTAAATTTAGATCATGAGCTCATGTTTAGCTAAACAGCTGACCTTGTAAGAGGCTTAGGTGTGAACGCTCGTAAGTTTCAGCAGAAAGTCGGCAAAGATTTATTTGTGTCCCTCCAATGAGTGGCCCGCAAGGACCCCGTTTTCTACAAGTGTTGGTCCAATACTCCCTCTAGAGGCAGGGGACTCAGACAGGGCTGCTTTGCGGCCCCCGATCTGGGGCAGGGGCAGTGGGCGGCCTGTGACCCGGGCAGGAGCCCCTCCGCGTGTGTCCCAGGGACCCATCTGCCTGCGAACTTCGATCACCTGGCAGGAAGCTATGATGCCCAGAACTATGCTTAGCTGTGCAGCGCGGTGTACTCCGCGGACACGTTCCACACACACTTCAAGTAAGAGGGCGGCCTGAGTGGAAAGGTGAGAGTTTGGGCAGCTGAGCAGACAAAGAAGGCGCCCTTTGGCCTGGGCCTAAAAACTTGTGACACTCCACTGGGCCAGCCGGGCTCTGAGGGCCCTGCACTGGGCCCCCTGCTCCCCTGCCCTTTGTTCAGTCACAGCAGAGATGGCCACACCCACTCCCTCAGTGAGGGCAGTGTTCCAACCTCCCTCAGCCCCGCCCCCTCTCCGCAGGTTACCATGGACTACAGAGGCTGCATTCTGAGGCCAGGGCGTTCCGAGAATGCCAAGGGCAGACATGATGACCTTAAATGATTTCCTCTTGTGTCAGTGTTGGTAAACTTTAGGAGCTAGGAAATGGTCCACTTGACAGAAATGTTCAAATTTACTGGCATTTCATATATTGTCTGCTCTAACATTTTCCTGACTCTTTCTGTATATTCTTTACTTATGTTTTGGTTTTCCTTAATCAAAGTGTGTCTTTTAAATCTTTTCAAAGAAGATTCTTTGGACTTACTAAATCACCTGAATTTTATACGTTTTCTGTTGTATTAAGTTCTGCTCATATCTTTATTTATCTTTTCTCTATGTTCTCAGGGTTTATTGTTTTCATCTTCTGATGTCAATTAAAACACTTGGTTATTCATTTTAATAAATCTTTTTACTTATAAAGATTTGAACTTTTGAAGATTCCAGCTTACTTGTACGTGTCTAAGGGTCAGGTCCTCTCCATTGTTGCTGGCCTAAGGCTTAGTTCACCATACAGCAATGTATATATTGACCTATTTTCCCCTCGACTTTCTGTGATTCCCTACATCTCACCTTTCTTTGCAGACAAGCCATTTGAAATACCCTTAACGTATTTCACAGCCAATAAGTCTTTGAAATAATGTGTATTTTTTAGAGAAATCTTCTTATATAATTAGGCAGAAAATCTGACCTGCCATAGTTTTCAAAACAGCATAATTTCACTCTTCTCAATGATTAATCTGTTGTATTACACAACCTTGGAGTATTTAGCTTTATCAATGACATGTCCTTGAAAAATGTTTTAGAGATCCTACCAGTCTTTGAAAGCATCCTTGTGCCTTGTTTCAGTTCCAGTTTTATGTATATTTTCTGCCTTGCACCCGATTATTCCTACATCGGATGGATGGCCTTGGGAATCTAATTCTGGTATTGATGGTTTTGGCTGATTGTCTCCCCTTGTAGCTGCTTTCTTCATTATTGTGTAAATTTAGATCATGAGCTCATGTTTAGCTAAACAGCTGACCTTGTAAGAGGCTTAGGTGTGAACGCTCGTAAGTTTCAGCAGAAAGTCGGCAAAGATTTATTTGTGTCCCTCCAATGAGTGGCCCGCAAGGACCCCGTTTTCTACAAGTGTTGGTCCAATACTCCCTCTAGAGGCAGGGGACTCAGACAGGGCTAATTTGCGGCCCCCAATCTGGGGCAGGTGCAGTGGGTGGCCTGTGACCCGGCCAGGAGCCTTTCCGCGTGTGTCCCAGGGACCCATCTGCCTGCGAACTTCGGTCACCTGGCAGGAAGCTACGATGCCCAGACCTATGCTTAGCTGTGCAGCGCGGTGTAGTGCGCGGACACGTTCCACACACACTTCAAGTAAGAGGGCGGCCTGAGTGGAAAGGTGAGAGTTTGGGCAGCTGTGCAGACAAAGAAGGCGCCCTTTGGCCTGGGCCTAAAAACTTGTGACACTCCACTGGGCCTGCCGGGCTCTGAGGGCCCTGCCCTGGGCCCCCTGCTCCCCTGCCCTTTGTTCAGTCACAGCAGAGATGGCCACACCCACTCCCTCAGTGAGGGCAGTGTTCCAACCTCCCTCAGCCCCGCCCCCTCTCCGCAGGTTACCATGGACTACAGAGGCTGCATTCTGAGGCCAGGGCGTTCCGAGAATGCCAAGGGCAGACATGATGACCTTAAATGATTTCCTCTTGTGTCAGTGTTGGTAAACTTTAGGAGCTAGGAAATGGTCCACTTGACAGAAATGTTCAAATTTACTGGCATTTCATATATTGTCTGCTCTAACATTTTCCTGACTCTTTCTGTATATTCTTTACTTATATTTTGGTTTTCCTTAATCAAAGTGTGTCTTTTAAATCTTTTCAAAGAAGATTCTTTGGACTTACTAAATCACCTGAATTTTATACGTTTTCTGTTGTATTAAGTTCTGCTCATATCTTTATTTATCTTTTCTCTATGTTCTCAGGGTTTATTGTTTTCATCTTCTGATGTCAATTAAAACACTTGGTTATTCATTTTAATAAATCTTTTTACTTATAAAGATTTGAACTTTTGAAGATTCCAGCTCACTTGTACGTGTCTAAGGGTCAGGTCCTCTCCATTGTTGCTGGCCTAAGGCTTAGTTCACCATACAGCAATGTATATATTGACCTATTTTCCCCTCGACTTTCTGTGATTCCCTACATCTCACCTTTCTTTGCAGACAAGCCATTTGAAATACCCTTAACTTATTTCACAGCCAATAAGTCTTTGAAATAATGTGTATTTTTTAGAGAAATCTTCTTATATAATTAGGCAGAAAATCTGACCTGCCATAGTTTTCAAAACAGCATAATTTCACTCTTCTCAATGATTAATCTGTTGTATTACACAACCTTGGAGTATTTAGCTTTATCAATGACATGTCCTTGAAAAATGTTTTAGAGATCCTACCAGTCTTTGAAAACATCCTTGTGCCTTGTTTCAGTTCCAGTTTTATGTATATTTTCTGCCTTGCACCCGATTATTCCTACATCTGATGGATGGCCTTGGGAATCTAATTCTGGTATTGATGGTTTTGGCTGATTGTCTCCCCTTGTAGCTGCTTTCTTCATTATTGTGTAAATTTAGATCATGAGCTCATGTTTACCTAAACAGCTGACCTTGTAAGAGGCTTAGGTGTGAACGCTCGTAAGTTTCAGCAGAAAGTCGGCAAAGATTTATTTGTGTCCCTCCAATGAGTGGCCCGCAAGGACCCCGTTTTCTACAAGTGTTGGTCCAATACTCCCTCTAGAGGCAGGTGACTCACACAGGGCTGCTTTGCGGCCCCGATCTGGGGCAGGGGCCGTGGGCGGCCTGTGGCCCGGGCAGGAGCCTCTCCACGTGTGTCCCAGGGACCCATTTGCCTGCGAACTTCGGTCACCTGGCAGGAAGCTACGATGCCCAGACTTATGCTTAGCTGTGCAGCGCGGTATACTGCACGGACACATTCCACACACACTTCAAGTAAGAGGGCGGCCTGAGTGGAAAGGTGAGAGTTTGGACAGCTGTGCAGACAAAGAAGCTGCCCTTTGGCCTGGGCCTAAAAGCTTGTGACACACCACTGGGCCTGCCGGGCTCTGAGGGCCCTGCCCTGGGCCCCCTGCTCCCCTGCCCTTTGTTCAGTCACAGCAGAGATGGCCACACCCACTCCCTCAGTGAGGGCAGTGTTCCAAACTCCCTCAGCCACGCCCCTTCTCCGCAGGTTACCATGAACTACAGAGGCTGCATTCTGAGGCCAGGGCGTTCCGAGAATGCCAAGGGCAGACATGATGACCTTAAATGATTTCCTCTTGTGTCAGTGTTGGTAAACTTTAGGAGCTAGGAAATGGTCCACTTGACAGAAATGTTCAAATTTACTGGCATATCATATATTCTCTGCTCTAACATTGTCCTGACTCTTTCTGTATATTCTTTACTTATGTTTTGGTTTTCCTTAAACAAGGTGTGTCTTTTAATTCTTTTCAAAGAAGATTCTTTGGACTTACTAAATCACCTGAATTTTATACGTTTTCTGTTGTATTAAGTTCTGCTCATATCTTTATTTATCTTTTTTCTGTGTTCTCAGGGTTTATTGTTTTCATCTTCTGATGTCAATTAAAACACTTGGTTATTCATTTTAATAAATTTTTTACTTATAAAGATTTGAACTTTTGACGATTCCAGCTTACTTGTACGTGTCTAAGGGTCAGGTCCTCTCCATTGTTGCTGGCCTAAGGCTTAGTTCACCATACAGCAATGTATATATTGACCTATTTTCCCCTCGACTTTCTGTGATTCCCTACATCTCACCTTTCTTTGCAGACAAGCCATTTGAAATACCCTTAACTTATTTCACAGCCAAGAAGTCTTTGAAATAATGTGTATTTTTTAGAGAAATCTTCTTATATAATTAGGCAGAAAATCTAACCTGCCATAGTTTTCAAAACAGCATAATTTCACTCTTCTCAATGATTAATCTGTTGTATTACACAACCTTGGAGTATTTAGCTTTATCAATGACATGTCCTTGAAAAATGTTTTAGAGATCCTACCAGTCTTTGAAAATATCCTTGTGCCTTGTTTCAGTTCCAGTTTTATGTATATTTTCTGCCTTGCACCTGATTATTCCTACATCTGATGGATGGCCTTGGGAATCTAATTCTGGTATTGATGGTTTTGGCTGATTGTCTCCCCTCGCAGCTGCTTTCTTCATTATTGTGTAAATTTAGATCATGAGCTCATGTTTAGCTAAACAGCTGACCTTGTAAGAGGCTTAGGTGTGAACGCTCGTAACTTTCAGCAGAAAGTCGGCAAAGATTTATTTGTGTCCCTCCAATGAGTGGCCCGCAAGGACCCCGTTTTCTACAAGTGTTGGTCCAATACTCCCTCTAGAGGCAGCGGAATTAGACAGGGCTGATTTGCGGCCCCAGATCTGGGGCAGGGGCAGTGGGCGGCCTGTCACCCGGCAGGAGGCTCTCCGCGTGTGTCCCAGAGACCCATCTGCCTGTGAACTTCGGTCACCTGGCAGGAAGCTACGATGCCCAGAACTATGCTTAGCTCTGCAGCGCGGTGTACTGCGCAGACACGTTCCACACACACTTCAAGTAAGAGGGCGGCCTGAGTGGAAAGGTGAGAGTTTGGGCAGCTGTGCAGACAAAGAAGGCGCCCTTTGGCCTGGGCCTAACAGCTTGTGACACTCCACTGGGCCTGCCGGGCTCTGAGGGCCCTGCCCTGGGCCCCCTGCTCCCCTGCCCTTTGTTCAGTCACAGCAGAGATGGCCACACCCACTCCCTCAGTGAGGGCAGTGTTCCAACCACCCTCAGCCCTGCCCCCTCTCCGCAGGTTACCATGGACTACAGAGGCTGCATTCTGAGGCCAGGGCGTTCCGAGAATGCCAAGGGCAGACATGATGACATTAAATGATTTCCTCTTGTGTCAGTGTTGGTAAACATTTGGAGCTAGGAAATGGTCCACTTTACAGAAATGTTCAAATTTACTGGCATTTCATATATTCTCTGCTCTAACATTGTCCTGACTCTTTCTGTATATTCTTTACTTATGTTTTGGTTTTCCTTAATCAAAGTGTGTCTTTTAAATCTTTTCAAAGAAGATTCTTTGGACTTACTAAATCACCTGAAGTTTATACGTTTTCTGTTGTATTAAGTTCTGCTCATATCTTTATTTATCTTTTTTCTATGTTCTCAGGGTTTATTGTTTTCATCTTCTGATGTCAATTAAAACACTTGGTTATTCATTTTAGTAAATCTTTTTACTTATAAAGATTTGAACTTTTGAAGATTCCAGCTTACTTGTACGTGTCTAAGGGTCAGGTCCTCTCCATTGTTGCTGGCCTAAGGCTTAGTTCACCATACAGCAATGTATATATTGACCTATTTTCCCCTCGACTTTCTGTGATTCCCTACATCTCACCTTTCTTTGCAGACAAGCCATTTGAAATTCCCTTAACTTATTTCACAGCCAATAAGTCTTTGAAATAATGTGTATTTTTTAGAGAAATCTTCTTATAGAATTAGGCAGAAAATCTGACCTGCCATAGTTTTCAAAACAGCATAATTTCACTCTTCTCAATGATTAATCTGTTGTATTACACAACCTTGGAGTATTTAGCTTTATCAATGACATGTCCTTGAAAAATGTTTTAGAGATCCTACCAGTCTTTGAAAACATCCTTGTGCCTTGTTTCAGTTCCAGTTTTATGTATATTTTCTGCCTTGCACCCGATTATTCCTACATCTGATGGATGGCCTTGGGAATCTAATTCTGGTATAGATGGTTTTGGCTGATTGTCTCCCCTTGTAGCTGCTTTCTTCAATATTGTGAAAATTTAGATCATGAGCTCATGTTTAGCTAAACAGCTGACCTTGTAAGAGGCTAAGGTGTGACCTCTCGTAAGTTTCAGCAGAGATTCGGCAAAGATTTATTTGTGTCCCTCCAATGAGTGGCTCGCAAGGACCCCGTTTTCTACAAGTGTTGGTCCAATACTCCCTCTAGAGGCAGGGGACTCAGACAGGGCCGCTTTGCGGCCCACGATCTGGGGCAGGGGCAGTGGGCGGCCTGTGACCCGGGCTGGAGCCTCTCCGCGTGTGTCCCAGGGACCCATCTGTCTGCGAACCTCGGTCAACTGGCAGGAATCTACGATGCCCAGACATATGCTTAGCTGTGCAGCCCGGTGTACTGCGCGGACACGTTCCACACACACTTCAAGTAAGAGGGCGGCCTGAGTGGAAAGGTGAGAGTTTGGGCAGCTGTACAGACAAAGAAGGCGCCCTTTGGCCTGGGCCTAAAAGCTTGTGACACTCCACTGGGCCAGCCGGGCTCTGAGGGCCCTGCCCTGGGCCCCCTGCTCCCCTGCCCTTTGTTCAGTCACAGCAGAGATGGCCACACCCACTCCCTCAGTGAGGGCAGTGTTCCCCCCTCCCTCAATCCCGCCCCCTCTCCGCAGGTTACCATGGACTACAGAGGCTGCATTCTGAGGCCAGGGCATTCCAAGAATGCCAAGGGCAGACATGATGACCTTAAATGATTTCCTCTGGTGTCAGTGTTGGTAAACTTTAGGAGCTAGGAAATGGTCCACTTGACAGAAATGTTCAAATTTACTGGCATTTCATATATTCTCTGCTCTAACATTGTCCTGACTCTTTCTGTATATTCTTTACTTATGTTTTGGTTCTCCTTAATCAAAGTGTGTCTTTTAAATCTTTTCAAAGAAGATTCTTTGGACTTACTAAATCACCTGAATTTTATACGTTTTCTGTTGTATTAAGTTCTGCTCATATCTTTATTTATCTTTTCTCTATGTTCTCAGGGTTTATTGTTTTCATCTTCTGATGTCAATTAAAACACTTGGTTATTCATTTTAATAAATCTTTTTACTTATAAAGATTTGAACTTTTGAAGATTCCAGCTTACTTGTACGTGTCTAAGGGTCAGGTCCTCTCCATTGTTGCTGGCCTAAGGCTTAGTTCACCATACAGCAATGTATATATTGACCTATTTTCCCCTCGACTTTCTGTGATTCCCTACATCTCACCTTTCTTTGCAGACAAGCCATTTGAAATACCCTTAACTTATTTCACAGCCAATAAGTCTTTGAAATAATGTGTATTTTTTAGAGAAATCTTCTTATAGAATTAGGCAGAAAATCTGACCTGCCATAGTTTTCAAAACAGCATAATTTCACTCTTCTCAATGATTAATCTGTTGTATTACACAACCTTGGAGTATTTAGCTTTATCAATGACATGTCCTTGAAAAATGTTTTAGAGATCCTACCAGTCTTTGAAAACATCCTTGTGCCTTGTTTCAGTTCCAGTTTTATGTATATTTTCTGCCTTGCACCCGATTATTCCTACATCTGATGGATGGCCTTGGGAATCTAATTCTGGTATTGATGGTTTTGGCTGATTGTCTCCCCTTGTAGCTGCTTTCTTCATTACTGTGTAAATTTAGATCATGAGCTCATGTTTAGCTAAACAGCTGACCTTGTAAGAGGCTTAGGTGTGAACGCTCGTAAGTTTCAGGATAGAGTCGGCAAAGATTTATTTGTGTCCCTCCAATGAGTGGCCCGCAAGGACCCCGTTTCCTACAAGTGTTGGTCCAATACTCCCTCTAGAGGCAGGGGACTCAGACAGGGCTGCTTTTGCGGCCCCCGATCTGGGGCAGGGGCAGTGGGAGGCCTGTGACCCGGCCAGGAGCCCCTCCGCGTGTGTCCCAGGGACCCATCTGCCTGCGAACTTCGGTCACCTGGCAGGAAGCTACGATGCCCAGACCTATGCTTAGCTGTGCAGCGCGGTGTACTGCGCGGACACGTTCCACACACACTTCAAGTAAGAGGGCGGCCTGAGTGGAAAGGTGAGAGTTTGGGCAGCTGTGCAGACAAAGAAGGCGCCCTTTGGCCTGGGCCTAAAAGCTTGTGACACTCCACTGGGCCTGCCGGGCTCTGAGGGCCCTGCCCTGGGCCCCCTGCTCCCCTGCCCTTTGTTCAGTCACAGCAGAGATGGCCACACCCACTCCCTCAGTGAGGGCAGTGTTCCAACCTCCCTCAGCCCCTCCCCCTCTCCGCAGGTTACCATGGACTACAGAGGCTGCATTCTGAGGCCAGGGCGTTCCGAGAATGCCAAGGGCAGACATGATCACCTTAAATGATTTCCTCTTGTGTCAGTGTTGGTAAACTTTAGGAGCTAGGAAATGGTCCACTTGACAGAAATGTTCAAATTTACTGGCATTTCATATATTGTCTGCTCTAACATTTTCCTGACTCTTTCTGTATATTCTTTACTTATGTTTTGGTTTTCCTTAATCAAAGTGTGTCTTTTAAATCTTTTCAAAGAAGATTATTTGGACTTACTAAATCACCTGAATTTTATACGTTTTCTGTTGTATTAAGTTCTGCTCATATCTTTATTTATCTTTTCTCTATGTTCTCAGGGTTTATTGTTTTCATCTTCTGATGTCAATTAAAACACTTGGTTATTCATTTTAATAAATCTTTTTACTTATAAAGATTTGAACTTTTGAAGATTCCAGCTTACTTGTACGTGTCTAAGGGTCAGGTCCTCTCCATTGTTGCTGGCCTAAGGCTTAGTTCACCATACAGCAATGTATATATTGACCTATTTTCCCCTCGACTTTCTGTGATTCCCTACATCTCACCTTTCTTTGCAGACAAGCCATTTGAAATACCCTTAACTTATTTCACAGCCAATAAGTCTTTGAAATAATGTGTATTTTGTAGAGAAATCTTCTTATATAATTAGGCAGAAAATCTGACCTGCCATAGTTTTCAAAACAGCATAATTTCACTCTTCTCAATGATTAATCTGTTGTATTACACAACCTTGGAGTATTTAGCTTTATCAATGACATGTCCTTGAAAAATGTTTTAGAGATCCTACCAGTCTTTGAAAGCATCCTTGTGCCTTGTTTCAGTTCCAGTTTTATGTATATTTTCTGCCTTGCACCCGATTATTCCTACATCGGATGGATGGCCTTGGGAATCTAATTCTGGTATTGATGGTTTTGGCTGATTGTCTCCCCTTGTAGCTGCTTTCTTCATTATTGTGTAAATTTAGATCATGAGCTCATGTTTAGCTAAACAGCTGACCTTGTAAGAGGCTTAGGTGTGAACGCTCGTAAGTTTCAGCAGAAAGTCGGCAAAGATTTATTTGTGTCCCTCCAATGAGTGGCCCGCAAGGACCCCGTTTTCTACAAGTGTTGGTCCAATACTCCCTCTAGAGGCAGGTGACTCACACAGGGCTGCTTTGCGGCCCCGATCTGGGGCAGGGGCCGTGGGCGGCCTGTGGCCCGGGCAGGAGCCTCTCCACGTGTGTCCCAGGGACCCATTTGCCTGCGAACATCGGTCACCTGGCAGGAAGCTACGATGCCCAGACCTATGCTTAGCTGTGCAGCGCGGTATACTGCACGGACACATTCCACACACACTTCAAGTAAGAGGGCGGCCTGAGTGGAAAGGTGAGAGTTTGGACAGCTGTGCAGACAAAGAAGCTGCCCTTTGGCCTGGGCCTAAAAGCTTGTGACACTCCACTGGGCCTGCCGGGCTCTGAGGGCCCTGCCCTGGGCCCCCTGCTCCCCTGCCCTTTGTTCAGTCACAGCAGAGATGGCCACACCCACTCCCTCAGTGAGGGCAGTGTTCCAAACTCCCTCAGCCACGCCCCTTCTCCGCAGGTTACCATGGACTACAGAGGCTGCATTCTGAGGCCAGGGCGTTCCGAGAATGCCAAGGGCAGACATGATGACCTTAAATGATTTCCTCTTGTGTCAGTGTTGGTAAACTTTAGGAGCTAGGAAATGGTCCACTTGACAGAAATGTTCAAATTTACTGGCATATCATATAGTCTCTGCTCTAACATTGTCCTGACTCTTTCTGTATATTCTTTACTTATGTTTTGGTTTTCCTTAAACAAGGTGTGTCTTTTAATTCTTTTCAAAGAAGATTCTTTGGACTTACTAAATCACCTGAATTTTATACGTTTTCTGTTGTATTAAGTTCTGCTCATATCTTTATTTATCTTTTTTCTGTGTTCTCAGGGTTTATTGTTTTCATCTTCTGATGTCAATTAAAACACTTGGTTATTCATTTTAATAAATTTTTTACTTATAAAGATTTGAACTTTTGACGATTCCAGCTTACTTGTACGTGTCTAAGGGTCAGGTCCTCTCCATTGTTGCTGGCCTAAGGCTTAGTTCACCATACAGCAATGTATATATTGACCTATTTTCCCCTCGACTTTCTGTGATTCCCTACATCTCACCTTTCTTTGCAGACAAGCCATTTGAAATACCCTTAACTTATTTCACAGCCAAGAAGTCTTTGAAATAATGTGTATTTTTTAGAGAAATCTTCTTATATAATTAGGCAGAAAATCTAACCTGCCATAGTTTTCAAAACAGCATAATTTCACTCTTCTCAATGATTAATCTGTTGTATTACACAACCTTGGAGTATTTAGCTTTATCAATGACATGTCCTTGAAAAATGTTTTAGAGATCCTACCAGTCTTTGAAAATATCCTTGTGCCTTGTTTCAGTTCCAGTTTTATGTATATTTTCTGCCTTGCACCTGATTATTCCTACATCTGATGGATGGCCTTGGGAATCTAATTCTGGTATTGATGGTTTTGGCTGATTGTCTCCCCTCGCAGCTGCTTTCTTCATTATTGTGTAAATTTAGATCATGAGCTCATGTTTAGCTAAACAGCTGACCTTGTAAGAGGCTTAGGTGTGAACGCTCGTAACTTTCAGCAGAAAGTCGGCAAAGATTTATTTGTGTCCCTCCAATGAGTGGCCCGCAAGGACCCCGTTTTCTACAAGTGTTGGTCCAATACTCCCTCTAGAGGCAGCGGAATTAGACAGGGCTGATTTGCGGCCCCAGATCTGGGGCAGGGGCAGTGGGCGGCCTGTCACCCGGCAGGAGGCTCTCCGCGTGTGTCCCAGAGACCCATCTGCCTGTGAACTTCGGTCACCTGGCAGGAAGCTACGATGCCCAGAACTATGCTTAGCTCTGCAGCGCGGTGTACTGCGCAGACACGTTCCACACACACTTCAAGTAAGAGGGCGGCCTGAGTGGAAAGGTGAGAGTTTGGGCAGCTGTGCAGACAAAGAAGGCGCCCTTTGGCCTGGGCCTAACAGCTTGTGACACTCCACTGGGCCTGCCGGGCTCTGAGGGCCCTGCCCTGGGCCCCCTGCTCCCCTGCCCTTTGTTCAGTCACAGCAGAGATGGCCACACCCACTCCCTCAGTGAGGGCAGTGTTCCAACCACCCTCAGCCCTGCCCCCTCTCCGCAGGTTACCATGGACTACAGAGGCTGCATTCTGAGGCCAGGGCGTTCCGAGAATGCCAAGGGCAGACATGATGACATTAAATGATTTCCTCTTGTGTCAGTGTTGGTAAACATTTGGAGCTAGGAAATGGTCCACTTTACAGAAATGTTCAAATTTACTGGCATTTCATATATTCTCTGCTCTAACATTGTCCTGACTCTTTCTGTATATTCTTTACTTATGTTTTGGTTTTCCTTAATCAAAGTGTGTCTTTTAAATCTTTTCAAAGAAGATTCTTTGGACTTACTAAATCACCTGAAGTTTATACGTTTTCTGTTGTATTAAGTTCTGCTCATATCTTTATTTATCTTTTTTCTATGTTCTCAGGGTTTATTGTTTTCATCTTCTGATGTCAATTAAAACACTTGGTTATTCATTTTAGTAAATCTTTTTACTTATAAAGATTTGAACTTTTGAAGATTCCAGCTTACTTGTACGTGTCTAAGGGTCAGGTCCTCTCCATTGTTGCTGGCCTAAGGCTTAGTTCACCATACAGCAATGTATATATTGACCTATTTTCCCCTCGACTTTCTGTGATTCCCTACATCTCACCTTTCTTTGCAGACAAGCCATTTGAAATTCCCTTAACTTATTTCACAGCCAATAAGTCTTTGAAATAATGTGTATTTTTTAGAGAAATCTTCTTATAGAATTAGGCAGAAAATCTGACCTGCCATAGTTTTCAAAACAGCATAATTTCACTCTTCTCAATGATTAATCTGTTGTATTACACAACCTTGGAGTATTTAGCTTTATCAATGACATGTCCTTGAAAAATGTTTTAGAGATCCTACCAGTCTTTGAAAACATCCTTGTGCCTTGTTTCAGTTCCAGTTTTATGTATATTTTCTGCCTTGCACCCGATTATTCCTACATCTGATGGATGGCCTTGGGAATCTAATTCTGGTATAGATGGTTTTGGCTGATTGTCTCCCCTTGTAGCTGCTTTCTTCAATATTGTGAAAATTTAGATCATGAGCTCATGTTTAGCTAAACAGCTGACCTTGTAAGAGGCTAAGGTGTGACCTCTCGTAAGTTTCAGCAGAGATTCGGCAAAGATTTATTTGTGTCCCTCCAATGAGTGGCTCGCAAGGACCCCGTTTTCTACAAGTGTTGGTCCAATACTCCCTCTAGAGGCAGGGGACTCAGACAGGGCCGCTTTGCGGCCCACGATCTGGGGCAGGGGCAGTGGGCGGCCTGTGACCCGGGCTGGAGCCTCTCCGCGTGTGTCCCAGGGACCCATCTGTCTGCGAACCTCGGTCAACTGGCAGGAATCTACGATGCCCAGACATATGCTTAGCTGTGCAGCCCGGTGTACTGCGCGGACACGTTCCACACACACTTCAAGTAAGAGGGCGGCCTGAGTGGAAAGGTGAGAGTTTGGGCAGCTGTACAGACAAAGAAGGCGCCCTTTGGCCTGGGCCTAAAAGCTTGTGACACTCCACTGGGCCTGCCGGGCTCTGAGGGCCCTGCCCTGGGCCCCCTGCTCCCCTGCCCTTTGTTCAGTCACAGCAGAGATGGCCACACCCACTCCCTCAGTGAGGGCAGTGTTCCCACCTCCCTCAATCCCGCCCCCTCTCCGCAGGTTACCATGGACTACAGAGGCTGCATTCTGAGGCCAGGGCATTCCAAGAATGCCAAGGGCAGACATGATGACCTTAAATGATTTCCTCTGGTGTCAGTGTTGGTAAACTTTAGGAGCTAGGAAATGGTCCACTTGACAGAAATGTTCAAATTTACTGGCATTTCATATATTCTCTGCTCTAACATTGTCCTGACTCTTTCTGTATATTCTTTACTTATGTTTTGGTTCTCCTTAATCAAAGTGTGTCTTTTAAATCTTTTCAAAGAAGATTCTTTGGACTTACTAAATCACCTGAATTTTATACGTTTTCTGTTGTATTAAGTTCTGCTCATATCTTTATTTATCTTTTCTCTATGTTCTCAGGGTTTATTGTTTTCATCTTCTGATGTCAATTAAAACACTTGGTTATTCATTTTAATAAATCTTTTTACTTATAAAGATTTGAACTTTTGAAGATTCCAGCTTACTTGTACGTGTCTAAGGGTCAGGTCCTCTCCATTGTTGCTGGCCTAAGGCTTAGTTCACCATACAGCAATGTATATATTGACCTATTTTCCCCTCGACTTTCTGTGATTCCCTACATCTCACCTTTCTTTGCAGACAAGCCATTTGAAATACCCTTAACTTATTTCACAGCCAATAAGTCTTTGAAATAATGTGTATTTTTTAGAGAAATCTTCTTATAGAATTAGGCAGAAAATCTGACCTGCCATAGTTTTCAAAACAGCATAATTTCACTCTTCTCAATGATTAATCTGTTGTATTACACAACCTTGGAGTATTTAGCTTTATCAATGACATGTCCTTGAAAAATGTTTTAGAGATCCTACCAGTCTTTGAAAACATCCTTGTGCCTTGTTTCAGTTCCAGTTTTATGTATATTTTCTGCCTTGCACCCGATTATTCCTACATCTGATGGATGGCCTTGGGAATCTAATTCTGGTATTGATGGTTTTGGCTGATTGTCTCCCCTTGTAGCTGCTTTCTTCATTACTGTGTAAATTTAGATCATGAGCTCATGTTTAGCTAAACAGCTGACCTTGTAAGAGGCTTAGGTGTGAACGCTCGTAAGTTTCAGGATAGAGTCGGCAAAGATTTATTTGTGTCCCTCCAATGAGTGGCCCGCAAGGACCCCGTTTCCTACAAGTGTTGGTCCAATACTCCCTCTAGAGGCAGGGGACTCAGACAGGGCTGCTTTGCAGCCCCCGATCTGGGGCAGGGGCAGTGGGAGGCCTGTGACCCGGCCAGGAGCCCCTCCGCGTGTGTCCCAGGGACCCATCTGCCTGCGAACTTCGGTCACCTGGCAGGAAGCTACGATGCCCAGACCTATGCTTAGCTGTGCAGCGCGGTGTACTGCGCGGACACGTTCCACACACACTTCAAGTAAGAGGGCGGCCTGAGTGGAAAGGTGAGAGTTTGGGCAGCTGTGCAGACAAAGAAGGCGCCCTTTGGCCTGGGCCTAAAAGCTTGTGACACTCCACTGGGCCTGCCGGGCTCTGAGGGCCCTGCCCTGGGCCCCCTGCTCCCCTGCCCTTTGTTCAGTCACAGCAGAGATGGCCACACCCACTCCCTCAGTGAGGGCAGTGTTCCAACCTCCCTCAGCCCCTCCCCCTCTCCGCAGGTTACCATGGACTACAGAGGCTGCATTCTGAGGCCAGGGCGTTCCGAGAATGCCAAGGGCAGACATGATCACCTTAAATGATTTCCTCTTGTGTCAGTGTTGGTAAACTTTAGGAGCTAGGAAATGGTCCACTTGACAGAAATGTTCAAATTTACTGGCATTTCATATATTGTCTGCTCTAACATTTTCCTGACTCTTTCTGTATATTCTTTACTTATGTTTTGGTTTTCCTTAATCAAAGTGTGTCTTTTAAATCTTTTCAAAGAAGATTATTTGGACTTACTAAATCACCTGAATTTTATACGTTTTCTGTTGTATTAAGTTCTGCTCATATCTTTATTTATCTTTTCTCTATGTTCTCAGGGTTTATTGTTTTCATCTTCTGATGTCAATTAAAACACTTGGTTATTCATTTTAATAAATCTTTTTACTTATAAAGATTTGAACTTTTGAAGATTCCAGCTTACTTGTACGTGTCTAAGGGTCAGGTCCTCTCCATTGTTGCTGGCCTAAGGCTTAGTTCACCATACAGCAATGTATATATTGACCTATTTTCCCCTCGACTTTCTGTGATTCCCTACATCTCACCTTTCTTTGCAGACAAGCCATTTGAAATACCCTTAACTTATTTCACAGCCAATAAGTCTTTGAAATAATGTGTATTTTGTAGAGAAATCTTCTTATATAATTAGGCAGAAAATCTGACCTGCCATAGTTTTCAAAACAGCATAATTTCACTCTTCTCAATGATTAATCTGTTGTATTACACAACCTTGGAGTATTTAGCTTTATCAATGACATGTCCTTGAAAAATGTTTTAGAGATCCTACCAGTCTTTGAAAGCATCCTTGTGCCTTGTTTCAGTTCCAGTTTTATGTATATTTTCTGCCTTGCACCCGATTATTCCTACATCGGATGGATGGCCTTGGGAATCTAATTCTGGTATTGATGGTTTTGGCTGATTGTCTCCCCTTGTAGCTGCTTTCTTCATTATTGTGTAAATTTAGATCATGAGCTCATGTTTAGCTAAACAGCTGACCTTGTAAGAGGCTTAGGTGTGAACGCTCGTAAGTTTCAGCAGAAAGTCGGCAAAGATTTATTTGTGTCCCTCCAATGAGTGGCCCGCAAGGACCCCGTTTTCTACAAGTGTTGGTCCAATACTCCCTCTAGAGGCAGGTGACTCACACAGGGCTGCTTTGCGGCCCCGATCTGGGGCAGGGGCCGTGGGCGGCCTGTGGCCCGGGCAGGAGCCTCTCCACGTGTGTCCCAGGGACCCATTTGCCTGAGAACTTCGGTCACCTGGCAGGAAGCTACGATGCCCAGACCTATGCTTAGCTGTGCAGCGCGGTATACTGCACGGACACATTCCACACACACTTCAAGTAAGAGGGCGGCCTGAGTGGAAAGGTGAGAGTTTGGACAGCTGTGCAGACAAAGAAGCTGCCCTTTGGCCTGGGCCTAAAAGCTTGTGACACTCCACTGGGCCTGCCGGGCTCTGAGGGCCCTGCCCTGGGCCCCCTGCTCCCCTGCCCTTTGT
Organism: Mesoplodon mirus; assembly: GCF_964341445.2. Taxonomy (NCBI): domain Eukaryota; kingdom Metazoa; phylum Chordata; class Mammalia; order Artiodactyla; family Ziphiidae; genus Mesoplodon; species Mesoplodon mirus. The sequence continues at coordinate 130,386,649 of NC_138976.1, read as the reverse complement.
TCAGTCACAGCAGAGATGGCCACACCCACTCCCTCAGTGAGGGCAGTGTTCCAAACTCCCTCAGCCACGCCCCTTCTCCGCAGGTTACCATGGACTACAGAGGCTGCATTCTGAGGCCAGGGTGTTCCGAGAATGCCAAGGGCAGACATGATGACCTTAAATGATTTCCTCTTGTGTCAGTGTTGGTAAACTTTAGGAGCTAGGAAATGGTCCACTTGACAGAAATGTTCAAATTTACTGGCATTTCATATATTCTCTGCTCTAACATTGTCCTGACTCTTTCTGTATATTCTTTACTTATGTTTTGGTTTTCCTTAATCAAAGTGTGTCTTTTAATTCTTTTCAAAGAAGATTCTTTGGACTTACTAAATCACCTGAATTTTATAGGTTTTCTGTTGTATTAAGTTCTGCTCATATCTTTATTTATCTTTTGTCTATGTTCTCAGGTTTTATTGTTTTCATCTTCTGATGTCAATTAAAACACTTGGTTATTCATTTTAATAAATCTTTTTACTTATAAAGATTTGAACTTTTGAAGATTCCAGCTTACTTGTACGTGTCTAAGGGTCAGGTCCTCTCCATTGTTGCTGGCCTAAGGCTTAGTTCACCATACAGCAATGTATATATTGACCTATTTTCCCCTCGACTTTCTGTGATTCCCTACATCTCACCTTTCTTTGCAGACAAGCCATTTGAAATACCCTTAACGTATTTCACAGCCAATAAGTCTTTGAAATAATGTGTATTTTTTAGAGAAATCTTCTTATATAATTAGGCAGAAAATCTGACCTGCCATAGTTTTCAAAACAGCATAATTTCACTCTTCTCAATGATTAATCTGTTGTATTACACAACCTTGGAGTATTTAGCTTTATCAATGACATGTCCTTGAAAAATGTTTTAGAGATCCTACCAGTCTTTGAAAACATCCTTGTGCCTTGTTTCAGTTCCAGTTTTATGTATATTTTCTGCCTTGCACCCGATTATTCCTACATCTGATGGATGGCCTTGGGAATCTAATTCTGGTATTGATGGTTTTGGCTGATTGTCTCCCCTTGTAGCTGCTTTCTTCATTATTGTGTAAATTTAGATCATGAGCTCATGTTTAGCTAAACAGCTGACCTTGTAAGAGGCTTCGGTGTGAACGCTCGTAAGTTTCAGCAGAAAGTCGGCAAAGATTTATTTGTGTCCCTCCAATGAGTGGCCCGCAAGGATCCCGTGTTCTACAAGTGTTGGTCCAATACTCCCTCTAGAGGCAGGGGACTCAGACAGGGCTGCTTTGCGGCCCCCGATCTGGGGCAGGGGCAGTGGGCGGCCTGTGACCCGGGCATGAGCCCCTCCGCGTGTGTCCCAGGGACCCATCTGCCTGCAAACTTCGGTCACCTGGCAGGAAGCTACGATGCCCAGAACTATGCTTAGCTCTGCAACGCGGTGTACTGCGCGGAGACGTTCCACACACACTTCAAGTAAGAGGGCGGCCTGAGTGGAAAGGTGAGAGTTTGGGCAGCTGTGCAGACAAAGAAGGCGCCCTTTGGCCTGGGCCTAAAAACTTGTGACACACCACTGGGTCTGCCGGGCTCTGAGGGCCCTGCCATGGGCCCCCTGCTCCCCTGCCCTTTGTTCAGTCACAGCAGAGATGGCCACACACACTCCCTCAGTGAGGGCAGTGTTCCAACCTCCCTCAGCCCCGCCCCCTCTCCGCAGGTTACCATGGACTACAGAGGCTGCATTCTGAGGCCAGGGCGTTCCGAGAATGCCAAGGGCAGACATGTTGACCTTAAATGATTTCCTCTTGTGTCAGTGTTGGTAAACTTTAGGAGCTAGGAAATGGTCCACTTGACAGAAATGTTCAAATTTACTGGCATTTCATATATTCTCTGCACTAACATTGTCCTGACTCTTTCTGTATATTCTTTACTTATGTTTTGGTTTTCCTTAATCAAAGTGTGTCTTTTAATTCTTTTCAAAGAAGATTCTTTGGACTTACTAAATCACCTGAATTTTATACGTTTTCTGTTGTATTAAGTTCTGCTCATATCTTTATTTATCTTTTCTCTATGTTCTCAGGGTTTATTGTTTTCATCTTCTGATGTCAATTAAAACACTTGGTTATTCATTTTAATAAATCTTTTTACTTATAAAGATTTGAACTTTTGAAGATTCCAGCTTACTTGTACGTGTCTAAGGGTCAGGTCCTCTCCATTGTTGCTGGCCTAAGGCTTAGTTCACCATACAGCAATGTATATATTGACCTATTTTCCCCTCGACTTTCTGTGATTCCCTACATCTCACCTTTCTTTGCAGACAAGCCATTTGAAATACCCTTAACTTATTTCACAGCCAAGAAGTCTTTGAAATAATGTGTATTTTTTAGAGAAATCTTCTTATAGAATTAGGCAGAAAATCTGACCTGCCATAGTTTTCAAAACAGCATAATTTCACTCTTCTCAATGATTAATCTGTTGTATTACACAACCTTGGAGTATTTAGCTCTATGAATGACATGTCCTTGAAAAATGTTTTAGAGATCCTACCAGTCTTTGAAAACATCCTTGTGCCTTGTTTCAGTTCCAGTTTTATGTATATTTTCTGCCTTGCACCCGATTATTCCTTCATCTGATGGATGGCCTTGGGAATCTAATTCTGGTATTGATGGTTTTGGCTGATTGTCTCCCCTTGTAGCTGCTTTCTTCATTATTGTGTAAATTTAGATCATGAGCTCATGTTTAGCTAAACAGCTGACCTTGTAAGAGGCTTAGGTGTGATCGCTCGTAAGTTTCAGCAGAAAGTCGGCAAAGATTTATTTGTGTCCCTCCAATGAGTAGCCCGCAAGGACCCCGTTTTCTACAAGTGTTGGTCCAATACTCCCTCTAGAGGCAGGGGACTCAGACAGGGCTGCTTTGCGGCCCCCGATCTGCGGCAGGGGCAGTGGGCGACCTGTGGCCCGGGCAGGAGCCTGTCCGCGTGTGTCCCAGGGACACATCTGCCTGTGAACGTCGGTCACCTGGCAGGAAGCTACGATGCCCAGACCTATGCTTAGCTGTGCAGCGCGGTATACTGCACGGACACGTTCCAAACACACTTCAAGTAAGAGGGCGGCCTGAGTGGAAAGATGAGAGTTTGGGCAGCTGTGCAGACAAAGAAGGCGCCCTTTGGCCTGGGCCTAAAAGCTTGTGACACTCCACTGGGCCTGCCGGGCTCTGAGGGCCCTGCCCTGGGCCCCCTGCTCCCCTGCCCTTTGTTCAGTCACAGCAGAGATGGCCACACCCACTCCCTCAGTGAGGGAAGTGTTCCAACCTCCCTCAGCCCCGCCCCCTCTCCGCAGGTTACCATGGACTACAGAGGCTGCATTGTGAGGCCTGGGCGTTCCGAGAATGCCAAGGGCAGACATGATGACCTTAAATGATTTCCTCTTGTGTCAGTGTTGGTAAACTTTAGGAGCTAAGAAATGGTCCACTTTACAGAAATGTTCAAATTTACTGGCATTTCATATATTCTCTGCTCTAACATTGTCCTGTCTCTTTCTGTATATTCTTTACTTATGTTTTGGTTTTCTTTAATCAAAGTGTGTCTTTTAAATCTTTTCAAAGACAATTCTTTGGACTTACTAAATCACCTGAATTTTATACGTTTTCTGTTGTATTAAGTTCTGCTCATATCTTTATTTATCTTTTCTCTATGTTCTCAGGGTTTATTGTTTTCATCTTCTGATGTCAATTAAAACACTTGGTTATTCATTTTAATAAATCTTTTTACTTATAAAGATTTGAACTTTTGAAGATTCCAGCTTACTTGTACGTGTCTAAGGGTCAGGTCCTCTCCATTGTTGCTGGCCTAAGGCTTAGTTCACCATACAGCAATGTATATATTGACCTATTTTCCCCTCGACTTTCTGTGATTCCCTACATCTCACCTTTCTTTGCAGACAAGCCATTTGAAATACCCTTAACTTATTTCACAGCCAATAAGTCTTTGAAATAATGTGTATTTTTTAGAGAAATCTTCTTATAGAATTAGGCAGAAAATCTGACCTGCCATAGTTTTCAGAACAGCATAATTTCACTCTTCTCAATGATTAATCTGTTGTATTACACAACCTTGGAGTATTTAGCTTTATCAATGACATGTCCTTTAAAAATGTTTTAGAGATCCTACCAGTCTTTGAAAACATCCTTGTGCCTTGTTTCAGTTCCAGTTTTATGTATATTTTCTGCCTTGCATCCGATTATTCCTACATCTGATGGATGGCCTTGGGAATCTAATTCTGGTATTGATAGTTTTGGCTGATTGTCTCCCTTTGTAGCTGCTTTCTTCATTATTGTGTAAATTTAGATCATGAGCTCATGTTTATCTAAACAGCTGACCTTGTAAGAGGCTTAGGTGTGAAGGCTCGTAAGTTTCAGCAGAAAGTCGGCAAAGATTTATTTGTGTCCCTCCAATGAGTGGCCCGCAAGGACCCCGTTTTCTACAAGTGTTGGTCCAATACTCCCTCTAGAGGCAGGGGACTCAGACAGGGCTGCTTTGCGGCTCCCGATCAGGGGCAGGTGCAGTGTGCGGCCTGTGACCCGGGCAGGAGCCTCTCCGCGTGTGTCCCAGGGACCCATCTGCCTGCGAACTTCGGTCACCTGGCAGGAAGCTACGATGCCCAGCCGTATGCTTAGCTGTGCAGCGCGGTATACTGCACGGACACGTTCCACACACACTTCAAGTAAGAGTGTGGCCTGAGTGGAAAGGTGAGAGTTTGGGCAGCTGTGCAGGCAAAGAAGGCGCCCTTTGGCCTGGGCCTAAAAGCTTGTGACACTCCACTGGGCCTGCTGGGCTCTGAGGGCCCTGCCCTGGGCCCCCTGCTCCCCTGCCCTTTGTTCAGTCACAGCAGAGATGGCCACACCCACTCCCTCAGTGAGGGCAGTGTTCCAACCTCCCTCAGCCCCGCCCCCTCTCCGCAGGTTACCATGGACTACAGAGGCTGCATTCTGAGGCCAGGGCGTTCCGAGAACGCCAAGGGCAGACATGATGACCTTAAATGCTTTCCTCTTGTGTCAGTGTTGGTAAACTTTAGGAGCTAGGAAATGGTCCACTTGACAGAAATGTTCAAATTTACTGGCATTTCATATATTCTCTGCTCTAACATTGTCCTCACTCTTTCTGTATATTCTTTACTTATGTTTTGGTTTTCCTTAATCAAAGTGTGTCTTTTAAATCTTTTCAAAGAAGATTCTTTGGACTTACTAAATCACCTGAATTTTATACGTTTTCTGTTGTATTAAGTTCTGCTCATATCTTTATTTATCTTTTTTCTATGTTCTCAGGGTTTATTGTTTTCATCTTCTGATGTCAATTAAAACACTTGGTTATTCATTTTAATAAATCTTTTTACTTATAAAGATTTGAACTTTTGAAGATTCCAGCTTACTTGTACGTGTCTAAGGGTCAGGTCCTCTCCATTGTTGCTGGCCTAAGGCTTAGTTCACCATACAGCAATGTATATATTGACCTATTTTCCCCTCGACTTTCTGTGATTCCCTACATCTCACCTTTCTTTGCAGACAAGCCATTTGAAATACCCTTAACTTATTTCACAGCCAATAAGTCTTTGAAATAATGTGTATTTTTTAGAGAAATCTTCTTATAGAATTAGGCAGAAAATCTGACCTGCCATAGTTTTCAAAACAGCATAATTTCACTCTTCTCAATGATTAATCTGTTGTATTACACAACCTTTGATTATTTAGCTTTATCAATGACATGTCCTTTAAAAATGTTTTAGAGATCCTACCAGTCTTTGAAAACATCCTTGTGCCTTGTTTCAGTTCCAGTTTTATGTATATTTTCTGCCTTGCACCCGAATATTCCTACATCTGATTGATGGCCTTGGGAATCTAATTCTGGTATTGATTGTTTTTGCTGATTGTCTCCCCTTGTAGCTGCTTTCTTCATTATTGTGTAAATTTAGATCTTGAGCTCATGTTTAGCTAAACACCTGACCTTGTAAGAGGCTTAGGTGTGAACGCTCGTAAGTTTCAGCAGAAAGTCGGCAAAGATTTATTTGTGTCCCTCCAATGAGTGGCCCGCAAGGACCCCGTTTCCTACAAGTGTTGGTCCAATACTCCCTCTAGAGTCATGGGACTCAGACAGGGCTGCTTTGCGGCCCCAGATCTGGGGCAGGGGCAGTGGGCGGCCTGTGACCCGGGCAGGAGCCCCTCCGCGTGTGTCCCAGGGACCCATCTGCCTGCGAACTTCGATCACCTGGCAGGAAGCTATGATGCCCAGAACTATGCTTAGCTGTGCAGCGCGGTGTACTCCGCGGACACGTTCCACACACACTTCAAGTAAGAGGGCGGCCTGAGTGGAAAGGTGAGAGTTTGGGCAGCTGAGCAGACAAAGAAGGCGCCCTTTGGCCTGGGCCTAAAAACTTGTGACACTCCACTGGGCCAGCCGGGCTCTGAGGGCCCTGCACTGGGCCCCCTGCTCCCCTGCCCTTTGTTCAGTCACAGCAGAGATGGCCACACCCACTCCCTCAGTGAGGGCAGTGTTCCAACCTCCCTCAGCCCCGCCCCCTCTCCGCAGGTTACCATGGACTACAGAGGCTGCATTCTGAGGCCAGGGCGTTCCGAGAATGCCAAGGGCAGACATGATGACCTTAAATGATTTCCTCTTGTGTCAGTGTTGGTAAACTTTAGGAGCTAGGAAATGGTCCACTTGACAGAAATGTTCAAATTTACTGGCATTTCATATATTGTCTGCTCTAACATTTTCCTGACTCTTTCTGTATATTCTTTACTTATGTTTTGGTTTTCCTTAATCAAAGTGTGTCTTTTAAATCTTTTCAAAGAAGATTCTTTGGACTTACTAAATCACCTGAATTTTATACGTTTTCTGTTGTATTAAGTTCTGCTCATATCTTTATTTATCTTTTCTCTATGTTCTCAGGGTTTATTGTTTTCATCTTCTGATGTCAATTAAAACACTTGGTTATTCATTTTAATAAATCTTTTTACTTATAAAGATTTGAACTTTTGAAGATTCCAGCTTACTTGTACGTGTCTAAGGGTCAGGTCCTCTCCATTGTTGCTGGCCTAAGGCTTAGTTCACCATACAGCAATGTATATATTGACCTATTTTCCCCTCGACTTTCTGTGATTCCCTACATCTCACCTTTCTTTGCAGACAAGCCATTTGAAATACCCTTAACGTATTTCACAGCCAATAAGTCTTTGAAATAATGTGTATTTTTTAGAGAAATCTTCTTATATAATTAGGCAGAAAATCTGACCTGCCATAGTTTTCAAAACAGCATAATTTCACTCTTCTCAATGATTAATCTGTTGTATTACACAACCTTGGAGTATTTAGCTTTATCAATGACATGTCCTTGAAAAATGTTTTAGAGATCCTACCAGTCTTTGAAAGCATCCTTGTGCCTTGTTTCAGTTCCAGTTTTATGTATATTTTCTGCCTTGCACCCGATTATTCCTACATCGGATGGATGGCCTTGGGAATCTAATTCTGGTATTGATGGTTTTGGCTGATTGTCTCCCCTTGTAGCTGCTTTCTTCATTATTGTGTAAATTTAGATCATGAGCTCATGTTTAGCTAAACAGCTGACCTTGTAAGAGGCTTAGGTGTGAACGCTCGTAAGTTTCAGCAGAAAGTCGGCAAAGATTTATTTGTGTCCCTCCAATGAGTGGCCCGCAAGGACCCCGTTTTCTACAAGTGTTGGTCCAATACTCCCTCTAGAGTCAGGGGACTCAGACAGGGCTAATTTGCGGCCCCCAATCTGGGGCAGGGGCAGTGGGTGGCCTGTGACCCGGCCAGGAGCCTTTCCGCGTGTGTCCCAGGGACCCATCTGCCTGCGAACTTCGGTCACCTGGCAGGAAGCTACGATGCCCAGACCTATGCTTAGCTGTGCAGCGCGGTGTAGTGCGCGGACACGTTCCACACACACTTCAAGTAAGAGGGCGGCCTGAGTGGAAAGGTGAGAGTTTGGGCAGCTGTGCAGACAAAGAAGGCGCCCTTTGGCCTGGGCCTAAAAACTTGTGACACTCCACTGGGCCTGCCGGGCTCTGAGGGCCCTGCCCTGGGCCCCCTGCTCCCCTGCCCTTTGTTCAGTCACAGCAGAGTTGGCCACACCCACTCCCTCAGTGAGGGCAGTGTTCCAACCTCCCTCAGCCCCGCCCCCTCTCCGCAGGTTACCATGGACTACAGAGGCTGCATTCTGAGGCCAGGGCGTTCCGAGAATGCCAAGGGCAGACATGATGACCTTAAATGATTTCCTCTTGTGTCAGTGTTGGTAAACTTTAGGAGCTAGGAAATGGTCCACTTGACAGAAATGTTCAAATTTACTGGCATTTCATATATTGTCTGCTCTAACATTTTCCTGACTCTTTCTGTATATTCTTTACTTATGTTTTGGTTTTCCTTAATCAAAGTGTGTCTTTTAAATCTTTTCAAAGAAGATTCTTTGGACTTACTAAATCACCTGAATTTTATACGTTTTCTGTTGTATTAAGTTCTGCTCATATCTTTATTTATCTTTTCTCTATGTTCTCAGGGTTTATTGTTTTCATCTTCTGATGTCAATTAAAACACTTGGTTATTCATTTTAATAAATCTTTTTACTTATAAAGATTTGAACTTTTGAAGATTCCAGCTTACTTGTACGTGTCTAAGGGTCAGGTCCTCTCCATTGTTGCTGGCCTAAGGCTTAGTTCACCATACAGCAATGTATATATTGACCTATTTTACCCTCGACTTTCTGTGATTCCCTACATCTCACCTTTCTTTGCAGACAAGCCATTTGAAATACCCTTAACTTATTTCACAGCCAATAAGTCTTTGAAATAATGTGTATTTTGTAGAGAAATCTTCTTATATAATTAGGCAGAAAATCTGACCTGCCATAGTTTTCAAAACAGCATAATTTCACTCTTCTCAATGATTAATCTGTTGTATTACACAACCTTGGAGTATTTAGCTTTATCAATGACATGTCCTTGAAAAATGTTTTAGAGATCCTACCAGTCTTTGAAAACATCCTTGTGCCTTGTTTCAGTTCCAGTTTTATGTATATTTTCTGCCTTGCACCCGATTATTCCTACATCTGATGGATGGCCTTGGGAATCTAATTCTGGTATTGATGGTTTTGGCTGATTGTCTCCCCTTGTAGCTGCTTTCTTCATTATTGTGTAAATTTAGATCATGAGCTCATGTTTACCTAAACAGCTGACCTTGTAAGAGGCTTAGGTGTGAACGCTCGTAAGTTTCAGCAGAAAGTCGGCAAAGATTTATTTGTGTCCCTCCAATGAGTGGCCCGCAAGGACCCCGTTTTCTACAAGTGTTGGTCCAATACTCCCTCTAGAGGCAGGTGACTCACACAGGGCTGCTTTGCGGCCCCGATCTGGGGCAGGGGCCGTGGGCGGCCTGTGGCCCGGGCAGGAGCCTCTCCACGTGTGTCCCAGGGACCCATTTGCCTGCGAACTTCGGTCACCTGGCAGGAAGCTACGATGCCCAGACCTATGCTTAGCTGTGCAGCGCGGTATACTGCACGGACACATTCCACACACACTTCAAGTAAGAGGGCGGCCTGAGTGGAAAGGTGAGAGTTTGGACAGCTGTGCAGACAAAGAAGCTGCCCTTTGGCCTGGGCCTAAAAGCTTGTGACACTCCACTGGGCCTGCCGGGCTCTGAGGGCCCTGCCCTGGGCCCCCTGCTCCCCTGCCCTTTGTTCAGTCACAGCAGAGATGGCCACACCCACTCCCTCAGTGAGGGCAGTGTTCCAAACTCCCTCAGCCACGCCCCTTCTCCGCAGGTTACCATGAACTACAGAGGCTGCATTCTGAGGCCAGGGCGTTCCGAGAATGCCAAGGGCAGACATGATGACCTTAAATGATTTCCTCTTGTGTCAGTGTTGGTAAACTTTAGGAGCTAGGAAATGGTCCACTTTACAGAAATGTTCAAATTTACTGGCATTTCATATATTCTCTGCTCTAACATTGTCCTGACTCTTTCTGTATATTCTTTACTTATGTTTTGGTTTTCCTTAAACAAGGTGTGTCTTTTAATTCTTTTCAAAGAAGATTCTTTGGACTTACTAAATCACCTGAATTTTATACGTTTTCTGTTGTATTAAGTTCTGCTCATATCTTTATTTATCTTTTTTCTGTGTTCTCAGGGTTTATTGTTTTCATCTTCTGATGTCAATTAAAACACTTGGTTATTCATTTTAATAAATTTTTTACTTATAAAGATTTGAACTTTTGACGATTCCAGCTTACTTGTACGTGTCTAAGGGTCAGGTCCTCTCCATTGTTGCTGGCCTAAGGCTTAGTTCACCATACAGCAATGTATATATTGACCTATTTTCCCCTCGACTTTCTGTGATTCCCTACATCTCACCTTTCTTTGCAGACAAGCCATTTGAAATACCCTTAACTTATTTCACAGCCATGAAGTCTTTGAAATAATGTGTATTTTTTAGAGAAATCTTCTTATATAATTAGGCAGAAAATCTAACCTGCCATAGTTTTCAAAACAGCATAATTTCACTCTTCTCAATGATTAATCTGTTGTATTACACAACCTTGGAGTATTTAGCTTTATCAATGACATGTCCTTGAAAAATGTTTTAGAGATCCTACCAGTCTTTGAAAATATCCTTGTGCCTTGTTTCAGTTCCAGTTTTATGTATATTTTCTGCCTTGCACCTGATTATTCCTACATCTGATGGATGGCCTTGGGAATCTAATTCTGGTATTGATGGTTTTGGCTGATTGTCTCCCCTCGCAGCTGCTTTCTTCATTATTGTGTAAATTTAGATCATGAGCTCATGTTTAGCTAAACAGCTGACCGTGTAAGAGGCTTAGGTGTGAACGCTCGTAACTTTCAGCAGAAAGTCGGCAAAGATTTATTTGTGTCCCTCCAATGAGTGGCCCGCAAGGACCCCGTTTTCTACAAGTGTTGGTCCAATACTCCCTCTAGAGGCAGCGGAATTAGACAGGGCTGCTTTGCGGCCCCAGATCTGGGGCAGGGGCTGTGGGCGGCCTGTCACCCGGCAGGAGGCTCTCCGCGTGTGTCCCAGAGACCCATCTGCCTGTGAACTTCGGTCACCTGGCAGGAAGCTACGATGCCCAGAACTATGCTTAGCTGTGCAGCGCGGTGTACTGCGCAGACACGTTCCACACACACTTCAAGTAAGAGGGCGGCCTGAGTGGAAAGGTGAGAGTTTGGGCAGCTGTGCAGACAAAGAAGGCGCCCTTTGGCCTGGGCCTAAAAGCTTGTGACACTCCACTGGGCCTGCCGGGCTTTGAGGGCCCTGCCCTGGGCCCCCTGCTCCCCTGCCCTTTGTTCAGTCACAGCAGAGATGGCCACACCCACTCCCTCAGTGAGGGCAGTGTTCCAACCACCCTCAGCCCTGCCCCCTCTCCGCAGGTTACCATGGACTACAGAGGCTGCATTCTGAGGCCAGGGCGTTCCGAGAATGCCAAGGGCAGACATGATGACATTAAATGATTTCCTCTTGTGTCAGTGTTGGTAAACTTTTGGAGCTAGGAAATGGTCCACTTGACAGAAATGTTCAAATTTACTGGCATTTCATATATTCTCTGCTCTAACATTGTCCTGACTCTTTCTGTATATTCTTTACTTATGTTTTGGTTTTCCTTAATCAAAGTGTGTCTTTTAAATCTTTTCAAAGAAGATTCTTTGGACTTACTAAATCACCTGAATTTTATACGTTTTCTGTTGTATTAAGTTCTGCTCATATCTTTATTTATCTTTTTTCTATGTTCTCAGGGTTTATTGTTTTCATCTTCTGATGTCAATTAAAACACTTGGTTATTCATTTTAGTAAATCTTTTTACTTATAAAGATTTGAACTTTTGAAGATTCCAGCTTACTTGTACGTGTCTAAGGGTCAGGTCCTCTCCATTGTTGCTGGCCTAAGGCTTAGTTCACCATACAGCAATGTATATATTGACCTATTTTCCCCTCGACTTTCTGTGATTCCCTACATCTCACCTTTCTTTGCAGACAAGCCATTTGAAATACCCTTAACGTATTTCACAGCCAATAAGTCTTTGAAATAATGTGTATTTTTTAGAGAAATCTTCTTATATAATTAGGCAGAAAATCTGACCTGCCATAGTTTTCAAAACAGCATAATTTCACTCTTCTCAATGATTAATCTGTTGTATTACACAACCTTGGAGTATTTAGCTTTATCAATGACATGTCCTTGAAAAATGTTTTAGAGATCCTACCAGTCTTTGAAAACATCCTTGTGCCTTGTTTCAGTTCCAGTTTTATGTATATTTTCTGCCTTGCACCCGATTATTCCTACATCTGATGGATGGCCTTGGGAATCTAATTCTGGTATTGATGGTTTTGGCTGATTGTCTCCCCTTGTAGCTGCTTTCTTCATTATTGTGTAAATTTAGATCATGAGCTCATGTTTAGCTAAACAGCTGACCTTGTAAGAGGCTTCGGTGTGAACGCTCGTAAGTTTCAGCAGAAAGTCGGCAAAGATTTATTTGTGTCCCTCCAATGAGTGGCCCGCAAGGACCCCGTGTTCTACAAGTGTTGGTCCAATACTCCCTCTAGAGGCAGGGGACTCAGACAGGGCTGCTTTGCGGCCCCCGATCTGGGGCAGGGGCAGTGGGCGGCCTGTGACCCGGGCATGAGCCCCTCCGCGTGTGTCCCAGTGACCCATCTGCCTGCAAACTTCGGTCACCTGGCAGGAAGCTACGATGCCCAGAACTATGCTTAGCTCTGCAACGCGGTGTACTGCGCGGAGACGTTCCACACACACTTCAAGTAAGAGGGCGGCCTGAGTGGAAAGGTGAGAGTTTGGGCAGCTGTGCAGACAAAGAAGGCGCCCTTTGGCCTGGGCCTAAAAACTTGTGACACACCACTGGGTCTGCCGGGCTCTGAGGGCCCTGCCCTGGGACCCCTGCTCCCCTGCCCTTTGTTCAGTCACAGCAGAGATGGCCACACCCACTCCCTCAGTGAGGGCAGTGTTCCAACCTCCCTCAGCCCCGCCCCCTCTCCGCAGGTTACCATGGACTACAGAGGCTGCATTCTGAGGCCAGGGCGTTCCGAGAATGCCAAGGGCAGACATGATGACCTTAAATGATTTCCTCTTGTGTCAGTGTTGGTAAACTTTAGGAGCTAAGAAATGGTCCACTTTACAGAAATGTTCAAATTTACTGGCATTTCATATATTCTCTGCTCTAACATTGTCCTGTCTCTTTCTGTATATTCTTTACTTATGTTTTGGTTTTCTTTAATCAAAGTGTGTCTTTTAAATCTTTTCAAAGACAATTCTTTGGACTTACTAAATCACCTGAATTTTATACGTTTTCTGTTGTATTAAGTTCTGCTCATATCTTTATTTATCTTTTCTCTATGTTCTCAGGGTTTATTGTTTTCATCTTCTGATGTCAATTAAAACACTTGGTTATTCATTTTAATAAATCTTTTTACTTATAAAGATTTGAACTTTTGAAGATTCCAGCTTACTTGTACGTGTCTAAGGGTCAGGTCCTCTCCATTGTTGCTGGCCTAAGGCTTAGTTCACCATACAGCAATGTATATATTGACCTAATTTCCCCTCGACTTTCTGTGATTCCCTACATCTCACCTTTCTTTGCAGACAAGCCATTTGAAATACCCTTAACTTATTTCACAGCCAATAAGTCTTTGAAATAATGTGTATTTTTTAGAGAAATCTTCTTATATAATTAGGCAGAAAATCTGACCTGCCATAGTTTTCAAAACAGCATAATTTCACTCTTCTCAATGATTTATCTGTTGTATTACACAACCTTGGATTATTTAGCTTTATCAATGACATGTCCTTTAAAAATGTTTTAGAGATCCTTCCAGTCTTTGAAAACATCCTTGTGCCTTGTTTCAGTTCCAGTTTTATGTATATTTTCTGCCTTGCACCCGATTATTCCTACATCTGATGGATGGCCTTGGGAATCTAATTCTGGTATTGATGGTTTTGGCTGATTGTCTCCCCTTGTAGCTGCTTTCTTCATTATTGTGTAAATTTAGATCATGAGCTCATGTTTAGCTAAACAGCTGACCTTGTAATAGGCTTAGGTGTGAACGCTCGTAAGTTTCAGCAGAAAGTCGGCAAAGATTTATTTGTGTCCATCCAATGAGTGGCCCGCAAGGACCCCGTTTTCTACAAGTGTTGGTCCAATACTCCCTCTAGAGGCAGGGGACTCCGACAGGGCTAATTTGCGGCCCCCGATCTGGGGCAGGGGCACTGTGCGGCCTGTGACCCGGGCAGGAGCCTCTCCGCGTGTGTCCCAGGGACCCATCTGCCTGCGAACATCGGTCACCTGGCAGGAAGCTACGATGCCCAGATGTATGCTTAGCTGTGCAGTGCGGTATACTGCACGGTCACGTTCCACACACACTTCAAGTAAGAGGGCCGCCTGAGTGGAAAGGTGAGAGTTTGGGCAGCTGTGCAGACAAAGAAGGCGCCCTTTGGCCTGGGCCTAAAAACTTGTGACACTCCACTGGGCCTGCCGGGCTCTGAGGGCCCTGCCCTGGGCCCCCTGCTCCCCTGCCCTTTGTTCAGTCACAGCAGAGATGGCCACACCCACTCCCTCACTGAGGGCAGTGTTCCAACCTCCCTCAGCCCCGCCCCCTCTCCGCAGGTTACCATGGTCTACAGAGGCTGCATTGTGAGGCCAGGGCGTTCCGAGAATGCCAAGGGCAGACATGATGACCTTAAATGATTTCCTCTTGTGTCAGTGTTGGTAAACTTTAAGAGCTAGGAAATGGTCCACTTGACAGAAATGTTCAAATTTACTGGCATTTCATATATTCTCTGCTCTAACATTGTCCTGACTCTTTCTGTATATTCTTTACTTATGTTTTGGTTTTCCTTAATCAAAGTGTGTCTTTTAAATCTTTTCAAAGAAAATTCTTTGGACTTACTAAATCACCTGAATTTTATACGTTTTCTGTTGTATTAGGTTCTGCTCATATCTTTATTTATCTTTTCTCTATGTTCTCAGGGTTTATTGTTTTCATCTTCTGATGTCAATTAAAACACTTGGTTATTCATTTTAATAAATCTTTTTACTTATAAAGATTTGAACTTTTGAAGATTCCAGCTTACTTGTACGTGTCTAAGGGTCAGGTCCTCTCCATTGTTGCTGGCCTAAGGCTTAGTTCACCATACAGCAATGTATATATTGACCTATTTTCCCCTCGACTTTCTGTGATTCCCTACATCTCACCTTTCTTTGCAGACAAGCCATTTGAAATACCCTTAACTTATTTCACAGCCAATAAGTCTTTGAAATAATGTGTATTTTTTAGAGAAATCTTCTTATATAATTAGGCAGAAAATCTGACCTGCCATAGTTTTCAAAACAGCATAATTTCACTCTTCTCAATGATTAATCTGTTGTATTACACAACCTTGGAGTATTTAGCTTTATCAATGACATGTCCTTGAAAAATGTTTTAGAGATCCTACCAGTCTTTGAAAACATCCTTGTGCCTTGTTTCAGTTCCAGTTTTATGTATATTTTCTGCCTTGCACCCGATTATTCCTACATCTGATGGATGGCCTTGGGAATCTAATTCTGGTATTGATGGTTTTGGCTGATTGTCTGCCCTTGTAGCTGCTTTCTTCATTATTGTGTAAATTTAGATCATGAGCTCATGTTTAGCTAAACAGCTGACCTTGTAAGAGGCTTAGGTGTTAACGCTCGTAAGTTTCAGCAGAGAGTCGGCAAAGATTTATTTGTGTCCCTCCAATGAGAGGCCCGCAAGGACCCCGTTTTCTACAAGTGTTGGTCCAATACTCCCTCTAGAGGCAGGGGACTCAGACAGGGCTGCTTTGCGGCCCCCGATCTGGGGCAGGGGAAGTGGGCGGCCTGTGACCCGGGCAGGAGCCTCTCCGCGTGTGTCCCAGGGACCCATCTGCCTGCGAACTTCGGTCACCTGCCAGGAAGCTACGATGCCCAGAACTATGCTTAGCTGTGCAGCGCGGTGTACTGCACGGACACGTTCCACACACACTTCAAGTAAGAGGGCGGCCTGAGTGGAAAGGTGAGAGTTTGGGCAGCTGTGCAGACAAAGAAGGCGCCCTTTGGCCTGGGCCTAAAAACTTGTGACACTCCATTGGGCCTGCCGGGCTCTGAGGGCCCTGCCCTGGGCCCCCTGCTCCCCTGCCCTTTGTTCAGTCACAGCAGAGATGGCCACACCCACTCCCTCAGTGAGGGCAGTGTTCCAACCTCCCTCAGCCCCGCCCCCTCTCTGCAGGTTACCATGGACTACAGAGGCTGCATACTGAGGCCAGGGCGTTCCAAGAATGCCAAGGGCAGACATGATGACCTTAAATGATTTCCTCTTGTGTCAGTGTTGGTAAACTTTAGGAGCTAGGAAATGGTCCACTTGACAGAAATGTTCAAATTTACTGGCATTTCATATATTCTCTGCTCTAACATTGTCCTGACTCTTTCTGTATATTCTTTACTTATGTTTTGGTTTTCCTTAATCAAAGTGTGTCTTTTAAATCTTTTCAAAGAAGATTCTTTGGACTTACTAAATCACCTGAATTTTATACGTTTTCTGTTGTATTAAGTTCTGCTCATATCTTTATTTATCTTTTTTCTATGTTCTCAGGGTTTATTGTTTTCATCTTCTGATGTCAATTAAAACACTTGGTTATTCATTTTAATAAATCTTTTTACTTATAAAGATTTGAACTTTTGAAGATTCCAGCTTACTTGTACGTGTCTAAGGGTCAGGTCCTCTCCATTGTTGCTGGCCTAAGGCTTAGTTCACCATACAGCAATGTATATATTGACCTATTTTCCCCTCGACTTTCTGTGATTCCCTACATCTCACCTTTCTTTGCAGTCAAGCCATTTGAAATACCCTTAACGTATTTCACAGCCAATAAGTCTTTGAAATAATGTGTATTTTTTAGAGAAATCTTCTTATATAATTAGGCAGAAAATCTGACCTGCCATAGTTTTCAAAACAGCATAATTTCACTCTTCTCAATGATTAATCTGTTGTATTACACAACCTTGGAGTATTTAGCTTTATCAATGACATGTCCTTGAAAAATGTTTTAGAGATCCTACCAGTCTTTGAAAACATCCTTGTGCCTTGTTTCAGTTCCAGTTTTATGTATATTTTCTGCCTTGCACCCGATTATTCCTACATCTGATGGATGGCCTTGGGAATCTAATTCTGGTATTGATGGTTTTGGCTGATTGTCTCCCCTTGTAGCTGCTTTCTTCATTATTGTGTAAATTTAGATCATGAGCTCATGTTTAGCTAAACAGCTGACCTTGTAAGAGGCTTCGGTGTGAACGCTCGTAAGTTTCAGCAGAAAGTCGGCAAAGATTTATTTGTGTCCCTCCAATGAGTGGCCCGCAAGGACCCCGTGTTCTACAAGTGTTGGTCCAATACTCCCTCTAGAGGCAGGGGACTCAGACAGGGCTGCTTTGCGGCCCCCGATCTGGGGCAGGGGCAGTGGGCGGCCTGTGACCCGGGCATGAGCCCCTCCGCGTGTGTCCCAGGGACCCATCTGCCTGCAAACTTCGGTCACCTGGCAGGAAGCTACGATGCCCAGAACTATGCTTAGCTCTGCAACGCGGTGTACTGCGCGGAGACGTTCCACACACACTTCAGGTAAGAGGGCGGCCTGAGTGGAAAGGTGAGAGTTTGGGCAGCTGTGCAGACAAAGAAGGCGCCCTTTGGCCTGGGCCTAAAAACTTGTGACACACCACTGGGTCTGCCGGGCTCTGAGGGCCCTGCCCTGGGCCCCCTGCTCCCCTGCCCTTTGTTCAGTCACAGCAGAGATGGCCACACCCACTCCCTCAGTGAGGGCAGTGTTCCAACCTCCCTCAGCCCCGCCCCCTCTCCGCAGGTTACCATGGACTACAGAGGCTGCATTCTGAGGCCAGGGCGTTCCGAGAATGCCAAGGGCAGACATGTTGACCTTAAATGATTTCCTCTTGTGTCAGTGTTGGTAAACTTTAGGAGCTAGGAAATGGTCCACTTGACAGAAATGTTCAAATTTACTGGCATTTCATATATTCTCTGCACTAACATTGTCCTGACTCTTTCTGTATATTCTTTACTTATGTTTTGGTTTTCCTTAATCAAAGTGTGTCTTTTAATTCTTTTCAAAGAAGATTCTTTGGACTTACTAAATCACCTGAATTTTATACGTTTTCTGTTGTATTAAGTTCTGCTCATATCTTTATTTATCTTTTCTCTATGTTCTCAGGGTTTATTGTTTTCATCTTCTGATGTCAATTAAAACACTTGGTTATTCATTTTAATAAATCTTTTTACTTATAAAGATTTGAACTTTTGAAGATTCCAGCTTACTTGTACGTGACTAAGGGTCAGGTCCTCTCCATTGTTGCTGGCCTAAGGCTTAGTTCACCATACAGCAATGTATATATTGACCTATTTTCCCCTCGACTTTCTGTGATTCCCTACATCTCACCTTTCTTTGCAGACAAGCCATTTGAAATACCCTTAACTTATTTCACAGCCAAGAAGTCTTTGAAATAATGTGTATTTTTTAGAGAAATCTTCTTATAGAATTAGGCAGAAAATCTGACCTGCCATAGTTTTCAAAACAGCATAATTTCACTCTTCTCAATGATTAATCTGTTGTATTACACAACCTTGGAGTATTTAGCTCTATGAATGACATGTCCTTGAAAAATGTTTTAGAGATCCTACCAGTCTTTGAAAACATCCTTGTGCCTTGTTTCAGTTCCAGTTTTATGTATATTTTCTGCCTTGCACCCGATTATTCCTTCATCTGATGGATGGCCTTGGGAATCTAATTCTGGTATTGATGGTTTTGGCTGATTGTCTCCCCTTGTAGCTGCTTTCTTCATTATTGTGTAAATTTAGATCATGAGCTCATGTTTAGCTAAACAGCTGACCTTGTAAGAGGCTTAGGTGTGATCGCTCGTAAGTTTCAGCAGAAAGTCGGCAAAGATTTATTTGTGTCCCTTCAATGAGTAGCCCGCAAGGACCCCGTTTTCTACAAGTGTTGGTCCAATACTCCCTCTAGAGGCAGGGGACTCAGACAGGGCTGCTTTGCGGCCCCCGATCTGCGGCAGGGGCAGTGGGCGACCTGTGGCCCGGGCAGGAGCCTGTCCGCGTGTGTCCCAGGGACACATCTGCCTGTGAACGTCGGTCACCTGGCAGGAAGCTACGATGCCCAGACCTATGCTTAGCTGTGCAGCGCGGTATACTGCACGGACACGTTCCACACACACTTCAAGTAAGAGGGCGGCCTGAGTGGAAAGATGAGAGTTTGGGCAGCTGTGCAGACAAAGAAGGCGCCCTTTGGCCTGGGCCTAAAAGCTTGTGACACTCCACTGGGCCTGCCGGGCTCTGAGGGCCCTGCCCTGGGCCCCCTGCTCCCCTGCCCTTTGTTCAGTCACAGCAGAGATGGCCACACCCACTCCCTCAGTGAGGGAAGTGTTCCAACCTCCCTCAGCCCCGCCCCCTCTCCGCAGGTTACCATGGACTACAGAGGCTGCATTGTGAGGCCTGGGCGTTCCGAGAATGCCAAGGGCAGACATGATGACCTTAAATGATTTCCTCTTGTGTCAGTGTTGGTAAACTTTAGGAGCTAAGAAATGGTCCACTTTACAGAAATGTTCAAATTTACTGGCATTTCATATATTCTCTGCTCTAACATTGTCCTGTCTCTTTCTGTATATTCTTTACTTATGTTTTGGTTTTCTTTAATCAAAGTGTGTCTTTTAAATCTTTTCAAAGACAATTCTTTGGACTTACTAAATCACCTGAATTTTATACGTTTTCTGTTGTATTAAGTTCTGCTCATATCTTGATTTATCTTTTCTCTATGTTCTCAGGGTTTATTGTTTTCATCTTCTGATGTCAATTAAAACACTTGGTTATTCATTTTAATAAATCTTTTTACTTATAAAGATTTGAACTTTTGAAGATTCCAGCTTACTTGTACGTGTCTAAGGGTCAGGTCCTCTCCATTGTTGCTGGCCTAAGGCTTAGTTCACCATACAGCAATGTATATATTGACCTATTTTGCCCTCGACTTTCTGTGATTCCCTACATCTCACCTTTCTTTGCAGACAAGCCATTTGAAATACCCTTAACGTATTTCACAGCCAATAAGTCTTTGAAATAATGTGTATTTTTTAGAGAAATCTTCTTATAGAATTAGGCAGAAAATCTGACCTGCCATAGTTTTCAGAACAGCATAATTTCACTCTTCTCAATGATTAATCTGTTGTATTACACAACCTTGGAGTATTTAGCTTTATCAATGACATGTCCTTTAAAAATGTTTTAGAGATCCTACCAGTCTTTGAAAACATCCTTGTGCCTTGTTTCAGTTCCAGTTTTATGTATATTTTCTGCCTTGCATCCGATTATTCCTACATCTGATGGATGGCCTTGGGAATCTAATTCTGGTATTGATAGTTTTGGCTGATTGTCTCCATTTGTAGCTGCTTTCTTCATTATTGTGTAAATTTAGATCATGAGCTCATGTTTATCTAAACAGCTGACCTTGTAAGAGGCTTAGGTGTGAAGGCTCGTAAGTTTCAGCAGAAAGTCGGCAAAGATTTATTTGTGTCCCTCCAATGAGTGGCCCGCAAGGACCCCGTTTTCTACAAGTGTTGGTCCAATACTCCCTCTAGAGGCAGGGGACTCAGACAGGGCTGCTTTGCGGCTCCCGATCAGGGGCAGGGGCAGTGTTCGGCCTGTGACCCGGGCAGGAGCCTCTCCGCGTGTGTCCCAGGGACCCATCTGCCTGCGAACTTCGGTCACCTGGCAGGAAGCTACGATGCCCAGCCGTATGCTTAGCTGTGCAGCGCGGTATACTGCACGGACACGTTCCACACACACTTCAAGTAAGAGTGTGGCCTGAGTGGAAAGGTGAGAGTTTGGGCAGCTGTGCAGACAAAGAAGGCGCCCTTTGGCCTGGGCCTAAAAGCTTGTGACACTCCACTGGGCCTGCCGGGCTCTGAGGGCCCTGCCCTGGGCCCCCTGCTCCCCTGCCCTTTGTTCAGTCACAGCAGAGATGGCCACACCCACTCCCTCAGTGAGGGCAGTGTTCCAACCTCCCTCAGCCCCGCCCCCTCTCCGCAGGTTACCATGGACTACAGAGGCTGCATTCTGAGGCCAGGGCGTTCCGAGAATGCCAAGGGCAGACATGATGACCTTAAATGCTTTCCTCTTGTGTCAGTGTTGGTAAACTTTAGGAGCTAGGAAATGGTCCACTTGACAGAAATGTTCAAATTTACTGGCATTTCATATATTCTCTGCTCTAACATTGTCCTCACTCTTTCTGTATATTCTTTACTTATGTTTTGGTTTTCCTTAATCAAAGTGTGTCTTTTAAATCTTTTCAAAGAAGATTCTTTGGACTTACTAAATCACCTGAATTTTATACGTTTTCTGTTGTATTAAGTTCTGCTCATATCTTTATTTATCTTTTTTCTATGTTCTCAGGGTTTATTGTTTTCATCTTCTGATGTCAATTAAAACACTTGGTTATTCATTTTAATAAATCTTTTTACTTATAAAGATTTGAACTTTTGAAGATTCCAGCTTACTTGTACGTGTCTAAGGGTCAGGTCCTCTCCATTGTTGCTGGCCTCAGGCTTAGTTCACCATACAGCAATGTATATATTGACCTATTTTCCCCTCGACTTTCTGTGATTCCCTACATCTCACCTTTCTTTGCAGACAAGCCATTTGAAATACCCTTAACTTATTTCACAGCCAATAAGTCTTTGAAATAATGTGTATTTTTTAGAGAAATCTTCTTATATAATTAGGCAGAAAATCTGACCTGCCATAGTTTTCAAAACAGCATAATTTCACTCTTCTCAATGATTAATCTGTTGTATTACACAACCTTTGATTATTTAGCTTTATCAATGACATGTCCTTTAAAAATGTTTTAGAGATCCTACCAGTCTTTGAAAACATCCTTGTGCCTTGTTTCAGTTCCAGTTTTATGTATATTTTCTGCCTTGCACCCGAATATTCCTACATCTGATTGATGGCCTTGGGAATCTAATTCTGGTATTGATTGTTTTTGCTGATTGTCTCCCCTTGTAGCTGCTTTCTTCATTATTGTGTAAATTTAGATCTTGAGCTCATGTTTAGCTAAACACCTGACCTTGTAAGAGGCTTAGGTGTGAACGCTCGTAAGTTTCAGCAGAAAGTCGGCAAAGATTTATTTGTGTCCCTCCAATGAGTGGCCCGCAAGGACCCCGTTTCCTACAAGTGTTGGTCCAATACTCCCTCTAGAGTCATGGGACTCAGACAGGGCTGCTTTGCGGCCCCCGATCTGGGGCAGGGGCAGTGGGCGGCCTGTGACCCGGGCAGGAGCCCCTCCGCGTGTGTCCCAGGGACCCATCTGCCTGCGAACTTCGATCACCTGGCAGGAAGCTATGATGCCCAGAACTATGCTTAGCTGTGCAGCGCGGTGTACTCCGCGGACACGTTCCACACACACTTCAAGTAAGAGGGCGGCCTGAGTGGAAAGGTGAGAGTTTGGGCAGCTGAGCAGACAAAGAAGGCGCCCTTTGGCCTGGGCCTAAAAACTTGTGACACTCCACTGGGCCAGCCGGGCTCTGAGGGCCCTGCACTGGGCCCCCTGCTCCCCTGCCCTTTGTTCAGTCACAGCAGAGATGGCCACACCCACTCCCTCAGTGAGGGCAGTGTTCCAACCTCCCTCAGCCCCGCCCCCTCTCCGCAGGTTACCATGGACTACAGAGGCTGCATTCTGAGGCCAGGGCGTTCCGAGAATGCCAAGGGCAGACATGATGACCTTAAATGATTTCCTCTTGTGTCAGTGTTGGTAAACTTTAGGAGCTAGGAAATGGTCCACTTGACAGAAATGTTCAAATTTACTGGCATTTCATATATTCTCTGCTCTAACATTTTCCTGACTCTTTCTGTATATTCTTTACTTATGTTTTGGTTTTCCTTAATCAAAGTGTGTCTTTTAAATCTTTTCAAAGAAGATTCTTTGGACTTACTAAATCACCTGAATTTTATACGTTTTCTGTTGTATTAAGTTCTGCTCATATCTTTATTTATCTTTTCTCTATGTTCTCAGGGTTTATTGTTTTCATCTTCTGATGTCAATTAAAACACTTGGTTATTCATTTTAATAAATCTTTTTACTTATAAAGATTTGAACTTTTGAAGATTCCAGCTTACTTGTACGTGTCTAAGGGTCAGGTCCTCTCCATTGTTGCTGGCCTAAGGCTTAGTTCACCATACAGCAATGTATATATTGACCTATTTTCCCCTCGACTTTCTGTGATTCCCTACATCTCACCTTTCTTTGCAGACAAGCCATTTGAAATACCCTTAACGTATTTCACAGCCAATAAGTCTTTGAAATAATGTGTATTTTTTAGAGAAATCTTCTTATATAATTAGGCAGAAAATCTGACCTGCCATAGTTTTCAAAACAGCATAATTTCACTCTTCTCAATGATTAATCTGTTGTATTACACAACCTTGGAGTATTTAGCTTTATCAATGACATGTCCTTGAAAAATGTTTTAGAGATCCTACCAGTCTTTGAAAGCATCCTTGTGCCTTGTTTCAGTTCCAGTTTTATGTATATTTTCTGCCTTGCACCCGATTATTCCTACATCGGATGGATGGCCTTGGGAATCTAATTCTGGTATTGATGGTTTTGGCTGATTGTCTCCCCTTGTAGCTGCTTTCTTCATTATTGTGTAAATTTAGATCATGAGCTCATGTTTAGCTAAACAGCTGACCTTGTAAGAGGCTTAGGTGTGAACGCTCGTAAGTTTCAGCAGAAAGTCGGCAAAGATTTATTTGTGTCCCTCCAATGAGTGGCCCGCAAGGACCCCGTTTTCTACAAGTGTTGGTCCAATACTCCCTCTAGAGTCAGGGGACTCAGACAGTGCTAATTTGCGGCCCCCAATCTGGGGCAGGGGCAGTGGGTGGCCTGTGACCCGGCCAGGAGCCTTTCCGCGTGTGTCCCAGGGACCCATCTGCCTGCGAACTTCGGTCACCTGGCAGGAAGCTACGATGCCCAGACCTATGCTTAGCTGTGCAGCGCGGTGTAGTGCGCGGACACGTTCCACACACACTTCAAGTAAGAGGGCGGCCTGAGTGGAAAGGTGAGAGTTTGGGCAGCTGTGCAGACAAAGAAGGCGCCCTTTGGCCTGGGCCTAAAAACTTGTGACACTCCACTGGGCCTGCCGGGCTCTGAGGGCCCTGCCCTGGGCCCCCTGCTCCCCTGCCCTTTGTTCAGTCACAGCAGAGATGGCCACACCCACTCCCTCAGTGAGGGCAGTGTTCCAACCTCCCTCAGCCCCGCCCCCTCTCCGCAGGTTACCATGGACTACAGAGGCTGCATTCTGAGGCCAGGGCGTTCCGAGAATGCCAAGGGCAGACATGATGACCTTAAATGATTTCCTCTTGTGTCAGTGTTGGTAAACTTTAGGAGCTAGGAAATGGTCCACTTGACAGAAATGTTCAAATTTACTGGCATTTCATATATTGTCTGCTCTAACATTTTCCTGACTCTTTCTGTATATTCTTTACTTATGTTTTGGTTTTCCTTAATCAAAGTGTGTCTTTTAAATCTTTTCAAAGAAGATTCTTTGGACTTACTAAATCACCTGAATTTTATACGTTTTCTGTTGTATTAAGTTCTGCTCATATCTTTATTTATCTTTTCTCTATGTTCTCAGGGTTTATTGTTTTCATCTTCTGATGTCAATTAAAACACTTGGTTATTCATTTTAATAAATCTTTTTACTTATAAAGATTTGAACTTTTGAAGATTCCAGCTTACTTGTACGTGTCTAAGGGTCAGGTCCTCTCCATTGTTGCTGGCCTAAGGCTTAGTTCACCATACAGCAATGTATATATTGACCTATTTTACCCTCGACTTTCTGTGATTCCCTACATCTCACCTTTCTTTGCAGACAAGCCATTTGAAATACCCTTAACTTATTTCACAGCCAATAAGTCTTTGAAATAATGTGTATTTTTTAGAGAAATCTTCTTATATAATTAGGCAGAAAATCTGACCTGCCATAGTTTTCAAAACAGCATAATTTCACTCTTCTCAATGATTAATCTGTTGTATTACACAACCTTGGAGTATTTAGCTTTATCAATGACATGTCCTTGAAAAATGTTTTAGAGATCCTACCAGTCTTTGAAAACATCCTTGTGCCTTGTTTCAGTTCCAGTTTTATGTATATTTTCTGCCTTGCACCCGATTATTCCTACATCTGATGGATGGCCTTGGGAATCTAATTCTGGTATTGATGGTTTTGGCTGATTGTCTCCCCTTGTAGCTGCTTTCTTCATTATTGTGTAAATTTAGATCATGAGCTCATGTTTACCTAAACAGCTGACCTTGTAAGAGGCTTAGGTGTGAACGCTCGTAAGTTTCAGCAGAAAGTCGGCAAAGATTTATTTGTGTCCCTCCAATGAGTGGCCCGCAAGGACCCCGTTTTCTACAAGTGTTGGTCCAATACTCCCTCTAGAGGCAGGGGACTCAGACAGGGCTGCTTTGCGGCCCCGATCTGGGGCAGGGGCCGTGGGCGGCCTGTGGCCCGGGCAGGAGCCTCTCCACGTGTGTCCCAGGGACCCATTTGCCTGCGAACTTCGGTCACCTGGCAGGAAGCTACGATGCCCAGACCTATGCTTAGCTGTGCAGCGCGGTATACTGCACGGACACATTCCACACACACTTCAAGTAAGAGGGCGGCCTGAGTGGAAAGGTGAGAGTTTGGACAGCTGTGCAGACAAAGAAGCTGCCCTTTGGCCTGGGCCTAAAAGCTTGTGACACTCCACTGGGCCTGCCGGGCTCTGAGGGCCCTGCCCTGGGACCCCTGCTCCCCTGCCCTTTGTTCAGTCACAGCAGAGATGGCCACACCCACTCCCTCAGTGAGGGCAGTGTTCCAAACTCCCTCAGCCACGCCCCTTCTCCGCAGGTTACCATGAACTACAGAGGCTGCATTCTGAGGCCAGGGCGTTCCGAGAATGCCAAGGGCAGACATGATGACCTTAAATGATTTCCTCTTGTGTCAGTGTTGGTAAACTTTAGGAGCTAGGAAATGGTCCACTTTACAGAAATGTTCAAATTTACTGGCATTTCATATATTCTCTGCTCTAACATTGTCCTGACTCTTTCTGTATATTCTTTACTTATGTTTTGGTTTTCCTTAAACAAGGTGTGTCTTTTAATTCTTTTCAAAGAAGATTCTTTGGACTTACTAAATCACCTGAATTTTATACGTTTTCTGTTGTATTAAGTTCTGCTCATATCTTTATTTATCTTTTTTCTGTGTTCTCAGGGTTTATTGTTTTCATCTTCTGATGTCAATTAAAACACTTGGTTATTCATTTTAATAAATTTTTTACTTATAAAGATTTGAACTTTTGACGATTCCAGCTTACTTGTACGTGTCTAAGGGTCAGGTCCTCTCCATTGTTGCTGGCCTAAGGCTTAGTTCACCATACAGCAATGTATATATTGACCTATTTTCCCCTCGACTTTCTGTGATTCCCTACATCTCACCTTTCTTTGCAGACAAGCCATTTGAAATACCCTTAACTTATTTCACAGCCATGAAGTCTTTGAAATAATGTGTATTTTTTAGAGAAATCTTCTTATATAATTAGGCAGAAAATCTAACCTGCCATAGTTTTCAAAACAGCATAATTTCACTCTTCTCAATGATTAATCTGTTGTATTACACAACCTTGGAGTATTTAGCTTTATCAATGACATGTCCTTGAAAAATGTTTTAGAGATCCTACCAGTCTTTGAAAATATCCTTGTGCCTTGTTTCAGTTCCAGTTTTATGTATATTTTCTGCCTTGCACCTGATTATTCCTACATCTGATGGATGGCCTTGGGAATCTAATTCTGGTATTGATGGTTTTGGCTGATTGTCTCCCCTCGCAGCTGCTTTCTTCATTATTGTGTAAATTTAGATCATGAGCTCATGTTTAGCTAAACAGCTGACCTTGTAAGAGGCTTAGGTGTGAACGCTCGTAACTTTCAGCAGAAAGTCGGCAAAGATTTATTTGTGTCCCTCCAATGAGTGGCCCGCAAGGACCCCGTTTTCTACAAGTGTTGGTCCAATACTCCCTCTAGAGGCAGCGGAATTAGACAGGGCTGCTTTGCGGCCCCAGATCTGGGGCAGGGGCAGTGGGCGGCCTGTCACCCGGCAGGAGGCTCTCCGCGTGTGTCCCAGAGACCCATCTGCCTGTGAACTTCGGTCACCTGGCAGGAAGCTACGATGCCCAGAACTATGCTTAGCTGTGCAGCGCGGTGTACTGCGCAGACACGTTCCACACACACTTCAAGTAAGAGGGCGGCCTGAGTGGAAAGGTGAGAGTTTGGGCAGCTGTGCAGACAAAGAAGGCGCCCTTTGGCCTGGGCCTAAAAGCTTGTGACACTCCACTGGGCCTGCCGGGCTTTGAGGGCCCTGCCCTGGGCCCCCTGCTCCCCTGCCCTTTGTTCAGTCACAGCAGAGATGGCCACACCCACTCCCTCAGTGAGGGCAGTGTTCCAACCACCCTCAGCCCTGCCCCCTCTCCGCAGGTTACCATGGACTACAGAGGCTGCATTCTGAGGCCAGGGCGTTCCGAGAATGCCAAGGGCAGACATGATGACATTAAATGATTTCCTCTTGTGTCAGTGTTGGTAAACTTTTGGAGCTAGGAAATGGTCCACTTTACAGAAATGTTCAAATTTACTGGCATTTCATATATTCTCTGCTCTAACATTGTCCTGACTCTTTCTGTATATTCTTTACTTATGTTTTGGTTTTCCTTAATCAAAGTGTGTCTTTTAAATCTTTTCAAAGAAGATTCTTTGGACTTACTAAATCACCTGAATTTTATACGTTTTCTGTTGTATTAAGTTCTGCTCATATCTTTATTTATCTTTTTTCTATGTTCTCAGGGTTTATTGTTTTCATCTTCTGATGTCAATTAAAACACTTGGTTATTCATTTTAGTAAATCTTTTTACTTATAAAGATTTGAACTTTTGAAGATTCCAGCTTACTTGTACGTGTCTAAGGGTCAGGTCCTCTCCATTGTTGCTGGCCTAAGGCTTAGTTCACCATACAGCAATGTATATATTGACCTATTTTCCCCTCGACTTTCTGTGATTCCCTACATCTCACCTTTCTTTGCAGACAAGCCATTTGAAATACCCTTAACGTATTTCACAGCCAATAAGTCTTTGAAATAATGTGTATTTTTTAGAGAAATCTTCTTATATAATTAGGCAGAAAATCTGACCTGCCATAGTTTTCAAAACAGCATAATTTCACTCTTCTCAATGATTAATCTGTTGTATTACACAACCTTGGAGTATTTAGCTTTATCAATGACATGTCCTTGAAAAATGTTTTAGAGATCCTACCAGTCTTTGAAAACATCCTTGTGCCTTGTTTCAGTTCCAGTTTTATGTATATTTTCTGCCTTGCACCCGATTATTCCTACATCTGATGGATGGCCTTGGGAATCTAATTCTGGTATTGATGGTTTTGGCTGATTGTCTCCCCTTGTAGCTGCTTTCTTCATTATTGTGTAAATTTAGATCATGAGCTCATGTTTAGCTAAACAGCTGACCTTGTAAGAGGCTTCGGTGTGAACGCTCGTAAGTTTCAGCAGAAAGTCGGCAAAGATTTATTTGTGTCCCTCCAATGAGTGGCCCGCAAGGACCCCGTGTTCTACAAGTGTTGGTTCCATACTCCCTCTAGAGGCAGGGGACTCAGACAGGGCTGCTTTGCGGCCCCCGATCTGGGGCAGGGGCAGTGGGCGGCCTGTGACCCGGGCATGAGCCCCTCCGCGTGTGTCCCAGGGACCCATCTGCGTGCAAACTTCGGTCACCTGGCAGGAAGCTACGATGCCCAGAACTATGCTTAGCTCTGCAACGCGGTGTACTGCGCGGAGACGTTCCACACACACTTCAAGTAAGAGGGCGGCCTGAGTGGAAAGGTGAGAGTTTGGGCAGCTGTGCAGACAAAGAAGGCGCCCTTTGGCCTGGGCCTAAAAACTTGTGACACACCACTGGGTCTGCCGGGCTCTGAGGGCCCTGCCCTGGGACCCCTGCTCCCCTGCCCTTTGTTCAGTCACAGCAGAGATGGCCACACCCACTCCCTCAGTGAGGGCAGTGTTCCAACCTCCCTCAGCCCCGCCCCCTCTCCGCAGGTTACCATGGACTACAGAGGCTGCATTCTGAGGCCAGGGCGTTCCGAGAATGCCAAGGGCAGACATGTTGACCTTAAATGATTTCCTCTTGTGTCAGTGTTGGTAAACTTTAGGAGCTAGGAAATGGTCCACTTGACAGAAATGTTCAAATTTACTGGCATTTCATATATTCTCTGCACTAACATTGTCCTGACTCTTTCTGTATATTCTTTACTTATGTTTTGGTTTTCCTTAATCAAAGTGTGTCTTTTAATTCTTTTCAAAGAAGATTCTTTGGACTTACTAAATCACCTGAATTTTATACGTTTTCTGTTGTATTAAGTTCTGCTCATATCTTTATTTATCTTTTCTCTATGTTCTCAGGGTTTATTGTTTTCATCTTCTGATGTCAATTAAAACACTTGGTTATTCATTTTAATAAATCTTTTTACTTATAAAGATTTGAACTTTTGAAGATTCCAGCTTACTTGTACGTGTCTAAGGGTCAGGTCCTCTCCATTGTTGCTGGCCTAAGGCTTAGTTCACCATACAGCAATGTATATATTGACCTATTTTCCCCTCGACTTTCTGTGATTCCCTACATCTCACCTTTCTTTGCAGACAAGCCATTTGAAATACCCTTAACTTATTTCACAGCCAAGAAGTCTTTGAAATAATGTGTATTTTTTAGAGAAATCTTCTTATATAATTAGGCAGAAAATCTGACCTGCCATAGTTTTCAAAACAGCATAATTTCACTCTTCTCAATGATTTATCTGTTGTATTACACAACCTTGGAGTATTTAGCTCTATGAATGACATGTCCTTGAAAAATGTTTTAGAGATCCTACCAGTCTTTGAAAACATCCTTGTGCCTTGTTTCAGTTCCAGTTTTATGTATATTTTCTGCCTTGCACCCGATTATTCCTTCATCTGATGGATGGCCTTGGGAATCTAATTCTGGTATTGATGGTTTTGGCTGATTGTCTCCCCTTGTAGCTGCTTTCTTCATTATTGTGTAAATTTAGATCATGAGCTCATGTTTAGCTAAACAGCTGACCTTGTAAGAGGCTTAGGTGTGAACGCTCGTAAGTTTCAGCAGAAAGTCGGCAAAGATTTATTTGTGTCCCTCCAATGAGTAGCCCGCAAGGACCCCGTTTTCTACAAGTGTTGGTCCAATACTCCCTCTAGAGGCAGGGGACTCAGACAGGGCTGCTTTGCGGCCCCCGATCTGCGGCAGGGGCAGTGGGCGACCTGTGGCCCGGGCAGGAGCCTGTCCGCGTGTGTCCCAGGGACACATCTGCCTGTGAACGTCGGTCACCTGGCAGGAAGCTACGATGCCCAGACCTATGCTTAGCTGTGCAGCGCGGTATACTGCACGGACACTTTCCACACACACTTCAAGTAAGAGGGCGGCCTGAGTGGAAAGATGAGAGTTTGGGCAGCTGTGCAGACAAAGAAGGCGCCCTTTGGCCTGGGCCTAAAAGCTTGTGACACTCCACTGGGCCTGCCGGGCTCTGAGGGCCCTGCCCTGGGCCCCCTGCTCCCCTGACCTTTATTCAGTCACAGCAGAGATGGCCACACCCACTCCCTCAGTGAGGGAAGTGTTCCAACCTCCCTCAGCCCCGCCCCCTCTCCGCAGGTTACCATGGACTACAGAGGCTGCATTGTGAGGCCTGGGCGTTCCGAGAATGCCAAGGGCAGACATGATGACCTTAAATGATTTCCTCTTGTGTCAGTGTTGGTAAACTTTAGGAGCTAAGAAATGGTCCACTTTACAGAAATGTTCAAATTTACTGGCATTTCATATATTCTCTGCTCTAACATTGTCCTGTCTCTTTCTGTATATTCTTTACTTATGTTTTGGTTTTCTTTAATCAAAGTGTGTCTTTTAAATCTTTTCAAAGACAATTCTTTGGACTTACTAAATCACCTGAATTTTATACGTTTTCTGTTGTATTAAGTTCTGCTCATATCTTTATTTATCTTTTCTCTATGTTCTCAGGGTTTATTGTTTTCATCTTCTGATGTCAATTAAAACACTTGGTTATTCATTTTAATAAATCTTTTTACTTATAAAGATTTGAACTTTTGAAGATTCCAGCTTACTTGTACGTGTCTAAGGGTCAGGTCCTCTCCATTGTTGCTGGCCTAAGGCTTAGTTCACCATACAGCAATGTATATATTGACCTATTTTCCCCTCGACTTTCTGTGATTCCCTACATCTCACCTTTCTTTGCAGACAAGCCATTTGAAATACCCTTAACTTATTTCACAGCCAATAAGTCTTTGAAATAATGTGTATTTTTTAGAGAAATCTTCTTATAGAATTAGGCAGAAAATCTGACCTGCCATAGTTTTCAGAACAGCATAATTTCACTCTTCTCAATGATTAATCTGTTGTATTACACAACCTTGGAGTATTTAGCTTTATCAATGACATGTCCTTGAAAAATGTTTTAGAGATCCTACCAGTCTTTGAAAACATCCTTGTGCCTTGTTTCAGTTCCAGTTTTATGTATATTTTCTGCCTTGCATCCGATTATTCCTACATCTGATGGATGGCCTTGGGAATCTAATTCTGGTATTGATAGTTTTGGCTGATTGTCTCCCTTTGTAGCTGCTTTCTTCATTATTGTGTAAATTTAGATCATGAGCTCATGTTTATCTAAACAGCTGACCTTGTAAGAGGCTTAGGTGTGAAGGCTCGTAAGTTTCAGCAGAAAGTCGGCAAAGATTTATTTGTGTCCCTCCAATGAGTGGCCCGCAAGGACCCCGTTTTCTACAAGTGTTGGTCCAATACTCCCTCTAGAGGCAGGGGACTCAGACAGGGCTGCTTTGCGGCCCCCGATCTGGGGCAGGGGCACTGTGCGGCCTGTGACCCGGGCAGGAGCCTCTCCGCGTGTGTCCCAGGGACCCATCTGCCTGCGAACATCGGTCACCTGGCAGGAAGCTACGATGCCCAGATGTATGCTTAGCTGTGCAGTGCGGTATACTGCACGGACACGTTCCACACACACTTCAAGTAAGAGGGCGGCCTGAGTGGAAAGGTGAGAGTTTGGGCAGCTGTGCAGACAAAGAAGGCGCCCTTTGTCCTGGGCCTAAAAACTTGTGACACTCCACTGGGCCTGCCGGGTTCTGAGGGCCCTGCCCTGGGCCCCCTGCTCCCCTGCCCTTTGTTCAGTCACAGCAGAGATGGCCACACCCACTCCCTCAGTGAGGGCAGTGTTCCAACCTCCCTCAGCCCCGCCCCCTCTCCGCAGGTTACCATGGACTACAGAGGCTGCATTCTGAGGCCAGGGCGTTCCGAGAACGCCAAGGGCAGACATGATGACCTTAAATGCTTTCCTCTTGTGTCAGTGTTGGTAAACTTTAGGAGCTAGGAAATGGTCCACTTGACAGAAATGTTCAAATTTACTGGCATTTCATATATTCTCTGCTCTAACATTGTCCTCACTCTTTCTGTATATTCTTTACTTATGTTTTGGTTTTCCTTAATCAAAGTGTGTCTTTTAAATCTTTTCAAAGAAGATTCTTTGGACTTACTAAATCACCTGAATTTTATACGTTTTCTGTTGTATTAAGTTCTGCTCATATCTTTATTTATCTTTTTTCTATGTTCTCAGGGTTTATTGTTTTCATCTTCTGATGTCAATTAAAACACTTGGTTATTCATTTTAATAAATCTTTTTACTTATAAAGATTTGAACTTTTGAAGATTCCAGCTTACTTGTACGTGTCTAAGGGTCAGGTCCTCTCCATTGTTGCTGGCCTCAGGCTTAGTTCACCATACAGCAATGTATATATTGACCTATTTTCCCCTCGACTTTCTGTGATTCCCTACATCTCACCTTTCTTTGCAGACAAGCCATTTGAAATACCCTTAACTTATTTCACAGCCAATAAGTCTTTGAAATAATGTGTATTTTTTAGAGAAATCTTCTTATATAATTAGGCAGAAAATCTGACCTGCCATAGTTTTCAAAACAGCATAATTTCACTCTTCTCAATGATTAATCTGTTGTATTACACAACCTTTGATTATTTAGCTTTATCAATGACATGTCCTTTAAAAATGTTTTAGAGATCCTACCAGTCTTTGAAAACATCCTTGTGCCTTGTTTCAGTTCCAGTTTTATGTATATTTTCTGCCTTGCACCCGAATATTCCTACATCTGATTGATGGCCTTGGGAATCTAATTCTGGTATTGATTGTTTTTGCTGATTGTCTCCCCTTGTAGCTGCTTTCTTCATTATTGTGTAAATTTAGATCTTGAGCTCATGTTTAGCTAAACACCTGACCTTGTAAGAGGCTTAGGTGTGAACGCTCGTAAGTTTCAGCAGAAAGTCGGCAAAGATTTATTTGTGTCCCTCCAATGAGTGGCCCGCAAGGACCCCGTTTCCTACAAGTGTTGGTCCAATACTCCCTCTAGAGTCATGGGACTCAGACAGGGCTGCTTTGCGGCCCCCGATCTGGGGCAGGGGCAGTGGGCGGCCTGTGACCCGGGCAGGAGCCCCTCCGCGTGTGTCCCAGGGACCCATCTGCCTGCGAACTTCGATCACCTGGCAGGAAGCTATGATGCCCAGAACTATGCTTAGCTGTGCAGCGCGGTGTACTCCGCGGACACGTTCCACACACACTTCAAGTAAGAGGGCGGCCTGAGTGGAAAGGTGAGAGTTTGGGCAGCTGAGCAGACAAAGAAGGTGCCCTTTGGCCTGGGCCTAAAAACTTGTGACACTCCACTGGGCCAGCCGGGCTCTGAGGGCCCTGCACTGGGCCCCCTGCTCCCCTGCCCTTTGTTCAGTCACAGCAGAGATGGCCACACCCACTCCCTCAGTGAGGGCAGTGTTCCAACCTCCCTCAGCCCCGCCCCCTCTCCGCAGGTTACCATGGACTACAGAGGCTGCATTCTGAGGCCAGGGCGTTCCGAGAATGCCAAGGGCAGACATGATGACCTTAAATGATTTCCTCTTGTGTCAGTGTTGGTAAACTTTAGGAGCTAGGAAATGGTCCACTTGACAGAAATGTTCAAATTTACTGGCATTTCATATATTGTCTGCTCTAACATTTTCCTGACTCTTTCTGTATATTCTTTACTTATGTTTTGGTTTTCCTTAATCAAAGTGTGTCTTTTAAATCTTTTCAAAGAAGATTCTTTGGACTTACTAAATCACCTGAATTTTATACGTTTTCTGTTGTATTAAGTTCTGCTCATATCTTTATTTATCTTTTCTCTATGTTCTCAGGGTTTATTGTTTTCATCTTCTGATGTCAATTAAAACACTTGGTTATTCATTTTAATAAATCTTTTTACTTATAAAGATTTGAACTTTTGAAGATTCCAGCTTACTTGTACGTGTCTAAGGGTCAGGTCCTCTCCATTGTTGCTGGCCTAAGGCTTAGTTCACCATACAGCAATGTATATATTGACCTATTTTCCCCTCGACTTTCTGTGATTCCCTACATCTCACCTTTCTTTGCAGACAAGCCATTTGAAATACCCTTAACGTATTTCACAGCCAATAAGTCTTTGAAATAATGTGTATTTTTTAGAGAAATCTTCTTATATAATTAGGCAGAAAATCTGACCTGCCATAGTTTTCAAAACAGCATAATTTCACTCTTCTCAATGATTAATCTGTTGTATTACACAACCTTGGAGTATTTAGCTTTATCAATGACATGTCCTTGAAAAATGTTTTAGAGATCCTACCAGTCTTTGAAAGCATCCTTGTGCCTTGTTTCAGTTCCAGTTTTATGTATATTTTCTGCCTTGCACCCGATTATTCCTACATCGGATGGATGGCCTTGGGAATCTAATTCTGGTATTGATGGTTTTGGCTGATTGTCTCCCCTTGTAGCTGCTTTCTTCATTATTGTGTAAATTTAGATCATGAGCTCATGTTTAGCTAAACAGCTGACCTTGTAAGAGGCTTAGGTGTGAACGCTCGTAAGTTTCAGCAGAAAGTCGGCAAAGATTTATTTGTGTCCCTCCAATGAGTGGCCCGCAAGGACCCCGTTTTCTACAAGTGTTGGTCCAATAATCCCTCTAGAGTCAGGGGACTCAGACAGGGCTAATTTGCGGCCCCCAATCTGGGGCAGGGGCAGTGGGTGGCCTGTGACCCGGCCAGGAGCCTTTCCGCGTGTGTCCCAGGGACCCATCTGCCTGCGAACTTCGGTCACCTGGCAGGAAGCTACGATGCCCAGACCTATGCTTAGCTGTGCAGCGCGGTGTAGTGCGCGGACACGTTCCACACACACTTCAAGTAAGAGGGCGGCCTGAGTGGAAAGGTGAGAGTTTGGGCAGCTGTGCAGACAAAGAAGGCGCCCTTTGGCCTGGGCCTAAAAGCTTGTGACACTCCACTGGGCCTGCCGGGCTCTGAGGGCCCTGCCCTGGGCCCCCTGCTCCCCTGACCTTTATTCAGTCACAGCAGAGATGGCCACACCCACTCCCTCAGTGAGGGAAGTGTTCCAACCTCCCTCAGCCCCGCCCCCTCTCCGCAGGTTACCATGGACTACAGAGGCTGCATTGTGAGGCCTGGGCGTTCCGAGAATGCCAAGGGCAGACATGATGACCTTAAATGATTTCCTCTTGTGTCAGTGTTGGTAAACTTTAGGAGCTAAGAAATGGTCCACTTTACAGAAATGTTCAAATTTACTGGCATTTCATATATTCTCTGCTCTAACATTGTCCTGTCTCTTTCTGTATATTCTTTACTTATGTTTTGGTTTTCTTTAATCAAAGTGTGTCTTTTAAATCTTTTCAAAGACAATTCTTTGGACTTACTAAATCACCTGAATTTTATACGTTTTCTGTTGTATTAAGTTCTGCTCATATCTTTATTTATCTTTTCTCTATGTTCTCAGGGTTTATTGTTTTCATCTTCTGATGTCAATTAAAACACTTGGTTATTCATTTTAATAAATCTTTTTACTTATAAAGATTTGAACTTTTGAAGATTCCAGCTTACTTGTACGTGTCTAAGGGTCAGGTCCTCTCCATTGTTGCTGGCCTAAGGCTTAGTTCACCATACAGCAATGTATATATTGACCTATTTTCCCCTCGACTTTCTGTGATTCCCTACATCTCACCTTTCTTTGCAGACAAGCCATTTGAAATACCCTTAACTTATTTCACAGCCAATAAGTCTTTGAAATAATGTGTATTTTTTAGAGAAATCTTCTTATAGAATTAGGCAGAAAATCTGACCTGCCATAGTTTTCAGAACAGCATAATTTCACTCTTCTCAATGATTAATCTGTTGTATTACACAACCTTGGAGTATTTAGCTTTATCAATGACATGTCCTTGAAAAATGTTTTAGAGATCCTACCAGTCTTTGAAAACATCCTTGTGCCTTGTTTCAGTTCCAGTTTTATGTATATTTTCTGCCTTGCATCCGATTATTCCTACATCTGATGGATGGCCTTGGGAATCTAATTCTGGTATTGATAGTTTTGGCTGATTGTCTCCCTTTGTAGCTGCTTTCTTCATTATTGTGTAAATTTAGATCATGAGCTCATGTTTATCTAAACAGCTGACCTTGTAAGAGGCTTAGGTGTGAAGGCTCGTAAGTTTCAGCAGAAAGTCGGCAAAGATTTATTTGTGTCCCTCCAATGAGTGGCCCGCAAGGACCCCGTTTTCTACAAGTGTTGGTCCAATACTCCCTCTAGAGGCAGGGGACTCAGACAGGGCTGCTTTGCGGCCCCCGATCTGGGGCAGGGGCACTGTGCGGCCTGTGACCCGGGCAGGAGCCTCTCCGCGTGTGTCCCAGGGACCCATCTGCCTGCGAACATCGGTCACCTGGCAGGAAGCTACGATGCCCAGATGTATGCTTAGCTGTGCAGTGCGGTATACTGCACGGACACGTTCCACACACACTTCAAGTAAGAGGGCGGCCTGAGTGGAAAGGTGAGAGTTTGGGCAGCTGTGCAGACAAAGAAGGCGCCCTTTGTCCTGGGCCTAAAAACTTGTGACACTCCACTGGGCCTGCCGGGTTCTGAGGGCCCTGCCCTGGGCCCCCTGCTCCCCTGCCCTTTGTTCAGTCACAGCAGAGATGGCCACACCCACTCCCTCAGTGAGGGCAGTGTTCCAACCTCCCTCAGCCCCGCCCCCTCTCCGCAGGTTACCATGGACTACAGAGGCTGCATTCTGAGGCCAGGGCGTTCCGAGAACGCCAAGGGCAGACATGATGACCTTAAATGCTTTCCTCTTGTGTCAGTGTTGGTAAACTTTAGGAGCTAGGAAATGGTCCACTTGACAGAAATGTTCAAA
This sequence comes from Mesoplodon mirus, assembly GCF_964341445.2. Classification (NCBI taxonomy): domain Eukaryota; kingdom Metazoa; phylum Chordata; class Mammalia; order Artiodactyla; family Ziphiidae; genus Mesoplodon; species Mesoplodon mirus. The sequence goes on along the minus strand of NC_138976.1, from coordinate 130,349,139 downwards.
TTTACTGGCATTTCATATATTCTCTGCTCTAACATTGTCCTCACTCTTTCTGTATATTCTTTACTTATGTTTTGGTTTTCCTTAATCAAAGTGTGTCTTTTAAATCTTTTCAAAGAAGATTCTTTGGACTTACTAAATCACCTGAATTTTATACGTTTTCTGTTGTATTAAGTTCTGCTCATATCTTTATTTATCTTTTTTCTATGTTCTCAGGGTTTATTGTTTTCATCTTCTGATGTCAATTAAAACACTTGGTTATTCATTTTAATAAATCTTTTTACTTATAAAGATTTGAACTTTTGAAGATTCCAGCTTACTTGTACGTGTCTAAGGGTCAGGTCCTCTCCATTGTTGCTGGCCTCAGGCTTAGTTCACCATACAGCAATGTATATATTGACCTATTTTCCCCTCGACTTTCTGTGATTCCCTACATCTCACCTTTCTTTGCAGACAAGCCATTTGAAATACCCTTAACTTATTTCACAGCCAATAAGTCTTTGAAATAATGTGTATTTTTTAGAGAAATCTTCTTATATAATTAGGCAGAAAATCTGACCTGCCATAGTTTTCAAAACAGCATAATTTCACTCTTCTCAATGATTAATCTGTTGTATTACACAACCTTTGATTATTTAGCTTTATCAATGACATGTCCTTTAAAAATGTTTTAGAGATCCTACCAGTCTTTGAAAACATCCTTGTGCCTTGTTTCAGTTCCAGTTTTATGTATATTTTCTGCCTTGCACCCGAATATTCCTACATCTGATTGATGGCCTTGGGAATCTAATTCTGGTATTGATTGTTTTTGCTGATTGTCTCCCCTTGTAGCTGCTTTCTTCATTATTGTGTAAATTTAGATCTTGAGCTCATGTTTAGCTAAACACCTGACCTTGTAAGAGGCTTAGGTGTGAACGCTCGTAAGTTTCAGCAGAAAGTCGGCAAAGATTTATTTGTGTCCCTCCAATGAGTGGCCCGCAAGGACCCCGTTTCCTACAAGTGTTGGTCCAATACTCCCTCTAGAGTCATGGGACTCAGACAGGGCTGCTTTGCGGCCCCCGATCTGGGGCAGGGGCAGTGGGCGGCCTGTGACCCGGGCAGGAGCCCCTCCGCGTGTGTCCCAGGGACCCATCTGCCTGCGAACTTCGATCACCTGGCAGGAAGCTATGATGCCCAGAACTATGCTTAGCTGTGCAGCGCGGTGTACTCCGCGGACACGTTCCACACACACTTCAAGTAAGAGGGCGGCCTGAGTGGAAAGGTGAGAGTTTGGGCAGCTGAGCAGACAAAGAAGGTGCCCTTTGGCCTGGGCCTAAAAACTTGTGACACTCCACTGGGCCAGCCGGGCTCTGAGGGCCCTGCACTGGGCCCCCTGCTCCCCTGCCCTTTGTTCAGTCACAGCAGAGATGGCCACACCCACTCCCTCAGTGAGGGCAGTGTTCCAACCTCCCTCAGCCCCGCCCCCTCTCCGCAGGTTACCATGGACTACAGAGGCTGCATTCTGAGGCCAGGGCGTTCCGAGAATGCCAAGGGCAGACATGATGACCTTAAATGATTTCCTCTTGTGTCAGTGTTGGTAAACTTTAGGAGCTAGGAAATGGTCCACTTGACAGAAATGTTCAAATTTACTGGCATTTCATATATTGTCTGCTCTAACATTTTCCTGACTCTTTCTGTATATTCTTTACTTATGTTTTGGTTTTCCTTAATCAAAGTGTGTCTTTTAAATCTTTTCAAAGAAGATTCTTTGGACTTACTAAATCACCTGAATTTTATACGTTTTCTGTTGTATTAAGTTCTGCTCATATCTTTATTTATCTTTTCTCTATGTTCTCAGGGTTTATTGTTTTCATCTTCTGATGTCAATTAAAACACTTGGTTATTCATTTTAATAAATCTTTTTACTTATAAAGATTTGAACTTTTGAAGATTCCAGCTTACTTGTACGTGTCTAAGGGTCAGGTCCTCTCCATTGTTGCTGGCCTAAGGCTTAGTTCACCATACAGCAATGTATATATTGACCTATTTTCCCCTCGACTTTCTGTGATTCCCTACATCTCACCTTTCTTTGCAGACAAGCCATTTGAAATACCCTTAACGTATTTCACAGCCAATAAGTCTTTGAAATAATGTGTATTTTTTAGAGAAATCTTCTTATATAATTAGGCAGAAAATCTGACCTGCCATAGTTTTCAAAACAGCATAATTTCACTCTTCTCAATGATTAATCTGTTGTATTACACAACCTTGGAGTATTTAGCTTTATCAATGACATGTCCTTTAAAAATGTTTTAGAGATCCTACCAGTCTTTGAAAGCATCCTTGTGCCTTGTTTCAGTTCCAGTTTTATGTATATTTTCTGCCTTGCACCCGATTATTCCTACATCGGATGGATGGCCTTGGGAATCTAATTCTGGTATTGATGGTTTTGGCTGATTGTCTCCCCTTGTAGCTGCTTTCTTCATTATTGTGTAAATTTAGATCATGAGCTCATGTTTAGCTAAACAGCTGACCTTGTAAGAGGCTTAGGTGTGAACGCTCGTAAGTTTCAGCAGAAAGTCGGCAAAGATTTATTTGTGTCCCTCTAATGAGTGGCCCGCAAGGACCCCGTTTTCTACAAGTGTTGGTCCAATAATCCCTCTAGAGTCAGGGGACTCAGACAGGGCTAATTTGCGGCCCCCAATCTGGGGCAGGGGCAGTGGGTGGCCTGTGACCCGGCCAGGAGCCTCTCCGCGTGTGTCCCAGGGACCCATCTGCCTGCGAACTTCGGTCACCTGGCAGGAAGCTACGATGCCCAGACCTATGCTTAGCTGTGCAGCGCGGTGTAGTGCGCGGACACGTTCCACACACACTTCAAGTAAGAGGGCGGCCTGAGTGGAAAGGTGAGAGTTTGGGCAGCTGTGCAGACAAAGAAGGCGCCCTTTGGCCTGGGCCTAAAAACTTGTGACACTCCACTGGGCCTGCCGGGCTCTGAGGGCCCTGCCCTGGGCCCCCTGCTCCCCTGCCCTTTGTTCAGTCACAGCAGAGATGGCCACACCCACTCCCTCAGTGAGGGCAGTGTTCCAACCTCCCTCAGCCCCGCCCCCTCTCCGCAGGTTACCATGGACTACAGAGGCTGCATTCTGAGGCCAGGGCGTTCCGAGAATGCCAAGGGCAGACATGATGACCTTAAATGATTTCCTCTTGTGTCAGTGTTGGTAAACTTTAGGAGCTAGGAAATGGTCCACTTGACAGAAATGTTCAAATTTACTGGCATTTCATATATTGTCTGCTCTAACATTTTCCTGACTCTTTCTGTATATTCTTTACTTATGTTTTGGTTTTCCTTAATCAAAGTGTGTCTTTTAAATCTTTTCAAAGAAGATTCTTTGGACTTACTAAATCACCTGAATTTTATACGTTTTCTGTTGTATTAAGTTCTGCTCATATCTTTATTTATCTTTTCTCTATGTTCTCAGGGTTTATTGTTTTCATCTTCTGATGTCAATTAAAACACTTGGTTATTCATTTTAATAAATCTTTTTACTTATAAAGATTTGAACTTTTGAAGATTCCAGCTTACTTGTACGTGTCTAAGGGTCAGGTCCTCTCCATTGTTGCTGGCCTAAGGCTTAGTTCACCATACAGCAATGTATATATTGACCTATTTTCCCCTCGACTTTCTGTGATTCCCTACATCTCACCTTTCTTTGCAGACAAGCCATTTGAAATACCCTTAACGTATTTCACAGCCAATAAGTCTTTGAAATAATGTGTATTTTGTAGAGAAATCTTCTTATATAATTAGGCAGAAAATCTGACCTGCCATAGTTTTCAAAACAGCATAATTTCACTCTTCTCAATGATTAATCTGTTGTATTACACAACCTTGGAGTATTTAGCTTTATCAATGACATGTCCTTGAAAAATGTTTTAGAGATCCTACCAGTCTTTGAAAACATCCTTGTGCCTTGTTTCAGTTCCAGTTTTATGTATATTTTCTGCCTTGCACCCGATTATTCCTACATCTGATGGATGGCCTTGGGAATCTAATTCTGGTATTGATGGTTTTGGCTGATTGTCTCCCCTTGTAGCTGCTTTCTTCATTATTGTGTAAATTTAGATCATGAGCTCATGTTTACCTAAACAGCTGACCTTGTAAGAGGCTTAGGTGTGAACGCTCGTAAGTTTCAGCAGAAAGTCGGCAAAGATTTATTTGTGTCCCTCCAATGAGTGGCCCGCAAGGACCCCGTTTTCTACAAGTGTTGGTCCAATACTCCCTCTAGAGGCAGGTGACTCACACAGGGCTGCTTTGCGGCCCCGATCTGGGGCAGGGGCCGTGGGCGGCCTGTGGCCCGGGCAGGAGCCTCTCCACGTGTGTCCCAGGGACCCATTTGCCTGCGAACTTCGGTCACCTGGCAGGAAGCTACGATGCCCAGACCTATGCTTAGCTGTGCAGCGCGGTATACTGCACGGACACATTCCACACACACTTCAAGTAAGAGGGCGGCCTGAGTGGAAAGGTGAGAGTTTGGACAGCTGTGCAGACAAAGAAGCTGCCCTTTGGCCTGGGCCTAAAAGCTTGTGACACTCCACTGGGCCTGCCGGGCTCTGAGGGCCCTGCCCTGGGCCCCCTGCTCCCCTGCCCTTTGTTCAGTCACAGCAGAGATGGCCACACCCACTCCCTCAGTGAGGGCAGTGTTCCAAACTCCCTCAGCCACGCCCCTTCTCCGCAGGTTACCATGAACTACAGAGGCTGCATTCTGAGGCCAGGGCGTTCCGAGAATGCCAAGGGCAGACATGATGACCTTAAATGATTTCCTCTTGTGTCAGTGTTGGTAAACTTTAGGAGCTAGGAAATGGTCCACTTGACAGAAATGTTCAAATTTACTGGCATTTCATATATTCTCTGCTCTAACATTGTCCTGACTCTTTCTGTATATTCTTTACTTATGTTTTGGTTTTCCTTAAACAAGGTGTGTCTTTTAATTCTTTTCAAAGAAGATTCTTTGGACTTACTAAATCACCTGAATTTTATACGTTTTCTGTTGTATTAAGTTCTGCTCATATCTTTATTTATCTTTTTTCTGTGTTCTCAGGGTTTATTGTTTTCATCTTCTGATGTCAATTAAAACACTTGGTTATTCATTTTAATAAATTTTTTACTTATAAAGATTTGAACTTTTGACGATTCCAGCTTACTTGTACGTGTCTAAGGGTCAGGTCCTCTCCATTGTTGCTGGCCTAAGGCTTAGTTCACCATACAGCAATGTATATATTGACCTATTTTCCCCTCGACTTTCTGTGATTCCCTACATCTCACCTTTCTTTGCAGACAAGCCATTTGAAATACCCTTAACTTATTTCACAGCCATGAAGTCTTTGAAATAATGTGTATTTTTTAGAGAAATCTTCTTATATAATTAGGCAGAAAATCTAACCTGCCATAGTTTTCAAAACAGCATAATTTCACTCTTCTCTATGATTAATCTGTTGTATTACACAACCTTGGAGTATTTAGCTTTATCAATGACATGTCCTTGAAAAATGTTTTAGAGATCCTACCAGTCTTTGAAAATATCCTTGTGCCTTGTTTCAGTTCCAGTTTTATGTATATTTTCTGCCTTGCACCTGATTATTCCTACATCTGATGGATGGCCTTGGGAATCTAATTCTGGTATTGATGGTTTTGGCTGATTGTCTCCCCTCGCAGCTGCTTTCTTCATTATTGTGTAAATTTAGATCATGAGCTCATGTTTAGCTAAACAGCTGACCTTGTAAGAGGCTTAGGTGTGAACGCTCGTAACTTTCAGCAGAAAGTCGGCAAAGATTTATTTGTGTCCCTCCAATGAGTGGCCCGCAAGGACCCCGTTTTCTACAAGTGTTGGTCCAATACTCCCTCTAGAGGCAGCGGAATTAGACAGGGCTGCTTTGCGGCCCCAGATCTGGGGCAGGGGCAGTGGGCGGCCTGTCACCCGGCAGGAGGCTCTCCGCGTGTGTCCCAGAGACCCATCTGCCTGTGAACTTCGGTCACCTGGCAGGAAGCTACGATGCCCAGAACTATGCTTAGCTGTGCAGCGCGGTGTACTGCGCAGACACGTTCCACACACACTTCAAGTAAGAGGGCGGCCTGAGTGGAAAGGTGAGAGTTTGGGCAGCTGTGCAGACAAAGAAGGCGCCCTTTGGCCTGGGCCTAAAAGCTTGTGACACTCCACTGGGCCTGCCGGGCTTTGAGGGCCCTGCCCTGGGCCCCCTGCTCCCCTGCCCTTTGTTCAGTCACAGCAGAGATGGCCACACCCACTCCCTCAGTGAGGGCAGTGTTCCAAACACCCTCAGCCCTGCCCCCTCTCCGCAGGTTACCATGGACTACAGAGGCTGCATTCTGAGGCCAGGGCGTTCCGAGAATGCCAAGGGCAGACATGATGACATTAAATGATTTCCTCTTGTGTCAGTGTTGGTAAACTTTTGGAGCTAGGAAATGGTCCACTTTACAGAAATGTTCAAATTTACTGGCATTTCATATATTCTCTGCTCTAACATTGTCCTGACTCTTTCTGTATATTCTTTACTTATGTTTTGGTTTTCCTTAATCAAAGTGTGTCTTTTAAATCTTTTCAAAGAAGATTCTTTGGACTTACTAAATCACCTGAATTTTATACGTTTTCTGTTGTATTAAGTTCTGCTCATATCTTTATTTATCTTTTTTCTATGTTCTCAGGGTTTATTGTTTTCATCTTCTGATGTCAATTAAAACACTTGGTTATTCATTTTAGTAAATCTTTTTACTTATAAAGATTTGAACTTTTGAAGATTCCAGCTTACTTGTACGTGTCTAAGGGTCAGGTCCTCTCCATTGTTGCTGGCCTAAGGCTTAGTTCACCATACAGCAATGTATATATTGACCTATTTTCCCCTCGACTTTCTGTGATTCCCTACATCTCACCTTTCTTTGCAGACAAGCCATTTGAAATACCCTTAACGTATTTCACAGCCAATAAGTCTTTGAAATAATGTGTATTTTTTAGAGAAATCTTCTTATATAATTAGGCAGAAAATCTGACCTGCCATAGTTTTCAAAACAGCATAATTTCACTCTTCTCAATGATTAATCTGTTGTATTACACAACCTTGGAGTATTTAGCTTTATCAATGACATGTCCTTGAAAAATGTTTTAGAGATCCTACCAGTCTTTGAAAACATCCTTGTGCCTTGTTTCAGTTCCAGTTTTATGTATATTTTCTGCCTTGCACCCGATTATTCCTACATCTGATGGATGGCCTTGGGAATCTAATTCTGGTATTGATGGTTTTGGCTGATTGTCTCCCCTTGTAGCTGCTTTCTTCATTATTGTGTAAATTTAGATCATGAGCTCATGTTTAGCTAAACAGCTGACCTTGTAAGAGGCTTCGGTGTGAACGCTCGTAAGTTTCAGCAGAAAGTCGGCAAAGATTTATTTGTGTCACTCCAATGAGTGGCCCGCAAGGACCCCGTGTTCTACAAGTGTTGGTCCAATACTCCCTCTAGAGGCAGGGGACTCAGACAGGGCTGCTTTGCGGCCCCCGATCTGGGGCAGGGGCAGTGGGCGGCCTGTGACCCGGGCATGAGCCCCTCCGCGTGTGTCCCAGGGACCCATCTGCCTGCAAACTTCGGTCACCTGGCAGGAAGCTACGATGCCCAGAACTATGCTTAGCTCTGCAACGCGGTGTACTGCACGGAGACGTTCCACACACACTTCAAGTAAGAGGGCGGCCTGAGTGGAAAGGTGAGAGTTTGGGCAGCTGTGCAGACAAAGAAGGCGCCCTTTGGCCTGGGCCTAAAAACTTGTGACACACCACTGGGTCTGCCGGGCTCTGAGGGCCCTGCCCTGGGACCCCTGCTCCCCTGCCCTTTGTTCAGTCACAGCAGAGATGGCCACACCCACTCCCTCAGTGAGGGCAGTGTTCCAACCTCCCTCAGCCCCGCCCCCTCTCCGCAGGTTACCATGGACTACAGAGGCTGCATTCTGAGGCCAGGGCGTTCCGAGAATGCCAAGGGCAGACATGTTGACCTTAAATGATTTCCTCTTGTGTCAGTGTTGGTAAACTTTAGGAGCTAGGAAATGGTCCACTTGACAGAAATGTTCAAATTTACTGGCATTTCATATATTCTCTGCACTAACATTGTCCTGACTCTTTCTGTATATTCTTTACTTATGTTTTGGTTTTCCTTAATCAAAGTGTGTCTTTTAATTCTTTTCAAAGAAGATTCTTTGGACTTACTAAATCACCTGAATTTTATACGTTTTCTGTTGTATTAAGTTCTGCTCATATCTTTATTTATCTTTTCTCTATGTTCTCAGGGTTTATTGTTTTCATCTTCTGATGTCAATTAAAACACTTGGTTATTCATTTTAATAAATCTTTTTACTTATAAAGATTTGAACTTTTGAAGATTCCAGCTTACTTGTACGTGTCTAAGGGTCAGGTCCTCTCCATTGTTGCTGGCCTAAGGCTTAGTTCACCATACAGCAATGTATATATTGACCTATTTTCCCCTCGACTTTCTGTGATTCCCTACATCTCACCTTTCTTTGCAGACAAGCCATTTGAAATACCCTTAACTTATTTCACAGCCAAGAAGTCTTTGAAATAATGTGTATTTTTTAGAGAAATCTTCTTATATAATTAGGCAGAAAATCTGACCTGCCATAGTTTTCAAAACAGCATAATTTCACTCTTCTCAATGATTTATCTGTTGTATTACACAACCTTGGAGTATTTAGCTCTATGAATGACATGTCCTTGAAAAATGTTTTAGAGATCCTACCAGTCTTTGAAAACATCCTTGTGCTTTGTTTCAGTTCCAGTTTTATGTATATTTTCTGCCTTGCACCCGATTATTCCTTCATCTGATGGATGGCCTTGGGAATCTAATTCTGGTATTGATGGTTTTGGCTGATTGTCTCCCCTTGTAGCTGCTTTCTTCATTATTGTGTAAATTTAGATCATGAGCTCATGTTTAGCTAAACAGCTGACCTTGTAAGAGGCTTAGGTGTGAACGCTCGTAAGTTTCAGCAGAAAGTCGGCAAAGATTTATTTGTGTCCCTCCAATGAGTAGCCCGCAAGGACCCCGTTTTCTACAAGTGTTGGTCCAATACTCCCTCTAGAGGCAGGGGACTCAGACAGGGCTGCTTTGCGGCCCCCGATCTGCGGTAGGGGCAGTGGGCGACCTGTGGCCCGGGCAGGAGCCTGTCCGCGTGTGTCCCAGGGACACATCTGCCTGTGAACGTCGGTCACCTGGCAGGAAGCTACGATGCCCAGACCTATGCTTAGCTGTGCAGCGCGGTATACTGCACGGACACGTTCCACACACACTTCAAGTAAGAGGGCGGCCTGAGTGGAAAGATGAGAGTTTGGGCAGCTGTGCAGACAAAGAAGGCGCCCTTTGGCCTGGGCCTAAAAGCTTGTGACACTCCACTGGGCCTGCCGGGCTCTGAGGGCCCTGCCCTGGGCCCCCTGCTCCCCTGACCTTTATTCAGTCACAGCAGAGATGGCCACACCCACTCCCTCAGTGAGGGAAGTGTTCCAACCTCCCTCAGCCCCGCCCCCTCTCCGCAGGTTACCATGGACTACAGAGGCTGCATTGTGAGGCCTGGGCCTTCCGAGAATGCCAAGGGCAGACATGATGACCTTAAATGATTTCCTCTTGTGTCAGTGTTGGTAAACTTTAGGAGCTAAGAAATGGTCCACTTTACAGAAATGTTCAAATTTACTGGCATTTCATATATTCTCTGCTCTAACATTGTCCTGTCTCTTTCTGTATATTCTTTACTTATGTTTTGGTTTTCTTTAATCAAAGTGTGTCTTTTAAATCTTTTCAAAGACAATTCTTTGGACTTACTAAATCACCTGAATTTTATACGTTTTCTGTTGTATTAAGTTCTGCTCATATCTTTATTTATCTTTTCTCTATGTTCTCAGGGTTTATTGTTTTCATCTTCTGATGTCAATTAAAACACTTGGTTATTCATTTTAATAAATCTTTTTACTTATAAAGATTTGAACTTTTGAAGATTCCAGCTTACTTGTACGTGTCTAAGGGTCAGGTCCTCTCCATTGTTGCTGGCCTAAGGCTTAGTTCACCATACAGCAATGTATATATTGACCTATTTTCCCCTCGACTTTCTGTGATTCCCTACATCTCACCTTTCTTTGCAGACAAGCCATTTGAAATACCCTTAACTTATTTCACAGCCAATAAGTCTTTGAAATAATGTGTATTTTTTAGAGAAATCTTCTTATAGAATTAGGCAGAAAATCTGACCTGCCATAGTTTTCAGAACAGCATAATTTCACTCTTCTCAATGATTAATCTGTTGTATTACACAACCTTGGAGTATTTAGCTTTATCAATGACATGTCCTTGAAAAATGTTTTAGAGATCCTACCAGTCTTTGAAAATATCCTTGTGCCTTGTTTCAGTTCCAGTTTTATGTATATTTTCTGCCTTGCACCTGATTATTCCTACATCTGATGGATGGCCTTGGGAATCTAATTCTGGTATTGATGGTTTTGGCTGATTGTCTCCCCTCGCAGCTGCTTTCTTCATTATTGTGTAAATTTAGATCATGAGCTCATGTTTAGCTAAACAGCTGACCTTGTAAGAGGCTTAGGTGTGAACGCTCGTAACTTTCAGCAGAAAGTCGGCAAAGATTTATTTGTGTCCCTCCAATGAGTGGCCCGCAAGGACCCCGTTTTCTACAAGTGTTGGTCCAATACTCCCTCTAGAGGCAGCAGAATTAGACAGGGCTGCTTTGCGGCCCCAGATCTGGGGCAGGGGCAGTGGGCGGCCTGTCACCCGGCAGGAGGCTCTCCGCGTGTGTCCCAGAGACCCATCTGCCTGTGAACTTCGGTCACCTGGCAGGAAGCTACGATGCCCAGAACTATGCTTAGCTGTGCAGCGCGGTGTACTGCGCAGACACGTTCCACACACACTTCAAGTAAGAGGGCGGCCTGAGTGGAAAGGTGAGAGTTTGGGCAGCTGTGCAGACAAAGAAGGCGCCCTTTGGCCTGGGCCTAAAAGCTTGTGACACTCCACTGGGCCTGCCGGGCTTTGAGGGCCCTGCCCTGGGCCCCCTGCTCCCCTGCCCTTTGTTCAGTCACAGCAGAGATGGCCACACCCACTCCCTCAGTGAGGGCAGTGTTCCAACCACCCTCAGCCCTGCCCCCTCTCCGCAGGTTACCATGGACTACAGAGGCTGCATTCTGAGGCCAGGGCGTTCCGAGAATGCCAAGGGCAGACATGATGACATTAAATGATTTCCTCTTGTGTCAGTGTTGGTAAACTTTTGGAGCTAGGAAATGGTCCACTTGACAGAAATGTTCAAATTTACTGGCATTTCATATATTCTCTGCTCTAACATTGTCCTGACTCTTTCTGTATATTCTTTACTTATGTTTTGGTTTTCCTTAATCAAAGTGTGTCTTTTAAATCTTTTCAAAGAAGATTCTTTGGACTTACTAAATCACCTGAATTTTATACGTTTTCTGTTGTATTAAGTTCTGCTCATATCTTTATTTATCTTTTTTCTATGTTCTCAGGGTTTATTGTTTTCATCTTCTGATGTCAATTAAAACACTTGGTTATTCATTTTAGTAAATCTTTTTACTTATAAAGATTTGAACTTTTGAAGATTCCAGCTTACTTGTACGTGTCTAAGGGTCAGGTCCTCTCCATTGTTGCTGGCCTAAGGCTTAGTTCACCATACAGCAATGTATATATTGACCTATTTTCCCCTCGACTTTCTGTGATTCCCTACATCTCACCTTTCTTTGCAGACAAGCCATTTGAAATACCCTTAACGTATTTCACAGCCAATAAGTCTTTGAAATAATGTGTATTTTTTAGAGAAATCTTCTTATATAATTAGGCAGAAAATCTGACCTGCCATAGTTTTCAAAACAGCATAATTTCACTCTTCTCAATGATTAATCTGTTGTATTACACAACCTTGGAGTATTTAGCTTTATCAATGACATGTCCTTGAAAAATGTTTTAGAGATCCTACCAGTCTTTGAAAACATCCTTGTGCCTTGTTTCAGTTCCAGTTTTATGTATATTTTCTGCCTTGCACCCGATTATTCCTACATCTGATGGATGGCCTTGGGAATCTAATTCTGGTATTGATGGTTTTGGCTGATTGTCTCCCCTTGTAGCTGCTTTCTTCATTATTGTGTAAATTTAGATCATGAGCTCATGTTTAGCTAAACAGCTGACCTTGTAAGAGGCTTCGGTGTGAACGCTCGTAAGTTTCAGCAGAAAGTCGGCAAAGATTTATTTGTGTCACTCCAATGAGTGGCCCGCAAGGACCCCGTGTTCTACAAGTGTTGGTCCAATACTCCCTCTAGAGGCAGGGGACTCAGACAGGGCTGCTTTGCGGCCCCCGATCTGGGGCAGGGGCAGTGGGCGGCCTGTGACCCGGGCATGAGCCCCTCCGCGTGTGTCCCAGGGACCCATTTGCCTGCAAACTTCGGTCACCTGGCAGGAAGCTACGATGCCCAGAACTATGCTTAGCTCTGCAACGCGGTGTACTGCGCGGAGACGTTCCACACACACTTCAAGTAAGAGGGCGGCCTGAGTGGAAAGGTGAGAGTTTGGGCAGCTGTGCAGACAAAGAAGGCGCCCTTTGGCCTGGGCCTAAAAACTTGTGACACACCACTGGGTCTGCCGGGCTCTGAGGGCCCTGCCCTGGGACCCCTGCTCCCCTGCCCTTTGTTCAGTCACAGCAGAGATGGCCACACCCACTCCCTCAGTGAGGGCAGTGTTCCAACCTCCCTCAGCCCCGCCCCCTCTCCGCAGGTTACCATGGACTACAGAGGCTGCATTCTGAGGCCAGGGCGTTCCGAGAATGCCAAGGGCAGACATGTTGACCTTAAATGATTTCCTCTTGTGTCAGTGTTGGTAAACTTTAGGAGCTAGGAAATGGTCCACTTGACAGAAATGTTCAAATTTACTGGCATTTCATATATTCTCTGCACTAACATTGTCCTGACTCTTTCTGTATATTCTTTACTTATGTTTTGGTTTTCCTTAATCAAAGTGTGTCTTTTAATTCTTTTCAAAGAAGATTCTTTGGACTTACTAAATCACCTGAATTTTATACGTTTTCTGCTGTATTAAGTTCTGCTCATATCTTTATTTATCTTTTCTCTATGTTCTCAGGGTTTATTGTTTTCATCTTCTGATGTCAATTAAAACACTTGGTTATTCATTTTAATAAATCTTTTTACTTATAAAGATTTGAACTTTTGAAGATTCCAGCTTACTTGTACGTGTCTAAGGGTCAGGTCCTCTCCATTGTTGCTGGCCTAAGGCTTAGTTCACCATACAGCAATGTATATATTGACCTATTTTCCCCTCGACTTTCTGTGATTCCCTACATCTCACCTTTCTTTGCAGACAAGCCATTTGAAATACCCTTAACTTATTTCACAGCCAAGAAGTCTTTGAAATAATGTGTATTTTTTAGAGAAATCTTCTTATATAATTAGGCAGAAAATCTGACCTGCCATAGTTTTCAAAACAGCATAATTTCACTCTTCTCAATGATTTATCTGTTGTATTACACAACCTTGGAGTATTTAGCTCTATGAATGACATGTCCTTGAAAAATGTTTTAGAGATCCTACCAGTCTTTGAAAACATCCTTGTGCTTTGTTTCAGTTCCAGTTTTATGTATATTTTCTGCCTTGCACCCGATTATTCCTTCATCTGATGGATGGCCTTGGGAATCTAATTCTGGTATTGATGGTTTTGGCTGATTGTCTCCCCTTGTAGCTGCTTTCTTCATTATTGTGTAAATTTAGATCATGAGCTCATGTTTAGCTAAACAGCTGACCTTGTAAGAGGCTTAGGTGTGAACGCTCGTAAGTTTCAGCAGAAAGTCGGCAAAGATTTATTTGTGTCCCTCCAATGAGTAGCCCGCAAGGACCCCGTTTTCTACAAGTGTTGGTCCAATACTCCCTCTAGAGGCAGGGGACTCAGACAGGGCTGCTTTGCGGCCCCCGATCTGCGGCAGGGGCAGTGGGCGACCTGTGGCCCGGGCAGGAGCCTGTCCGCGTGTGTCCCAGGGACACATCTGCCTGTGAACGTCGGTCACCTGGCAGGAAGCTACGATGCCCAGACCTATGCTTAGCTGTGCAGCGCGGTATACTGCACGGACACGTTCCACACACACTTCAAGTAAGAGGGCGGCCTGAGTGGAAAGATGAGAGTTTGGGCAGCTGTGCAGACAAAGAAGGCGCCCTTTGGCCTGGGCCTAAAAGCTTGTGACACTCCACTGGGCCTGCCGGGCTCTGAGGGCCCTGCCCTGGGCCCCCTGCTCCCCTGACCTTTATTCAGTCACAGCAGAGATGGCCACACCCACTCCCTCAGTGAGGGAAGTGTTCCAACCTCCCTCAGCCCCGCCCCCTCTCCGCAGGTTACCATGGACTACAGAGGCTGCATTGTGAGGCCTGGGCGTTCCGAGAATGCCAAGGGCAGACATGATGACCTTAAATGATTTCCTCTTGTGTCAGTGTTGGTAAACTTTAGGAGCTAAGAAATGGTCCACTTTACAGAAATGTTCAAATTTACTGGCATTTCATATATTCTCTGCTCTAACATTGTCCTGTCTCTTTCTGTATATTCTTTACTTATGTTTTGGTTTTCTTTAATCAAAGTGTGTCTTTTAAATCTTTTCAAAGACAATTCTTTGGACTTACTAAATCACCTGAATTTTATACGTTTTCTGTTGTATTAAGTTCTGCTCATATCTTTATTTATCTTTTCTCTATGTTCTCAGGGTTTATTGTTTTCATCTTCTGATGTCAATTAAAACACTTGGTTATTCATTTTAATAAATCTTTTTACTTATAAAGATTTGAACTTTTGAAGATTCCAGCTTACTTGTACGTGTCTAAGGGTCAGGTCCTCTCCATTGTTGCTGGCCTAAGGCTTAGTTCACCATACAGCAATGTATATATTGACCTATTTTCCCCTCGACTTTCTGTGATTCCCTACATCTCACCTTTCTTTGCAGACAAGCCATTTGAAATACCCTTAACTTATTTCACAGCCAATAAGTCTTTGAAATAATGTGTATTTTTAAGAGAAATCTTCTTATAGAATTAGGCAGAAAATCTGACCTGCCATAGTTTTCAGAACAGCATAATTTCACTCTTCTCAGTGATTAATCTGTTGTATTACACAACCTTGGAGTATTTAGCTTTATCAATGACATGTCCTTTAAAAATGTTTTAGAGATCCTACCAGTCTTTGAAAACATCCTTGTGCCTTGTTTCAGTTCCAGTTTTATGTATATTTTCTGCCTTGCATCCGATTATTCCTACATCTGATGGATGGCCTTGGGAATCTAATTCTGGTATTGATAGTTTTGGCTGATTGTCTCCCTTTGTAGCTGCTTTCTTCATTATTGTGTAAATTTAGATCATGAGCTCATGTTTATCTAAACAGCTGACCTTGTAAGAGGCTTAGGTGTGAAGGCTCGTAAGTTTCAGCAGAAAGTCGGCAAAGATTTATTTGTGTCCCTCCAATGAGTGGCCCGCAAGGACCCCGTTTTCTACAAGTGTTGGTCCAATACTCCCTCTAGAGGCAGGGGACTCAGACAGGGCTAATTTGCGGCCCCCGATCTGGGGCAGGGGCACTGTGCGGCCTGTGACCCGGGCAGGAGCCTCTCCGCGTGTGTCCCAGGGACCCATCTGCCTGCGAACATCGGTCACCTGGCAGGAAGCTACGATGCCCAGATGTATGCTTAGCTGTGCAGTGCGGTATACTGCACGGACACGTTCCACACACACTTCAAGTAAGAGGGCGGCCTGAGTGGAAAGGTGAGAGTTTGGGCAGCTGTGCAGACAAAGAAGGCGCCCTTTGGCCTGGGCCTAAAAACTTGTGACACTCCACTGGGCCTGCCGGGTTCTGAGGGCCCTGCCCTGGGCCCCCTGCTCCCCTGCCCTTTGTTCAGTCACAGCAGAGATGGCCACACCCACTCCCTCACTGAGGGCAGTGTTCCAACCTCCCTCAGCCCCGCCCCCTCTCCGCAGGTTACCATGGACTACAGAGGCTGCATTGTGAGGCCAGGGCGTTCCGAGAACGCCAAGGGCAGACATGATGACCTTAAATGATTTCCTCTTGTGTCAGTGT
Source organism: Mesoplodon mirus (assembly GCF_964341445.2). Taxonomy (NCBI): domain Eukaryota; kingdom Metazoa; phylum Chordata; class Mammalia; order Artiodactyla; family Ziphiidae; genus Mesoplodon; species Mesoplodon mirus. The sequence goes on along the minus strand of NC_138976.1, from coordinate 130,332,983 downwards.
TGGTAAACTTTAGGAGCTAGGAAATGGTCCACTTTACAGAAATGTTCAAATTTACTGGCATTTCATATATTCTCTGCTCTAACATTGTCCTGACTCTTTCTGTATATTCTTTACTTATGTTTTGGTTTTCCTTAATCAAATTGTGTCTTTTAAATCTTTTCAAAGAAAATTCTTTGGACTTACTAAATCACCTGAATTTTATACGTTTTCTGTTGTATTAGGTTCTGCTCATATCTTTATTTATCTTTTCTCTATGTTCTCAGGGTTTATTGTTTTCATCTTCTGATGTCAATTAAAACACTTGGTTATTCATTTTAATAAATCTTTTTACTTATAAAGATTTGAACTTTTGAAGATTCCAGCTTACTTGTACGTGTCTAAGGGTCAGGTCCTCTCCATTGTTGCTGGCCTAAGGCTTAGTTCACCATACAGCAATGTATATATTGACCTATTTTCCCCTCGACTTTCTGTGATTCCCTACATCTCACCTTTCTTTGCAGACAAGCCATTTGAAATACCCTTAACTTATTTCACAGCCAATAAGTCTTTGAAATAATGTGTATTTTTTAGAGAAATCTTCTTATATAATTAGGCAGAAAATCTGACCTGCCATAGTTTTCAAAACAGCATAATTTCACTCTTCTCAATGATTAATCTGTTGTATTACACAACCTTGGAGTATTTAGCTTTATCAATGACATGTCCTTGAAAAATGTTTTAGAGATCCTACCAGTCTTTGAAAACATCCTTGTGCCTTGTTTCAGTTCCAGTTTTATGTATATTTTCTGCCTTACACCCGATTATTCCTACATCTGATGGATGGCCTTGGGAATCTAATTCTGGTATTGATGGTTTTGGCTGATTGTCTCCCCTTGTAGCTGCTTTCTTCATTATTGTGTAAATTTAGATCATGAGCTCATGTTTAGCTAAACAGCTGACCTTGTAAGAGGCTTAGGTGTGAACACTCATAAGTTTCAGCAGAAAGTCGTCAAAGATTTATTTGTGTCCTTCCAATGAGTGGCCCGCAAGGACCCCGTTTTCTACAAGTGTTGGTCCAATACTCCGTCTAGAGGCAGGGGACTCAGACAGGGCTGCTTTGCGGCCCCCGATCTGGGGCAGGGGCAGTGGGCGGCCTGTGGCCCGGGCAGGAGCCTCTCCGCATGTGTCCCAGGGACCCATCTGCCTGCGAACTTCGGTCACCTGGCAGGAAGCTACGATGCCCAGACCTATGCTTAGCTGTGCAGCGTGGTATACTGCACGGACACGTTCCACACACACTTCAAGTAAGAGGGCGGCCTGAGTGGAAAGATGAGAGTTTGGGCAGCTGTGCAGACAAAGAAGGCGCCCTTTGGCCTGGGCCTAAAAGCTTGTGACAATCCACTGGTCCTGCCGGGCTCTGAGGGCCCTGCCCTAGGCCCCCTGCTCCCCTGCCCTTTATTCAGTCACAGCAGAGATGGCCACACCCACTCCCTCAGTGAGGGCAGTGTTCCAACCTCCCTCAGCCCCGCCCCCTCTCCGCAGTTTACCATGGACTACAGAGGCTGCATTCTGAGGCCAGGGCGTTCCCAGAATGCCAAGGGCAGACATGATGACCTTAAATGATTTCCTCTTGTGTCAGTGTTGGTAAACTTTAGGAGCTAGGAAATGGTCCACTTGACAGAAATGTTCAAATTTACTGGCATTTCATATATTCTCTGCTCTAACATTGTCCTGACTCTTTCTGTATATTCTTTACTTATGTTTTGGTTTTCCTTAATCAAAGTGTGTCTTTTAAATCTTTTCAAAGAAAATTCTTTGGACTTACTAAATCACCTGAATTTTATACGTTTTCTGTTGTATTAAGTTCTGCTCATATCTTTATTTATCTTTTCTCTATGTTCTCAGGGTTTATTGTTTTCATCTTCTGATGTCAATTAAAACACTTGGTTATTCATTTTAATAAATCTTTTTACTTATAAAGATTTGAACTTTTGAAGATTCCAGCTTACTTGTACGTGTCTAAGGGTCAGGTCCTCTCCATTGTTGCTGGCCTAAGGCTTAGTTCACCATACAGCAATGTATATATTGACCTAATTTCCCCTCGACTTTCTGTGATTCCCTACATCTCACCTTTCTTTGCAGACAAGCCATTTGAAATACCCTTAACTTATTTCACAGCCAATAAGTCTTTGAAATAATGTGTATTTTTTAGAGAAATCTTCTTATATAATTAGGCAGAAAATCTGACCTGCCATAGTTTTCAAAACAGCATAATTTCACTCTTCTCAATGATTTATCTGTTGTATTACACAACCTTGGATTATTTAGCTTTATCAATGACATGTCCTTTAAAAATGTTTTAGATATCCTTCCAGTCTTTGAAAACATCCTTGTGCCTTGTTTCAGTTCCAGTTTTATGTATATTTTCTGCCTTGCACCCGATTATTCCTACATCTGATGGATGGCCTTGGGAATCTAATTCTGGTATTGATGGTTTTGGCTGATTGTCTCCCCTTGTAGCTGCTTTCTTCATTATTGTGTAAATTTAGATCATGAGCTCATGTTTAGCTAAACAGCTGACCTTGTAATAGGCTTAGGTGTGAACGCTCGTAAGTTTCAGCAGAAAGTGGGCAAAGATTTATTTGTGTCCATCCAATGAGTGGCCCGCAAGGACCCCGTTTTCTACAAGTGTTGGTCCAATACTCCCTCTAGAGGCAGGGGACTCAGACAGGGCTAATTTGCGGCCCCCGATCTGGGGCAGGGGCACTGTGCGGCCTGTGACCCGGGCAGGAGCCTCTCCGCGTGTGTCCAAGGGACCCATCTGCCTGCGAACATCGGTCACCTGGCAGGAAGCTACGATGCCCAGATGTATGCTTAGCTGTGCAGTGCGGTATACTGCACGGTCACGTTCCACACACACTTCAAGTAAGAGGGCCGCCTGAGTGGAAAGGTGAGAGTTTGGGCAGCTGTGCAGACAAAGAAGGCGCCCTTTGGCCTGGGCCTAAAAACTTGTGACACTCCACTGGGCCTGCCGGGCTCTGAGGGCCCTGCCCTGGGCCCCCTGCTCCCCTGCCCTTTGTTCAGTCACAGCAGAGATGGCCACACCCACTTCCTCACTGAGGGCAGTGTTCCAACCTCCCTCAGCCCCGCCCCCTCTCCGCAGGTTACCATGGTCTACAGAGGCTGCATTGTGAGGCCAGGGCGTTCCGAGAATGCCAAGGTCAGACATGATGACCTTAAATGATTTCCTCTTGTGTCAGTGTTGGTAAACTTTAAGAGCTAGGAAATGGTCCACTTGACAGAAATGTTCAAATTTACTGGCATTTCATATATTCTCTGCTCTAACATTGTCCTGACTCTTTCTGTATATTCTTTACTTATGTTTTGGTTTTCCTTAATCAAAGTGTGTCTTTTAAATCTTTTCAAAGAAAATTCTTTGGACTTACTAAATCACCTGAATTTTATACGTTTTCTGTTTTATTAGGTTCTGCTCATATCTTTATTTATCTTTTCTCTATGTTCTCAGGGTTTATTGTTTTCATCTTCTGATGTCAATTAAAACACTTGGTTATTCATTTTAATAAATCTTTTTACTTATAAAGATTTGAACTTTTGAAGATTCCAGCTTACTTGTACGTGTCTAAGGGTCAGGTCCTCTCCATTGTTGCTGGCCTAAGGCTTAGTTCACCATACAGCAATGTATATATTGACCTATTTTCCCCTCGACTTTCTGTGATTCCCTACATCTCACCTTTCTTTGCAGACAAGCCATTTGAAATACCCTTAACTTATTTCACAGCCAATAAGTCTTTGAAATAATGTGTATTTTTTAGAGAAATCTTCTTATATAATTAGGCAGAAAATCTGACCTTCCATAGTTTTCAAAACAGCATAATTTCACTCTTCTCAATGATTAATCTGTTGTATTACACAACCTTGGAGTATTTAGCTTTATCAATGACATGTCCTTGAAAAATGTTTTAGAGATCCTACCAGTCTTTGAAAACATCCTTGTGCCTTGTTTCAGTTCCAGTTTTATGTATATTTTCTGCCTTGCACCCGATTATTCCTACATCTGATGGATGGCCTTGGGAATCTAATTCTGGTATTGATGGTTTTGGCTGATTGTCTGCCCTTGTAGCTGCTTTCTTCATTATTGTGTAAATTTAGATCATGAGCTCATGTTTAGCTAAACAGCTGACCTTGTAAGAGGCTTAGGTGTTAACGCTCGTAAGTTTCAGCAGAGAGTCGGCAAAGATTTATTTGTGTCCCTCCAATGAGAGGCCCGCAAGGACCCCGTTTTCTACAAGTGTTGGTCCAATACTCCCTCTAGAGGCAGGGGACTCAGACAGGGCTGCTTTGCGGCCCCCGATCTGGGGCAGGGGAAGTGGGCGGCCTGTGACCCGGGCAGGAGCCTCTCCGCGTGTGTCCCAGGGACCCATCTGCCTGCGAACTTCGGTCACCTGGCAGGAAGCTACGATGCCCAGAACTATGCTTAGCTGTGCAGCGCGGTGTACTGCACGGACACGTTCCACACACACTTCAAGTAAGAGGGCGGCCTGAGTGGAAAGGTGAGAGTTTGGGCAGCTGTGCAGACAAAGAAGGCGCCCTTGGGCCTGGGCCTAAAAACTTGTGACACTCCATTGGGCCTGCCGGGCTCTGAGGGCCCTGCCCTGGGCCCCCTGCTCCCCTGCCCTTTGTTCAGTCACAGCAGAGATGGCCACACCCACTCCCTCAGTGAGGGCAGTGTTCCAACCTCCCTCAGCCCCGCCCCCTCTCTGCAGGTTACCATGGACTACAGAGGCTGCATACTGAGGCCAGGGCGTTCCGAGAATGCCAAGGGCAGACATGATGACCTTAAATGATTTCCTCTTGTGTCAGTGTTGGTAAACTTTAGGAGCTAGGAAATGGTCCACTTGACAGAAATGTTCAAATTTACTGGCATTTCATATATTCTCTGCTCTAACATTGTCCTGACTCTTTCTGTATATTCTTTACTTATGTTTTGGTTTTCCTTAATCAAAGTGTGTCTTTTAAATCTTTTCAAAGAAGATTCTTTGGACTTACTAAATCACCTGAATTTTATACGTTTTCTGTTGTATTAAGTTCTGCTCATATCTTTATTTATCTTTTTTCTATGTTCTCAGGGTTTATTGTTTTCATCTTCTGATGTCAATTAAAACACTTGGTTATTCATTTTAATAAATCTTTTTACTTATAAAGATTTGAACTTTTGAAGATTCCAGCTTACTTGTACGTGTCTAAGGGTCAGGTCCTCTCCATTGTTGCTGCCCTAAGGCTTAGTTCACCATACAGCAATGTATATATTGACCTATTTTCCCCTCGACTTTCTGTGATTCCCTACATCTCACCTTTCTTTGCAGTCAAGCCATTTGAAATACCCTTAACGTATTTCACAGCCAATAAGTCTTTGAAATAATGTGTATTTTTTAGAGAAATCTTCTTATATAATTAGGCAGAAAATCTGACCTGCCATAGTTTTCAAAACAGCATAATTTCACTCTTCTCAATGATTAATCTGTTGTATTACACAACCTTGGAGTATTTAGCTTTATCAATGACATGTCCTTGAAAAATGTTTTAGAGATCCTACCAGTCTTTGAAAACATCCTTGTGCCTTGTTTCAGTTCCAGTTTTATGTATATTTTCTGCCTTGCATCCGATTATTCCTACATCTGATGGATGGCCTTGGGAATCTAATTCTGGTATTGATAGTTTTGGCTGATTGTCTCCCTTTGTAGCTGCTTTCTTCATTATTGTGTAAATTTATATCATGAGCTCATGTTTATCTAAACAGCTGACCTTGTAAGAGGCTTAGGTGTGAAGGCTCGTAAGTTTCAGCAGAAAGTCGGCAAAGATTTATTTGTGTCCCTCCAATGAGTGGCCCGCAAGGACCCCGTTTTCTACAAGTGTTGGTCCAATACTCCCTCTAGAGGCAGGGGACTCAGACAGGGCTGCTTTGCGGCTCCCGATCAGGGGCAGGGGCAGTGTGCGGCCTGTGACCCGGGCAGGAGCCTCTCCGCGTGTGTCCCAGGGACCCATCTGCCTGCGAACTTCGGTCACCTGGCAGGAAGCTACGATGCCCAGCCGTATGCTTAGCTGTGCAGCGCGGTATACTGCACGGACACGTTCCACACACACTTCAAGTAAGAGTGTGGCCTGAGTGGAAAGGTGAGAGTTTGGGCAGCTGTGCAGACAAAGAAGGCGCCCTTTGGCCTGGGCCTAAAAGCTTGTGACACCCCACTGGGCCTGCCGGGCTCTGAGGGCCCTGCCCTGGGCCCCCTGCTCCCCTGCCCTTTGTTCAGTCACAGCAGAGATGGCCACACCCACTCCCTCAGTGAGGGCAGTGTTCCAACCTCCCTCAGCCCCGCCCCCTCTACGCAGGTTACCATGGACTACAGAGGCTGCATTCTGAGGCCAGGGCGTTCCGAGAACGCCAAGGGCAGACATGATGACCTTAAATGCTTTCCTCTTGTGTCAGTGTTGGTAAACTTTAGGAGCTAGGAAATGGTCCACTTGACAGAAACGTTCAAATTTACTGGCATTTCATATATTCTCTGCTCTAACATTGTCCTCACTCTTTCTGTATATTCTTTACTTATGTTTTGGTTTTCCTTAAACAAAGTGTGTCTTTTAAATCTTTTCAAAGAAGATTCTTTGGACTTACTAAATCACCTGAATTTTATACGTTTTCTGTTGTATTAAGTTCTGCTCATATCTTTATTTATCTTTTTTCTATGTTCTCAGGGTTTATTGTTTTCATCTTCTGATGTCAATTAAAACACTTGGTTATTCATTTTAATAAATCTTTTTACTTATAAAGATTTGAACTTTTGAAGATTCCAGCTTACTTGTACGTGTCTAAGGGTCAGGTCCTCTCCATTGTTGCTGGCCTCAGGCTTAGTTCAACATACAGCAATGTATATATTGACCTATTTTCCCCTCGACTTTCTGTGATTCCCTACATCTCACCTTTCTTTGCAGACAAGCCATTTGAAATACCCTTAACTTATTTCACAGCCAATAAGTCTTTGAAATAATGTGTATTTTTTAGAGAAATCTTCTTATATAATTAGGCAGAAAATCTGACTTGCCATAGTTTTCAAAACAGCATAATTTCACTCTTCTCAATGATTAATCTGTTGTATTACACAACCTTTGATTATTTAGCTTTATCAATGACATGTCCTTTAAAAATGTTTTAGAGATCCTACCAGTCTTTGAAAACATCCTTGTGCCTTGTTTCAGTTCCAGTTTTATGTATATTTTCTGCCTTGCACCCGAATATTCCTACATCTGATGGATGGCCTTGGGAATCTAATTCTGGTATTGATTGTTTTTGCTGATTGTCTCCCCTTGTAGCTGCTTTCTTCATTATTGTGTAAATTTAGATCTTGAGCTCATGTTTAGCTAAACACCTGACCTTGTAAGAGGCTTAGGTGTGAACGCTCGTAAGTTTCAGCAGAAAGTCGGCAAAGATTTATTTGTGTCCCTCCAATGAGTGGCCCGCAAGGACCCCGTTTCCTACAAGTGTTGGTCCAATACTCCCTCTAGAGTCATGGGACTCAGACAGGGCTGCTTTGCGGCCCCCGATCTGGGGCAGGGGCAGTGGGCGGCCTGTGACCCGGGCAGGAGCCCCTCCGCGTGTGTCCCAGGGACCCATCTGCCTGCGAACTTCGATCACCTGGCAGGAAGCTATGATGCCCAGAACTATGCTTAGCTGTGCAGCGCGGTGTACTCCGCGGACACGTTCCACACACACTTCAAGTAAGAGGGCGGCCTGAGTGGAAAGGTGAGAGTTTGGGCAGCTGAGCAGACAAAGAAGGCGCCCTTTGGCCTGGGCCTAAAAACTTGTGACACTCCACTGGGCCAGCCGGGCTCTGAGGGACCTGCACTGGGCCCCCTGCTCCCCTGCCCTTTGTTCAGTCACAGCAGAGATGGCCACACCCACTCCCTCAGTGAGGGCAGTGTTCCAACCTCCCTCAGCCCCGCCCCCTCTCCGCAGGTTACCATGGACTACAGAGGCTGCATTCTGAGGCCAGGGCGTTCCGAGAATGCCAAGGGCAGACATGATGACCTTAAATGATTTCCTCTTGTGTCAGTGTTGGTAAACTTTAGGAGCTAGGAAATGGTCCACTTGACAGAAATGTTCAAATTTACTGGCATTTCATATATTGTCTGCTCTAACATTTTCCTGACTCTTTCTGTATATTCTTTACTTATGTTTTGGTTTTCCTTAATCAAAGTGTGTCTTTTAAATCTTTTCAAAGAAGATTCTTTGGACTTACTAAATCACCTGAATTTTATACGTTTTCTGTTGTATTAAGTTCTGCTCATATCTTTATTTATCTTTTCTCTATGTTCTCAGGGTTTATTGTTTTCATCTTCTGATGTCAATTAAAACACTTGGTTATTCATTTTAATAAATCTTTTTACTTATAAAGATTTGAACTTTTGAAGATTCCAGCTTACTTGTACGTGTCTAAGGGTCAGGTCCTCTCCATTGTTGCTGGCCTAAGGCTTAGTTCACCATACAGCAATGTATATATTGACCTATTTTCCCCTCGACTTTCTGTGATTCCCTACATCTCACCTTTCTTTGCAGACAAGCCATTTGAAATACCCTTAACGTATTTCACAGCCAATAAGTCTTTGAAATAATGTGTATTTTTTAGAGAAATCTTCTTATATAATTAGGCAGAAAATCTGACCTGCCATAGTTTTCAAAACAGCATAATTTCACTCTTCTCAATGATTAATCTGTTGTATTACACAACCTTGGAGTATTTAGCTTTATCAATGACATGTCCTTGAAAAATGTTTTAGAGATCCTACCAGTCTTTGAAAGCATCCTTGTGCCTAGTTTCAGTTCCAGTTTTATGTATATTTTCTGCCTTGCACCCGATTATTCCTACATCGGATGGATGGCCTTGGGAATCTAATTCTGGTATTGATGGTTTTGGCTGATTGTCTCCCCTTGTAGCTGCTTTCTTCATTATTGTGTAAATTTAGATAATGAGCTCATGTTTAGCTAAACAGCTGACCTTGTAAGAGGCTTAGGTGTGAACGCTCGTAAGTTTCAGCAGAAAGTCGGCAAAGATTTATTTGTGTCCCTCCAATGAGTGGCCCGCAAGGACCCCGTTTTCTACAAGTGTTGGTCCAATACTCCCTCTAGAGGCAGGTGACTCACACAGGGCTGCTTTGCGGCCCCGATCTGGGGCAGGGGCCGTGGGCGGCCTGTGGCCCAGGCAGGAGCCTCTCCACGTGTGTCCCAGGGACCCATTTGCCTGAGAACTTCGGTCACCTGGCAGGAAGCTACGATGCCCAGACCTATGCTTAGCTGTGCAGCGCGGTATACTGCACGGACACATTCCACACACACTTCAAGTAAGAGGGCGGCCTGAGTGGAAAGGTGAGAGTATGGACAGCTGTGCAGACAAAGAAGCTGCCCTTTGGCCTGGGCCTAAAAGCTTGTGACACTCCACTGGGCCAGCCGGGCTCTGAGGGCCCTGCCCTGGGCCCCCTGCTCCCCTGCCCTTTGTTCAGTCACAGCAGAGATGGCCACACCCACTCCCTCAGTGAGGGCAGTGTTCCAAACTCCCTCAGCCACGCCCCTTCTCCGCAGGTTACCATGAACTACAGAGGCTGCATTCTGAGGCCAGGGCGTTCCGAGAATGCCAAGGGCAGACATGATGACCTTAAATGATTTCCTCTTGTGTCAGTGTTGGTAAACTTTAGGAGCTAGGAAATGGTCCACTTTACAGAAATGTTCAAATTTACTGGCATTTCATATATTCTCTGCTCTAACATTGTCCTGACTCTTTCTGTATATTCTTTACTTATGTTTTGGTTTTCCTTAAACAAGGTGTGTCTTTTAATTCTTTTCAAAGAAGATTCTTTGGACTTACTAAATCACCTGAATTTTATACGTTTTCTGTTGTATTAAGTTCTGCTCATATCTTTATTTATCTTTTTTCTGTGTTCTCAGGGTTTATTGTTTTCATCTTCTGATGTCAATTAAAACACTTGGTTATTCATTTTAATAAATTTTTTACTTATAAAGATTTGAACTTTTGAAGATTCCAGCTTACTTGTACGTGTCTAAGGGTCAGGTCCTCTCCATTGTTGCTGGCCTAAGGCTTAGTTCACCATACAGCAATGTATATATTGACCTATTTTCCCCTCGACTTTCTGTGATTCCCTACATCTCACCTTTCTTTGCAGACAAGCCATTTGAAATACCCTTAACTTATTTCACAGCCATGAAGTCTTTGAAATAATGTGTATTTTTTAGAGAAATCTTCTTATATAATTAGGCAGAAAATCTAACCTGCCATAGTTTTCAAAACAGCATAATTTCACTCTTCTCAATGATTAATCTGTTGTATTACACAACCTTGGAGTATTTAGCTTTATCAATGACATGTCCTTGAAAAATGTTTTAGAGATCCTACCAGTCTTTGAAAATATCCTTGTGCCTTGTTTCAGTTCCAGTTTTATGTATATTTTCTGCCTTGCACCTGATTATTCCTACATCTGATGGATGGCCTTGGGAATCTAATTCTGGTATTGATGGTTTTGGCTGATTGTCTCCCCTCGCAGCTGCTTTCTTCATTATTGTGTAAATTTAGATCATGAGCTCATGTTTAGCTAAACAGCTGACCTTGTAAGAGGCTTAGGTGTGAACGCTCGTAACTTTCAGCAGAAAGTCGGCAAAGATTTATTTGTGTCCCTCCAATGAGTGGCCCGCAAGGACCCCGTTTTCTACAAGTGTTTGTCCAATACTCCCTCTAGAGGCAGCGGAATTAGACAGGGCTGCTTTGCGGCCCCAGATCTGGGGCAGGGGCAGTGGGCGGCCTGTCACCCGGCAGGAGGCTCTCCGCGTGTGTCCCAGAGACCCATCTGCCTGTGAACTTCGGTCACCTGGCAGGAAGCTACGATGCCCAGAACTATGCTTAGCTGTGCAGCGCGGTGTACTGCGCAGACACATTCCACACACACTTCAAGTAAGAGGGCGGCCTGAGTGGAAAGGTGAGAGTTTGGGCAGCTGTGCAGACAAAGAAGGCGCCCTTTGGCCTGGGCCTAAAAGCTTGTGACACTCCACTGGGCCTGCCGGGCTTTGAGGGCCCTGCCCTGGGCCCCCTGCTCCCCTGCCCTTTGTTCAGTCACAGCAGAGATGGCCACACCCACTCCCTCAGTGAGGGCAGTGTTCCAACCACCCTCAGCCCTGCCCCCTCTCCGCAGGTTACCATGGACTACAGAGGCTGCATTCTGAGGCCAGGGCGTTCCGAGAATGCCAAGGGCAGACATGATGACATTAAATGATTTCCTCTTGTGTCAGTGTTGGTAAACTTTTGGAGCTAGGAAATGGTCCACTTGACAGAAATGTTCAAATTTACTGGCATTTCATATATTCTCTGCTCTAACATTGTCCTGACTCTTTCTGTATATTCTTTACTTATGTTTTGGTTTTCCTTAATCAAAGTGTGTCTTTTAAATCTTTTCAAAGAAGATTCTTTGGACTTACTAAATCACCTGAATTTTATACGTTTTCTGTTGTATTAAGTTCTGCTCATATCTTTATTTATCTTTTTTCTATGTTCTCAGGGTTTATTGTTTTCATCTTCTGATGTCAATTAAAACACTTGGTTATTCATTTTAGTAAATCTTTTTACTTATAAAGATTTGAACTTTTGAAGATTCCAGCTTACTTGTACGTGTCTAAGGGTCAGGTCCTCTCCATTGTTGCTGGCCTAAGGCTTAGTTCACCATACAGCAATGTATATATTGACCTATTTTCCCCTCGACTTTCTGTGATTCCCTACATCTCACCTTTCTTTGCAGACAAGCCATTTGAAATACCCTTAACTTATTTCACAGCCAAGAAGTCTTTGAAATAATGTGTATTTTTTAGAGAAATCTTCTTATATAATTAGGCAGAAAATCTGACCTGCCATAGTTTTCAAAACAGCATAATTTCACTCTTCTCAATGATTAATCTGTTGTATTACACAACCTTGGAGTATTTAGCTCTATGAATGACATGTCCTTGAAAAATGTTTTAGAGATCCTACCAGTCTTTGAAAACATCCTTGTGCCTTGTTTCAGTTCCAGTTTTATGTATATTTTCTGCCTTGCACCCGATTATTCCTTCATCTGATGGATGGCCTTGGGAATCTAATTCTGGTATTGATGGTTTTGGCTGATTGTCTCCCCTTGTAGCTGCTTTCTTCATTATTGTGTAAATTTAGATCATGAGCTCATGTTTAGCTAAACAGCTGACCTTGTAAGAGGCTTCGGTGTGAACGCTCGTAAGTTTCAGCAGAAAGTCGGCAAAGATTTATTTGTGTCCCTCCAATGAGTGGCCCGCAAGGACCCCGTGTTCTACAAGTGTTGGTCCAATACTCCCTCTAGAGGCAGGGGACTCAGACAGGGCTGCTTTGCGGCCCCCAATCTGGGGCAGGGGCAGTGGGCGGCCTGTGACCCGGGCATGAGCCCCTCCGCGTGTGTCCCAGGGACCCATCTGCCTGCAAACTTCGGTCACCTGGCAGGAAGCTACGATGCCCAGAACTATGCTTAGCTCTGCAACGCGGTGTACTGCGCGGAGACGTTCCACACACACTTCAAGTAAGAGGGCGGCCTGAGTGGAAAGGTGAGAGTTTGGGCAGCTGTGCAGACAAAGAAGGCGCCCTTTGGCCTGGGCCTAAAAACTTGTGACACACCACTGGGTCTGCCGGGCTCTGAGGGCCCTGCCCTGGGACCCCTGCTCCCCTGCCCTTTGTTCAGTCACAGCAGAGATGGCCACACCCACTCCCTCAGTGAGGGCAGTGTTCCAACCTCCCTCAGCCCCGCCCCCTCTCCGCAGGTTACCATGGACTACAGAGGCTGCATTCTGAGGCCAGGGCGTTCCGAGAATGCCAAGGGCAGACATGTTGACCTTAAATGATTTCCTCTTGTGTCAGTGTTGGTAAACTTTAGGAACTAGGAAATGGTCCACTTGACAGAAATGTTCAAATTTACTGGCATTTCATATATTCTCTGCACTAACATTGTCCTGACTCTTTCTGTATATTCTTTACTTATGTTTTGGTTTTCCTTAATCAAAGTGTGTCTTTTAATTCTTTTCAAAGAAGATTCTTTGGACTTACTAAATCACCTGAATTTTATACGTTTTCTGTTGTATTAAGTTCTGCTCATATCTTTATTTATCTTTTCTCTATGTTCTCAGGGTTTATTGTTTTCATCTTCTGATGTCAATTAAAACACTTGGTTATTCATTTTAATAAATCTTTTTACTTATAAAGATTTGAACTTTTGAAGATTCCAGCTTACTTGTACGTGTCTTAGGGTCAGGTCCTCTCCATTGTTGCTGGCCTAAGGCTTAGTTCACCATACAGCAATGTATATATTGACCTATTTTCCCCTCGACTTTCTGTGATTCCCTACATCTCACCTTTCTTTGCAGACAAGCCATTTGAAATACCCTTAACTTATTTCACAGCCAAGAAGTCTTTGAAATAATGTGTATTTTTTAGAGAAATCTTCTTATATAATTAGGCAGAAAATCTGACCTGCCATAGTTTTCAAAACAGCATAATTTCACTCTTCTCAATGATTAATCTGTTGTATTACACAACCTTGGAGTATTTAGCTCTATGAATGACATGTCCTTGAAAAATGTTTTAGAGATCCTACCAGTCTTTGAAAACATCCTTGTGCCTTGTTTCAGTTCCAGTTTTATGTATATTTTCTGCCTTGCACCCGATTATTCCTTCATCTGATGGATGGCCTTGGGAATCTAATTCTGGTATTGATGGTTTTGGCTGATTGTCTCCCCTTGTAGCTGCTTTCTTCATTATTGTGTAAATTTAGATCATGAGCTCATGTTTAGCTAAACAGCTGACCTTGTAAGAGGCTTAGGTGTGAACGCTCGTAAGTTTCAGCAGAAAGTCGGCAAAGATTTATTTGTGTCCCTCCAATGAGTGGCCCGCAAGGACCCCGTTTCCTACAAGTGTTGGTCCAATACTCCCTCTAGAGTCATGGGACTCAGACAGGGCTGCTTTGCGGCCCCCGATCTGGGGCAGGGGCAGTGGGCGGCCTGTGACCCGGGCAGGAGCCCCTCCGCGTGTGTCCCAGGGACCCATCTGCCTGCGAACTTCGATCACCTGGCAGGAAGCTATGATGCCCAGAACTATGCTTAGCTGTGCAGCGCGGTGTACTCCGCGGACACGTTCCACACACACTTCAAGTAAGAGGGCGGCCTGAGTGGAAAGGTGAGAGTTTGGGCAGCTGAGCAGACAAAGAAGGCGCCCTTTGGCCTGGGCCTAAAAACTTGTGACACTCCACTGGGCCAGCCGGGCTCTGAGGGACCTGCACTGGGCCCCCTGCTCCCCTGCCCTTTGTTCAGTCACAGCAGAGATGGCCACACCCACTCCCTCAGTGAGGGCAGTGTTCCAACCTCCCTCAGCCCCGCCCCCTCTCCGCAGGTTACCATGGACTACAGAGGCTGCATTCTGAGGCCAGGGCGTTCCGAGAATGCCAAGGGCAGACATGATGACCTTAAATGATTTCCTCTTGTGTCAGTGTTGGTAAACTTTAGGAGCTAGGAAATGGTCCACTTGACAGAAATGTTCAAATTTACTGGCATTTCATATATTGTCTGCTCTAACATTTTCCTGACTCTTTCTGTATATTCTTTACTTATGTTTTGGTTTTCCTTAATCAAAGTGTGTCTTTTAAATCTTTTCAAAGAAGATTCTTTGGACTTACTAAATCACCTGAATTTTATACGTTTTCTGTTGTATTAAGTTCTGCTCATATCTTTATTTATCTTTTCTCTATGTTCTCAGGGTTTATTGTTTTCATCTTCTGATGTCAATTAAAACACTTGGTTATTCATTTTAATAAATCTTTTTACTTATAAAGATTTGAACTTTTGAAGATTCCAGCTTACTTGTACGTGTCTAAGGGTCAGGTCCTCTCCATTGTTGCTGGCCTAAGGCTTAGTTCACCATACAGCAATGTATATATTGACCTATTTTCCCCTCGACTTTCTGTGATTCCCTACATCTCACCTTTCTTTGCAGACAAGCCATTTGAAATACCCTTAACGTATTTCACAGCCAATAAGTCTTTGAAATAATGTGTATTTTTTAGAGAAATCTTCTTATATAATTAGGCAGAAAATCTGACCTGCCATAGTTTTCAAAACAGCATAATTTCACTCTTCTCAATGATTAATCTGTTGTATTACACAACCTTGGAGTATTTAGCTTTATCAATGACATGTCCTTGAAAAATGTTTTAGAGATCCTACCAGTCTTTGAAAGCATCCTTGTGCCTTGTTTCAGTTCCAGTTTTATGTATATTTTCTGCCTTGCACCCGATTATTCCTACATCGGATGGATGGCCTTGGGAATCTAATTCTGGTATTGATGGTTTTGGCTGATTGTCTCCCCTTGTAGCTGCTTTCTTCATTATTGTGTAAATTTAGATAATGAGCTCATGTTTAGCTAAACAGCTGACCTTGTAAGAGGCTTAGGTGTGAACGCTCGTAAGTTTCAGCAGAAAGTCGGCAAAGATTTATTTGTGTCCCTCCAATGAGTGGCCCGCAAGGACCCCGTTTTCTACAAGTGTTGGTCCAATACTCCCTCTAGAGGCAGGTGACTCACACAGGGCTGCTTTGCGGCCCCGATCTGGGGCAGGGGCCGTGGGCGGCCTGTGGCCCAGGCAGGAGCCTCTCCACGTGTGTCCCAGGGACCCATTTGCCTGAGAACTTCGGTCACCTGGCAGGAAGCTACGATGCCCAGACCTATGCTTAGCTGTGCAGCGCGGTATACTGCACGGACACATTCCACACACACTTCAAGTAAGAGGGCGGCCTGAGTGGAAAGGTGAGAGTATGGACAGCTGTGCAGACAAAGAAGCTGCCCTTTGGCCTGGGCCTAAAAGCTTGTGACACTCCACTGGGCCAGCCGGGCTCTGAGGGCCCTGCCCTGGGCCCCCTGCTCCCCTGCCCTTTGTTCAGTCACAGCAGAGATGGCCACACCCACTCCCTCAGTGAGGGCAGTGTTCCAAACTCCCTCAGCCACGCCCCTTCTCCGCAGGTTACCATGAACTACAGAGGCTGCATTCTGAGGCCAGGGCGTTCCGAGAATGCCAAGGGCAGACATGATGACCTTAAATGATTTCCTCTTGTGTCAGTGTTGGTAAACTTTAGGAGCTAGGAAATGGTCCACTTTACAGAAATGTTCAAATTTACTGGCATTTCATATATTCTCTGCTCTAACATTGTCCTGACTCTTTCTGTATATTCTTTACTTATGTTTTGGTTTTCCTTAAACAAGGTGTGTCTTTTAATTCTTTTCAAAGAAGATTCTTTGGACTTACTAAATCACCTGAATTTTATACGTTTTCTGTTGTATTAAGTTCTGCTCATATCTTTATTTATCTTTTTTCTGTGTTCTCAGGGTTTATTGTTTTCATCTTCTGATGTCAATTAAAACACTTGGTTATTCATTTTAATAAATTTTTTACTTATAAAGATTTGAACTTTTGACGATTCCAGCTTACTTGTACGTGTCTAAGGGTCAGGTCCTCTCCATTGTTGCTGGCCTAAGGCTTAGTTCACCATACAGCAATGTATATATTGACCTATTTTCCCCTCGACTTTCTGTGATTCCCTACATCTCACCTTTCTTTGCAGACAAGCCATTTGAAATACCCTTAACTTATTTCACAGCCATGAAGTCTTTGAAATAATGTGTATTTTTTAGAGAAATCTTCTTATATAATTAGGCAGAAAATCTAACCTGCCATAGTTTTCAAAACAGCATAATTTCACTCTTCTCAATGATTAATCTGTTGTATTACACAACCTTGGAGTATTTAGCTTTATCAATGACATGTCCTTGAAAAATGTTTTAGAGATCCTACCAGTCTTTGAAAATATCCTTGTGCCTTGTTTCAGTTCCAGTTTTATGTATATTTTCTGCCTTGCACCTGATTATTCCTACATCTGATGGATGGCCTTGGGAATCTAATTCTGGTATTGATGGTTTTGGCTGATTGTCTCCCCTCGCAGCTGCTTTCTTCATTATTGTGTAAATTTAGATCATGAGCTCATGTTTAGCTAAACAGCTGACCTTGTAAGAGGCTTAGGTGTGAACGCTCGTAACTTTCAGCAGAAAGTCGGCAAAGATTTATTTGTGTCCCTCCAATGAGTGGCCCGCAAGGACCCCGTTTTCTACAAGTGTTTGTCCAATACTCCCTCTAGAGGCAGCGGAATTAGACAGGGCTGCTTTGCGGCCCCAGATCTGGGGCAGGGGCAGTGGGCGGCCTGTCACCCGGCAGGAGGCTCTCCGCGTGTGTCCCAGAGACCCATCTGCCTGTGAACTTCGGTCACCTGGCAGGAAGCTACGATGCCCAGAACTATGCTTAGCTGTGCAGCGCGGTGTACTGCGCAGACACATTCCACACACACTTCAAGTAAGAGGGCGGCCTGAGTGGAAAGGTGAGAGTTTGGGCAGCTGTGCAGACAAAGAAGGCGCCCTTTGGCCTGGGCCTAAAAGCTTGTGACACTCCACTGGGCCTGCCGGGCTTTGAGGGCCCTGCCCTGGGCCCCCTGCTCCCCTGCCCTTTGTTCAGTCACAGCAGAGATGGCCACACCCACTCCCTCAGTGAGGGCAGTGTTCCAACCACCCTCAGCCCTGCCCCCTCTCCGCAGGTTACCATGGACTACAGAGGCTGCATTCTGAGGCCAGGGCGTTCCGAGAATGCCAAGGGCAGACATGATGACATTAAATGATTTCCTCTTGTGTCAGTGTTGGTAAACTTTTGGAGCTAGGAAATGGTCCACTTGACAGAAATGTTCAAATTTACTGGCATTTCATATATTCTCTGCTCTAACATTGTCCTGACTCTTTCTGTATATTCTTTACTTATGTTTTGGTTTTCCTTAATCAAAGTGTGTCTTTTAAATCTTTTCAAAGAAGATTCTTTGGACTTACTAAATCACCTGAATTTTATACGTTTTCTGTTGTATTAAGTTCTGCTCATATCTTTATTTATCTTTTTTCTATGTTCTCAGGGTTTATTGTTTTCATCTTCTGATGTCAATTAAAACACTTGGTTATTCATTTTAGTAAATCTTTTTACTTATAAAGATTTGAACTTTTGAAGATTCCAGCTTACTTGTACGTGTCTAAGGGTCAGGTCCTCTCCATTGTTGCTGGCCTAAGGCTTAGTTCACCATACAGCAATGTATATATTGACCTATTTTCCCCTCGACTTTCTGTGATTCCCTACATCTCACCTTTCTTTGCAGACAAGCCATTTGAAATACCCTTAACTTATTTCACAGCCAAGAAGTCTTTGAAATAATGTGTATTTTTTAGAGAAATCTTCTTATATAATTAGGCAGAAAATCTGACCTGCCATAGTTTTCAAAACAGCATAATTTCACTCTTCTCAATGATTAATCTGTTGTATTACACAACCTTGGAGTATTTAGCTCTATGAATGACATGTCCTTGAAAAATGTTTTAGAGATCCTACCAGTCTTTGAAAACATCCTTGTGCCTTGTTTCAGTTCCAGTTTTATGTATATTTTCTGCCTTGCACCCGATTATTCCTTCATCTGATGGATGGCCTTGGGAATCTAATTCTGGTATTGATGGTTTTGGCTGATTGTCTCCCCTTGTAGCTGCTTTCTTCATTATTGTGTAAATTTAGATCATGAGCTCATGTTTAGCTAAACAGCTGACCTTGTAAGAGGCTTCGGTGTGAACGCTCGTAAGTTTCAGCAGAAAGTCGGCAAAGATTTATTTGTGTCCCTCCAATGAGTGGCCCGCAAGGACCCCGTGTTCTACAAGTGTTGGTCCAATACTCCCTCTAGAGGCAGGGGACTCAGACAGGGCTGCTTTGCGGCCCCCAATCTGGGGCAGGGGCAGTGGGCGGCCTGTGACCCGGGCATGAGCCCCTCCGCGTGTGTCCCAGGGACCCATCTGCCTGCAAACTTCGGTCACCTGGCAGGAAGCTACGATGCCCAGAACTATGCTTAGCTCTGCAACGCGGTGTACTGCGCGGAGACGTTCCACACACACTTCAAGTAAGAGGGCGGCCTGAGTGGAAAGGTGAGAGTTTGGGCAGCTGTGCAGACAAAGAAGGCGCCCTTTGGCCTGGGCCTAAAAACTTGTGACACACCACTGGGTCTGCCGGGCTCTGAGGGCCCTGCCCTGGGACCCCTGCTCCCCTGCCCTTTGTTCAGTCACAGCAGAGATGGCCACACCCACTCCCTCAGTGAGGGCAGTGTTCCAACCTCCCTCAGCCCCGCCCCCTCTCCGCAGGTTACCATGGACTACAGAGGCTGCATTCTGAGGCCAGGGCGTTCCGAGAATGCCAAGGGCAGACATGTTGACCTTAAATGATTTCCTCTTGTGTCAGTGTTGGTAAACTTTAGGAACTAGGAAATGGTCCACTTGACAGAAATGTTCAAATTTACTGGCATTTCATATATTCTCTGCACTAACATTGTCCTGACTCTTTCTGTATATTCTTTACTTATGTTTTGGTTTTCCTTAATCAAAGTGTGTCTTTTAATTCTTTTCAAAGAAGATTCTTTGGACTTACTAAATCACCTGAATTTTATACGTTTTCTGTTGTATTAAGTTCTGCTCATATCTTTATTTATCTTTTCTCTATGTTCTCAGGGTTTATTGTTTTCATCTTCTGATGTCAATTAAAACACTTGGTTATTCATTTTAATAAATCTTTTTACTTATAAAGATTTGAACTTTTGAAGATTCCAGCTTACTTGTACGTGTCTTAGGGTCAGGTCCTCTCCATTGTTGCTGGCCTAAGGCTTAGTTCACCATACAGCAATGTATATATTGACCTATTTTCCCCTCGACTTTCTGTGATTCCCTACATCTCACCTTTCTTTGCAGACAAGCCATTTGAAATACCCTTAACTTATTTCACAGCCAAGAAGTCTTTGAAATAATGTGTATTTTTTAGAGAAATCTTCTTATATAATTAGGCAGAAAATCTGACCT
The DNA here is from genome assembly GCF_964341445.2 of Mesoplodon mirus. Lineage (NCBI taxonomy): Eukaryota > Metazoa > Chordata > Mammalia > Artiodactyla > Ziphiidae > Mesoplodon > Mesoplodon mirus. The sequence continues at coordinate 130,312,929 of NC_138976.1, read as the reverse complement.
GCCATAGTTTTCAAAACAGCATAATTTCACTCTTCTCAATGATTAATCTGTTGTATTACACAACCTTGGAGTATTTAGCTCTATGAATGACATGTCCTTGAAAAATGTTTTAGAGATCCTACCAGTCTTTGAAAACATCCTTGTGCCTTGTTTCAGTTCCAGTTTTATGTATATTTTCTGCCTTGCACCCGATTATTCCTTCATCTGATGGATGGCCTTGGGAATCTAATTCTGGTATTGATGGTTTTGGCTGATTGTCTCCCCTTGTAGCTGCTTTCTTCATTATTGTGTAAATTTAGATCATGAGCTCATGTTTAGCTAAACAGCTGACCTTGTAAGAGGCTTAGGTGTGAACGCTCGTAAGTTTCAGCAGAAAGTCGGCAAAGATTTATTTGTGTCCCTCCAATGAGTAGCCCGCAAGGACCCCGTTTTCTACAAGTGTTGGTCCAATACTCCCTCTAGAGGCAGGGGACTCAGACAGGGCTGCTTTGCGGCCCCCGATCTGCGGCAGGGGCAGTGGGCGACCTGTGGCCCGGGCAGGAGCCTGTCCGCGTGTGTCCCAGGGACACATCTGCCTGTGAACGTCGGTCACCTGGCAGGAAGCTACGATGCCCAGACCTATGCTTAGCTGTGCAGCGCGGTATACTGCACGGACACGTTCCACACACACTTCAAGTAAGAGGGCGGCCTGAGTGGAAAGATGAGAATTTGGGCAGCTGTGCAGACAAAGAAGGCGCCCTTTGGCCTGGGCCTAAAAGCTTGTGACACTCCACTGGGCCTGCCGGGCTCTGAGGGCCCTGCCCTGGGCCCCCTGCTCCCCTGACCTTTATTCAGTCACAGCAGAGATGGCCACACCCACTCCCTCAGTGAGGGAAGTGTTCCAACCTCCCTCAGCCCCGCCCCCTCTCCACAGGTTACCATGGACTACAGAGGCTGCATTGTGAGGCCTGGGCGTTCCGAGAATGCCAAGGGCAGACATGATGACCTTAAATGATTTCCTCTTGTGTCAGTGTTGGTAAACTTTAGGAGCTAAGAAATGGTCCACTTTACAGAAATGTTCAAATTTACTGGCATTTCATATATTCTCTGCTCTAACATTGTCCTGTCTCTTTCTGTATATTCTTTACTTATGTTTTGGTTTTCTTTAATCAAAGTGTGTCTTTTAAATCTTTTCAAAGACAATTCTTTGGACTTACTAAATCACCTGAATTTTATACGTTTTCTGTTGTATTAAGTTCTGCTCATATCTTTATTTATCTTTTCTCTATGTTCTCAGGGTTTATTGTTTTCATCTTCTGATGTCAATTAAAACACTTGGTTATTCATTTTAATAAATCTTTTTACTTATAAAGATTTGAACTTTTGAAGATTCCAGCTTACTTGTACGTGTCTAAGGGTCAGGTCCTCTCCATTGTTGCTGGCCTAAGGCTTAGTTCACCATACAGCAATGTATATATTGACCTATTTTCCCCTCGACTTTCTGTGATTCCCTACATCTCACCTTTCTTTGCAGACAAGCCATTTGAAATACCCTTAACTTATTTCACAGCCAATAAGTCTTTGAAATAATGTGTATTTTTTAGAGAAATCTTCTTATAGAATTAGGCAGAAAATCTGACCTGCCATAGTTTTCAGAACAGCATAATTTCACTCTTCTCAATGATTAATCTGTTGTATTACACAACCTTGGAGTATTTAGCTTTATCAATGACATGTCCTTTAAAAATGTTTTAGAGATCCTACCAGTCTTTGAAAACATCCTTGTGCCTTGTTTCAGTTCCAGTTTTATGTATATTTTCTGCCTTGCATCCGATTATTCCTACATCTGATGGATGGCCTTGGGAATCTAATTCTGGTATTGATAGTTTTGGCTGATTGTCTCCCTTTGTAGCTGCTTTCTTCATTATTGTGTAAATTTAGATCATGAGCTCATGTTTATCTAAACAGCTGACCTTGTAAGAGGCTTAGGTGTGAAGGCTCGTAAGTTTCAGCAGAAAGTCGGCAAAGATTTATTTGTGTCCCTCCAATGAGTGGCCCGCAAGGACCCCGTTTTCTACAAGTGTTGGTCCAATACTCCCTCTAGAGGCAGGGGACTCAGACAGGGCTGCTTTGCGGCTCCCGATCAGGGGCAGGGGCAGTGTGCGGCCTGTGACCCGGGCAGGAGCCTCTCCGCGTGTGTCCCAGGGACCCATCTGCCTGCGAACTTCGGTCACCTGGCAGGAAGCTACGATGCCCAGCCGTATGCTTAGCTGTGCAGCGCGGTATACTGCACGGACACGTTCCACACACACTTCAAGTAAGAGTGTGGCCTGAGTGGAAAGGTGAGAGTTTGGGCAGCTGTGCAGACAAAGAAGGCGCCCTTTGGCCTGGGCCTAAAAGCTTGTGACACTCCACTGGGCCTGCCGGGCTCTGAGGGCCCTGCCCTGGGCCCCCTGCTCCCCTGCCCTTTGTTCAGTCACAGCAGAGATGGCCACACCCACTCCCTCAGTGAGGGCAGTGTTCCAACCTCCCTCAGCCCCGCCCCCTCTGCGCAGGTTACCATGGACTACAGAGGCTGCATTCTGAGGCCAGGGCGTTCCGAGAACGCCAAGGGCAGACATGATGACCTTAAATGCTTTCCTCTTGTGTCAGTGTTGGTAAACTTTAGGAGCTAGGAAATGGTCCACTTGACAGAAATGTTCAAATTTACTGGCATTTCATATATTCTCTGCTCTAACATTGTCCTCACTCTTTCTGTATATTCTTTACTTATGTTTTGGTTTTCCTTAATCAAAGTGTGTCTTTTAAATCTTTTCAAAGAAGATTCTTTGGACTTACTAAATCACCTGAATTTTATACGTTTTCTGTTGTATTAAGTTCTGCTCATATCTTTATTTATCTTTTTTCTATGTTCTCAGGGTTTATTGTTTTCATCTTCTGATGTCAATTAAAACACTTGGTTATTCATTTTAATAAATCTTTTTACTTATAAAGATTTGAACTTTTGAAGATTCCAGCTTACTTGTACGTGTCTAAGGGTCAGGTCCTCTCCATTGTTGCTGGCCTCAGGCTTAGTTCACCATACAGCAATGTATATATTGACCTAATTTCCCCTCGACTTTCTGTGATTCCCTACATCTCACCTTTCTTTGCAGACAAGCCATTTGAAATACCCTTAACTTATTTCACAGCCAATAAGTCTTTGAAATAATGTGTATTTTTTAGAGAAATCTTCTTATATAATTAGGCAGAAAATCTGACCTGCCATAGTTTTCAAAACAGCATAATTTCACTCTTCTCAATGATTAATCTGTTGTATTACACAACCTTGGAGTATTTAGCTTTATCAATGACATGTCCTTGAAAAATGTTTTAGAGATCCTACCAGTCTTTGAAAACATCCTTGTGCCTTGTTTCAGTTCCAGTTTTATGTATATTTTCTGCCTTGCACCCGAATATTCCTACATCTGATGGATGGCTTTGGGAATCTAATTCTGGTATTGATTGTTTTTGCTGATTGTCTCCCCTTGTAGCTGCTTTCTTCATTATTGTGTAAATTTAGATCTTGAGCTCATGTTTAGCTAAACACCTGACCTTGTAAGAGGCTTAGGTGTGAACGCTCGTAAGTTTCAGCAGAAAGTCGGCAAAGATTTATTTGTGTCCCTCCAATGAGTGGCCCGCAAGGACCCCGTTTCCTACAAGTGTTGGTCCAATACTCCCTCTAGAGTCATGGGACTCAGACAGGGCTGCTTTGCGGCCCCCGATCTGGGGCAGGGGCAGTGGGCGGCCTGTGACCCGGGCAGGAGCCCCTCCGCGTGTGTCCCAGGGACCCATCTGCCTGCGAACTTCGATCACCTGGCAGGAAGCTATGATGCCCAGAACTATGCTTAGCTGTGCAGCGCGGTGTACTCCGCGGACACGTTCCACACACACTTCAAGTAAGAGGGCCGCCTGAGTGGAAAGGTGAGAGTTTGGGCACCTGAGCAGACAAAGAAGGCGCCCTTTGGCCTGGGCCTAAAAACTTGTGACACTCCACTGGGCCAGCCGGGCTCTGAGGGCCCTGCACTGGGCCCCCTGCTCCCCTGCCCTTTGTTCAGTCACAGCAGAGATGGCCACACCCACTCCCTCAGTGAGGGCAGTGTTCCAACCTCCCTCAGCCCCGCCCCCTCTCCGCAGGTTACCATGGACTACAGAGGCTGCATTCTGAGGCCAGGGCGTTCCGATAATGCCAAGGGCAGACATGATGACCTTAAATGATTTCCTCTTGTGTCAGTGTTGGTAAACTTTAGGAGCTAGGAAATGGTCCACTTGACAGAAATGTTCAAATTTACTGGCATTTCATATATTGTCTGCTCTAACATTTTCCTGACTCTTTCTGTATATTCTTTACTTATGTTTTGGTTTTCCTTAATCAAAGTGTGTCTTTTAAATCTTTTCAAAGAAGATTCTTTGGACTTACTAAATCACCTGAATTTTATACGTTTTCTGTTGTATTAAGTTCTGCTCATATCTTTATTTATCTTTTCTCTATGTTCTCAGGGTTTATTGTTTTCATCTTCTGATGTCAATTAAAACACTTGGTTATTCATTTTAATAAATCTTTTTACTTATAAAGATTTGAACTTTTGAAGATTCCAGCTTACTTGTACGTGACTAAGGGTCAGGTCCTCTCCATTGTTGCTGGCCTAAGGCTTAGTTCACCATACAGCAATGTATATATTGACCTATTTTCCCCTCGACTTTCTGTGATTCCCTACATCTCACCTTTCTTTGCAGACAAGCCATTTGAAATACCCTTAACTTATTTCACAGCCAATAAGTCTTTGAAATAATGTGTATTTTTTAGAGAAATCTTCTTATATAATTAGGCAGAAAATCTGACCTGCCATAGTTTTCAAAACAGCATAATTTCACTCTTCTCAATGATTAATCTGTTGTATTACACAACCTTGGAGTATTTAGCTTTATCAATGACATGTCCTTGAAAAATGTTTTAGAGATCCTACCAGTCTTTGAAAGCATCCTTGTGCCTTGTTTCAGTTCCAGTTTTATGTATATTTTCTGCCTTGCACCCGATTATTCCTACATCGGATGGATGGCCTTGGGAATCTAATTCTGGTATTGATGGTTTTGGCTGATTGTCTCCCCTTGTAGCTGCTTTCTTCATTATTGTGTAAATTTAGATCATGAGCTCATGTTTAGCTAAACAGCTGACCTTGTAAGAGGCTTAGGTGTGAACGCTCGTAAGTTTCAGCAGAAAGTCGGCAAAGATTTATTTGTGTCCCTCCAATGAGTGGCCCGCAAGGACCCCGTTTTCTACAAGTGTTGGTCCAATACTCCCTCTAGAGGCAGGGGACTCAGACAGGGCTAATTTGCGGCCCCCAATCTGGGGCAGGGGCAGTGGGTGGCCTGTGACCCGGCCAGGAGCCTTTCCGCGTGTGTCCCAGGGACCCATCTGCCTGCGAACTTCGGTCACCTGGCAGGAAGCTACGATGCCCAGACCTATGCTTAGCTGTGCAGCGCGGTGTAGTGCGCGGACACGTTCCACACACACTTCAAGTAAGAGGGCGGCCTGAGTGGAAAGGTGAGAGTTTGGGCAGCTGTGCAGACAAAGAAGGCGCCCTTTGGCCTGGGCCTAAAAGCTTGTGACACTCCACTGGGCCTGCCGGGCTCTGAGGGCCCTGCCCTGGGCCCCCTGCTCCCCTGCCCTTTGTTCAGTCACAGCAGAGATGGCCACACCCACTCCCTCAGTGAGGGCAGTGTTCCAACCTCCCTCAGCCCCGCCCCCTCTCCGCAGGTTACCATGGACTACAGAGGCTGCATTCTGAGGCCAGGGCGTTCCGAGAACGCCAAGGGCAGACATGATGACCTTAAATGCTTTCCTCTTGTGTCAGTGTTGGTAAACTTTAGGAGCTAGGAAATGGTCCACTTGACAGAAATGTTCAAATTTACTGGCATTTCATATATTCTCTGCTCTAACATTGTCCTCACTCTTTCTGTATATTCTTTACTTATGTTTTGGTTTTCCTTAATCAAAGTGTGTCTTTTAAATCTTTTCAAAGAAGATTCTTTGGACTTACTAAATCACCTGAATTTTATACGTTTTCTGTTGTATTAAGTTCTGCTCATATCTTTATTTATCTTTTTTCTATGTTCTCAGGGTTTATTGTTTTCATCTTCTGATGTCAATTAAAACACTTGGTTATTCATTTTAATAAATCTTTTTACTTATAAAGATTTGAACTTTTGAAGATTCCAGCTTACTTGTACGTGTCTAAGGGTCAGGTCCTCTCCATTGTTGCTGGCCTCAGGCTTAGTTCACCATACAGCAATGTATATATTGACCTAATTTCCCCTCGACTTTCTGTGATTCCCTACATCTCACCTTTCTTTGCAGACAAGCCATTTGAAATACCCTTAACTTATTTCACAGCCAATAAGTCTTTGAAATAATGTGTATTTTTTAGAGAAATCTTCTTATATAATTAGGCAGAAAATCTGACCTGCCATAGTTTTCAAAACAGCATAATTTCACTCTTCTCAATGATTAATCTGTTGTATTACACAACCTTGGAGTATTTAGCTTTATCAATGACATGTCCTTGAAAAATGTTTTAGAGATCCTACCAGTCTTTGAAAACATCCTTGTGCCTTGTTTCAGTTCCAGTTTTATGTATATTTTCTGCCTTGCACCCGAATATTCCTACATCTGATGGATGGCCTTGGGAATCTAATTCTGGTATTGATTGTTTTTGCTGATTGTCTCCCCTTGTAGCTGCTTTCTTCATTATTGTGTAAATTTAGATCTTGAGCTCATGTTTAGCTAAACACCTGACCTTGTAAGAGGCTTAGGTGTGAACGCTCGTAAGTTTCAGCAGAAAGTCGGCAAAGATTTATTTGTGTCCCTCCAATGAGTGGCCCGCAAGGACCCCGTTTCCTACAAGTGTTGGTCCAATACTCCCTCTAGAGTCATGGGACTCAGACAGGGCTGCTTTGCGGCCCCCGATCTGGGGCAGGGGCAGTGGGCGGCCTGTGACCCGGGCAGGAGCCCCTCCGCGTGTGTCCCAGGGACCCATCTGCCTGCGAACTTCGATCACCTGGCAGGAAGCTATGATGCCCAGAACTATGCTTAGCTGTGCAGCGCGGTGTACTCCGCGGACACGTTCCACACACACTTCAAGTAAGAGGGCGGCCTGAGTGGAAAGGTGAGAGTTTGGGCAGCTGAGCAGACAAAGAAGGCGCCCTTTGGCCTGGGCCTAAAAACTTGTGACACTCCACTGGGCCAGCCGGGCTCTGAGGGCCCTGCACTGGGCCCCCTGCTCCCCTGCCCTTTGTTCAGTCACAGCAGAGATGGCCACACCCACTCCCTCAGTGAGGGCAGTGTTCCAACCTCCCTCAGCCCCGCCCCCTCTCCGCAGGTTACCATGGACTACAGAGGCTGCATTCTGAGGCCAGGGCGTTCCGAGAATGCCAAGGGCAGACATGATGACCTTAAATGATTTCCTCTTGTGTCAGTGTTGGTAAACTTTAGGAGCTAGGAAATGGTCCACTTGACAGAAATGTTCAAATTTACTGGCATTTCATATATTGTCTGCTCTAACATTTTCCTGACTCTTTCTGTATATTCTTTACTTATGTTTTGGTTTTCCTTAATCAAAGTGTGTCTTTTAAATCTTTTCAAAGAAGATTCTTTGGACTTACTAAATCACCTGAATTTTATACGTTTTCTGTTGTATTAAGTTCTGCTCATATCTTTATTTATCTTTTCTCTATGTTCTCAGGGTTTATTGTTTTCATCTTCTGATGTCAATTAAAACACTTGGTTATTCATTTTAATAAATCTTTTTACTTATAAAGATTTGAACTTTTGAAGATTCCAGCTTACTTGTACGTGACTAAGGGTCAGGTCCTCTCCATTGTTGCTGGCCTAAGGCTTAGTTCACCATACAGCAATGTATATATTGACCTATTTTCCCCTCGACTTTCTGTGATTCCCTACATCTCACCTTTCTTTGCAGACAAGCCATTTGAAATACCCTTAACTTATTTCACAGCCAATAAGTCTTTGAAATAATGTGTATTTTTTAGAGAAATCTTCTTATATAATTAGGCAGAAAATCTGACCTGCCATAGTTTTCAAAACAGCATAATTTCACTCTTCTCAATGATTAATCTGTTGTATTACACAACCTTGGAGTATTTAGCTTTATCAATGACATGTCCTTGAAAAATGTTTTAGAGATCCTACCAGTCTTTGAAAGCATCCTTGTGCCTTGTTTCAGTTCCAGTTTTATGTATATTTTCTGCCTTGCACCCGATTATTCCTACATCGGATGGATGGCCTTGGGAATCTAATTCTGGTATTGATGGTTTTGGCTGATTGTCTCCCCTTGTAGCTGCTTTCTTCATTATTGTGTAAATTTAGATCATGAGCTCATGTTTAGCTAAACAGCTGACCTTGTAAGAGGCTTAGGTGTGAACGCTCGTAAGTTTCAGCAGAAAGTCGGCAAAGATTTATTTGTGTCCCTCCAATGAGTGGCCCGCAAGGACCCCGTTTTCTACAAGTGTTGGTCCAATACTCCCTCTAGAGGCAGGGGACTCAGACAGGGCTAATTTGCGGCCCCCAATCTGGGGCAGGGGCAGTGGGTGGCCTGTGACCCGGCCAGGAGCCTTTCCGCGTGTGTCCCAGGGACCCATCTGCCTGCGAACTTCGGTCACCTGGCAGGAAGCTACGATGCCCAGACCTATGCTTAGCTGTGCAGCGCGGTATACTGCACAGACACATTCCACACACACTTCAAGTAAGAGGGCGGCCTGAGTGGAAAGGTGAGAGTTTGGACAGCTGTGCAGACAAAGAAGCTGCCCTTTGGCCTGGGCCTAAAAGCTTGTGACACTCCACTGGGCCTGCCGGGCTCTGAGGGCCCTGCCCTGGGCCCCCTGCTCCCCTGCCCTTTGTTCAGTCACAGCAGAGATGGCCACACCCACTCCCTCAGTGAGGGCAGTGTTCCAACCTCCCTCACCCCGTCCCCTCTCCGCAGGTTACCATGGACTACAGAGGCTGCATTCTGAGGCCAGGGCGTTCCGAGAATGCCAAGGGCAGACATGATGACCTTAAATGATTTCCTCTTGTGTCAGTGTTGGTAAACTTTAGGAGCTAGGAAATGGTCCACTTGACAGAAATGTTCAAATTTACTGGCATTTCATATATTGTCTGCTCTAACATTTTCCTGACTCTTTCTGTATATTCTTTACTTATGTTTTGGTTTTCCTTAATCAAAGTGTGTCTTTTAAATCTTTTCAAAGAAGATTCTTTGGACTTACTAAATCACCTGAATTTTATACGTTTTCTGTTGTATTAAGTTCTGCTCATATCTTTATTTATCTTTTCTCTATGTTCTCAGGGTTTATTGTTTTCATCTTCTGATGTCAATTAAAACACTTGGTTATTCATTTTAATAAATCTTTTTACTTATAAAGATTTGAACTTTTGAAGATTCCAGCTTACTTGTACGTGTCTAAGGGTCAGGTCCTCTCCATTGTTGCTGGCCTAAGGCTTAGTTCACCATACAGCAATGTATATATTGACCTATTTTCCCCTCGACTTTCTGTGATTCCCTACATCTCACCTTTCTTTGCAGACAAGCCATTTGAAATACCCTTAACTTATTTCACAGCCAATAAGTCTTTGAAATAATGTGTATTTTTTAGAGAAATCTTCTTATATAATTAGGCAGAAAATCTGACCTGCCATAGTTTTCAAAACAGCATAATTTCACTCTTCTCAATGATTAATCTGTTGTATTACACAACCTTGGAGTATTTAGCTTTATCAATGACATGTCCTTGAAAAATGTTTTAGAGATCCTACCAGTCTTTGAAAACATCCTTGTGCCTTGTTTCAGTTCCAGTTTTATGTATATTTTCTGCCTTGCACCCGATTATTCCTACATCTGATGGATGGCCTTGGGAATCTAATTCTGGTATTGATGGTTTTGGCTGATTGTCTCCCCTTGTAGCTGCTTTCTTCATTATTGTGTAAATTTAGATCATGAGCTCATGTTTACCTAAACAGCTGACCTTGTAAGAGGCTTAGGTGTGAACGCTCGTAAGTTTCAGCAGAAAGTCGGCAAAGATTTATTTGTGTCCCTCCAATGAGTGGCCCGCAAGGACCCCGTTTTCTACAAGTGTTGGTCCAATACTCCCTCTAGAGGCAGGTGACTCACACAGGGCTGCTTTGCGGCCCCGATCTGGGGCAGGGGCCGTGGGCGGCCTGTGGCCCGGGCAGGAGCCTCTCCACGTGTGTCCCAGGGACCCATTTGCCTGCGAACTTCGGTCACCTGGCAGGAAGCTACGATGCCCAGACCTATGCTTAGCTGTGCAGCGCGGTATACTGCACGGACACATTCCACACACACTTCAAGTAAGAGGGCGGCCTGAGTGGAAAGGTGAGAGTTTGGACAGCTGTGCAGACAAAGAAGCTGCCCTTTGGCCTGGGCCTAAAAGCTTGTGACACTCCACTGGGCCTGCCGGGCTCTGAGGGCCCTGCCCTGGGCCCCCTGCTCCCCTGCCCTTTGTTCAGTCACAGCAGAGATGGCCACACCCACTCCCTCAGTGAGGGCAGTGTTCCAAACTCCCTCAGCCACGCCCCTTCTCCGCAGGTTACCATGAACTACAGAGGCTGCATTCTGAGGCCAGGGCGTTCCGAGAATGCCAAGGGCAGACATGATGACCTTAAATGATTTCCTCTTGTGTCAGTGTTGGTAAACTTTAGGAGCTAGGAAATGGTCCACTTGACAGAAATGTTCAAATTTACTGGCATTTCATATATTCTCTGCTCTAACATTGTCCTGACTCTTTCTGTATATTCTTTACTTATGTTTTGGTTTTCCTTAAACAAGGTGTGTCTTTTAATTCTTTACAAAGAAGATTCGTTGGACTTACTAAATCACCTGAATTTTATACGTTTTCTGTTGTATTAAGTTCTGCTCATATCTTTATTTATCTTTTTTCTGTGTTCTCAGGGTTTATTGTTTTCATCTTCTGATGTCAATTAAAACACTTGGTTATTCATTTTAAAAAATTTTTTACTTATAAAGATTTGAACTTTTGAAGATTCCAGCTTACTTGTACGTGTCTAAGGGTCAGGTCCTCTCCATTGTTGCTGGCCTAAGGCTTAGTTCACCATACAGCAATGTATATATTGACCTATTTTCCCCTCGACTTTCTGTGATTCCCTACATCTCACCTTTCTTTTCAGACAAGCCATTTGAAATACCCTTAACTTATTTCACAGCCAAGAAGCCTTTGAAATAATGTGTATTTTTTAGAGAAATCTTCTTATATAATTAGGCAGAAAATCTAACCTGCCATAGTTTTCAAAACAGCATAATTTCACTCTTCTCAATGATTAATCTGTTGTATTACACAACCTTGGAGTATTTAGCTTTATCAATGACATGTCCTTGAAAAATGTTTTAGAGATCCTACCAGTCTTTGAAAATATCCTTGTGCCTTGTTTCAGTTCCAGTTTTATGTATATTTTCTGCCTTGCACCTGATTATTCCTACATCTGATGGATGGCCTTGGGAATCTAATTCTGGTATTGATGGTTTTGGCTGATTGTCTCCCCTCGCAGCTGCTTTCTTCATTATTGTGTAAATTTAGATCATGAGCTCATGTTTAGCTAAACAGCTGACCTTGTAAGAGGCTTAGGTGTGAACGCTCGTAACTTTCAGCAGAAAGTCGGCAAAGATTTATTTGTGTCCCTCCAATGAGTGGCCCGCAAGGACCCCGTTTTCTACAAGTGTTGGTCCAATACTCCCTCTAGAGGCAGCGGAATTAGACAGGGCTGCTTTGCGGCCCCAGATCTGGGGCAGGGGCAGTGGGCGGCCTGTCACCCGGCAGGAGGCTCTCCGCGTGTGTCCCAGAGACCCATCTGCCTGTGAACTTCGGTCACCTGGCAGGAAGCTACGATGCCCAGAACTATGCTTAGCTGTGCAGCGCGGTGTACTGCGCAGACACGTTCCACACACACTTCAAGTAAGAGGGCGGCCTGAGTGGAAAGGTGAGAGTTTGGGCAGCTGTGCAGACAAAGAAGGCGCCCTTTGGCCTGGGCCTAAAAGCTTGTGACACTCCACTGGGCCTGCCGGGCTCTGAGGGCCCTGCCCTGGGCCCCCTGCTCCCCTGACCTTTATTCAGTCACAGCAGAGATGGCCACACCCACTCCCTCAGTGAGGGAAGTGTTCCAACCTCCCTCAGCCCCGCCCCCTCTCCGCAGGTTACCATGGACTACAGAGGCTGCATTCTGAGGCCAGGGCGTTCCGAGTATGCCAAGGGCAGACATGATGACATTAAATGATTTCCTCTTGTGTCAGTGTTGGTAAACTTTTGGAGCTAGGAAATGGTCCACTTTACAGAAATGTTCAAATTTACTGGCATTTCATATATTCTCTGCTCTAACATTGTCCTGACTCTTTCTGTATATTCTTTACTTATGTTTTGGTTTTCCTTAATCAAAGTGTGTCTTTTAAATCTTTTCAAAGAAGATTCTTTGGACTTACTAAATCACCTGAATTTTATACGTTTTCTGTTGTATTAAGTTCTGCTCATATCTTTATTTATCTTTTTTCTATGTTCTCAGGGTTTATTGTTTTCATCTTCTGATGTCAATTAAAACACTTGGTTATTCATTTTAGTAAATCTTTTTACTTATAAAGATTTGAACTTTTGAAGATTCCAGCTTACTTGTACGTGTCTAAGGGTCAGGTCCTCTCCATTGTTGCTGGCCTAAGGCTTAGTTCACCATACAGCAATGTATATATTGACCTATTTTCCCCTCGACTTTCTGTGATTCCCTACATCTCACCTTTCTTTGCAGACAAGCCATTTGAAATACCCTTAACGTATTTCACAGCCAATAAGTCTTTGAAATAATGTGTATTTTTTAGAGAAATCTTCTTATATAATTAGGCAGAAAATCTGACCTGCCATAGTTTTCAAAACAGCATAATTTCACTCTTCTCAATGATTAATCTGTTGTATTACACAACCTTGGAGTATTTAGCTTTATCAATGACATGTCCTTGAAAAATGTTTTAGAGATCCTCCCAGTCTTCTAAAACATCCTTGTGCCTTGTTTCAGTTCCAGTTTTATGTATATTTTCTGCCTTGCACCCGATTATTCCTACATCTGATGGATGGCCTTGGGAATCTAATTCTGGTATTGATGGTTTTGGCTGATTGTCTCCCCTTGTAGCTGCTTTCTTCATTATTGTGTAAATTTAGATCATGAGCTCATGTTTAGCTAAACAGCTGACCTTGTAAGAGGCTTCGGTGTGAACGCTCGTAAGTTTCAGCAGAAAGTCGGCAAAGATTTATTTGTGTCCCTCCAATGAGTGGCCCGCAAGGACCCCGTGTTCTACAAGTGTTGGTCCAATACTCCCTCTAGAGGCAGGGGACTCAGACAGGGCTGCTTTGCGGCCCCCGATCTGGGGCAGGGGCAGTGGGCGGCCTGTGACCCGGGCATGAGCCCCTCCGCGTGTGTCCCAGGGACCCATCTGCCTGCAAACTTCGGTCACCTGGCAGGAAGCTACGATGCCCAGAACTATGCTTAGCTCTGCAACGCGGTGTACTGCGCGGAGACGTTCCACACACACTTCAAGTAAGAGGGCGGCCTGAGTGGAAAGGTGAGAGTTTGGGCAGCTGTGCAGACAAAGAAGGCGCCCTTTGGCCTGGGCCTAAAAACTTGTGACACACCACTGGGTCTGCCGGGCTCTGAGGGCCCTGCCCTGGGCCCCCTGCTCCCCTGCCCTTTGTTCAGTCACAGCAGAGATGGCCACACCCACTCCCTCAGTGAGGGCAGTGTTCCAACCTCCCTCAGCCCCGCCCCCTCTCCGCAGGTTACCATGGACTACAGAGGCTGCATTCTGAGGCCAGGGCGTTCCGAGAATGCCAAGGGCAGACATGTTGACCTTAAATGATTTCCTCTTGTGTCAGTGTTGGTAAACTTTAGGAGCTAGGAAATGGTCCACTTGACAGAAATGTTCAAATTTACTGGCATTTCATATATTCTCTGCACTAACATTGTCCTGACTCTTTCTGTATATTCTTTACTTATGTTTTGGTTTTCCTTAATCAAAGTGTGTCTTTTAATTCTTTTCAAAGAAGATTCTTTGGACTTACTAAATCACCTGAATTTTATACGTTTTCTGTTGTATTAAGTTCTGCTCATATCTTTATTTATCTTTTCTCTATGTTCTCAGGGTTTATTGTTTTCATCTTCTGATGTCAATTAAAACACTTGGTTATTCATTTTAATAAATCTTTTTACTTATAAAGATTTGAACTTTTGAAGATTCCAGCTTACTTGTACGTGTCTAAGGGTCAGGTCCTCTCCATTGTTGCTGGCCTAAGGCTTAGTTCACCATACAGCAATGTATATATTGACCTATTTTCCCCTCGACTTTCTGTGATTCCCTACATCTCACCTTTCTTTGCAGACAAGCCATTTGAAATACCCTTAACTTATTTCACAGCCAAGAAGTCTTTGAAATAATGTGTATTTTTTAGAGAAATCTTCTTATATAATTAGGCAGAAAATCTGACCTGCCATAGTTTTCAAAACAGCATAATTTCACTCTTCTCAATGATTAATCTGTTGTATTACACAACCTTGGAGTATTTAGCTCTATGAATGACATGTCCTTGAAAAATGTTTTAGAGATCCTACCAGTCTTTGAAAACATCCTTGTGCCTTGTTTCAGTTCCAGTTTTATGTATATTTTCTGCCTTGCACCCGATTATTCCTTCATCTGATGGATGGCCTTGGGAATCTAATTCTGGTATTGATGGTTTTGGCTGATTGTCTCCCCTTGTAGCTGCTTTCTTCATTATTGTGTAAATTTAGATCATGAGCTCATGTTTAGCTAAACAGCTGACCTTGTAAGAGGCTTAGGTGTGAACGCTCGTAAGTTTCAGCAGAAAGTCGGCAAAGATTTATTTGTGTCCCTCCAATGAGTAGCCCGCAAGGACCCCGTTTTCTACAAGTGTTGGTCCAATACTCCCTCTAGAGGCAGGGGACTCAGACAGGGCTGCTTTGCGGCCCCCGATCTGCGGCAGGGGCAGTGGGCGACCTGTGGCCCGGGCAGGAGCCTGTCCGCGTGTGTCCCAGGGACACATCTGCCTGTGAACGTCGGTCACCTGGCAGGAAGCTACGATGCCCAGACCTATGCTTAGCTGTGCAGCGCGGTATACTGCACGGACACGTTCCACACACACTTCAAGTAAGAGGGCGGCCTGAGTGGAAAGATGAGAGTTTGGGCAGCTGTGCAGACAAAGAAGGCGCCCTTTGGCCTGGGCCTAAAAGCTTGTGACACTCCACTGGGCCTGCCGGGCTCTGAGGGCCCTGCCCTGGGCCCCCTGCTCCCCTGACCTTTATTCAGTCACAGCAGAGATGGCCACACCCACTCCCTCAGTGAGGGAAGTGTTCCAACCTCCCTCAGCCCCGCCCCCTCTCCGCAGGTTACCATGGACTACAGAGGCTGCATTGTGAGGCCTGGGCGTTCCGAGAATGCCAAGGGCAGACATGATGACCTTAAATGATTTCCTCTTGTGTCAGTGTTGGTAAACTTTAGGAGCTAAGAAATGGTCCACTTTACAGAAATGTTCAAATTTACTGGCATTTCATATATTCTCTGCTCTAACATTGTCCTGTCTCTTTCTGTATATTCTTTACTTATGTTTTGGTTTTCTTTAATCAAAGTGTGTCTTTTAAATCTTTTCAAAGACAATTCTTTGGACTTACTAAATCACCTGAATTTTATACGTTTTCTGTTGTATTAAGTTCTGCTCATATCTTTATTTATCTTTTCTCTATGTTCTCAGGGTTTATTGTTTTCATCTTCTGATGTCAATTAAAACACTTGGTTATTCATTTTAATAAATCTTTTTACTTATAAAGATTTGAACTTTTGAAGATTCCAGCTTACTTGTACGTGTCTAAGGGTCAGGTCCTCTCCATTGTTGCTGGCCTAAGGCTTAGTTCACCATACAGCAATGTATATATTGACCTATTTTCCCCTCGACTTTCTGTGATTCCCTACATCTCACCTTTCTTTGCAGACAAGCCATTTGAAATACCCTTAACTTATTTCACAGCCAATAAGTCTTTGAAATAATGTGTATTTTTTAGAGAAATCTTCTTATAGAATTAGGCAGAAAATCTGACCTGCCATAGTTTTCAGAACAGCATAATTTCACTCTTCTCAATGATTAATCTGTTGTATTACACAACCTTGGAGTATTTAGCTTTATCAATGACATGTCCTTTAAAAATGTTTTAGAGATCCTACCAGTCTTTGAAAACATCCTTGTGCCTTGTTTCAGTTCCAGTTTTATGTATATTTTCTGCCTTGCACCCGATTATTCCTACATCTGATGGATGGCCTTGGGAATCTAATTCTGGTATTGATGGTTTTGGCTGATTGTCTCCCCTTGTAGCTGCTTTCTTCATTATTGTGTAAATTTAGATCATGAGCTCATGTTTAGCTAAACAGCTGACCTTGTAAGAGGCTTCGGTGTGAACGCTCGTAAGTTTCAGCAGAAAGTCGGCAAAGATTTATTTGTGTCCCTCCAATGAGTGGCCCGCAAGGACCCCGTGTTCTACAAGTGTTGGTCCAATACTCCCTCTAGAGGCAGGGGACTCAGACAGGGCTGCTTTGCGGCCCCAGATCTGGGGCAGGGGCAGTGGGTGGCCTGTGACCCGGGCATGAGCCCCTCCGCGTGTGTCCCAGGGACCCATCTGCCTGCAAACTTCGGTCACCTGGCAGGAAGCTACGATGCCCAGAACTATGCTTAGCTCTGCAACGCGGTGTACTGCGCGGAGACGTTCCACACACACTTCAAGTAAGAGGGCGGCCTGAGTGGAAAGGTGAGAGTTTGGGCAGCTGTGCAGACAAAGAAGGCGCCCTTTGGCCTGGGCCTAAAAACTTGTGACACACCACTGGGACTGCCGGGCTCTGAGGGCCCTGCCCTGGGCCCCCTGCTCCCCTGCCCTTTGTTCAGTCACAGCAGAGATGGCCACACCCACTCCCTCAGTGAGGGCAGTGTTCCAACCTCCCTCAGCCCCGCCCCCTCTCCGCAGGTTACCATGGACTACAGAGGCTGCATTCTGAGGCCAGGGCGTTCCGAGGATGCCAAGGGCAGACATGTTGACCTTAAATGATTTCCTCTTGTGTCAGTGTTGGTAAACTTTAGGAGCTAGGAAATGGTCCACTTGACAGAAATGTTCAAATTTACTGGCATTTCATATATTCTCTGCACTAACATTGTCCTGACTCTTTCTGTATATTCTTTACTTATGTTTTGGTTTTCCTTAATCAAAGTGTGTCTTTTAATTCTTTTCAAAGAAGATTCTTTGGACTTACTAAATCACCTGAATTTTATACGTTTTCTGTTGTATTAAGTTCTGCTCATATCTTTATTTATCTTTTCTCTATGTTCTCAGGGTTTATTGTTTTCATCTTCTGATGTCAATTAAAACACTTGGTTATTCATTTTAATAAATCTTTTTACTTATAAAGATTTGAACTTTTGAAGATTCCAGCTTACTTGTACGTGTCTAAGGGTCAGGTCCTCTCCATTGTTGCTGGCCTAAGGCTTAGTTCACCATACAGCAATGTATATATTGACCTATTTTCCCCTCGACTTTCTGTGATTCCCTACATCTCACCTTTCTTTGCAGACAAGCCATTTGAAATACCCTTAACTTATTTCACAGCCAAGAAGTCTTTGAAATAATGTGTATTTTTTAGAGAAATCTTCTTATATAATTAGGCAGAAAATCTGACCTGCCATAGTTTTCAAAACAGCATAATTTCACTCTTCTCAATGATTAATCTGTTGTATTACACAACCTTGGAGTATTTAGCTCTATGAATGACATGTCCTTGAAAAATGTTTTAGAGATCCTACCAGTCTTTGAAAACATCCTTGTGCCTTGTTTCAGTTCCAGTTTTATGTATATTTTCTGCCTTGCACCCGATTATTCCTTCATCTGATGGATGGCCTTGGGAATCTAATTCTGGTATTGATGGTTTTGGCTGATTGTCTCCCCTTGTAGCTGCTTTCTTCATTATTGTGTAAATTTAGATCATGAGCTCATGTTTAGCTAAACAGCTGACCTTGTAAGAGGCTTAGGTGTGAACGCTCGTAAGTTTCAGCAGAAAGTCGGCAAAGATTTATTTGTGTCCCTCCAATGAGTAGCCCGCAAGGACCCCGTTTTCTACAAGTGTTGGTCCAATACTCCCTCTAGAGGCAGGGGACTCAGACAGGGCTGCTTTGCGGCCCCCGATCTGCGGCAGGGGCAGTGGGCGACCTGTGGCCCGGGCAGGAGCCTGTCCGCGTGTGTCCCAGGGACACATCTGCCTGTGAACGTCGGTCACCTGGCAGGAAGCTACGATGCCCAGACCTATGCTTAGCTGTGCAGCGCGGTATACTGCACGGACACGTTCCACACACACTTCAAGTAAGAGGGCGGCCTGAGTGGAAAGATGAGAGTTTGGGCAGCTGTGCAGACAAAGAAGGCGCCCTTTGGCCTGGGCCTAAAAGCTTGTGACACTCCACTGGGCCTGCCGGGCTCTGAGGGCCCTGCCCTGGGCCCCCTGCTCCCCTGACCTTTATTCAGTCACAGCAGAGATGGCCACACCCACTCCCTCAGTGAGGGAAGTGTTCCAACCTCCCTCAGCCCCGCCCCCTCTCCGCAGGTTACCATGGACTACAGAGGCTGCATTGTGAGGCCTGGGCGTTCCGAGAATGCCAAGGGCAGACATGATGACCTTAAATGATTTCCTCTTGTGTCAGTGTTGGTAAACTTTAGGAGCTAAGAAATGGTCCACTTTACAGAAATGTTCAAATTTACTGGCATTTCATATATTCTCTGCTCTAACATTGTCCTGTCTCTTTCTGTATATTCTTTACTTATGTTTTGGTTTTCTTTAATCAAAGTGTGTCTTTTAAATCTTTTCAAAGACAATTCTTTGGACTTACTAAATCACCTGAATTTTATACGTTTTCTGTTGTATTAAGTTCTGCTCATATCTTTATTTATCTTTTCTCTATGTTCTCAGGGTTTATTGTTTTCATCTTCTGATGTCAATTAAAACACTTGGTTATTCATTTTAATAAATCTTTTTACTTATAAAGATTTGAACTTTTGAAGATTCCAGCTTACTTGTACGTGTCTAAGGGTCAGGTCCTCTCCATTGTTGCTGGCCTAAGGCTTAGTTCACCATACAGCAATGTATATATTGACCTATTTTCCCCTCGACTTTCTGTGATTCCCTACATCTCACCTTTCTTTGCAGACAAGCCATTTGAAATACCCTTAACTTATTTCACAGCCAATAAGTCTTTGAAATAATGTGTATTTTTTAGAGAAATCTTCTTATAGAATTAGGCAGAAAATCTGACCTGCCATAGTTTTCAGAACAGCATAATTTCACTCTTCTCAATGATTAATCTGTTGTATTACACAACCTTGGAGTATTTAGCTTTATCAATGACATGTCCTTTAAAAATGTTTTAGAGATCCTACCAGTCTTTGAAAACATCCTTGTGCCTTGTTTCAGTTCCAGTTTTATGTATATTTTCTGCCTTGCATCCGATTATTCCTACATCTGATGGATGGCCTTGGGAATCTAATTCTGGTATTGATAGTTTTGGCTGATTGTCTCCCTTTGTAGCTGCTTTATTCATTATTGTGTAAATTTAGATCATGAGCTCATGTTTATCTAAACAGCTGACCTTGTAAGAGGCTTAGGTGTGAAGGCTCGTAAGTTTCAGCAGAAAGTCGGCAAAGATTTATTTGTGTCCCTCCAATGAGTGGCCCGCAAGGACCCCGTTTTCTACAAGTGTTGGTCCAATACTCCCTCTAGAGGCAGGGGACTCAGACAGGGCTGCTTTGCGGCTCCCGATCAGGGGCAGGGGCAGTGTGCGGCCTGTGACCCGGGCATGAGCCTCTACGCGTGTGTCCCAGGGACCCATCTGCCTGCGAACTTCGGTCACCTGGCAGGAAGCTACGATGCCCAGCCGTATGCATAGCTGTGCAGCGCGGTATACTGCACGGACACGTTCCACACACACTTCAAGTAAGAGTGTGGCCTGAGTGGAAAGGTGAGAGTTTGGGCAGCTGTGCAGACAAAGAAGGCGCCCTTTGGCCTGGGCCTAAAAGCTTGTGACACTCCACTGGGCCTGCCGGGCTCTGAGGGCCCTGCCCTGGGCCCCCTGCTCCCCTGCCCTTTGTTCAGTCACAGCAGAGATGGCCACACCCACTCCCTCAGTGAGGGCAGTGTTCCAACCTCCCTCAGCCCCGCCCCCTCTCCGCAGGTTACCATGGACTACAGAGGCTGCATTCTGAGGCCAGGGCGTTCCGAGAACGCCAAGGGCAGACATGATGACCTTAAATGCTTTCCTCTTGTGTCAGTGTTGGTAAACTTTAGGAGCTAGGAAATGGTCCACTTGACAGAAATGTTCAAATTTACTGGCATTTCATATATTGTCTGCTCTAACATTTTCCTGACTCTTTCTGTATATTCTTTACTTATGTTTTGGTTTTCCTTAATCAAAGTGTGTCTTTTAAATCTTTTCAAAGAAGATTCTTTGGACTTACTAAATCACCTGAATTTTATACGTTTTCTGTTGTATTAAGTTCTGCTCATATCTTTATTTATCTTTTCTCTATGTTCTCAGGGTTTATTGTTTTCATCTTCTGATGTCAGTTAAAACACTTGGTTATTCATTTTAATAAATCTTTTTACTTATAAAGATTTGAACTTTTGAAGATTCCAGCTTACTTGTACGTGTCTAAGGGTCAGGTCCTCTCCATTGTTGCTGGCCTAAGGCTTAGTTCACCATACAGCAATGTATATATTGACCTATTTTCCCCTCGACTTTCTGTGATTCCCTACATCTCACCTTTCTTTGCAGACAAGCCATTTGAAATACCCTTAACTTATTTCACAGCCAAGAAGTCTTTGAAATAATGTGTATTTTTTAGAGAAATCTTCTTATATAATTAGGCAGAAAATCTGACCTGCCATAGTTTTCAAAACAGCATAATTTCACTCTTCTCAATGATTAATCTGTTGTATTACACAACCTTGGAGTATTTAGCTTTATCAATGACATGTCCTTGAAAAATGTTTTAGAGATCCTACCAGTCTTTGAAAGCATCCTTGTGCCTTGTTTCAGTTCCAGTTTTATGTATATTTTCTGCCTTGCACCCGATTATTCCTACATCGGATGGATGGCCTTGGGAATCTAATTCTGGTATTGATGGTTTTGGCTGATTGTCTCCCCTTGTAGCTGCTTTCTTCATTATTGTGTAAATTTAGATCATGAGCTCATGTTTAGCTAAACAGCTGACCTTGTAAGAGGCTTAGGTGTGAACGCTCGTAAGTTTCAGCAGAAAGTCGGCAAAGATTTATTTGTGTCCCTCCAATGAGTGGCCCGCAAGGACCCCGTTTTCTACAAGTGTTGGTCCAATACTCCCTCTAGAGGCAGGGGACTCAGACAGGGCTAATTTGCGGCCCCCAATCTGGGGCAGGGGCAGTGGGTGGCCTGTGACCCGGCCAGGAGCCTTTCCGCGTGTGTCCCAGGGACCCATCTGCCTGCGAACTTCGGTCACCTGGCAGGAAGCTACGATGCCCAGACCTATGCTTAGCTGTGCAGCGCGGTGTAGTGCGCGGACACGTTCCACACACACTTCAAGTAAGAGGGCGGCCTGAGTGGAAAGGTGAGAGTTTGGGCAGCTGTGCAGACAAAGAAGGCGCCCTTTGGCCTGGGCCTAAAAACTTGTGACACTCCACTGGGCCTGCCGGGCTCTGAGGGCCCTGCCCTGGGCCCCCTGCTCCCCTGCCCTTTGTTCAGTCACAGCAGAGATGGCCACACCCACTCCCTCAGTGAGGGCAGTGTTCCAACCTCCCTCAGCCCCGCCCCCTCTCCGCAGGTTACCATGGACTACAGAGGCTGCATTCTGAGGCCAGGGCGTTCCGAGAATGCCAAGGGCAGACATGATGACCTTAAATGATTTCCTCTTGTGTCAGTGTTGGTAAACTTTAGGAGCTAGGAAATGGTCCACTTGACAGAAATGTTCAAATTTACTGGCATTTCATATATTGTCTGCTCTAACATTTTCCTGACTCTTTCTGTATATTCTTTACTTATGTTTTGGTTTTCCTTAATCAAAGTGTGTCTTTTAAATCTTTTCAAAGAAGATTCTTTGGACTTACTAAATCACCTGAATTTTATACGTTTTCTGTTGTATTAAGTTCTGCTCATATCTTTATTTATCTTTTCTCTATGTTCTCAGGGTTTATTGTTTTCATCTTCTGATGTCAATTAAAACACTTGGTTATTCATTTTAATAAATCTTTTTACTTATAAAGATTTGAACTTTTGAAGATTCCAGCTTACTTGTACGTGTCTAAGGGTCAGGTCCTCTCCATTGTTGCTGGCCTAAGGCTTAGTTCACCATACAGCAATGTATATATTGACCTATTTTCCCCTCGACTTTCTGTGATTCCCTACATCTCACCTTTCTTTGCAGACAAGCCATTTGAAATACCCTTAACTTATTTCACAGCCAAGAAGTCTTTGAAATAATGTGTATTTTTTAGAGAAATCTTCTTATATAATTAGGCAGAAAATCTGACCTGCCATAGTTTTCAAAACAGCATAATTTCACTCTTCTCAATGATTAATCTGTTGTATTACACAACCTTGGAGTATTTAGCTTTATCAATGACATGTCCTTGAAAAATGTTTTAGAGATCCTACCAGTCTTTGAAAACATCCTTGTGCCTTGTTTCAGTTCCAGTTTTATGTATATTTTCTGCCTTGCACCCGATTATTCCTACATCTGATGGATGGCCTTGGGAATCTAATTCTGGTATTGATGGTTTTGGCTGATTGTCTCCCCTTGTAGCTGCTTTCTTCATTATTGTGTAAATTTAGATCATGAGCTCATGTTTACCTAAACAGCTGACCTTGTAAGAGGCTTAGGTGTGAACGCTCGTAAGTTTCAGCAGAAAGTCGGCAAAGATTTATTTGTGTCCCTCCAATGAGTGGCCCGCAAGGACCCCGTTTTCTACAAGTGTTGGTCCAATACTCCCTCTAGAGGCAGGTGACTCACACAGGGCTGCTTTGCGGCCCCGATCTGGGGCAGGGGCCGTGGGCGGCCTGTGGCCCGGGCAGGAGCCTCTCCACGTGTGTCCCAGGGACCCATTTGCCTGCGAACTTCGGTCACCTGGCAGGAAGCTACGATGCCCAGACCTATGCTTAGCTGTGCAGCGCGGTATACTGCACGGACACATTCCACACACACTTCAAGTAAGAGGGCGGCCTGAGTGGAAAGGTGAGAGTTTGGACAGCTGTGCAGACAAAGAAGCTGCCCTTTGGCCTGGGCCTAAAAGCTTGTGACACTCCACTGGGCCTGCCGGGCTCTGAGGGCCCTGCCCTGGGCCCCCTGCTCCCCTGCCCTTTGTTCAGTCACAGCAGAGATGGCCACACCCACTCCCTCAGTGAGGGCAGTGTTCCAAACTCCCTCAGCCACGCCCCTTCTCCACAGGTTACCATGAACTACAGAGGCTGCATTCTGAGGCCAGGGCGTTCCGAGAATGCCAAGGGCAGACATGATGACCTTAAATGATTTCCTCTTGTGTCAGTGTTGGTAAACTTTAGGAGCTAGGAAATGGTCCACTTTACAGAAATGTTCAAATTTACTGGCATTTCATATATTCTCTGCTCTAACATTGTCCTGACTCTTTCTGTATATTCTTTACTTATGTTTTGGTTTTCCTTAAACAAGGTGTGTCTTTTAATTCTTTACAAAGAAGATTCGTTGGACTTACTAAATCACCTGAATTTTATACGTTTTCTGTTGTATTAAGTTCTGCTCATATCTTTATTTATCTTTTTTCTGTGTTCTCAGGGTTTATTGTTTTCATCTTCTGATGTCAATTAAAACACTTGGTTATTCATTTTAATAAATTTTTTACTTATAAAGATTTGAACTTTTGACGATTCCAGCTTACTTGTACGTGTCTAAGGGTCAGGTCCTCTCCATTGTTGCTGGCCTAAGGCTTAGTTCACCATACAGCAATGTATATATTGACCTATTTTCCCCTCGACTTTCTGTGATTCCCTACATCTCACCTTTCTTTGCAGACAAGCCATTTGAAATACCCTTAACTTATTTCACAGCCAAGAAGCCTTTGAAATAATGTGTATTTTTTAGAGAAATCTTCTTATATAATTAGGCAGAAAATCTAACCTGCCATAGTTTTCAAAACAGCATAATTTCACTCTTCTCAATGATTAATCTGTTGTATTACACAACCTTGGAGTATTTAGCTTTATCAATGACATGTCCTTGAAAAATGTTTTAGAGATCCTACCAGTCTTTGAAAATATCCTTGTGCCTTGTTTCAGTTCCAGTTTTATGTATATTTTCTGCCTTGCACCTGATTATTCCTACATCTGATGGATGGCCTTGGGAATCTAATTCTGGTATTGATGGTTTTGGCTGATTGTCTCCCCTCACAGCTGCTTTCTTCATTATTGTGTAAATTTAGATCATGAGCTCATGTTTAGCTAAACAGCTGACCTTGTAAGAGGCTTAGGTGTGAACGCTCGTAACTTTCAGCAGAAAGTCGGCAAAGATTTATTTGTGTCCCTCCAATGAGTGGCCCGCAAGGACCCCGTTTTCTACAAGTGTTGGTCCAATACTCCCTCTAGAGGCAGCGGAATTAGACAGGGCTGCTTTGCGGCCCCAGATCTGGGGCAGGGGCAGTGGGCGGCCTGTCACCCGGCAGGAGGCTCTCCGCGTGTGTCCCAGAGACCCATCTGCCTGTGAACTTCGGTCACCTGGCAGGAAGCTACGATGCCCAGAACTATGCTTAGCTGTGCAGCGCGGTGTACTGCGCAGACACGTTCCACACACACTTCAAGTAAGAGGGCGGCCTGAGTGGAAAGGTGAGAGTTTGGGCAGCTGTGCAGACAAAGAAGGCGCCCTTTGGCCTGGGCCTAAAAGCTTGTGACACTCCACTGGGCCTGCCGGGCTTTGAGGGCCCTGCCCTGGGCCCCCTGCTCACCTGCCCTTTGTTCAGTCACAGCAGAGATGGCCACACCCACTCCCTCAGTGAGGGCAGTGTTCCAACCACCCTCAGCCCTGCCCCCTCTCCGCAGGTTACCATGGACTACAGAGGCAGCATTCTGAGGCCAGGGCGTTCCGAGAATGCCAAGGGCAGACATGATGACATTAAATGATTTCCTCTTGTGTCAGTGTTGGTAAACTTTTGGAGCTAGGAAATGGTCCACTTTACAGAAATGTTCAAATTTACTGGCATTTCATATATTCTCTGCTCTAACATTGTCCTGACTCTTTCTGTATATTCTTTACTTATGTTTTGGTTTTCCTTAATCAAAGTGTGTCTTTTAAATCTTTTCAAAGAAGATTCTTTGGACTTACTAAATCACCTGAATTTTATACGTTTTCTGTTGTATTAAGTTCTGCTCATATCTTTATTTATCTTTTTTCTATGTTCTCAGGGTTTATTGTTTTCATCTTCTGATGTCAATTAAAACACTTGGTTATTCATTTTAGTAAATCTTTTTACTTATAAAGATTTGAACTTTTGAAGATTCCAGCTTACTTGTACGTGTCTAAGGGTCAGGTCCTCTCCATTGTTGCTGGCCTAAGGCTTAGTTCACCATACAGCAATGTATATATTGACCTATTTTCCCCTCGACTTTCTCTGATTCCCTACATCTCACCTTTCTTTGCAGACAAGCCATTTGAAATTCCCTTAACTTATTTCACAGCCAATAAGTCTTTGAAATAATGTGTATTTTTTAGAGAAATCTTCTTATAGAATTAGGCAGAAAATCTGACCTGCCATAGTTTTCAAAACAGCATAATTTCACTCTTCTCAATGATTAATCTGTTGTATTACACAACCTTGGAGTATTTAGCTTTATCAATGACATGTCCTTGAAAAATGTTTTAGAGATCCTACCAGTCTTTGAAAACATCCTTGTGCCTTTTTTCAGTTCCAGTTTTATGTATATTTTCTGCCTTGCACCCGATTATTCCTACATCTGATGGATGGCCTTGGGAATCTAATTCTGGTATAGATGGTTTTGGCTGATTGTCTCCCCTTGTAGCTGCTTTCTTCAATATTGTGAAAATTTAGATCATGAGCTCATGTTTAGCTAAACAGCTGACCTTGTAAGAGGCTAAGGTGTGACCTCTCGTAAGTTTCAGCAGAGAGTCGGCAAAGATTTATTTGTGTCCCTCCAATGAGTGGCCCGCAAGGACCCCGTTTTCTACAAGTGTTGGTCCAATACTCCCTCTAGAGGCAGGGGACTCAGACAGGGCCGCTTTGCGGCCCACGATCTGGGGCAGGGGCAGTGGGCGGCCTGTGACCCGGGCTGGAGCCTCTCCGCGTGTGTCCCAGGGACCCATCTGTCTGCGAACCTCGGTCAACTGGCAGGAATCTACGATGCCCAGACATATGCTTAGCTGTGCAGCCCGGTGTACTGCGCGGACACGTTCCACACACACTTCAAGTAAGAGGGCGGCCTGAGTGGAAAGGTGAGAGTTTGGGCAGCTGTACAGACAAAGAAGGCGCCCTTTGGCCTCGGCCTAAAAGCTTGTGACACTCCACTGGGCCTGCCGGGCTCTGAGGGCCCTGCCCTGGGCCCCCTGCTCCCCTGCCCTTTGTTCAGTCACAGCAGAGATGGCCACACCCACTCCCTCATTGAGGGCAGTGTTCCCACCTCCCTAAATCCCGCCCCCTCTCCGCAGGTTACCATCGACTACAGAGGCTGCATTCTGAGGCCAGGGCGTTCCAAGAATGCCAAGGGCAGACATGATGACCTTAAATGATTTCCTCTGGTGTCAGTGTTGGTAAACTTTAGGAGCTAGGAAATGGTCCACTTGACAGAAATGTTCAAATTTACTGGCATTTCATATATTCTCTGCTCTAACATTGTCCTGACTCTTTCTGTATATTCTTTACTTATGTTTTGGTTCTCCTTAATCAAAGTGTGTCTTTTAAATCTTTTCAAAGAAGATTCTTTGGACTTACTAAATCACCTGAATTTTATACGTTTTCTGTTGTATTAAGTTCTGCTCATATCTTTATTTATCTTTTCTCTATGTTCTCAGGGTTTATTGTTTTCATCTTCTGATGTCAATTAAAACACTTGGTTATTCATTTTAATAAATCTTTTTACTTATAAAGATTTGAACTTTTGAAGATTCCAGCTTACTTGTACGTGTCTAAGGGTCAGGTCCTCTCCATTGTTGCTGGCCTAAGGCTTAGTTCACCATACAGCAATGTATATATTGACCTATTTTCCCCTCGACTTTCTGTGATTCCCTACATCTCACCTTTCTTTGCAGACAAGCCATTTGAAATACCCTTAACTTATTTCACAGCCAATAAGTCTTTGAAATAATGTGTATTTTTTAGAGAAATCTTCTTATAGAATTAGGCAGAAAATCTGACCTGCCATAGTTTTCAAAACAGCATAATTTCACTCTTCTCAATGATTAATCTGTTGTATTACACAACCTTGGAGTATTTAGCTTTATCAATGACATGTCCTTGAAAAATGTTTTAGAGATCCTACCAGTCTTTGAAAACATCCTTGTGCCTTGTTTCAGTTCCAGTTTTATGTATATTTTCTGCCTTGCACCCGATTATTCCTACATCTGATGGATGGCCTTGGGAATCTAATTCTGGTATTGATGGTTTTGGCTGATTGTCTCC
Organism: Mesoplodon mirus; assembly: GCF_964341445.2. Classification (NCBI taxonomy): domain Eukaryota; kingdom Metazoa; phylum Chordata; class Mammalia; order Artiodactyla; family Ziphiidae; genus Mesoplodon; species Mesoplodon mirus. The sequence continues at coordinate 130,285,117 of NC_138976.1, read as the reverse complement.
CCTTGTAGCTGCTTTCTTCATTACTGTGTAAATTTAGATCATGAGCTCATGTTTAGCTAAACAGCTGACCTTGTAAGAGGCTTAGGTGTGAACGCTCGTAAGTTTCAGGATAGAGTCGGCAAAGATTTATTTGTGTCCCTCCAATGAGTGGCCCGCAAGGACCCCGTTTTCTACAAGTGTTGGTCCAATACTCCCTCTAGAGGCAGGGGACTCAGACAGGGCTGCTTTGCGGCCCCCGATCTGGGGCAGGGGCAGTGGGCGGCCTGTGACCCGGGCTGGAGCCTCTCCGCGTGTGTCCCAGGGACCCATCTGCCTGCGAAACTCGGTCACCTGGCAGGAAGCTACGATGCCCAGAACTATGCTTAGCTGTGCAGCGCGGTGTACTGCGTGGACACGTTCCACACACACTTCAAGTAAGAGGGCGGCCTGAGTGGAAAGGTGAGAGTTTGGGCAGCTGTGCAGACAAAGAAGGCGCCCTTTGGCCTGGGCCTAAAAGCTTGTGACACTCCACTGGGCCTGCCGGGCTCTGAGGGCCCTGCCCTGGGCCCCCTGCTCCCCTGCCCTTTGTTCAGTCACAGCAGAGATGGCCACACCCACTCCCTCAGTGAGGGCAGTGTTCCAACCTCCCTCAGCCACGCCCCTTCTCCGCAGGTTACCATGAACTACAGAGGCTGCATTCTGAGGCCAGGGCGTTCCGAGAATGCCAAGGGCAGACATGATGACCTTAAATGATTTCCTCTTGTGTCAGTGTTGGTAAACTTTAGGAGCTAGGAAATGGTCCACTTTACAGAAATGTTCAAATTTACTGGCATTTCATATATTCTCTGCTCTAACATTGTCCTGACTCTTTCTGTATATTCTTTACTTATGTTTTGGTTTTCCTTAAACAAGGTGTGTCTTTTAATTCTTTACAAAGAAGATTCTTTGGACTTACTAAATCACCTGAATTTTATACGTTTTCTGTTGTATTAAGTTCTGCTCATATCTTTATTTATCTTTTTTCTGTGTTCTCAGGGTTTATTGTTTTCATCTTCTGATGTCAATTAAAACACTTGGTTATTCATTTTAATAAATTTTTTACTTATAAAGATTTGAACTTTTGACGATTCCAGCTTACTTGTACGTGTCTAAGGGTCAGGTCCTCTCCATTGTTGCTGGCCTAAGGCTTAGTTCACCATACAGCAATGTATATATTGACCTATTTTCCCCTCGACTTTCTGTGATTCCCTACATCTCACCTTTCTTTGCAGACAAGCCATTTGAAATACCCTTAACTTATTTCACAGCCAAGAAGCCTTTGAAATAATGTGTATTTTTTAGAGAAATCTTCTTATATAATTAGGCAGAAAATCTAACCTGCCATAGTTTTCAAAACAGCATAATTTCACTCTTCTCAATGATTAATCTGTTGTATTACACAACCTTGGAGTATTTAGCTTTATCAATGACATGTCCTTGAAAAATGTTTTAGAGATCCTACCAGTCTTTGAAAATATCCTTGTGCCTTGTTTCAGTTCCAGTTTTATGTATATTTTCTGCCTTGCACCTGATTATTCCTACATCTGATGGATGGCCTTGGGAATCTAATTCTGGTATTGATGGTTTTGGCTGATTGTCTCCCCTCACAGCTGCTTTCTTCATTATTGTGTAAATTTAGATCATGAGCTCATGTTTAGCTAAACAGCTGACCTTGTAAGAGGCTTAGGTGTGAACGCTCGTAACTTTCAGCAGAAAGTCGGCAAAGATTTATTTGTGTCCCTCCAATGAGTGGCCCGCAAGGACCCCGTTTTCTACAAGTGTTGGTCCAATACTCCCTCTAGAGGCAGCGGAATTAGACAGGGCTGCTTTGCGGCCCCAGATCTGGGGCAGGGGCAGTGGGCGGCCTGTCACCCGGCAGGAGGCTCTCCGCGTGTGTCCCAGAGACCCATCTGCCTGTGAACTTCGGTCACCTGGCAGGAAGCTACGATGCCCAGAACTATGCTTAGCTGTGCAGCGCGGTGTACTGCGCAGACACGTTCCACACACACTTCAAGTAAGAGGGCGGCCTGAGTGGAAAGGTGAGAGTTTGGGCAGCTGTGCAGACAAAGAAGGCGCCCTTTGGCCTGGGCCTAAAAGCTTGTGACACTCCACTGGGCCTGCCGGGCTTTGAGGGCCCTGCCCTGGGCCCCCTGCTCACCTGCCCTTTGTTCAGTCACAGCAGAGATGGCCACACCCACTCCCTCAGTGAGGGCAGTGTTCCAACCACCCTCAGCCCTGCCCCCTCTCCGCAGGTTACCATGGACTACAGAGGCAGCATTCTGAGGCCAGGGCGTTCCGAGAATGCCAAGGGCAGACATGATGACATTAAATGATTTCCTCTTGTGTCAGTGTTGGTAAACTTTTGGAGCTAGGAAATGGTCCACTTTACAGAAATGTTCAAATTTACTGGCATTTCATATATTCTCTGCTCTAACATTGTCCTGACTCTTTCTGTATATTCTTTACTTATGTTTTGGTTTTCCTTAATCAAAGTGTGTCTTTTAAATCTTTTCAAAGAAGATTCTTTGGACTTACTAAATCACCTGAATTTTATACGTTTTCTGTTGTATTAAGTTCTGCTCATATCTTTATTTATCTTTTTTCTATGTTCTCAGGGTTTATTGTTTTCATCTTCTGATGTCAATTAAAACACTTGGTTATTCATTTTAGTAAATCTTTTTACTTATAAAGATTTGAACTTTTGAAGATTCCAGCTTACTTGTACGTGTCTAAGGGTCAGGTCCTCTCCATTGTTGCTGGCCTAAGGCTTAGTTCACCATACAGCAATGTATATATTGACCTATTTTCCCCTCGACTTTCTCTGATTCCCTACATCTCACCTTTCTTTGCAGACAAGCCATTTGAAATTCCCTTAACTTATTTCACAGCCAATAAGTCTTTGAAATAATGTGTATTTTTTAGAGAAATCTTCTTATAGAATTAGGCAGAAAATCTGACCTGCCATAGTTTTCAAAACAGCATAATATCACTCTTCTCAATGATTAATCTGTTGTATTACACAACCTTGGAGTATTTAGCTTTATCAATGACATGTCCTTGAAAAATGTTTTAGAGATCCTACCAGTCTTTGAAAACATCCTTGTGCCTTTTTTCAGTTCCAGTTTTATGTATATTTTCTGCCTTGCACCCGATTATTCCTACATCTGATGGATGGCCTTGGGAATCTAATTCTGGTATAGATGGTTTTGGCTGATTGTCTCCCCTTGTAGCTGCTTTCTTCAATATTGTGAAAATTTAGATCATGAGCTCATGTTTAGCTAAACAGCTGACCTTGTAAGAGGCTAAGGTGTGACCTCTCGTAAGTTTCAGCAGAGAGTCGGCAAAGATTTATTTGTGTCCCTCCAATGAGTGGCCCGCAAGGACCCCGTTTTCTACAAGTGTTGGTCCAATACTCCCTCTAGAGGCAGGGGACTCAGACAGGGCCGCTTTGCGGCCCACGATCTGGGGCAGGGGCAGTGGGCGGCCTGTGACCCGGGCTGGAGCCTCTCCGCGTGTGTCCCAGGGACCCATCTGTCTGCGAACCTCGGTCAACTGGCAGGAATCTACGATGCCCAGACATATGCTTAGCTGTGCAGCCCGGTGTACTGCGCGGACACGTTCCACACACACTTCAAGTAAGAGGGCGGCCTGAGTGGAAAGGTGAGAGTTTGGGCAGCTGTACAGACAAAGAAGGCGCCCTTTGGCCTCGGCCTAAAAGCTTGTGACACTCCACTGGGCCTGCCGGGCTCTGAGGGCCCTGCCCTGGGCCCCCTGCTCCCCTGCCCTTTGTTCAGTCACAGCAGAGATGGCCACACCCACTCCCTCATTGAGGGCAGTGTTCCCACCTCCCTAAATCCCGCCCCCTCTCCGCAGGTTACCATCGACTACAGAGGCTGCATTCTGAGGCCAGGGCGTTCCAAGAATGCCAAGGGCAGACATGATGACCTTAAATGATTTCCTCTGGTGTCAGTGTTGGTAAACTTTAGGAGCTAGGAAATGGTCCACTTGACAGAAATGTTCAAATTTACTGGCATTTCATATATTCTCTGCACTAACATTGTCCTGACTCTTTCTGTATATTCTTTACTTATGTTTTGGTTCTCCTTAATCAAAGTGTGTCTTTTAAATCTTTTCAAAGAAGATTCTTTGGACTTACTAAATCACCTGAATTTTATACGTTTTCTGTTGTATTAAGTTCTGCTCATATCTTTATTTATCTTTTCTCTATGTTCTCAGGGTTTATTGTTTTCATCTTCTGATGTCAATTAAAACACTTGGTTATTCATTTTAATAAATCTTTTTACTTATAAAGATTTGAACTTTTGAAGATTCCAGCTTACTTGTACGTGTCTAAGGGTCAGGTCCTCTCCATTGTTGCTGGCCTAAGGCTTAGTTCACCATACAGCAATGTATATATTGACCTATTTTCCCCTCGACTTTCTGTGATTCCCTACATCTCACCTTTCTTTGCAGACAAGCCATTTGAAATACCCTTAACTTATTTCACAGCCAATAAGTCTTTGAAATAATGTGTATTTTTTAGAGAAATCTTCTTATAGAATTAGGCAGAAAATCTGACCTGCCATAGTTTTCAAAACAGCATAATTTCACTCTTCTCAATGATTAATCTGTTGTATTACACAACCTTGGAGTATTTAGCTTTATCAATGACATGTCCTTGAAAAATGTTTTAGAGATCCTACCAGTCTTTGAAAACATCCTTGTGCCTTGTTTCAGTTCCAGTTTTATGTATATTTTCTGCCTTGCACCCGATTATTCCTACATCTGATGGATGGCCTTGGGAATCTAATTCTGGTATTGATGGTTTTGGCTGATTGTCTCCCCTTGTAGCTGCTTTCTTCATTACTGTGTAAATTTAGATCATGAGCTCATGTTTAGCTAAACAGCTGACCTTGTAAGAGGCTTAGGTGTGAACGCTCGTAAGTTTCAGGATAGAGTCGGCAAAGATTTATTTGTGTCCCTCCAATGAGTGGCCCGCAAGGACCCCGTTTTCTACAAGTGTTGGTCCAATACTCCCTCTAGAGGCAGGGGACTCAGACAGGGCTGCTTTGCGGCCCCCGATCTGGGGCAGGGGCAGTGGGCGGCCTGTGACCCGGGCTGGAGCCTCTCCGCGTGTGTCCCAGGGACCCATCTGCCTGCGAAACTCGGTCACCTGGCAGGAAGCTACGATGCCCAGAACTATGCTTAGCTGTGCAGCGCGGTGTACTGCGTGGACACGTTCCACACACACTTCAAGTAAGAGGGCGGCCTGAGTGGAAAGGTGAGAGTTTGGGCAGCTGTGCAGACAAAGAAGGCGCCCTTTGGCCTGGGCCTAAAAGCTTGTGACACTCCACTGGGCCTGCCGGGCTCTGAGGGCCCTGCCCTGGGCCCCCTGCTCCCCTGCCCTTTGTTCAGTCACAGCAGAGATGGCCACACCCACTCCCTCAGTGAGGGCATTGTTCCCACCTCCCTCAGCCCCGCCCCCTCTCCGCAGGTTACCATGGACTACAGAGGCTGCATCCTGAGGCCAGGGCGTTCCAAGAATGCCAAGGGCAGACATGATGACCTTAAATGATTTCCTCTTGTGTCAGTGTTGGTAAACTTTAGGAGCTAGGAAATGGTCCACTTGACAGAAATGTTCAAATTTACTGGCATTTCATATATTCTCTGCTCTAACATTGTCCTGACTCTTTCTGTATATTCTTTACTTATGTTTTGGTTTTCCTTAATCAAAGTGTGTCTTTTAAATCTTTTCAAAGAAGATTCTTTGGACTTACTAAATCACCTGAATTTTATACGTTTTCTGTTGTATTAAGTTCTGCTCATATCTTTATTTATCTTTTTTCTATGTTCTCAGGGTTTATTGTTTTCATCTTCTGATGTCAATTAAAACACTTGGTTATTCATTTTAATAAATCTTTTTACTTATAAAGATTTGAACTTTTGAAGATTCCAGCTTACTTGTACGTGTCTAAGGGTCAGGTCCTCTCCATTGTTGCTGGCCTAAGTCTTAGTTCACCATACAGCAATGTATATATTGACCTATTTTCCCCTCGACTTTCTGTGATTCCCTACATCTCACCTTTCTTTGCAGACAAGCCATGTGAAATACCCTTAACTTATTTCACAGCCAATAAGTCTTTGAAATAATGTGTATGTTTTAGAGAAATCTTCTTATAGAATTAGGCAGAAAATCTGACCTGCCATAGTTTTCAAAACAGCATAATTTCACTCTTCTCAATGATTAATCTGTTGTATTACACAACCTTGGAGTATTTAGCTTTATCAATGACATGTCCTTGAAAAATGTTTTAGAGATCCTACCAGTCTTTGAAAACATCCTTGTGCCTTGTTTCAGTTCCAGTTTTATGTATATTTTCTGCCTTGCACCCGATTATTCCTACATCTGATGGATGGCCTTGGGAATCTAATTCTGGTATTGATGGTTTTGGCTGACTCTCTCCCCTTGTAGCTGCTTTCTTCAATATTGTGTAAATTTAGAAAATGAGCTCATGTTTAGCTAAACAGCTGACCTTGTAAGAGGCTTAGGTGTGAACGCTCGTAAGTTTCAGCAGAAAGTCGGCAAAGATTTATTTGTGTCCCTCCAATGAGTGGCCCGCAAGGACCCCGTTTTCTAAAAGTGTTGGTCCAATACTCCCTCTAGAGGCAGGGGACTCAGACAGGGCTGCTTTGCGGCCCCCGATCTGGGGCAGGGGCAGTGGGCGGCCTGTGACCCGGGCTGGAGCCTGTCCGCGTGTGTCCCAGGGACCCATCTGCCTGCGAACCTCGGTCACCTGGCAGGAAGCTACGATGCCCAGACCTATGCTTAGCTGTGCAGCGCGGTGTACTGCGCGGACACGTTCCACACACACTTCAAGTAAGAGGGCGGCCTGAGTGGAAAGGTGAGAGTTTGGGCAGCTGTGCAGACAAAGAAGGCGCCCTTTGGCCTGGGCCTAAAAGCTTGTGACACTCCACTGGGCCTGCCGGGCTCTGAGGGCCCTGCTCTGGGCCCCCTGCTCCCCTGCCCTTTGTTCAGTCACAGCAGAGATGGCCACACCCACTCCCTCAGTGAGGGCATTGTTCCCACCTCCCTCAGCCCCGCCCCCTCTCCGCAGGTTACCATGGACTACAGAGGCTGCATCCTGAGGCCAGGGCGTTCCAAGAATGCCAAGGGCAGACATGATGACCTTAAATGATTTCCTCTTGTGTCAGTGTTGGTAAACTTTAGGAGCTAGGAAATGGTCCACTTGACAGAAATGTTCAAATTTACTGGCATTTCATATATTCTCTGCTCTAACATTGTCCTGACTCTTTCTGTATATTCTTTACTTATGTTTTGGTTTTCCTTAATCAAAGTGTGTCTTTTAAATCTTTTCAAAGAAGATTCTTTGGACTTACTAAATCACCTGAATTTTATACGTTTTCTGTTGTATTAAGTTCTGCTCATATCTTTATTTATCTTTTCTCTATGTTCTCAGGGTTTATTGTTTTCATCTTCTGATGTCAATTAAAACACTTGGTTATTCATTTTAATAAATCTTTTTACTTATAAAGATTTGAACTTTTGAAGATTCCAGCTTACTTGTACGTGTCTAAGGGTCAGGTCCTCTCCATTGTTGCTGGCCTAAGGCTTAGTTCACCATACAGCAATGTATATATTGACCTATTTTCCCCTCGACTTTCTGTGATTCCCTACATCTCACCTTTCTTTGCAGACAAGCCATTTGAAATACCCTTAACTTATTTCACAGCCAATAAGTCTTTGAAATAATGTGTATTTTTTAGAGAAATCTTCTTATAGAATTAGGCAGAAAATCTGACCTGCCATAGTTTTCAAAACAGCATAATTTCACTCTTCTCAATGATTAATCTGTTGTATTACACAACCTTGGAGTATTTAGCTTTATCAATGACATGTCCTTGAAAAATGTTTTAGAGATCCTACCAGTCTTTGAAAACATCCTTGTGCCTTGTTTCAGTTCCAGTTTTATGTATATTTTCTGCCTTGCACCCGATTATTCCTACATCTGATGGATGGCCTTGGGAATCTAATTCTGGTATTGATGGTTTTGGCTGATTGTCTCCCCTTGTAGCTGCTTTCTTCATTACTGTGTAAATTTAGATCATGAGCTCATGTTTAGCTAAACAGCTGACCTTGTAAGAGGCTTAGGTGTGAACGCTCGTAAGTTTCAGGATAGAGTCGGCAAAGATTTATTTGTGTCCCTCCAATGAGTGGCCCGCAAGGACCCCGTTTTCTACAAGTGTTGGTCCAATACTCCCTCTAGAGGCAGGGGACTCAGACAGGGCTGCTTTGCGGCCCCCGATCTGGGGCAGGGGCAGTGGGCGGCCTGTGACCCGGGCAGGAGCCTCTCCGCGTGTGTCCCTGGTACCCATCTGCCTGCGAACCTCGGTCACCTGGCAGGAAGCTACGATGCCCAGACCTATGCTTAGCTGTGCAGCGCGGTGTACTGCGCGGACACGTTCCACACACACTTCAAGTAAGAGGGCGGCCTGAGTGGAAAGGTGAGAGTTTGGGCAGCTGTGCAGACAAAGAAGGCGCCCTTTGGCCTGGGCCTAAAAGCTTGTGACACTCCACTGGGCCTGCCGGGCTCTGAGGGCCCTGTCCTGGGCCCCCTGCTCTCCTGCCCTTTGTTCAGTCACAGCTGAGATGGCCACACCCACTCCCTCAGTGAGGGCAGAGTTCCCACCTCCCTCAATCCCGCCCCCTCTCCGCAGGTTACCATGGACTACAGAGGCTGCATTCTGAGGCCAGGGCGTTCCAAGAATGCCAAGGGCAGACATGATGACCTTAAATGATTTCCTCTGGTGTCAGTGTTGGTAAACTTTAGGAGCTAGGAAATGGTCCACTTGACAGAAATGTTCAAATTTACTGGCATTTCATATATTCTCTGCTCTAACATTGTCCTGACTCTTTCTGTATATTCTTTACTTATGTTTTGGTTCTCCTTAATCAAAGTGTGTCTTTTAAATCTTTTCAAAGAAGATTCTTTGGACTTACTAAATCACCTGAATTTTATACGTTTTCTGTTGTATTAAGTTCTGCTCATATCTTTATTTATCTTTTTTCTATGTTCTCAGGGTTTATTGTTTTCATCTTCTGATGTCAATTAAAACACTTGGTTATTCATTTTAATAAATCTTTTTACTTATAAAGATTTGAACTTTTGAAGATTCCAGCTTACTTGTACGTGTCTAAGGGTCAGGTCCTCTCCATTGTTGCTGGCCTAAGGCTTAGTTCACCATACAGCAATGTATATATTGACCTATTTTCCCCTCGACTTTCTGTGATTCCCTACATCTCACCTTTCTTTGCAGACAAGCCATTTGAAATACCCTTAACTTATTTCACAGCCAATAAGTCTTTGAAATAATGTGTATTTTTTAGAGAAATCTTCTTATAGAATTAGGCAGAAAATCTGACCTGGCATAGTTTTCAAAACAGCATAATTTCACTCTTCTCAATGATTAATCTGTTGTATTACACAACCTTGGAGTATTTAGCTTTATCAATGACATGTCCTTGAAAAATGTTTTAGAGATCCTACCAGTCTTTGAAAACATCCTTGTGCCTTGTTTCAGTTCCAGTTTTATGTATATTTTCTGCCTTGCACCCGATTATTCCTACATCTGATGGATGGCCTTGGGAATCTAATTCTGGTATTGATGGTTTTGGCTGACTGTCTCCCCTTGTAGCTGCTTTCTTCAATATTGTGTAAATTTAGAAAATGAGCTCATGTTTAGCTAAACAGCTGACCTTGTAAGAGGCTTAGGTGTGAACGCCGGTAAGTTTCAGCAGAGAGTCGGCAAAGATTTATTTGTGTCCCTCCAATGAGTGGCCCACAAGGACCCCGTTTTCTACAAGTGTTGGTCCAATACTCCCTCTAGAGGCAGGGGACTCAGAAAGGGCTGCTTTGCGGGCCCCGATCTGGGGCAGGGGCAGTGGGCGGCCTGTGACCTGGGCAGGAGCCTCTCCGCGTGTGTCCCTGGGACCCATCTGCCTGCGAACCTCGGTCACCTGGCAGGAAGCTACGATGCCCAGACCTATGCTTAGATGTGCAGCGCGGTGTACTGCGCGGACACGTTCCACACACACTTCAAGTAAGAGGGCGGCCTGAGTGGAAAGGTGAGAGTTTGGGCAGCTGTGCAGACAAAGAAGGCGCCCTTTGGCCTGGGCCTAAAAGCTTGTGACACTCCACTGGGCCTGCCGGGCTCTGAGGGCCCTGCCCTGGGCCCCCTGCTCCCCGGCCTTTTGTTCAGTCACAGCAGAGATGGCCACACCCACTCCCTCAGTGAGGGCAGTGTTCCAACCTCCCTCAGCCCCGCCCCCTCTTCGCAGGTTACCATGGACTACAGAGGCTGCACTCTGAGGCCAGGGCGTTCCGAGAATGCCAAGGGCAGACATGATGACCTTAAATGATTTCCTCTTGTGTCAGTGTTGGTAAACTTTAGGAGCTAGGAAATGGTCCACTTGACAGAAATGTTCAAATTTACTGGCATTTCATATATTCTCTGCTCTAACATTGTCCTGACTCTTTCTGTATATTCTTTACTTATGTTTTGGTTTTCCTTAATCAAAGTGTGTCTTTTAAATCTTTTCAAAGAAGATTCTTTGGACTTACTAAATGACCTGAATTTTATACGTTTTCTGTTGTATTAAGTTCTGCTCATATCTTTATTTATCTGTTCTCTATGTTCTCAGGGTTTATTGTTTTCATCTTCTGATGTCAATTAAAACACTTGGTTATTCATTTTAATAAATCTTTTTACTTATAAAGATTTGAACTTTTGAAGATTCCAGCTTACTTGTACGTGTCTAAGGGTCAGGTCCTCTCCATTGTTGCTGGCCTAAGGTTTAGTTCACCATACAGCAATGTATATATTGACCTATTTTCCCCTCGACTTTCTGTGATTCCCTACATCTCACCTTTCTTTGCAGACAAGCCATTTGAAATACCCTTAACTTATTTCACAGCCAATAAGTCTTTGAAATAATGTGTATTTTTTAGAGAAATCTTCTTATAGAATTAGCCAGAAAATCTGACCTGCCATAGTTTTCAAAACAGCATAATTTCACTCTTCTCAATGATTAATCTGTTGTATTACACAACCTTGGAGTATTTAGCTTTATCAATAACATGTCCTTGAAAAATGTTTTAGTGATCCTACCAGTCTTTGAAAACATCCTTGTGCCTTGTTTCAGTTCCAGTTTTATGTATATTTTCTGCCTTGCACCCGATTATTCCTTCCTCTGATGGATGGCCTTGGGAATCTAATTCTGGTATTGATGGTTTTGGCTGATTGTCTCCCCTTGTAGCTGCTTTCTTCATTACTTTGTAAATTTAGATCATGAGCTCATGTTTAGCTAAACAGCTGACCTTGTAAGAGGCTTAGGTGTGAACGCTCGTAAGTTTCTGGATAGAGTCGGCAAAGATGTATTTGTGTCCCTCCAATGAGTGGCCCGCAAGGACCCCGTTTTCTACAAGTGTTGGTCCAATACTCCCTCTAGAGGCAGGGGACTCAGACAGGGCTGCTTTGCGGCCCCGATCTGGGGCAGGGGCAGTGGGCGGCCTGTGACCCGGGCAGGAGCCTCTCCGCGTGTGTCCCTGGGACCCATCTGCCTGCGAACCTCGGTCACCTGGCAGGAAGCTACGATGCCCAGACCTATGATTAGCTGTGCAGCGCGGTGTACTGCGCGGACACGTTCCACACACACTTCAAGTAAGAGGGCGGCCTGAGTGGAAAGGTGAGAGTTTGGGCAGCTGTGCAGACAAAGAAGGCGCCCTTTGGCCTGGGCCTAAAAGCTTGTGACACTCCACTGGTCCTGCCGGGCTCTGAGGGCCCTGCCCTGGGCCCCCTGCTCCCCTGCCCTTTGTTCAGTCACAGCAGAGATGGCCACACCCACTCCCTCAGTGAGGGCAGTGTTCCAAGCTCCCTCAGCCCCGCCCCCTCTCCGCAGGTTACCATGGACTACAGAGGCTGCATTCTGAGGCCAGGGCGTTCCGAGAATGCCAAGGGCAGACATGATGACCTTAAATCATTTCCTCTTGTGTCAGTGTTGGTAAACTTTAGGAGCTAGGAAATGGTCCACTTTACAGAAATGTTCAAATTTACTGGCATTTCATATATTCTCTGCTCTAACATTGTCCTGACTCTTTCTGTATATTCTTTACTTATGTTTTGGTTTTCCTTAATCAAAGTGTGTCTTTTAAATCTTTTCAAAGAAGATTCTTTGGACTTACTAAATCACCTGAATTTTATACGTTTTCTGTTGTATTAAGTTCTGCTCATATCTTTATTTATCTTTTCTCTATGTTCTCAGGGTTTATTGTTTTCATCTTCTGATGTCAATTAAAACACTTGGTTATTGATTTTAATAAATCTTTTTACTTATAAAGATTTGAACTTTTGAAGATTCCAGCTTACTTGTACGTGTCTAAGGGTCAGGTCCTCTCCATTGTTGCTGGCCTAAGGCTTAGTTCACCATACAGCAATGTATATATTGACCTATTTTCCCCTCGACTTTCTGTGATTCCCTACATCTCACCTTTCTTTGCAGACAAGCCATTTGAAATACCCTTAACTTATTTCACAGCCAATAAGTCTTTGAAATAATGTGTATTTTTTAGAGAAATCTTCTTATATAATTAGGCAGAAAATCTGACCTGCCATAGTTTTCAAAACAGCATAATTTCACTCTTCTCAATGATTAATCTGTTGTATTACACAACCTTGGAGTATTTAGCTTTATCAATAACATGTCCTTGAAAAATGTTTTAGAGATCCTACCAGTCTTTGAAAACATCCTTGTGCCTTGTTTCAGTTCCAGTTTTATGTATATTTTCTGCCTTGCACCCGATTATTCCTACATCTGATGGATGGCCTTGGGAATCTAATTCTGGTATTGATGGTTTTGGCTGATTGTCTCCCCTTGTAGCTGCTTTCTTCAATATTGTGAAAATTTAGATCATGAGCTCATGTTTAGCTAAACAGCTGACCTTGTAAGAGGCTTAGGTGTGAACGCTCGTAAGTTTCAGCAGAGAGTCGGCAAAGATTTATTTGTGTCCCTCCAATGAGTGGCCCGCAAGGACCCCGTTTTCTACAAGTGTTGGTCCAATACTCCCTCTACAGGCAGGGGACTCAGACAGGGCTGCTTTGCGGCCCCCGATCTGGGGCAGGGGCAGTGGGCGGCCTGTGACCCGGGCAGGAGCCCCTCCGCGTGTGTCCCAGGGACCCATCTGCCTGCGAACTTCGGTCACCTGGCAGGAAGCTACGATGCCCAGACCTATGCTTAGCTTTGCAGCGCGGTATACTGCGCGGACACGTTCCACACACACTTCAAGTAAGAGGGCGGCCTGAGTGGAAAGGTGAGAGTTTGGGCAGCTGTGCAGACAAAGAAGGCGCCCTTTGGCCTGGGCCTAAAAGCTTGTGACACTCCACTGGGCCTGCCGGGCTTTGAGGGCCCTGCCCTGGGCCCCCTGCTCCCCTGCCCTTTGTTCAGTCACAGCAGAGATGGCCACACCCACTCCCTCAGTGAGGGCAGTGTTCCAACCACCCTCAGCCCCGCCCCCTCTCCGCAGGTTACCATGGACTACAGAGGCTGCATTCTGAGGCCAGGGCGTTCCGAGAATGCCAAGGGCAGACATGATGACATTAAATGATTTCCTCTTGTGTCAGTGTTGGTAAACTTTTGGGGCTAGGAAATGGTCCACTTTACAGAAATGTTCAAATTTACTGGCATTTCATATATTCTCTGCTCTAACATTGTCCTGACTCTTTCTGTATATTCTTTACTTATGTTTTGGTTTTCCTTAATCAAAGTGTGTCTTTTAATTATTTTCAAAGAAGATTCTTTGGACTTACTAAATCACCTGAATTTTATAGGTTTTCTGTTGTATTAAGTTCTGCTCATATCTTTATTTATCTTTTTTCTATGTTCTCAGGGTTTATTGTTTTCATCTTCTGATGTCAATTAAAACACTTGGTTATTCATTTTAATAAATCTTTTTACTTATAAAGATTTGAACTTTTGAAGATTCCAGCTTACTTGTACGTGTCTAAGGGTCAGGTCCTCTCCATTGTTGCTGGCCTAAGGCTTAGTTCATCATACAGCAATGTATATTTTGACCTATTTTCCCGTCGACTTTCTGTGATTCCCTACATCTCACCTTTCTTTGCAGACAAGCCATTTGAAATACCCTTAACTTATTTCACAGCCAATAAGTCTTTGAAATAATGTGTATTTTTTAGAGAAATCTTCTTATAGAATTAGGCAGAAAATCTGACCTGGCATAGTTTTCAAAACAGCATAATTTCACTCTTCTCAATGATTAATCTGTTGTATTACACAACCTTGGAGTATTTAGCTTTATCAATGACATGTCCTTGAAAAATGTTTTAGAGATCCTACCAGTCTTTGAAAACATCCTTGTGCCTTGTTTCAGTTCCAGTTTTATGTATATTTTCTGCCTTGCACCCGATTATTCCTTCATCTGATGGATGGCCTTGGGAATCTTATTCTGGTATTGATGGTTTTGGCTGATTGTCTCCCCTTGTAGCTGCTTTCTTCATTATTGTGTAAATTTAGATCATGAGCTCATGTTTAGCTAAACAGCTGACCTTGTAAGAGGCTTAGGTGTGAACGCTCGTAATTTTCAGCAGAAAGTCGGTAAAGATTTATTAGTGTCCCTCAAATGAGTGGCCCGCAAGGACCCCGTTTTATACAAGTGTTGGTCCAATACTCCCTCTAGAGGCAGGGGACTCAGACAGGGCTGCTTTGCGGCCCCCGATCTGGGGCAGGGGCAGTGGGCGGCCTGTGACCCGGGCAGGAGCCTCTCCGCGTGTGTCCCAGGGACCCATCTGCCTGCAAACTTCGGTCATCTGGCAGGAAGCTACGATGCCCAGAACTATGCTTAGCTGTGCAGCGCGGTGTACTGCGCGGACACGTTCCACACACACTTAAAGTAAGAGGGCGGCCTGAGTGGAAAGGTGAGAGTTTGCGCAGCTGTGCAGACAAAGAAGTCGCCCTTTAGCCTGGGCCTAAAAACTTGTGACACTCCACTGGGCCTGCCGGGCTCTGAGGGCCCTGCCCTGGGCCCCCTGCTCCCCTGCCCTTTGTTCAGTCACAGCAGAGATGGCCACACCCACTCCCTCAGTGAGGGCAGTGTTCCCACCTCCCTCAATCCCGCCCCCTCTCCTCAGGTTACCATGACCTACAGAGGCTGCATTCTGAGGCCAGGGCGTTCCGAGAATGCCAAGGGCAGACATGATGACCTTAAATGATTTCCTCTGGTGTCAGTGTTGGTAAACTTTAGGAGCTAGGAAATGGTCCACTTGACAGAAACGTTCAAATTTACTGGCATTTCATATATTCTCTGCTCTAACATTTTCCTGACTCTTTCTGTATATTCTTTACTTATGTTTTGGTTTTCCTTAATCAACGTGTGTCTTTTAAATCTTTTCAAATAAGATTCTTTGGACTTACTAAATCACCTGAATTTTATACGTTTTCTGTTGTATTAAGTTCTGCTCATATCTTTATTTATCTTTTCTCCATGTTCTCAGGGTTTATTGTTTTCATCTTCTGATGTCAATTAAAACACTTGGTTATTCATTTTAATAAATCTTTTTACTTATAAAGTTTTGAACTTTTGAAGATTCCAGCTTACTTGTACGTGTCTAAGGGTCAGGTCCTCTCCATTGTTGCTGGCCTAAGGCTTAGTTCACCATACAGCAATGTATATATTGACCTATTTTCCCCTCGACTTTCTGTGATTCCCTACATCTCACCTTTCTTTGCAGACAAGCCATTTGAAATACCCTTAACTTATTTCACAGCCAATAAGTCTTTGAAATAATGTGTATTTTTTAGAGAAATCTTCTTATATAATTAGGCAGAAAATCTGACCTGCCATAGTTTTCAAAACAGCATAATTTCACTCTTCTCAATGATTAATCTGTTGTATTACACAACCTTGGAGTATTTAGCTTTATCAATGACATGTCCTTGAAAAATGTTTTAGAGATCCTACCAGTCTTTGAAAACACCCTTGTGCCTTGTTTCAGTTCCAGTTTTATGTATATTTTCTGCCTTGCACCCGATTATACCTACATCTGATGGATGGCCTTGGGAATCTAATTCTGGTATTGATGGTTTTGGCTGACTGTCTCCCCTTGTAGCTGCTTTCTTCAATATTGTGTAAATTTAGAAAATGAGCTCATGTTTAGCTAAACAGCTGACCTTGTAAGAGGCTTAGTTGTGAACGCTCGTAAGTTTCAGGAGAAAGTCGGCAAACATTTATTTGTGTCCCTTCAATGAGTGGCCCGCAAGGACCCCGTTTTCTACAAGTGTTGGTCCAATACTCCCTCTAGAGGCAGGGGACTCAGACAGGGCTGCTTTGCGGCCCACGATCTGGGGCAGGGGCTGTGGGCGGCCTCTGACACGAGCTGGAGCCTCTCCGCGTGTGTTCCAGGGACCCATCTGCCTGCGAACCTCGGTCAACTGGCAGGAATCTACGATGCCCAGACATATGCTTAGCTGTGCAGCCCGGTGTACTGCGCGGACACGTTCCACACACACTTCAAGTAAGAGGGCGGCCTGAGTGGAAAGGTGAGAGTTTGGGCAGCTGTGCAGACAAAGAAGGCACTCTTTGGCCTGGGCCTAAAAGCTTGTGAAACTCCACTGGGCCTGCCGGGCTCTGAGGGCCCTGCCCTGGGCCCCCTGCTCCCCTGCCCTTTGTTCAGTCACAGCAGAGATGGCCACACCCACTCCCTCAGTGAGGGCAGTGTTCCCACTTCCCTCAATCCCGCCCCCTCTCCGCAGGTTACCATGGACTACAGAGGCTGCATTCTGAGGCCAGGGCGTTCCGAGAATGCCAAGGGCAGACATGATGACCTTAAATGATTTCCTCTGGTGTCAGTGTTGGTAAACTTTAGGAGCTAGGAAATGGTCCACTTGACAGAAATGTTCAAATTTACTGGCATTTCATATATTCTCTGCTCTAACATTGTCCTGACTCTTTCTGTATATTCTTTACTTATGTTTTGGTTCTCCTTAA
This sequence comes from Mesoplodon mirus, assembly GCF_964341445.2. Lineage (NCBI taxonomy): Eukaryota > Metazoa > Chordata > Mammalia > Artiodactyla > Ziphiidae > Mesoplodon > Mesoplodon mirus. Next base: position 130,268,024 of record NC_138976.1, on the reverse strand, counting down.
TCAAAGTGTGTCTTTTAAATCTTTTCAAAGAAGATTCTTTGGACTTACTAAATCACCTGAATTTTATACGTTTTCTGTTGTATTAAGTTCTGCTCATATCTTTATTTATCTTTTCTCTATGTTCTCAGGGTTTATTGTTTTCATCTTCTGATGTCAATTAAAACACTTGGTTATTGATTTTAATAAATCTTTTTACTTATAAAGATTTGAACTTTTGAAGATTCCAGCTTACTTGTACGTGTCTAAGGGTCAGGTCCTCTCCATTGTTGCTGGCCTAAGGCTTAGTTCACCATACAGCAATGTATATATTGACCTATTTTCCCCTCGACTTTCTGTGATTCCCTATATCTCACCTTTCTTTGCAGACAAGCCATTTGAAATACCCTTAACTTATTTCACAGCCAATAAGTCTTTGAAATAATGTGTATTTTTTAGAGAAATCTTCTTATAGAATTAGGCAGAAAATCTGACCTGCCATAGTTTTCAAAACAGCATAATTTCACTCTTCTCAATGATTAATCTGTTGTATTACACAACCTTGGAGTATTTAGCTTTATCAATGACATGTCCTTGAAAAATGTTTTAGAGATCCTACCAGTCTTTGAAAACATCCTTGTGCCTTGTTTCAGTTCCAGTTTTATGTATATTTTCTGCCTTGCACCCGATTATTCCTACATCTGATGGATGGCCTTGGGAATCTAATTCTGGTATTGATGGTTTTGGCTGATTGTCTCCCCTTGTAGCTGCTTTCTTCATTACTGTGTAAATTTAGATCATGAGCTCATGTTTAGCTAAACAGCTGACCTTGTAAGAGGCTTAGGTGTGAACGCTCGTAAGTTTCAGGATAGAGTCGGCAAAGATTTATTTGTGTCCCTCCAATGAGTGGCCCGCAAGGACCCCGTTTTCTACAAGTGTTGGTCCAATACTCCCTCTAGAGGCAGGGGACTCAGACAGGGCTGCTTTGCAGCCCCCGATCTGGGGCAGGGGCAGTGGGCCGCCTGTGACCCGGGCAGGAGCCTCTCCGCGTGTGTCCCTGGGACCCATCTGCCTGCGAACCTCGGTCCCCTGGCAGGAAGCTACGATGCCCAGACCTATGCTTAGCTGTGCAGCGCGGTGTACTGCGTGGACACGTTCCACACACACTTCAAGTAAGAGGGCGGCCTGAGTGGAAAGGTGAGAGTTTGGGCAGCTGTGCAGACAAAGAAGGCACTCTTTGGCCTGGGCCTAAAAGCTTGTGAAACTCCACAGGGCCTGCCGGGCTCTGAGGGCCCTGCCCTGGGCCCCCTGCTCCCCTGCCCTTTGTTCAGTCACAGCAGAGATGGCCACACCCACTCCCTCAGTGAGGGCAGTGTTCCCACCTCCCTCAATCCCGCCCCCTCTCCGCAGGTTACCATGGACTACAGAGGCTGCATTCTGAGGCCAGGGCGTTCCGAGAATGCCAAGGGCAGACATGATGACCTTAAATGATTTCCTCTGGTGTCAGTGTTGGTAAACTTTAGGAGCTAGGAAATGGTCCACTTGACAGAAATGTTCAAATTTACTGGCATTTCATATATTCTCTGCTCTAACATTGTCCTGACTCTTTCTGTATATTCTTTACTTATGTTTTGGTTCTCCTTAATCAAAGTGTGTCTTTTAAATCTTTTCAAAGAAGATTCTTTGGACTTACTAAATCACCTGAATTTTATACTTTTTCTGTTGTATTACGTTCTGCTCATATCTTTATTTATCTTTTCTCTATGTTCTCAGGGTTTATTGTTTTCATCTTCTGATGTCAATTAAAACACTTGGTTATTGATTTTAATAAATCTTTTTACTTATAAAGATTTGAACTTTTGAAGATTCCAGCTTACTTGTACGTGTCTAAGGGTCAGGTCCTCTCCATTGTTGCTGGCCTAAGGCTTAGTTCACCATACTGCAATGTATATATTGACCTATTTTCCCCTCGACTTTCTGTGATTCCCTATATCTCACCTTTCTTTGCTGACAAGCCATTTGAAATACCCTTAACTTATTTCACAGCCAATAAGTCTTTGAAATAATGTGTATTTTTTAGAGAAATCTTCTTATATAATTAGGCAGAAAATCTGACCTGCCATAGTTTTCAAAACAGCATAATTCACTCTTCTCAATGATTAATCTGTTGTATTACACAACCTTGGAGTATTTAGCTTTATCAATGACATGTCCTTGAAAAATGTTTTAGAGATCCTACCAGTCTTTGAAAACATCCTTGTGCCTTGTTTCAGTTCCAGTTTTATGTATATTTTCTGCCTTGCACCCGATTATTCCTACATCTGATGGATGGCCTTGGGAATCTAATTCTGGTATTGATGGTTTTGGCTGATTGTCTCCCCTTGTAGCTGCTTTCTTCATTACTGTGTAAATTTAGATCATGAGCTCATGTTTAGCTAAACAGCTGACCTTGTAAGAGGCTTAGGTGTGAACGCTCTTAAGTTTCAGGATAGAGTCGGCAAAGATTTATTTGTGACCCTCCAATGAGTGGCCCGCAAGGACCCCGTTTTCTACAAGTGTTGGTCCAATACTCCCTCTAGAGGCATGGGACTCAGACAGGGCTGCTTTGCGACCCCCGATCTGGGGCAGGGGCAGTGGGCGGCCTGTGACCCGGGCTGGAGCCTCTCCGCGTGTGTCCCTGGGACCCATCTGCCTGCGAACCTCGGTCACCTGGCAGGAAGCTACGATGCCCAGACCTATGCTTAGCTGTGCAGCGCGGTGTACTGCGCGGACACGTTCCACACACACTTCAAGTAAGAGGGCGGCCTGAGTGGAAAGGTGAGAGTTTGGGCAGCTGTGCAGACAAAGAAGGCGCCCTTTGGCCTGGGCCTAAAAGCTTGTGACACTCCACTGGGCCTGCCGGGCTCTGAGGGCCCTGCCCTGGGCCCCCTGCTCCCCTGCCCTTTGTTCAGTCACAGCAGAGATGGCCACACCCACTCCCTCAGTGAGGGCAGTGTTCCAACCTCCCTCAACCCCGCCCCCTCTCCGCAGGTTACCATGGACTACAGAGGCTGCATTCTGAGGCCAGGGCGTTCCGAGAATGCCAAGGGCAGACATGATGACCTTAAATGATTTCCTCTTGTGTCAGTGTTGGTAAACTTTAGGAGCTAGGAAATGGTCCACTTGACAGAAATGTTCAAATTTACTGGCATTTCATATATTCTCTGCTCTAACATTGTCCTGACTCTTTCTGTATATTCTTTACTTATGTTTTGGTTTTCCTTAATCAAAGTGTGTCTTTTAATTCTTTTTAAAGAAGATTCTTTGGACTTACTAAATCACCTGAATTTTATAGGTTTTCTGTTGTATTAAGTTCTGCTCATATCTTTATTTATCTTTTCTCTATGTTCTCAGGGTTTATTGTTTTCATCTTCTGATGTCAATTAAAACACTTGGTTATTGATTGATCTTTTTACTTATAAAGATTTGAACTTTTGAAGATTCCAGCTTACTTGTACGTGTCTAAGGGTCAGGTCCTCTCCATTGTTGCTGGCCTAAGGCTTAGTTCACCATACAGCAATGTATATATTGACCTATTTTCCCCTCGACTTTCTGTGATTCCCTATATCTCACCTTTCTTTGCAGACAAGCCATTTGAAATACACTTAACTTATTTCACAGCCAATAAGTCTTTGAAATAATGTGTATTTTTTAGAGAAATCTTCTTATAGAATTAGGCAGAAAATCTGACCAGCCATAGTTTTCAAAACAGCATAATTTCACTCTTCTCAATGATTAATCTGTTGTATTACACAACCTTGGAGTATTTAGCTTTATCAATGACATGTCCTTGAAAAATGTTTTAGAGATCCTACCAGTCTTTGAAAACATCCTTGTGCCTTGTTTCAGTTCCAGTTTTATGTATATTTTCTGCCTTGCACCCGATTATTCCTACATCTGATGGATGGCCTTGGGAATCTAATTCTGGTATTGATGGTTTTGGCTGATTGTCTCCCCTTGTAGCTGCTTTCTTCATTACTGTGTAAATTTAGATCATGAGCTCATGTTTAGCTAAACAGCTGACCTTGTAAGAGGCTTAGGTGTGAACGCTCGTAAGTTTCAGGATAGAGTCGGCAAAGATTTATTTGTGTCCCTCCAATGAGTGGCCCGCAAGGACCCCGTTTTCTACAAGTGTTGGTCCAATACTCCCTCTAGAGGCAGGGGACTCAGACAGGGCTGCTTTGCGGCCCCCGATCTGGGGCAGGGGCAGTGGGCGGCCTGTGACCCGGGCAGGAGCCTCTCCGCGTGTGTCCCTGGGACCCATCTGCCTGCGAACCTCGGTCACCTGGCAGGAATCTACGATGCCCAGACCTATGCTTAGCTGTGCAGCGCGGTGTACTGCGCGGACACGTTCCACACACACTTCAAGTAAGAGGGCGGCCTGAGTGGAAAGGTGAGAGTTTGGGCAGCTGTGCAGACAAAGAAGGCGCCCTTTGGCCTGGGCCTAAAAGCTTGTGACACTCCACTGGGCCTGCCGGGCTCTGAGGGCCCTGCCCTGGGCCCCCTGCTCCCCTGCCCTTTGTTCAGTCACAGCAGAGATGGCCACACCCACTCCCTCAGTGAGGGCAGTGTTCCAACCTCCCTCAGCCCCGCCCCCTCTCCGCAGGTTACCATGGACTACAGAGGCTGCATTCTGAGGCCAGGGCGTTCCGAGAATGCCAAGGGCAGACATGATGACCTTAAATGATTTCCTCTTGTGTCAGTGTTGGTAAACTTTAGGAGCTAGGAAATGGTGCATTTTACAGAAATGTTCCAATTTACTGGCATTTCATATATACTCTGCTCTAACATTGTCCTGACTCTTTCTGTATATTCTTTACTTATGTTTTGGTTCTCCTTAATCAAAGTGTGTCTTTTAAATCTTTTCAAAGAAGATTCTTTGGACTTACTAAATCACCTGAATTTTATACGTTTTCTGTTGTATTAAGTTCTGCTCATATCTTTATTTATCTTTTCTCTATGTTCTCAGGGTTTATTGTTTTCATCTTCTGATGTCAATTAAAACACTTGGTTATTGATTTTAATAAATCTTTTTACTTATAAAGATTTGAACTTTTGAAGATTCCAGCTTACTTGTACGTGTCTAAGGGTCAGGTCCTCTCCATTGTTGCTGGCCTAAGGCTTAATTCACCATACAGCAATGTATATATTGACCTATTTTCCCCTCGACTTTCTGTGATTCCCTACATCTCACCTTTCTTTGCAGACAAGCCATTTGAAATACCCTTAACTTATTTCACAGCCAAGAAGTCATTGAAATAATGTGTATTTTTTAGAGAAATCTTCTTATATAATTAGGCAGAAAATCTGACCTGCCATAGTTTTCAAAACAGCATAATTTCACTCTTCTCAATGATTAATCTGTTGTATTACACAACCTTGGAGTATTTAGCTTTATCAATGACATGTCCTTGAAAAATGTTTTAGAGATCCTACCAGTCTTTGAAAACATCCTTGTGCCTTGTTTCAGTTCCAGTTTTATGTATATTTTCTGCCTTGCACCCGATTATTCCTACATCTGATGGATGGCCTTGGGAATCTAATTCTGGTATTGATGGTTTTGGCTGATTGTCTCCCCTTGTAGCTGCTTTCTTCATTATTGTGTAAATTTAGATCATGAGCTCATGTTTAGCTAAACAGCTGACCTTGTAAGAGGCTTAGGTGTGAACGCTCGTAAGTTTCAGCAGAGAGTCGGCGAAGATTTATTTGTGTCCCTCCAATGAGTGGCCCGCAAGGACCCCGTTTTCTACAAGTGTTGGTCCAATACTCCCTCTAGAGGCAGGGGACTCAGACAGGGCTGCTTTGCGGCCCCCGATCTGGGGCAGGGGCAGTGGGCGGCCTGTGACCCGGGCAGGAGCCTCTCCGCGTGTGTCCCAGGGACACATCTGCCTGCGAACTTCAGTCATCTGGCAGGAAGCTACGATGCCCAGACCTATGCTTAGCTTTGCAGCGCGGTATACTGCGCGGACACGTTCCACACACACTTCAAGTAAGAGGGCGGCCTGAGTGGAAAGGTGAGAGTTTGGGCAGCTGTGCAGACAAAGAAGGCGCCCTTTGGCCTGGGCCTAAAAGCTTGTGACACTCCACTGGGCCTGCCGGGCTTTGAGGGCCCTGCCCTGGGCCCCCTGCTCCCCTGCCCTTTGTTCAGTCACAGCAGAGATGGCCACACCCACTCCCTCAGTGAGGGCAGTGTTCCAACCTCCCTCAGCCCCGCCCCCTCTCCGCAGGTTACCATGGACTACAGAGGCTGCATTCTGAGGCCAGGGCGTTCCGAGAATGCCAAGGGCAGACATGATGACATTAAATGATTTCCTCTTGTGTCAGTGTTGGTAAACTTTTGGAGCTAGGAAATGGTCCACTTTACAGAAATGTTCAAATTTACTGGCATTTCATATATTCTCTGCTCTAACATTGTCCTGACTCTTTCTGTATATTCTTTACTTATGTTTTGGTTTTCCTAAATCAAAGTGTGTCTTTTAAATCTTTTCAAAGAAGATTCTTTGGACTTACTAAATCACCTGAATTTTATACGTTTTCTGTTGTATTAAGTTCTGCTCATATCTTTATTTATCTTTTCTCCATGTTCTCAGGGTTTATTGTTTTCATCTTCTGATGTCAATTAAAACACTTGGTTATTCATTTTAATAAAACTTTTTACTTATAAAGGTTTGAACTTTTGAAGATTCCAGCTTACTTGTACGTGTCTAAGGGTCAGGTCCTCTCCATTGTTGCTGGCCTAAGGCTTAGTTCACCATACAGCAATGTATATATTGACCTATTTTCCCCTCGACTTTCTGTGATTCCCTACATCTCACCTTTCTTTGCAGACAAGCCATTTGAAATACCCTTAACTTATTTCACAGCCAATAAGTCTTTGAAATAATGTGTATTTTTTAGAGAAATCTTCTTATATAATTAGGCAGAAAATCTGACCTGCCATAGTTTTCAAAACAGCATAATTTCACTCTTCTCAATGATTAATCTGTTGTATTACACAACCATGGAGTAATTAGCTTTATCAATGACATGTCCTTGAAAAATGTTTTAGAGATCCTACCAGTCTTTGAAAACATCCTTGTGCCTTGTTTCAGTTCCAGTTTTATGTATATTTTCTGCCTTGCACCCGATTATTCCTACATCTGATGGATGGCCTTGGGAATCTAATTCTGGTATTGATGGTTTTGGCTGACTGTCTCCCCTTGTAGCTGCTTTCTTCAATATTGTGTAAATTTAGAAAATGAGCTCATGTTTAGCTAAACAGCTGACCTTGTAAGAGGCTTAGTTGTGAACGCTCGTAAGTTTCAGGAGAAAGTCGGCAAACATTTATTTGTGTCCCTTCAACGAGTGGCCCGCAAGGACCCCGTTTTCTACAAGTGTTGGTCCAATACTCCCTCTAGAGGCAGGGGACTCAGACAGGGCTGCTTTGCGGCCCCCGATCTGGGGCAGGGGCAGTGGGCGGCCTGTGACCCGGGCTGGAGCCTCTCCGCGTGTGTCCCAGGGACCCATCTGCCTGCGAACCTCGGTCACCTGGCAGGAAGCTACGATTCCCAGACCTATGCTTAGCTGTGCAGCGCGGTGTACTGCGCGGACAGGTTCCACACACACTTCAAGTAAGAGGGCGGCCTGAGTGGAAAGGTGAGAGTTTGGGCAGCTGTGCAGACAAAGAAAGCGCCCTTTGGCCTGGGCCTAAAAGCTTGTGACACTCCACTGGGCCTGCCGTGCTCTGAGGGCCCTGCCCTGGGCCCCCTGCTCCCCTGCTCTTTGTTCAGTCACAGCAGAGATGGCCACACCCACTCCCTCAGTGAGGGCAGAGTTCCCACCTCCCTCAGCCCCGCCCCCTCTCCGCAGGTTACCATGGACTACAGAGGCTGCATCCTGAGGCCAGGGCGTTCCAAGAATGCCAAGGGCAGACATGATGACCTTAAATGATTTCCTCTTGTGTCAGTGTTGGTAAACTTTAGGAGCTAGGAAATGGTCCACTTTACAGAAATGTTCAAATTTACTGGCATTTCATATATTCTCTGCTCTAACATTGTCCTGACTCTTTCTGTATATTCTTTACTTATGTTTTGGTTTTCCTTAATCAAAGTGTGTCTTTTAAATCTTTTCAAAGAAGATTCTTTGGACTTACTAAATCACCTGAATTTTATACGTTTTCTGTTGTATTAAGTTCTGCTCATATCTTTATTTATCTTTTTTCTATGTTCTCAGGGTTTATTGTTTTCATCTTCTGATGTCAATTAAAACACTTGGTTATTCATTTTAATAAATCTTTTTACTTATAAAGATTTGAACTTTTGAAGATTCCAGCTTACTTGTACGTGTCTAAGGGTCAGGTCCTCTCCATTGTTGCTGGCCTAAGGCTTAGTTCACCATACAGCAATGTATATATTGACCTATTTTCCCCTCGACTTTCTGTGATTCCCTACATCTCACCTTTCTTTGCAGACAAGCCATTTGAAATACCCTTAACTTATTTCACAGCCAAGAAGTCTTTGAAATAATGTGTATTTTTTAGAGAAATCTTCTTATATAATTAGGCAGAAAATCTGACCTGCCATAGTTTTCAAAACAGCATAATTTCACTCTTCTCAATGATTAATCTGTTGTATTACACAACCTTGGAGTATTTAGCTTTATCAATGACATGTCCTTGAAAAATGTTTTAGAGATCCTACCAGTCTTTGAAAACATCCTTGTGCCTTGTTTCAGTTCCAGTTTTATGTATATTTTCTGCCTTGCACCCGATTATTCCTACATCTGATGGATGGCCTTGGGAATCTAATTCTGGTATAGATGGTTTTGGCTGATTGTCTCCCCTTGTAGCTGCTTTCTACAATATTGTGAAAATTTAGATCATGAGCTCATGTTTAGCTAAACAGCTGACCTTGTAAGAGGCTAAGGTGTGAACTCTCGTAAGTTTCAGCAGAAAGTCGGCAAAGATTTATTTGTGTCCCTCCAATGAGTGGCCCGCAAGGACCCCGTTTTCTACAAGTGTTGGTCCAATACTCCCTCTAGAGGCAGGGGACTCAGACAGGGCCGCTTTGCGGCCCACGATCAGGGGCAGGGGCAGTGGGCGGCCTGTGACCCGGGCTGGAGCCTCTCCGCGTGTGTCACAGGGACCCATCTGCCTGCGAACCTCGGTCAACTGGCAGGAATCTACGATGCCCAGACATATGCTTAGTTGTGCAGCCCGGTGTACTGCGCGGACACGTTCCACACACACTTCAAGTAAGAGGGCGGCCTGAGTGGAAAGGTGAGAGTTTGGGCAGCTGTGCAGACAAAGAAGGCGCCCTTTGGCCAGGGCCTAAAAGCTTGTGAAACTCCACTGGGCCTGCCGGGCTCTGAGGGCCCTGCCCTGGGCCCCCTGCTCCCCTGCCCTTTGTTCAGTCACAGTAGAGATGGCCACACCCACTCCCTCAGTGAGGGCAGTGTTCCCACCTCCCTCAATCCCGCCCCCTCTCCGCAGGTTACCATGGACTACAGAGGCTGCATTCTGAGGCCAGGGCGTTCCGAGAATGCCAAGGGCAGACATGATGACCTTAAATGATTTCCTCTGGTGTCAGTGTTGGTAAACTTTAGGAGCTAGGAAATGGTCCACTTGACAGAAATGTTCAAATTTACTGGCATTTCATATATTCTCTGCTCTAACATTGTCCTGACTCTTTCTGTATATTCTTTACTTATGTTTTGGTTCTCCTTAATCAAAGTGTGTCTTTTAAATCTTTTCAAAGAAGATTCTTTGGACTTACTAAATCACCTGAATTTTATACGTTTTCTGTTGTATTAAGTTCTGCTCATATCTTTATTTATCTTTTCTCTATGTTCTCAGGGTTTATTGTTTTCATCTTCTGATGTCAATTAAAACACTTGGTTATTGATTTTAATAAATCTTTTTACTTATAAAGATTTGAACTTTTGAAGATTCCAGCTTACTTGTACGTGTCTAAGGGTCAGGTCCTCTCCATTGTTGCTGGCCTAAGGCTTAGTTCACCATACAGCAATGTATATATTGACCTATTTTCCCCTCGACTTTCTGTGATTCCCTACATCTCACCTTTCTTTGCAGACAAGCCATTTGAAATACCCTTAACTTATTTCACAGCCAAGAAGTCATTGAAATAATGTGTATTTTTTAGAGAAATCTTCTTATATAATTAGGCAGAAAATCTGACCTGCCATAGTTTTCAAAACAGCATAATTTCACTCTTCTCAATGATTAATCTGTTGTATTACACAACCTTGGAGTATTTAGCTTTATCAATGACATGTCCTTGAAAAATGTTTTAGAGATCCTACCAGTCTTTGAAAACATCCTTGTGCCTTGTTTCAGTTCCAGTTTTATGTATATTTTCTGCCTTGCACCCGATTATTCCTACATCTGATGGATGGCCTTGGGAATCTAATTCTGGTATTGATGGTTTTGGCTGATTGTCTCCACTTGTAGCTGCTTTCTTCATTATTGTGTAAATTTAGATCATGAGCTCATGTTTAGCTAAACAGCTGACCTTGTAAGAGGCTTAGGTGTGAACGCTCGTAAGTTTCAGCAGAGAGTCGGCGAAGATTTATTTGTGTCCCTCCAATGAGTGGCCCGCAAGGACCCCGTTTTCTACAAGTGTTGGTCCAATACTCCCTCTAGAGGCAGGGGACTCAGACAGGGCTGCTTTGCGGCCCCCGATCTGGGGCAGGGGCAGTGGGCGGCCTGTGACCCGGGCAGGAGCCTCTCCGCGTGTGTCCCAGGGACACATCTGCCTGCGAACTTCGGTCATCTGGCAGGAAGCTACGATGCCCAGACCTATGCTTAGCTTTGCAGCGCGGTATACTGCGCGGACACGTTCCACACACACTTCAAGTAAGAGGGCGGCCTGAGTGGAAAGGTGAGAGTTTGGGCAGCTGTGCAGACAAAGAAGGCGCCCTTTGGCCTGGGCCTAAAAGCTTGTGACACTCCACTGGGCCTGCCGGGCTTTGAGGGCCCTGCCCTTGGCCCCCTGCTCCCCTGCCCTTTGTTCAGTCACAGCAGAGATGGCCACACCCACTCCCTCAGTGAGGGCAGTGTTCCAACCTCCCTCAGCCCCGCCCCCTCTCCGCAGGTTACCATGGACTACAGAGGCTGCATTCTGAGGCCAGGGCGTTCCGAGAATGCCAAGGGCAGACATGATGACATTAAATGATTTCCTCTTGTGTCAGTGTTGGTAAACTTTTGGAGCTAGGAAATGGTCCACTTTACAGAAATGTTCAAATTTACTGGCATTTCATATATTCTCTGCTCTAACATTGTCCTGACTCTTTCTGTATATTCTTTACTTATGTTTTGGTTTTCCTTAATCAACGTGTGTCTTTTAAATCTTTTCAAAGAAGATTCTTTGGACTTACTAAATCACCTGAATTTTATACGTTTTCTGTTGTATTAAGTTCTGCTCATATCTTTATTTATCTTTTCTCCATGTTCTCAGGGTTTATTGTTTTCATCTTCTGATGTCAATTAAAACACTTGGTTATTCATTTTAATAAATCTTTTTACTTATAAAGGTTTGAACTTTTGAAGATTCCAGCTTACTTGTACGTGTCTAAGGGTCAGGTCCTCTCCATTGTTGCTGGCCTAAGGCTTAGTTCACCATACAGCAATGTATATATTGACCTATTTTCCCCTCGACTTTCTGTGATTCCCTACATCTCACCTTTCTTTGCAGACAAGCCATTTGAAATACCCTTAACTTATTTCACAGCCAATAAGTCTTTGAAATAATGTGTATTTTTTAGAGAAATCTTCTTATATAATTAGGCAGAAAATCTGACCTGCCATAGTTTTCAAAACAGCATAATTTCACTCTTCTCAATGATTAATCTGTTGTATTACACAACCATGGAGTATTTAGCTTTATCAATGACATGTCCTTGAAAAATGTTTTAGAGATCCTACCAGTCTTTGAAAACATCCTTGTGCCTTGTTTCAGTTCCAGTTTTATGTATATTTTCTGCCTTGCACCCGATTATTCCTACATCTGATGGATGGCCTTGGGAATCTAATTCTGGTATTGATGGTTTTGGCTGACTGTCTCCCCTTGTAGCTGCTTTCTTCAATATTGTGTAAATTTAGAAAATGAGCTCAGGTTTAGCTAAACAGCTGACCTTGTAAGAGGCTTAGTTGTGAACGCTCGTAAGTTTCAGGAGAAAGTCGGCAAACATTTATTTGTGTCCCTTAAACGAGTGGCCCGCAAGGACCCCGTTTTCTACAAGTGTTGGTCCAATACTCCCTCTAGAGGCAGGGGACTCAGACAGGGCTGCTTTGCGGCCCCCGATCTGGGGCAGGGGCAGTGGGCGGCCTGTGACCCGGGCTGGAGCCTCTCCGCGTGTGTCCCAGGGACCCATCTGCCTGCGAACCTCGGTCACCTGGCAGGAAGCTACGATGCCCAGACCTATGCTTAGCTGTGCAGCGCGGTGTACTGCGCGGACACGTTCCACACACACTTCAAGTAAGAGGTCGGCCTGAGTGGAAAGGTGAGAGTTTGGGCAGCTGTGCAGACAAAGAAAGCGCCCTTTGGCCTGGGCCTAAAAGCTTGTGACACTCCACTGGGCCTGCAGGGCTCTGAGGGCCCTGCCCTGGGCCCCCTGCTCCCCTGCCCTTTGTTCAGTCACAGCAGAGATGGCCACACCCACTCCCTCAGTGAGGGCAGAGTTCCCACCTCCCTCAGCCCCGCCCCCTCTCCGCAGTTTACCATGGACTACAGAGGCTGCATCCTGAGGCCAGGGCGTTCCAAGAATGCCAAGGGCAGACATGATGACCTTAAATGATTTCCTCTTGTGTCAGTGTTGGTAAACTTTAGGAGCTAGGAAATGGTCCACTTTACAGAAATGTTCAAATTTACTGGCATTTCATATATTCTCTGCTCTAACATTGTCCTGACTCTTTCTGTATATTCTTTACTTATGTTTTGGTTTTCCTTAATCAAAGTGTGTCTTTTAAATCTTTTTAAAGAAGATTCTTTGGACTTACTAAATCACCTGAATTTTATACGTTTTCTGTTGTATTAAGTTCTGCTCATATCTTTATTTATCTTTTTTCTATGTTCTCAGGGTTTATTGTTTTCATCTTCTGATGTCAATTAAAACACTTGGTTATTCATTTTAATAAATCTTTTTACTTATAAAGATTTGAACTTTTGAAGATTCCAGCTTACTTGTACGTGTCTAAGGGTCAGGTCCTCTCCATTGTTGCTGGCCTAAGGCTTAGTTCACCATACAGCAATGTATATATTGACCTATTTTCCCCTCGACTTTCTGTGATTCCCTACATCTCACCTTTCTTTGCAGACAAGCCATTTGAAATACCCTTAACTTATTTCACAGCCAAGAAGTCTTTGAAATAATGTGTATTTTTTAGAGAAATCTTCTTATATAATTAGGCAGAAAATCTGACCTGCCATAGTTTTCAAAACAGCATAATTTCACTCTTCTCAATGATTAATCTGTTGTATTACACAACCTTGGAGTATTTAGCTTTATCAATGACATGTCCTTGAAAAATGTTTTAGAGATCCTACCAGTCTTTGAAAACATCCTTGTGCCTTGTTTCAGTTCCAGTTTTATGTATATTTTCTGCCTTGCACCCGATTATTCCTACATCTGATGGATGGCCTTGGGAATCTGATTCTGGTATAGATGGTTTTGGCTGATTGTCTCCCCTTGTAGCTGCTTTCTACAATATTGTGAAAATTTAGATCATGAGCTCATGTTTAGCTAAACAGCTGACCTTGTAAGAGGCTAAGGTGTGAACTCTCGTAAGTTTCAGCAGAGATTCGGCAAAGATTTATTTGTGTCCCTCCAATGAGTGGCCCGCAAGGACCCCGTTTTCTACAAGTGTTGGTCCAATACTCCCTCTAGAGGCAGGGGACTCAGACAGGGCCGCTTTGCGGCCCACGATCTGGGGCAGGGGCAGTGGGCGGCCTGTGACCCGGGCTGGAGCCTCTCCGCGTGTGTCACAGGGACCCATCTGCCTGCGAACCTCGGTCAACTGGCAGGAAGCTACGATGCCCAGACATATGCTTAGTTGTGCAGCCCGGTGTACTGCGCGGACACGTTCCACACACACTTCAAGTAAGAGGGCGGCCTGAGTGGAAAGGTGAGAGTTTGGGCAGCTGTGCAGACAAAGAAGGCGCCCTTTGGCCTGGGCCTAAAAGCTTCTGAAACTCCACTGGGCCTGCCGGGCTCTGAGGGCCCTGCCCTGGGCCCCCTGCTCCCCTGCCCTTTGTTCAGTCACAGTAGAGATGGCCACACCCACTCCCTCAGTGAGGGCAGTGTTCCCACCTCCCTCAATCCCGCCCCCTCTCCGCAGGTTACCATGGACTACAGAGGCTGCATTCTGAGGCCAGGGCGTTCCGAGAATGCCAAGGACAGACATGATGACCTTAAATGATTTCCTCTGGTGTCAGTGTTGGTAAACTTTAGGAGCTAGGAAATGGTCCACTTGACAGAAATGTTCAAATTTACTGGCATTTCATATATTCTCTGCTCTAACATTGTCCTGACTCTTTCTGTATATTCTTTACTTATGTTTTGGTTCTCCTTAATCAAAGTGTGTCTTTTAAATCTTTTCAAAGAAGATTCTTTGGACTTACTAAATCACCTGAATTTTATACGTTTTCTGTTGTATTAAGTTCTGCTCATATCTTTATTTATCTTTTCTCTATGTTCTCAGGGTTTATTGTTTTCATCTTCTGATGTCAATTAAAACACTTGGTTATTGATTTTAATAAATCTTTTTACTTATAAAGATTTGAACTTTTGAAGATTCCAGCTTACTTGTACGTGTCTAAGGGTCAGGTCCTCTCCATTGTTGCTGGCCTAAGGCTTAGTTCACCATACAGCAATGTATATATTGACCTATTTTCCCCTCGACTTTCTGTGATTCCCTACATCTCACCTTTCTTTGCAGACAAGCCATTTGAAATACCCTTAACTTATTTCACAGCCAATAAGTCTTTGAAATAATGTGTACTTTTTAGAGAAATCTTCTTATATAATTAGGCAGAAAATCTGACCTGCCATAGTTTTCAAAACAGCATAATTTCACTCTTCTCAATGATTAATCTGTTGTATTACACAACCTTGGAGTATTTAGCTTTATCAATGACATGTCCTTGAAAAATGTTTTAGAGATCCTACCAGTCTTTGAAAACATCCTTGTGCCTTGTTTCAGTTCCAGTTTTATGTATATTTTCTGCCTTGCACCCGATTATTCCTACATCTGATGGATGGCCTTGGGAATCTAATTCTGGTATTGATGGTTTTGGCTGATTGTCTCCCCTGTAGCTGCTTTCTTCATTACTGTGTAAATTTAGATCATGAGCTCATGTTTAGCTAAACAGCTGACCTTGTAAGAGGCTTAGGTGTGAACGCTCGTAAGTTTCAGCAGAGAGTCGGCAAAGATTTATTTGTGTCCCTCCAATGAGTGGCCCGCAAGACCCCGTTTTCTACAAGTGTTGGTCCAATACTCCCTCTAGAGGCAGGGGACTCAGACAGGGCTGCTTTGCGGCCCCCGATCTGGGGCAGGGGCAGTGGGCGCCCTGTGATCCGGGCAGGAGCCCCTCCGCGTGTGTCCCAGGGACCCATCTGCCTGCGAACTTCGGTCACCTGGCAGGAAGCTACGATGCCCAGACCTATGCTTATCTGTGCAGCGCGGTGTACTGCGCGGACACGTTCCACACACACTTCAAGTAAGAGGGCGGCCTGAGTGGAAAGGTGAGAGTTTGGGCATCTGTGCAGACAATGAAGGCGCCCTTTGGCCTGGGCCTAAATGCTTGTGACACTCCACTGGGCCTGCCGGGCTCTGAGGGCCCTGCCCTGGGCCCCCTGCTCCCCTGCCCTTTGTTCAGTCACAGCAGAGATGGCCACACCCACTCCCTCAGTGAGGGCAGTGTTCCAACCTCCCTCAGCCCCGCCCCCTCTCCGCAGGTTACCATGGACTACAGAGGCTGCATTCTGAGGCCAGGGCGTTCCGAGAATGCCAAGGGCAGACATGATGACCTTAAATGATTTCCTCTTGTGTCAGTGTTGGTAAACTTTAAGAGCTAGGAAATGGTCCACTTGACAGAAATGTTCAAATTTACTGGCATTTCATATATTCTCTGCTCTAACATTGTCCTGACTCTTTCTGTATATTCTTTACTTATGTTTTGGTTTTCCTTAATCAAAGTGTGTCTTTTAAATCTTTTCAAAGAAGATTCTTTGGACTTACTAAATCACCTGAATTTTATACGTTTTCTGTTGTATTAAGTTCTGCTCATATCTTTATTTATCTTTTCTCTATGTTCTCAGGGTTTATTGTTTTCATCTTCTGATGTCAATTAAAACACTTGGTTATTGATTTTAATAAATCTTTTTACTTATAAAGATTTGAACTTTTGAAGATTCCAGCTTACTTGTACGTGTCTAAGGGTCAGGTCCTCTCCATTGTTGCTGGCCTAAGGCTTAGTTCACCATACAGCAATGTATATATTGACCTATTTTCCCCTCGACTTTCTGTGATTCCCTACATCTCACCTTTCTTTGCAGACAAGCCATTTGAAATACCCTTAACTTATTTCACAGCCAATAAGTCTTTGAAATAATGTGTATTTTTTAGAGAAATCTTCTTATATAATTAGGCAGAAAATCTGACCTGCCATAGTTTTCAAAACAGCATAATTTCAGTCTTCTCAATGATTAATCTGTTGTAATACACAACCTTGGAGTATTTAGCTTTATCAATGACATGTCCTTGAAAAATGTTTTAGAGATCCTACCAGTCTTTGAAAACATCCTTGTGCCTTGTTTCAGTTCCAGTTTTATGTATATTTTCTGCCTTGCACCCGATTATTCCTACATCTGATGGATGGCCTTGGGAATCTAATTCTGGTATTGATGGTTTTGGCTGATTGTCTCCACTTGTAGCTGCTTTCTTCATTATTGTGTAAATTTAGATCATGAGCTCATGTTTAGCTAAACAGCTGACCTTGTAAGAGGCTTAGGTGTGAACGCTCATAAGTTTCAGCAGAAAGTCGGCAATGATTTATTTGTGTCCCTCCAATGAGTGGCCCGCAAGGACCCCGTTTCTACAAGTGTTGGTCCAGTACTCCCTCTAGAGGCAAGGGACTCAGAGAGGGCCGCTTTGTGGCCCCCGATCTGGGGCAGGGGCAGTGGGCGGCCTGTGACCCGGGCTGGAGCCTCTCCGCGTGTGTCCCAGGGACCCATCTGCCTGCGAACCTCGGTCACCTGGCAGGAAGCTACGATGCCCAGACCTATGCTTAGCTGTGCAGCGCGGTGTACTGCGCGGACACGTTCCACACACACTTCAAGTAAGAGGGCGGCCTGAGTGGAAAGGTGAGAGTTTGGGCAGCTGTGCAGACAAAGAAGGCGCCCTTTGGCCTGGGCCTAAAAGCTTGTGACACTCCACTGGGCCTGCCGGGCTCTGAGGGCCCTGCCCTGGGCCCCCTGCTCCCCTGCCCTTTGTTCAGTCACAGCAGAAATGGCCACACCCACTCCCTCAGTGAGGGCAGTGTTCCAACCTCCCTCAGCCCCGCCCCCTCTCCGCAGGTTACCATGGAGTACAGAGGCTGCATTCTGAGGCCAGGGCGTTCCGAGAATGCCAAGGGCAGACATGATGACCTTAAATGATTTCCTCTTGTGTCAGTGTTGGTAAACTTTAGGAGCTAGGAAATGGTCCACTTTACAGAAATGTTCAAATTTACTGGCATTTCATTTATTCTCTGCTCTAACATTGTCTTGACTCTTTCTGTATATTCTTTACTTATGTTTTGGTTTTCCTTAATCAAAGTGTGTCTTTTAAATCTTTTCAAAGAAGATTCTTTGGACTTACTAAATCACCTGAATTTTATACGTTTTCTGTTGTATTAAGGTCAGCTCATATCTTTATTTATCTTTTCTCAATGTTCTCAGGGTTTATTGTTTTCATCTTCTGATGTCAATTAAAACACTTGGTTATTCATTTTAATAAATCTTTTTACTTATAAAGATTTGAACTTTTGAAGATTCCAGCTTACTTGTACGTGTCTAAGGGTCAGGTCCTCTCCATTGTTGCTGGCCTAAGGCTTAGTTCACCATACAGCAATGTATATATTGACCTATTTTCCCCTCGACTTTCTGTGATTCCCTACATCTCACCTTTCTTTGCAGACAAGCCATTTGAAATACCCTTAACTTATTTCACAGCCAATAAGTCTTTGAAATAATGTGTATTTTTTAGAGAAATCTTCTTATATAATTAGGCAGAAAATCTGACCTGCCATAGTTTTCCAAACAGCATAATTTCACTCTTCTCAATGATTAATCTGTTGTATTACACAACCTTGGAGTATTTAGCTTTATCAATGACATGTCCTTGAAAAATGTTTTAGAGATCCTACCAGTCTTTGAAAACACCCTTGTGCCTTGTTTCAGTTCCAGTTTTATGTGTATTTTCTGCCTTGCACCCGATTATTCCTACATCTGATGGATGGCCTTGGGAATCTAATTCTGGTATTGATGGTTTTGGCTGATTGTCTCCCCTTGTAGCTGCTTTCTTCAATATTGTGTAAATGTAGATCATGAGCTCATGTTTAGCTAAACAGCTGACCTTGTAAGAGGCTTAGGTGTGAACTCTCGTAAGTTTCAGCAGAAAGTCGGCAAAGATTTATTTGTGTCCCTCCAATGAGTGGCCTGCAAGGACCCCGTTTTCTACAAGTGTTGGTCCAATACTCCCTCTAGAGGCAGGTGACTCAGACAGGGCTGCTTTGCGGCCCCGATCTGGGGCAGGGGCCGTGGGCGGCCTGTGGCCCGGGCAGGAGCCTCTCCACGTGTGTCCCAGGGACCCATTTGCCTGCGAACTTCGGTCACCTGGCAGGAAACTACGATGCCCAGACCTATGCTTAACTTTGCATCGCGGTATACTGCGCGGACAGGTTCCACACACACTTCAAGTAAGAGGGCGGCCTGAGTGGAAAGGTGAGAGTTTGGGCAGCTGTGCAGACAAAGAAGGCGCCCTTTGGCCTGGGCCTAAAAGCTTGTGACACTCCACTGGGCCTGCCGGGCTCTGAGGGCCCTGCCCTGGGCCCCCTGCTCCCCTGCCCTTTGTTCAGTCACAGCAGAGATGGCCACACCCACTCCCTCAGTGAGGGCAGTGTTCCAACCTCCCTCAGCCCCGCCCCCTCTCCGCAGGTTACCATGGACTACAGAGGCTGCATTCTGAGGCCAGGGCGTTCCGAGAATGCCAAGGGCAGACATGATGACCTTAAATGATTTTCTCTTGTGTCAGTGTTGGTAAACTTTAGGAGCTAGGAAATGGTCCACTTTCCAGAAATGTTCAAATTTACTGGCATTTCATATATTCTCTGCTCTAACATTGTCCTGACTCTTTCTGTATATTCTTTACTTATGTTTTGGTTTTCCTTAATCAAAGTGTGTCTTTTAAATCTTTTCAAAGAAGATTCTTTGGACTTACTAAATCACCTGAATTTTATACGTTTTCTGTTGTATTAAGTTCTGCTCATATCTTTATTTATCTGTTCTCTATGTTCTCAGGGTTTATTGTTTTCATCTTCTGATGTCAATTAAAACACTTGGTTATTCATTTTAATAAATCTTTTTACTTATAAAGATTTGAACTTTTGAAGATTCCAGCTTACTTGTACGTGTCTAAGGGTCAGGTCCTCTCCATTGTTGCTGGCCTAAGGCTTAGTTCACCATACAGCAATGTATATATTGACCTATTTTCCCCTCGACTTTCTGTGATTCCCTACATCTCACCTTTCTTTGCAGACAAGCCATTTGAAATACCCTTAACTTATTTCACAGCCAATAAGTCTTTGAAATAATGTGTATTTTTCAGAGAAATCTTCTTATATAATTAGGCAGAAAATCTGACCTGCCATAGTTTTCAAAACAGCATAATTTCACTCTTCTCAATGATTAATCTGTTGTATTACACAACCTTGGAGTATTTAGCTTTATCAATGACATGTCCTTGAAAAATGTTTTAGAGATCCTACCAGTCTTTGAAAACATCCTTGTGCCTTGTTTCAGTTCCAGTTTTATGTATATTTTCTGCCGTGCACCCGATTATTCCTACATCTGATGGATGGCCTTGGGAATCTAATTCTGGTATTGATGGTTTTGGCTGATTTTCTCCCCTTGTAGCTGCTTTCTTCATTATTGTGTAAATTTAGAACATGAGTTCATGTTTAGCTAAACAGCTGACCTTGTAAGAGGCTTAAGTGTGAACGCTCGTAAGTTTCAGCAGAGAGAAGGCAAAGATGTATTTGTGTCCCTCCAATGAGTGGCCCGCAAGAACCCCGTTTTCTACAAGTGTTGGTCCAATACTCCCTCTAGAGGCAGGGGACTCAGACAGGGCTGCTTTGCGGCCCCCGGTCTGGGGCAGGGGCAGTGGGCGGCCTGTGACCCGGGCAGGAGCCCCTACGTGTGTGTCCCAGGGACCCATCTCCCTGCGAACTTCGGTCCCCTGGCAGGAAGCTACGATGCCCAGACCTATGCTTAGCTGTGCAGCGCGGTGTACTGAGCGGACAGGTTCCACACACACTTCAAGTAAGAGGGCGGCCTGAGTGGAAAGGTGAGAGTTTGGGCAGCTGTGCAGACAAAGAAGGCGCCCGTTGGCCTGGGCCTAAAAGCTTGTGACACTCCACTGGGCCTGCCGAGCTCTGAGGGCCCTGCCCTGGGCCCCCTGCTCCCCTGCCCTTTGTTCAGTCACAGCAGAGATGGCCACACCCACTCCCTCAGTGAGGGCAGTGTTCCAACCTCCCTCAGCCCCGCCCCCTCTCCGCAGGTTACCATGGACTACAGAGGCTGCATTCTGAGGCCAGGGCGTTCCGAGAATGCCAAGGGCAGACATGATGACCTTAAATGATTTCCTCTTGTGTCAGTGTTGGTAAACTTTAGGAGCTAGGAAATGGTCCACTTGACAGAAATGTTCAAATTTACTGGCATTTCATATATTCTCTGCTCTAACATTGTCCTGACTCTTTCTGTATATTCTTTACTTATGTTTTGGTTTTCCTTAATCAAAGTGTGTCTTTTAATTCTTTTCAAAGAAGATTCTTTGGACTTACTAAATCACCTGAATTTTATAGGTTTTCTGTTGTATTAAGTTCTGCTCATATCTTTATTTATCTTTTCTCTATGTTCTCAGGGTTTATTGTTTTCATCTTCTGATGTCAATTAAAACACTTGGTTATTCATTTTAATAAATCTTTTTACTTATAAAGATTTGAACTTTTGAAGATTCCAGCTTACTTGTACGTGTCTAAGGGTCAGGTCCTCTCCATTGTTGCTGGCCTAAGGCTTAGTTCACCATACAGCAATGTATATATTGACCTATTTTCCCCTCGACTTTCTGTGATTCCCTACATCTCACCTTTCTTTGCAGACAAGCCATTTGAAATACCCTTAACTTATTTCACAGCCAATAAGTCTTTGAAATAATGTGTATTTTTTAGAGAAATCTTCTTATATAATTAGGCAGAAAATCTGACCTGCCATAGTTTTCCAAACAGCATAATTTCACTCTTCTCAATGATTAATCTGTTGTATTACACAACCTTGGAGTATTTAGCTTTATCAATGACATGTCCTTGAAAAATGTTTTAGAGATCCTACCAGTCTTTGAAAACATCCTTGTGCCTTGTTTCAGTTCCAGTTTTATATATATTTTCTGCCTTGCACCCGATTATTCCTTCATCTGATGGATGGCCTTGGGAATCTAATTCTGGTATTGATGGTTTTGGCTGATTGTCTCCCCTTGTAGCTGCTTTCTTCATTATTGTGTAAATTTAGATCATGAGCTCATGTTTAGCTAAACAGCTGACCTTGTAAGAGGCTTAGGTGTGAACGCTCGTAATTTTCAGCAGAAAGTCGGCAAAGATTTATTAGTGTCCCTCCAATGAGTGGCCCGCAAGGACCCCGTTTTCTACAAGTTTTGGTCCAATACTCCCTCTAGAGGCAGGGGACTCAGACAGGGCTGCTTTGCGGCCCCCGATCTGGGGCAGGGGCAGTGGGCGGCCTGTGACCCGGGCAGGAGCCCCTCCGCGTGTGTCCCAGGGACCCATCTGCCTGCAAACTTTGGTCACCTGGCAGGAAGCTACGATGCCCAGAACTATGCTTAGCTGTGCAGGGTGGTGTACTGCGCGGACACTTTCCACACACACTTCAAGTAAGAGGGCGGCCTGAGTGGAAAGGTGAGAGTTTGGGCAGCTGTGCAGACAAAGAAGGCGCCCTTTGGCCTGGGCCTAAAAACTTGTGACACTCCACTGGGCCTGCCGGGCTCTGAGGGCCCTGCCCTGGGCCCACTGCTCCCCTGCCCTTTGTTCAGTCACAGCAGAGATGGCCACACCCACTCCCTCAGTGAGGGCAGTGTTCCAGCCTGCCTCAGACACGACCCCTCTCCGCAGGTTACCATGGACTACAGAGGCTGCAATCTAAGGCCAGGACGTTCCGAGAATGCCAAGGGCAGACATGATGACCTTAAATGATTTCCTCTTTTGTCAGTGTTGGTAAACTTTAGGAGCTAGGAAATGGTCCACTTTACAGAAATGTTCAAATTTACTGGCATTTCATATATTCTCTGTTCTAACATTGTCCTGACTCTTTCTGTATATTCTTTACTTATGTTTTGGTTTTCCTTAATCAAATTGTGTCTTTTAAATCTTTTCAAAGAAGATTCTTTGGACTTACTAAATCACCTCAATTTTATACGTTTTCTGTTGTATTAAGTTCTGCTCATATCTTTATTTATCTGTTCTCTATGTTCTCAGGGTTTATTGTTTTCATCTTCTGATGTCAATTAAAACACTTGGTTATTCATTTTAATAAATCTTTTTACTTATAAAGATTTGAACTTTTGAAGATTCCAGCTTACTTGTACGTGTCTAAGGGTCAGGTCCTCTCCATTGTTGCTGGCCTAAGTCTTAGTTCACCATACAGCAATGTATATATTGACCTATTTTCCCCTCGACTTTCTGTGATTCCCTACATCTCACCTTTCTTTGCAGACAAGCCATTTGAAATACCCTTAACTTATTTCACAGCCAATAAGTCTTTGAAATAATGTGTATTTTTCAGAGAAATCTTCTTATATAATTAGGCAGAAAATCTGACCTGCCATAGTTTTCAAAACAGCATAATTTCACTCTTCTCAATGATTAATCTGTTGTATTACACAACCTTGGAGTATTTAGCTTTATCAATGACATGTCCTTTAAAAATGTTTTAGAGATCCTACCAGTCTTTGAAAACATCCTTGTGCCTTGTTTCAGTTCCAGTTTTATGTATATTTTCTGCCGTGCACCCGATTATTCCTACATCTGATGGATGGCCTTGGGAATCTAATTCTGGTATTGATGGTTTTGGCTGATTTTCTCCCCTTGTAGCTGCTTTCTTCATTATTGTGTAAATTTAGAACATGAGTTCATGTTTAGCTAAACAGCTGACCTTGTAAGAGGCTTAAGTGTGAACGCTCGTAAGTTTCAGCAGAGAGAAGGCAAAGATGTATTTGTGTCCCTCCAATGAGTGGCCCGCAAGAACCCCGTTTTCTACAAGTGTTGGTCCAATACTCCCTCTAGAGGCATGGGACTCAGACAGGGCTGCTTTGCGGCCCCCGGTCTGGGGCAGGGGCAGTGGGCGGCCTGTGACCCGGGCAGGAGCCCCTACGCGTGTGTCCCAGGGACCCATCTCCCTGCGAACTTCGGTCCCCTGGCAGGAAGCTACGATGCCCAGACCTATGCTTAGCTGTGCAGCGCGGTGTACTGAGCGGACAGGTTCCACACACACTTCAAGTAAGAGGGCGGCCTGAGTGGAAAGGTGAGAGTTTGGGCAGCTGTGCAGACAAAGAAGGCGCCCTTTGGCCTGGGCCTAAAAGCTTGTGACACTCCACTGGGCCTGCCGAGGTCTGAGGGCCCTGCCCTGGGCCCCCTGCTCCCCTGCCCTTTGTTCAGTCACAGCAGAGATGGCCACACCCACTCCCTCAGTGAGGGCAGTGTTCCAACCTCCCTCAGCCCCGCCCCCTCTCCGCAGGTTACCATGGACTACAGAGGCTGCATTCTGAGGCCAGGGCGTTCCGAGAATGCCAAGGGCAGACATGATGACCTTAAATGATTTCCTCTTGTGTCAGTGTTGGTAAACTTTAGGAGCTAGGAAATGGTCCACTTTACAGAAATGTTCAAATTTACTGGCATTTCATATATTCTCTGCTCTAACATTGTCCTGACTCTTTCTGTATATTCTTTACTTATGTTTTGGTTTTCCTTAATCAAAGTGTGTCTTTTAATTCTTTTCAAAGAAGATTCTTTGGACTTACTAAATCACCTGAATTTTATAGGTTTTCTGTTGTATTAAGTTCTGCTCATATCTTTATTTATCTTTTCTCTATGTTCTCAGGGTTTATTGTTTTCATCTTCTGATGTCAATTAAAACACTTGGTTATTCATTTTAATAAATCTTTTTACTTATAAAGATTTGAACTTTTGAAGATTCCAGCTTACTTGTACGTGTCTAAGGGTCAGGTCCTCTCCATTGTTGCTGGCCTAAGGCTTAGTTCATCATACAGCAATGTATATATTGACCTATTTTCCCCTCGACTTTCTGTGATTCCCTACATCTCACCTTTCTTTGCAGACAAGCCATTTGAAATACCCTTAACTTATTTCACAGCCAATAAGTCTTTGAAATAATGTGTATTTTTTAGAGAAATCTTCTTATATAATTAGGCAGAAAATCTGACCTGCCATAGTTTTCCAAACAGCATAATTTCACTCTTCTCAATGATTAATCTGTTGTATTACACAACCTTGGAGTATTTAGCTTTATCAATGACATGTCCTTGAAAAATGTTTTAGAGATCCTACCAGTCTTTGAAAACATCCTTGTGCCTTGTTTCAGTTCCAGTTTTATATATATTTTCTGCCTTGCACCCGATTATTCCTTCATCTGATGGATGGCCTTGGGAATCTAATTCTGGTATTGATGGTTTTGGCTGATTGTCTCCCCTTGTAGCTGCTTTCTTCATTATTGTGTAAATTTAGATCATGAGCTCATGTTTAGCTAAACAGCTGACCTTGTAAGAGGCTTAGGTGTGAACGCTCGTAATTTTCAGCAGAAAGTCGGCAAAGATTTATTAGTGTCCCTCCAATGAGTGGCCCGCAAGGACCCCGTTTTCTACAAGTTTTGGTCCAATACTCCCTCTAGAGGCAGGGGACTCAGACAGGGCTGCTTTGCGGCCCCCGATCTGGGGCAGGGGCAGTGGGCGGCCTGTGACCCGGGCAGGAGCCCCTCCGCGTGTGTCCCAGGGACCCATCTGCCTGCAAACTTCGGTCACCTGGCAGGAAGCTACGATGCCCAGAACTATGCTTAGCTGTGCAGCGTGGTGTACTGCGCGGACACGTTCCACACACACTTCAAGTAAGAGGGCGGCCTGAGTGGAAAGGTGAGAGTTTGGGCAGCTGTGCAGACAAAGAAGGCGCCCTTTGGCCTGGGCCTAAAAACTTGTGACACTCCACTGGGCCTGCCGGGCTCTGAGGGCCCTGCCCTGGGCCCACTGCTCCCCTGCCCTTTGTTCAGTCACAGCAGAGATGGCCACAACCACTCCCTCAGTGAGGGCAGTGTTCCAGCCTGCCTCAGACACGACCCCTCTCCGCAGGTTACCATGGACTACAGAGGCTGCAATCTAAGGCCAGGACGTTCCGAGAATGCCAAGGGCAGACATGATGACCTTAAATGATTTCCTCTTTTGTCAGTGTTGGTAAACTTTAGGAGCTAGGAAATGGTCCACTTTACAGAAATGTTCAAATTTACTGGCATTTCATATATTCTCTGTTCTAACATTGTCCTGACTCTTTCTGTATATTCTTTACTTATGTTTTGGTTTTCCTTAATCAAAGTGTGTCTTTTAAATCTTTTCAAAGAAGATTCTTTGGACTTACTAAATCACCTCAATTTTATACGTTTTCTGTTGTATTAAGTTCTGCTCATATCTTTATTTATCTGTTCTCTATGTTCTCAGGGTTTATTGTTTTCATCTTCTGATGTCAATTAAAACACTTGGTTATTCATTTTAATAAATCTTTTTACTTATAAAGATTTGAACTTTTGAAGATTCCAGCTTACTTGTACGTGTCTAAGGGTCAGGTCCTCTCCATTGTTGCTGGCCTAAGTCTTAGTTCACCATACAGCAATGTATATATTGACCTATTTTCCCCTCGACTTTCTGTGATTCCCTACATCTCACCTTTCTTTGCAGACAAGCCATTTGAAATACCCTTAACTTATTTCACAGCCAATAAGTCTTTGAAATAATGTGTATTTTTTAGAGAAATCTTCTTATATAATTAGGCAGAAAATCTGACCTGCCATAGTTTTCAAAACAGCATAATTTCACTCTTCTCAATGATTAATCTGTTGTATTACACAACCTTGGAGTATTTAGCTTTATCAATGACATGTCCTTGAAAAATGTTTTAGAGATCCTACCAGTCTTTGAAAACATCCTTGTGCCTTGTTTCAGTTCCAGTTTTATATATATTTTCTGCCTTGCACCCGATTATTCCTTCATCTGATGGATGGCCTTGGGAATCTAATTCTGGTATTGATGGTTTTGGCTGATTGTCTCCCCTTGTAGCTGCTTTCTTCATTGTGTAAATTTAGATCATGAGCTCATGTTTAGCTAAACAGCTGACCTTGTAAGAGGCTTAGTTATGAACGCTCGTAAGTTTCAACAAAAAGTCGGCAAAGATTTATTTGTGTCCCTCCAACGAGTGGCCCGCAAGGACCCCGTTTTCTACAAGTGTTGGTCCAATACTCCCTCTAGAGGCAGGGGACTCAGACAGGGCTTCTTTGCGGCCCCCGATCTGGGGCAGTGGCAGTGGGCAGCCTGAGACCCGGGCAGGAACCCCTCTGCGTGTGTCCCAGGGACCCATCTGCCTGCAAACTTCGGTCACCTTGCAGGAAGCTGCGATGCCCAGAACTATGCTAAGCTGTGCAGCGCGGTGTACTGCGCGGACACGTTCCACACACACTTCAAGTAAGAGGGCGGCCTGAGTGGAAAGGTGAGAGTTTGGGCAGCTGTGCAGACAAAGAAGGCGCCCTTTGGCCTGGGCCTAAAAACTTGTGACACTCCACTGGGCCTGCCGGGCTCTGAGGGCCCTGCCCTCGGCCCCCTGCTCCCCTGCCCCTTGTTCAGTCACAGCAGAGATGGCCACACCCACTCCCTCAGTGAGGGCAGTGTTCCAACCTCCCTCAGCCCCGCCCCCTCTCCGCAGGTTACCATGGACTACAGAGGCTGCATTCTGAGGCCAGGGCGTTCCGAGAATGCCAAGGGCAGACATGATGACCTTAAATGATTTCCTCTTGTGTCAGTGTTGGTAAACTTTAGGAGCTAGGAAATGGTCCACTTGACAGAAATGTTCAAATTTACTGGCATTTCATATATTCTCTGCTCTAACATTGTCCTGACTCTTTCTGTATATTCTTTACTTATGTTTTGGTTTTCCTTAATCAAAGTGTGTCTTTTAAATCTTTTCAAAGAAGATTCTTTGGACTTACTACATCACCTGAATTTTATACGTTTTCTGTTGTATTAAGTTCTGCTCATATCTTTATTTATCTTTTCTCTATGTTCTCAGGGTTTATTGTTTTCATCTTCTGATGTCAATTAAAACACTTGGTTATTCATTTTAATAAATCTTTGTACGTATAAAGATTTGAACTTTTGAAGATTCCAGCTTACTTGTACGTGTCTAAGGGTCAGGTCCTCTCCATTGTTGCTGGCCTAAGGCTTAGTTCACCATAGAGCAATGTATATATTAACCTATTTTCCCCTCGACTTTCTGTGATTCCCTACATCTCACCTTTCTTTGCAGACAAGCCATTTGAAATACCCTTAACTTATTTCACAGCCAATAAGTCTTTGAAATAATGTGTATTTTTTAGAGAAATCTTCTTATATAATTAGGCAGAAAATCTGACATGCCATAGTTTTCAAAACAGCATAATTTCACTCTTCTCAATGATTAATCTGTTGTATTACACAACCTGGGAATATTTAGCTTTATCAATGACATGTCCTTGAAAAATGTTTTAGAGATCCTACCAGTCTTTGAAAACATCCTTGTGCCTTGTTTCAGTTCCAGTTTTATGTATATTTTCTGCCTTGCACCCGATTATTCCTTCATCTGATGGATGGCCTTGGGAATCTAATTCTGGTATTGATGATTTTGGCTGATTGTCTCCCCTTGTAGCTGCTTTCTTCATTATTGTGTAAATTTAGATCATGAGCTCATGTTTACCTAAACAGCTGACCTTGTAAGAGGCTTAGGTGTGAACGCTCGTAAGTTTCAGCAGAAAGTCGGCAAAGATTTATTTGTGTCCCTCCAATGAGTGGCCCGCAAGGACCCCGTTTTCTACAGTGTTGGTCCAATACTCCCTCTAGAGGCAGCGGAATCAGACAGGGCTGCTTTGCGGCCCCAGATCTGGGGCAGGGGCAGTGGGCGGCATGTCACACGGCAGGAGCCTCTCCGCGTGTGTCCCAGAGACCCATCTGCCTGCGAACTTCGGTCACCTGGCAGGAAGCTATGATGCCCAGACCTATGCTTAGCTGTGCAGCGCGGTGTACTGCGCGGACATGTTCCACACACACTTTAAGTAAGAGGGCGGCCTGAGTGGAAAGGTGAGAGTTTGGGCAGCTGTGCAGACAAAGAAGGCGCCCTTTGGCCTGGGCCTAAAAGCTTGTGGCAATCCACTGGGCCTGTCGGGCTCTGAGGGCCCTGCCCTGGGCCCCCTGCTCCCCTGCCCTTTGTTCAGTCACAGCATAGATGGCCACACCCACTCCCTCAGTGAGGGCAGTGTTCCCACCTCCCTCAATCCCGCCCCCTCTCCTCAGGTTACCATGACCTACAGAGGCTGCATTCTGAGGCCAGGGCGTTCCGAGAATGCCAAGGGCAGACATGATGACCTTAAATGATTTCCTCTTGTGTCAGTGTTGGTAAACTTTAGGAGCTAGGAAATGGTCCACTTTACAGAAATGTTCAAATTTACTGGCATTTCATATATTCTCTGCTCTAACATTGTCCTGACTCTTTCTGTATATTCTTTACTTATGTTTTGGTTTTCCTTAATCAAAGAGTGTCTTTTAATTCTTTTCAAAGAAGATTCTTTGGACTTACTAAATCTCCTGAATTTTATACGTTTTCTGTTGTATTAAGTTCTGCTCATATCTTTATTTATCTGTTCTCTATGTTCTCAGGGTTTATTGTTTTCATCTTCTGATGTCAATTAAAACACTTGGTTATTCATTTTAATAAATCTTTTTACTTATAAAGATTTGAACTTTTGAAGATTCCAGCTTACTTGTACGTGTCTAAGGGTCAGGTCCTCTCCATTGTTGCTGGCCTAAGGCTTAGTTCACCATACAGCAATGTATATATTGACCTATTTTCCCCTCGACTTTCTGTGATTCCCTACATCTCACCTTTCTTTGCAGACAAGCCATTTGAAATACCCTTAACTTATTTCACAGCCAAGAAGTCTTTGAAATAATGTGTATTTTTTAGAGAAATCTTCTTATATAATTAGGCAGAAAATCTGACCTGCCATAGTTTTCAAAACAGCATAATTTCACTCTTCTCAATGATTAATCTGTTGTATTACACAACCTTGGAGTATTTAGCTTTATCAATGACATGTCCTTGAAAAATGTTTTAGAGATCCTACCAGTCTTTGAAAACATCCTTGTGCCTTGTTTCAGTTCCAGTTTTATGTATATTTTCTGCCTTGCACCCGATTATTCCTACATCTGATGGATGGCCTTGGGAATCTAATTCTGGTATTGATGGTTTTGGCTGATTGTCTCCACTTGTAGCTGCTTTCTTCATTATTGTGTAAATTTAGATCATGAGCTCATGTTTAGCTAAACAGCTGACCTTGTAAGAGGCTTAGGTGTGAACGCTCGTAAGTTTCAGCAGAAAGTCGGCAAAGATTTATTTGTGTCCCTCCAATGAGTGGCCCGCAAGGACCCCGTTTTCTACAGTGTTGGTCCAATTCTCCCTCTAGAGGCAGCGGAATCAGACAGGGCTGCTTTGCGGCCCCAGATCTGGGGCAGGGGCAGTGGGCGGCCTGTCACCCGGCAGGAGCCTCTCCGCGTGTGTCCCAGAGACCCATCTGCCTGCGAACTTCGGTCACCTGGCAGGAAGCTACGATGCCCAGACCTATGCTTACCTGTGCAGCGCGGTGTACTGCGCGGACATGTTCCACACACACTTTAAGTAAGAGGGCGGCCTGAGTGGAAAGGTGAGAGTTTGGGCAGCTGTGCAGACAAAGAAGGCGCCCTTTGGCCTGGGCCTAAAAGTTTGTGGCAATCCACTGGGCCTGTCGGGCTCTGAGGGCCCTGCCCTGGGCCCCCTGCTCCCCTGCCCTTTGTTCAGTCACAGCAGAGATGGCCACACCCACTCCCTCAGTGAGGGCAGTGTTCCAACCTCCCTCAGCCCCGCCCCGTCTCTGCAGGTTACCATGGACTACAGAGGCTGCATTCTGAGGCCAGGGCGTTCCGAGAATGCCAAGGGCAGACATGATGACATTAAATGATTTCCTCTTGTGTCAGTGTTGGTAAACTTTAGGAGCTAGGAAATGGTCCACTTTACAGAAATGTTCAAATTTACTGGCATTTCATATATTCTCTGCTCTAACATTGTCCTGACTCTTTCTGTATATTCTTTACTTATGTTTTGGTTTTCCTTAATCAAAGTGTGTCTTTTAATTCTTTTCAAAGAAGATTCTTTGGACTTACTAAATCACCTGAATTTTATACGTTTTCTGTTGTATTAAATTCTGCTCATATCTTTATTTATCTGTTCTCTATGTTCTCAGGGTTTATTGTTTTCATCTTCTGATGTCAATTAAAACACTTGGTTATTCATTTTAATAAATCTTTTTACTTATAAAGATTTGAACTTTTGAAGATTCCAGCTTACTTGTACGTGTCAAAGGGTCAGGTCCTCTCCATTGTTGCTGGCCTAAGGCTTAGTTCACCATACAGCAATGTATATATTGACCTATTTTCCCCTCGACTTTCGGTGATTCCCTACATCTCACCTTTCTTTGCAGACAAGCCATTTGAAATACCCTTAACTTATTTCACAGCCAATAAGTCTTTGAAATAATGTGTATTTTTTAGAGAAATCTTCTTATATAATTAGGCAGAAAATCTGAGCTGCCATAGTTTTCAAAACAGCATAATTTCATTCTTCTCAATGATTAATATGTTGTATTACACAACCTTGGAGTATTTAGCTTTATCAATGACATGTCCTTGAAAAATGTTTTAGAGATCCTACCAGTCTTTGAAAACATCCTTGTGCCTTGTTTCAGTTCCAGTTTTATGTATATTTTCTGCCTTGCACCCGATTATTCCTTCATCTGATGGATGGCCTTGGGAATCTAATTCTGGTATTGATGGTTTTGGCTGATTGTCTCCCCTTGTAGCTGCTTTCTTCATTATTGTGTAAATTTAGATCATGAGCTCATGTTTAGCTAAACAGCTGACCTTGTAAGAAGCTTAGGTATGAACGCTCGTAAGTTTCAGCAAAAAGTCGGCAAAGATTTATTTGTGTCCCTCCAATGAGTGGCCCGCAAGGACCCCGTTTTCTACAAGTGTTGGTCCAATACTCCCTCTAGAGGCAGGGGACTCAGACAGGGCTGCTTTGCGTCCCCCGATCTGGGGCAGGGGCAGTGGGCGGCCTGTGACCCGGGCAGGAGCCCCTCCGCGTGTGTCCCAGGGACCCATCTGCCTGCGAACTTCGGTCACCTTGCAGGAAGCTACGATGCCCAGAACTATGCTTAGCTGTGCAGTGCGGTGTACTGCGCGGACACGTTCCACACACACTTCAAGTAAGAGGGCGGCCTGAGTGGAAAGGTGAGAGTTTTGGCAGCTGTGCAGACAAAGAAGGCGCCCTTTGGCCTGGGCCTAAAAGCTTGTGACACTCCACTGGGCCTGCCGGACTTTGAGGGCCCTGCCCTTGGCACCCTGCTCCCCTGCCCTTTGTTCAGTCACAGCAGAGATGGCCACACCCACTCCCTCAGTGAGGGCAGTGTTCCAACCTCCCTCAGCCCCGCCCCCTCTCCGCAGGTTACCATGGACTACAGAGGCTGCATTCTGAGGCCAGGGCGTTCCGAGTATGCCAAGGGCAGACATGATGACATTAAATGATTTCCTCTTGTGTCTGTGTTGGTAAACTTTTGGAGCTAGGAAATGGTCCACTTTACAGAAATGTTCAAATTTACTGGCATTTCATATATTCTCTGCTCTAACATTGTCCTGACTCTTTCTGTATATTCTTTACTTATGTTTTGGTTTTCCTTAATCAAAGTGTGTCTTTTAATTCTTTTCAAAGAAGATTCTTTGGACTTACTAAATCACCTGAATTTTATACGTTTTCTGTTGTATTAAGTTCTGCTCATATCTTTATTTATCTCTTTTTCTATGTTCTCAGGGTTTATTGTTTTCATCTTCTGATGTCAATTAAAACACTTGGTTATTCATTTTAATAAATATTTTACTTATAAAGATTTGAACTTTTGAAGATTCCAGCTTACTTGTAAGTTTCTAAGGGTCAGGTCCTCTCCATTGTTGCTGGCCTAAGGCTTAGTTCACCATACAGCAATGTATATATTGACCTATTTTCCCCTAGACTTTCTGTGATACCCTACATCTCACCTTTCTTTGCAGACAAGCCATTTGAAATACCCTTAACTTATTTCACAGCCAATAAGTCATTGAAATAATGTGTATTTTTTAGAGAAATCTTCTTATATAATTAGGCAGAAAATCTGACCTGCCATAGTTTTCAAAACAGCATAATTTCACTCTTCTCAATGATTAATCTGTTGTATTACACAACCTTGGAGTATTTAGCTTTATCAATGACATGTCCTTGAAAAATGTTTTAGAGATCCTACCAGTCTTTGAAAACATCCTTGTGCCTTGTTTCAGTTCCAGTTTTATGTATATTTTCTGCCTTGCACCCGATTATTCCTTCATCTGATGGATGGCCTTGGGAATCTAATTCTGGTATTGATGGTTTTGGCTGATTGTCTCCCCTTGTAGCTGCTTTCTTCATTATTGTGTAAATTTAGATCATGAGCTCATGTTTAGCTAAACAGCTGACCTTGTAAGAGGCTTAGGTGTGAACGCTCGTAAGTTTCAGCAAAAAGTCGGCAAAGATTTATTAGTGTCCCTCCAATGAGTGGCCCGCAAGGACCCCGTTTTCTACAAGTGTTGGTCCAATACTCCCTCTAGAGGCAGGGGACTCAGAGAGGGCTGCTTTGTGGCCCCCAATCTGGGGCAGGGGCAGTGGGCGGCCTGTGACCCGGGCAGGAGCCCCTACGCATGTGTCCCAGGGACCCATCTGCCTGCGAACTTCGGTCACCTGGCAGGAAGCTACGATGTCCAGAACTATGCTTAGCTGTGCAGCGCGGTGTACTGCGCGGACACGTTCCACACACACTTCAAGTAAGAGGGCGGCCTGAGTGGAAAGGTGAGAGTTTGTGCAGCTGTGCAGACAAAGAAGGCGCCCTTTGGCCTGGGCCTAAAAGCTTGTGACACTCCACTGGGCCTGCCGGGCTCTGAGGGCCCTGCCCTGGGCCCCCTGCTCCCCTGCATTTTGTTCAGTCACAGCAGAGATGGCCACACCCACTCCCTCAGTGAGGGCAGTGTTCCCAACTCCCTCAGCCCTGCCCCCTCTCCGCAGGTTACCATGGACTACAGAGGCTGCATTCTGAGGCCAGGGCGTTCCGAGAATGCCAAGGGCAGACATGATGACCTTAAATGATTTCCTCTTGTGTCAGTGTTGGTAAACTTTAGGAGCTAGGAAATGGTCCACTTTACAGAAATGTTCAAATTTACTGGCATTTCATATATTCTCTGCTCTAACATTGTCCTGACTCTTTCTGTATATTCTTTACTTATGTTTTGGTTTTCCTTAATCAAAGTGTGTCTTTTAAATCTTTTCAAAGAAGATTCTTTGGACTTACTAAATCACCTGAATTTTATACGTTTTCTGTTGTATTAAGTTCTGCTCATATCTTTATTTATCTTTTCTCTATGTTCTCAGGGTTTATTGTTTTCATCTTCTGATGTCAATTAAAACACTTGGTTATTCATTTTAATAAAACTTTTTACTTATAAAGATTTGAACTTTTGAAGATTCCGGCTTACTTGTACGTGTCTAAGGGTCAGGTCCTCTCCATTGTTGCTGGCCTAAGGCTTAGTTCACCATACAGCAATGTATCTATTGACCTATTTTCCCCTCGACTTTCTGTGATTCCCTACATCTCACCTTTCTTTGCAGACAAGCCATTTGAAATACCCTTAACTTATTTCACAGCCAATAAGTCTTTGAAATAATGTGTATTTTTTAGAGAAATCTTCTTATATAATTAGGCAGAAAATCTGACCTGCCATAGTTTTCAAAACAGCATAATTTCACTCTTCTCAATGATTAATCTGTTGTATTACACAACCTTGGAGTATTTAGCTTTATCAATGACATGTCCTTGAAAAATGTTTTAGAGATCCTACCAGTCTTTGAAAACATCCTTGTGCCTTGTTTCAGTTCCAGTTTTATGTATATTTTCTGCCTTGCACCCGATTATTCCTACATCTGATGGATGGCCTTGGGAATCTAATTCTGGTATTGATGGTTTTGGATGATTGTCTCCCCTTGTAGCTGCTTTCTTCATTATTGTGTAAATTTAGATCATGAGCTCATGTTTAGCTAAACAGCTGACCTTGTAAGAGGCTTAGGTGTGAACGCTCGTAAGTTTCAGCAGAAAGTCGGCAAAGATTTATTTGTGTCCCTCCAATGAGTGGCCCGCAAGGACCCCGTTTTCTACAAGTGTTGGTCCAATACTCCCTCTAGATGCAGGGGACTCAGACAGGGCTGCTTTGCGGCCCCCGATCTGGGGCAGGGGCAGTGGGCGGCCTGTGGCCCGGGCAGGAGCCTCTCCGCGTGTGTCCCAGGGACCCATCTGCTTGCGAACTTCGGTCACCTGGCAGGAAGCTACGATGCCCAGACCTATGCTTAGCTGTGCAGCGCGGTATACTGCGCGGACACGTTCCACACACACTTCAAGTAAGAGGGCGGCCTGAGTGGAAAGGTGAGAGTTTGGGCAGCTGTGCAGACAAAGAAGGCGCCCTTTGGCCTGGGCCTAAAAGCTTGTGACACTCCACTGGGCCTGCCGGGCTCTGAGGGCCCTGCCCTGGGCCCCCTGCTCCCCTGCCCTTTGTTCAGTCACAGCAGAGATGGCCACACCCACTCCCTCAGTGAGGGCAGTGTTCCAACCTCCCTCAGCCCCGCCCCATCTCCGCAGGTTACCATGGACTACCGAGGCTGCATTCTGAGGCCAGGGGGTTCCGAGAATGCCAAGGGCAGACATGATGACCTTAAATGATTTCCTCTTGTGTCAGTGTTGGTAAACTTTAGGAGCTAGGAAATGGTCCACTTGACAGAAATGTTCAAATTTACTGGCATTTCATATATTCTCTGCTCTAACATTGTACTGACTCTTTCTGTATATTCTTTACTTATGTTTTGGTTTTCCTTAATCAAAGTGTGTCTTTTAATTCTTTTCAAAGAAGATTCTGTGGACTTACTAAATCACCTGAATTTTATACGTTTTCTGTTGTATTAAGTTCTGCTCATATCTTTATTTATCTTTTCTCTATGTTCTCAGGGTTTATTGTTTTCATCTTGTGATGTCAATTAAAACACTTGGTTATTCATTTTAATAAATCTTTTTACTTTTAAAGATTTGAACTTTTGAAGATTCCGGCTTACTTGTACGTGTCTAAGGGTCAGGTCCTCTCCATTGTTGCTGGCCTAAGGCTTAGTTCACCATACAGCAATGTATATATTGACCTATTTTCCCCTCGACTTTCTGTGATTCCCTACATCTCACCTTTCTTTGCAGACAAGCCATTTGAAATACCCTTAACTTATTTCACAGCCAATAAGTCTTTGAAATAATGTGTATTTTTTAGAGAAATCTTCTTATAGAATTAGGCAGAAAATCTGACCTGCCATAGTTTTCAAAACAGCATAATTTCACTCTTCTCAATGATTAATCTGTTGTATTACACAACCTTGGAGTATTTAGCTTTATCAATGACATGTCCTTGAAAAATGTTTTAGAGATCCTACCAGTCTTTGAAAACATCCTTGTGCCTTGTTTCAGTTCCAGTTTTATGTATATTTTCTGCCTTGCACCCGATTATTCCTTCATCTGATGGATGGCCTTGGGAATCTAATACTGGTATTGATGGTTTTGGCTGATTGTCTCCCCTTGTAGCTGCTTTCTTCATTATTGTGTAAATTTAGATCATGAGCTCATGTTTAGCTAAACAGCTGACCTTGTAAGAGGCTTAGGTATGAACGCTCGTAAGTTTCAGCAAAAAGTTGGCAAAGATTTATTTGTGTCCCTCCAACGAGTGGCCCGCAAGGACCCCGTTTTCTACAAGTGTTGGTCCAATACTCCCTCTAGAGGCAGGGGACTCAGACAGGGCTGCTTTGCGGCCCCCGATCTGGGGCAGGGGCTGTGGGCGGAGTGTGACCCGGGCAGGAGCCCCTTCGCGTGTGTCCCAGGGACCCATCTGCCTGCGAACTTCGGTCACCTTGCAGGAAGCTGCGATGCCCAGAACTATGCTTAGCTGTGCAGCGCGGTGTACTGCGCGGACACGTTCCACACACACTTCAAGTAAGAGGGCGGCCTGAGTGGAAAGGTGAGAGTTTGGGCAGCTGTGCAGACAAAGAAGGCGCCCTTTGGCCTGGGCCTAAAAACTTGTGACACTCCACTGGGCCTGCCGGGCTCTGAGGGCCCTGCCCTGGGCCCCCTGCTCCCCTGCCCTTTGTTCAGTCACAGCAGAGATGGCCACACCCACTCCCTCAGTGAGGGCAGTGTTCCAACCTCCCTCAGCCCCGCCCCCTCTCTGCAGTTTACCATGGACCACAGAGGCTGCATTCTGAGGCCAGTGCGTTCCGAGAATGCCAAGGGCAGACATGATGACCTTAAATGATTTCCTCTTGGGTCAGTGTTGGTAAACTTTAGGAGCTAGGAAATGGTCCACTTGACAGAAATGTTCAAATTTACTGGCATTTCATATATTCTCTGCTCTAACATTGTCCTGACTCTTTCTGTATATTCTTTACTTATGTTTTGGTTTTCCTTAATAAAAGTGTGTCTTTTAATTCTTTTCAAAGAAGATTCTTTGGACTTACTAAATCACCTGAATTTTATACGTTTTCTGTTGTATTAAATTCTGCTCATATCTTTATTTATCTG